>NC_060236.1:25977043-26635844 GCF_021155775.2 Neodiprion pinetum | reverse complement strand
GCGTATGTGGCATCTGAGAATGCGGATTGTTTATTGCCAAAATGCATTTGCACAAATAAATATTTAACGTACTAAGGCAACTGAGTGTGCTATAAAACGGTTAGGGCCGACTGAAACTTTTCGGAAGCGAAAAGAGATTTTCTAACAAGTTGACATTCAACATACCGACGCTAATGCACGGGGAAGAAAATGTCAAGAACAAAAAGCGCACCGTATAACCTAACGCGATGGGACAACCCGGAGGATCCACTCGCTCCTCTGACACCGAGTCAAAAAAAGTGTCTGTCTGTATTGCAGGATGAAATGCTACCAGCGGATCGTCCGAGCAACGTCACAGCACCTCATAGGAAGTCGAAGGATGATAATGAAGAAAAAAAAGAGGAGAAGGAGATGTGCTATTCGGAGAAGATCGAGACGTATCAAGAGTTACTCCAAAACTATACCGCCTTGGAGAAGCGATTTATGTCTGTTGCGGACCTGAAGTACACAGCTTACTTAGACCAGCTGAAATCGCGTCGAAACGAGTGTCATCAACTGTGCGTAGAGATAGAAAATGCGCTGCAAGACTTTGCCACTTTGTCCAAGCAATATACAGCTGTATCCTCCAGGACGACATTGCTACACGAGGCCAGTGAGCAGCTGATATCAGACCAACAAAAGTTGAACTCGTTCAATGATGAGATAGTGCGCCACTTGAAATACTTCAAAGAGGTCGATCGGATTCTGGAAAAACTCGAGGCTCCAACTCTCTCTGTGAACAGTGAAATCTTCTTCGATCTACTCGACAAGATCGACTCCAATATGGACTTTGTTCAGAACAACGATAGCTTTAAAGAGAGCAGCACTTACCTTGTTAAGTACAGGCATTGCCAGTCCAAGGCTATTACTCTGATACAACACTATGTTTTTAACCAGTTTGCCAATGCCACTGAAAGCATTTTAAGCCCCAAAGAAACTGACAATGAACCCAAGAACTCGGACGCAGCTTTAGCTCTATTTTACGGCAGGTTTCAATCTGTCCTACCCAAGATTAAAAGTGTTCTGGAACAGATTGAGTCCAAGTCTTCTAAGAGACAAGAGTATGAGACGCTGTTGACAGAGTGCCATCAGTCTTACTTGAGCCATAGAGGAACGGTTTTAGGCCCTGGTGTCACTCAGGCTCTCAATTCCGTCAAGGAAAGGTAAGCACACTTACCTTGTTCTGATGTATGATACGCTATTATAGTAGTAAAGTATTCTCACGTATCGAAAGTTTCCTTGATGTTATTTGCCATCGTTCAGTTCATTGTTATTATCAAAATCTCAAAATTTGTTTCAACTGTCTTGAACCAAGTTGATCAAGGTTTATTTTACGTATGCTGTGAGTCCATGGAACTTTTTATATAATGGGTAAGAATATCATAGTCTCTTTGTTGGTTCACAAATTTAATCACAGTTTTTTCAAAACCTTCTATTTTTCAAAACTTTTCTGAACTTGAAAAGTTGTTTTTTCAATCTTTGCATCTCTTAAATATGATCATTGCAGGTACAACGGGGACCACTGCAGTCTGGTGCGTCATTCTTGTGCACTGCTGTTGCATGCGTCAATAGATGAGCACCGTCTCTTCTACCAGTTCTTCAGTAAGACATCGGCATCATTGAACGTGTACCTGGAAGGTCTTTGTACATCTCTGTATGATTCGCTCCGACCTTTCATCATTCACATCAACCATCTTGAAACACTTGCTGAGATCTGCTGTATCCTTAGAATAGAGATGCTTGACGAGCACGTACAGAACAACTCTGAGCCTCTTCAAGGCTTCGGCAGCATCTGCCTGCAGCTTCTTCACGACGTTCAGGAACGTCTAGTCTTCCGGGCTCATCTATATCTACAATCAGACGTTCTCAATTACAACCCGTCGGCCGGAGATCTTGCATATCCGGAGAAACTCAAGATGATGGAGGACATTGCAGAGTCGATACGTGAGGAAACTAACCAGCTCAGAATGAAACGGATTTCGTTATCGTCGAATGATAGTGGAACACCTGAAGCGATTTCTCGTAATCATTTGATGATGGATCCCCTTCATTATCAGAAGTCCAGCGCTGCAAACTCTCCGGCTGATTTGCATGGAATGTGGTATCCGACAGTGAGACGCACGCTTGTCTGTCTCTCCAGGCTTTACAGGTGCGTCGATAGGCCAGTCTTTCAATCACTGAGTCAGGAAGCCATATCGCTTTGCGTTCAGAGCATAGAGAGTGCTAGACAGAAGATAAATCTCAGGTCAACGCCACTAGATGCGGAGCTCTTCCAAGTTAAGCATTTACTGATACTACGTGAGCAGATCGCCCCTTTTCAGGTCGACTTCACTATAAAGGAATATAGCTTGGACTTTTCCAAAGTTAAGACAGCAGCTTTTGGACTTCTTGAAAAGAGGTCTAGACTTTTTACACTCTCAAATAACGCTCTGCTGGAATTTCTGCTAGAAGGTGCTCCGCAGATGAAGGAGCAGCTTATTGATTCGCGTAAACATGTTGACGCTAAGCTCAAATCGACTTGTCAACGTCTGATACAGCATGCTACTCACTTACTGATTGAGCCAGTGATAAAGCTGTTGGAGAGAGCGAAAATGTACGTCAATTCCGATGGATCTAGTAGAATAAGGCAGCAGCCCTTTGGCTCTGCCCAAGAAATAGCCAAGACCGTTGGGGATACTCAGAGACTTATTAAATTTAAGTTACCAAATATTCAGCAATCGATGCAGCTTTACTTGGCCAACAGAGAAACCGAGTGCATACTTTTTAGACCTATCAAGAATAACATCGTTGCCGCTTTTACACAGTTGCTGCAATTGCTGAGTAATAATTATACCGCCGAGGAACTCCTCCTCATTGCTTGTCCTTTGCCTGATCAGATTTCCGTTACTCTGAGCTCGACCAGCCTTGCACATGGAAAATTGGCCCAACATGAAGCACAGCGATTAGAGACGGCAGTAAAAAAGGTAGAAGAAATTGGAGATGGCGGAGTCAAGGGTAATACGGAAACTTCGGTTAGTACTGTTTAAAGTTCGTTTATGGATTGAAAAATTTAAGATACCCTGAGTTAAATTGGGAAGAGTAATATTGAGAGTAATGTATGAACGGTAACAGTGGTACCTCTGTAATGATTTTCAGTATACATATTTAAAGATAGGCAATTCAATTAGGTATTTTGCAATAATAAATTTTAGAAATGTGAATTATTTATGTACACAAAATAAAATTTGACGTAGAGTTAAAATTATTTGCCGTGATGATTGTTATAGGTATTTAGGATCGAGTATTTTTATAAATAGTAATATATGATATGCAACGTAAGAATATTATATATTATAAATAATGTATATACATTTACACCTGCTTAAGATAGTAATCATGTACATAAACAACGTTAATAAACCTACATTAAGTTTAACGAGAATAGATATCGGTAATCTTTAATTTGTATTAGATTGATTAAATGAAATCAAGTATCGCAAAAGACAGTTTTCCTATTTTGCACTGGAAAAAAGTAATCAATAAACAATAAAACCTTAATAGATTGTTTGGCGATCCAGTCATAACTGTGAATAAACTGTGATCTAGACTTGGGTAAATGATAAATGAAAAAGAGACAGTATAATTTGACAAATTAGAGAAGAGAGAAATGTAAGATTGATTTTTCTTGTTTTTAAATCATGTTTCATCACGGGAATAAAATTAAAGATGTATTTCGAAAATAAAAATTTGATGGAATTTTAATTTTCTATTGGTAAAACGGAAAAAGAATAAAAAAAAGTCTTTTAATTAGTCTCCATACAGTTCTGTCATGATAAAATTGTTTTATATAACTAATGCTGAAGTGAAACTACCATCGAACATTGGTCTTGAAATGTCTTTTCGTATATACACGTAAAGATTTTCGTAAAGATTTTCATAAGGCAACCACAGCTCTTATATTCCAAGTCTTTCAAAAACTTTTTTTCGTGTAAAATTGATGCATAGTTCTACTTAGCACAGGTCCTAGCTGGCGTTGGGTTCTTCCAAACAGTATTGAAGCTAGTAAGTTTTCTCCGCTAGAACCCGCGTCGTTGTAGGCTTTCTTTAGCGCGAATGGCGTTGGATAAAACTCAACGATCGCCATAGCTTTCTCGACAGACATACCTCTCAATTGAACCAATTGTCGGATGAACATTTCGCTCAATTTGAAATTCTGGTAAGCAACATTACGATCGGATTACTAGTTGAAATTAAACACGAATGTAAGTAATTCGTAAAGATTTCGCAGTTGTTTTGAAAATGCGTAAAAAAGTGTTTTTCACGTTCCGTAATGTTTTGGAATTCTTAATAATCTTTGGTTGTACTTAAATTAAATTTGTCTTCACCTTCATATTTCTCGTAAATTGTATATTACTCACCTTCACTTTGGCGACTGCTTTGTTAAAATCTTTAAAGAACATAAGTCGTGTTTCGTTTGAGAGTATATTGGAAGACGTTAGGTCGTCCTTGTTACACCCGATGAGAGTTTTTTTCTGAAAGTAGGAATAAAAATTTGTAATTTTACAATCACTGTTGTCAATTAACATGTCTCTTATGAGCACGTATATTTTCTAGTACCTGATAAATTTTATTGAGCATCAGTGTTAGGGAGGCCAAGTAAAACATTGAGTCTTTATGACTATTAGTGTACTTCACGGCAAATCCGTCCTGAATCAATGTGTTAGTCGCTGCTTGAAACAGAGTTTGCAAAGGTAGTAGGGAGTGTTGATTATTGCCATGATTCTCTACTAGATAAATTATATTATCAATACCAGATCTCTTCAATCTAAACTGAAGAAAAGAAAAAAAAAACTATTTTAATTTAATATCGATCATTTCCGTACAGGTCCTTCACTCAGCTGACCTTTTGCTCTTGATATCTCCCATCCCTAATACTGCCACTAAAATCATCCATCCGTTTTCTCTCTACTATATGGGGCAAGATCAGCTCGAAGCCAGAACTTTTGCATCTTGCTATCCAAGTAAAATCCCCAAGTTTTAAATTTCGAACTTCAAATCTGACTTCTGCTCTCGTTAACTCTGCGAGTGTTATGTCGTCCTTGGGTCGCACCTTACCACTAGAATAAAATACAAATCGAAACAATGAAAATAAATGAATACTCTCAAATATGCATAAATGTTTCGTCAACAATTGTGATTTACCCAGCTATTTCGCGGTCGTCAACTAATAAAATCACATCAAAAGTATTCGGTGCAAGAATGACTGTTTCAAAGCTCGAGCTCACACTTCCCTGTTTACATTTTTCTCCATTATTCAGTATATTAGCTGATTCCTTTATCTGACCCGCAGAATAAACGTCCAATTCCCTAGCCAAGCTTACAGCACTGCTGCACGCAACTTCATTTCTTCGATTTTCGATTTCAATTGGAGAATTTGAGCGAGAGTTTATCTCGTAAACTGGCTCGTTTACTTCTGGACTGTGCAATTCCGAGTTAGCAGAACTACAACTTTTCGCAGGTGACAACATCCTAACATCGCCATTTCTTTCTGCACTTGAACATGGAAACGGGTTGTTAAAAGCAGGATAGTTTTCGTCAATTTCGGACAGCTGAACTGCTGCTGTGTACCCATCATCTGTTAGACGGTATCTGAAATAAACGTCGTAATTGATATTGTTGAAATATACACTTGAACACTAATTGGCAGTAGTTTTTCCTGCCATTTTTATGGTATTCTTAGCAATATTAATTTTCGTCAGTTTATTATTCTCAGCTCACTTTGCAGGGTTGCTGCTTTTAATGACGAGCCCTTTTTGTATTAAAGTAGTCATAGAGGCCCACGCGGAATAGTAGCTACCAGGTTCTGGTTTACTTAAAGAATTATCACAGTAACGTTGAGCAGCGGCCTGAAGATCAGCCTTGTTCATATATCCTGTAACAAGTTTAAATGAGCATAATTAATGAATGAATAAAAAAATACTGTCCACTTTTCAGAAATGAAAACTTATGTTTATACTGATTATAAATACTGAATGAAGAGGAATTATAATTTCGTTTAAAAAGTTTCGAATTGGTTGCTTCTACAATGAGCGTGTCGTTTGTTATCTATCACCTATGAAATCTGGATTCTGCATCTTTTCATAAAATGTTAACAGTATTGCATATCCTCCAGATCTCCACGCAGGTATGTAGGAATTGTTCTTAGAATTAGTTTTCACTCCCTGAAACAGACACGAGAGTGTTGAGGGTTGAAAGTTTATGGCAAATCGCATTATAAGATGTTGAGAAAATGAAACCGTACAGAAAAAATTTGACAAGTAACAAAATGCTATGGAACATTTTTTTACCATAACTTATAATTGTGCTTACATTTTCTATAGCCCGAGCTGTGTCACTATTGTCCTTTAGTTTTCTTGTTTTTTTTGCTGGTTGTGGTTCACCGCCGTTGGGTTTTTTTTCTCTTTTATTCGGAGTTTGCCGTGCTCTATGTCCTAGATAATCGTCAGTATTGTTCACATCACAGTCATTTGGATCTTGGAACTGATTGGCTGGCTTTATGCTGTTAGCAGCTGTACACAAGCCCTTAGTTTTGTATTCGGTCAATTTTTTGTCCAACATAATGCATAGTTTATCCCCAAAATACTGTAGTATTTTACAATCTCTGCCTGTCTCTAAACGTAGCGGACATTTTCTTAGAGAAGACAAAGCCTTTATAAAACAATACTGCATCTGTGAACCCTGTGATGCTGCATCCTCTTTCCACTCCTCAAGCCACTTTTCAAAAAGAGGATTTGGACATTTCGATTTTGCTCTAATTCTCTTCATTTTTGCCGAGTAGCTGCTCATCGTCGATTCATCAATTGTTATAATTTTCTCATCGCATTCAGAACTGTTGACAGTTGTAACCTGAAAAAAATTGATAGCCTTACTGTTTTAAACTGTTTGGTAGAGATGGTGGAGAGTCAACATGCAGCTGAGGGTTTATCCATGGAAATACAGAATGATTTTGTCAACCAATAACACTGCCTGTGACAACACGCATTTAGGCCTCGATTATACAGAAGGGAAGAAAGATTGCGACATTTTAACTAGGTTAACTGAGTGGACACTGGATTGCTTTATGAAATTTATCACTGGCAGATAGCTATCGAGCTAGTTTGGCGAATGAGTAAACAAAGTAAGAGCAAAATGATTGTGATGAAAAAAAAAGTGTGTGTGTGTCAGCTCCGACGCACGACTGGAGTTTACTCCTTACGAAGGATAATTATGATATATATCGAATAGAAAAAGAGGGTAAGTGAACGCATTTTCCAAAATGATAAGAGAAACAAACATATATCTGTAATTATTCCGATTATTTATATTACTTCAATAAAAGCTTAGTACATAAAAATACACGTATCAATGCATAGAAGTACAAGAAAACTTTAAAATCAAAACATTAAAAGTTGATGGTTTGGTTGCTGTTTGTGTACGTTGTATCGATATAATAAATGCTACTATATGTATTTATTATACAGCATGCATACCCTGTACTCGGCGGCAGCATGTAAGTTACGGCAGAACTTCGTAATACGCAGGCACACAACACACACGTACAAACATACGCACTCATTCAGCTCTCAGCCAGAGGTAGTGAACTCGAACAGTGAGACTACGAAGCATCGTACAAAGAGGAGACCCCGAGTATAGGATACGCTATGTAATGTATTCCATCTCATTCTTTTGCACGTTCAATCCTACAGATATCTATATGTTTGTCTCTTTCTACTTAACGCCTCAAGTTTCCGTGTTACACTTGATTTTACTCCTCATAAAATTTCCGTACCGTGCCTTATAACTCAAATCGTTTCTGATCCTGGTTTGCAGTATCATGGTTTCTAAATGCAGTTTTGAAGTGCGTTACAATTACGTTCTCGACAACTGAGCCCGAGGAGGATATCTTGAACTGAGTCATGTGTTTATAGGGTGTATTCCGAAATATTGTGACATCGACGGTACCTAGTGGAAATTTCCACATGCTAGACACTGGAATCGTTCACACAGCTGCAGCTAGACTCTCAGTAGTTTGGGTCACCAATTACCGATAAAGTATAGAAATACACCGGACAACGGTCATTCTATCGCTCCAATCGAACGAACCGTGGAAGGAGTAATTGTTGGATGAAAGATTTAATTAATTGGCTTACCTTTTGAGAATAATCTGGATATGATGAATTGCAGCGTAGATTGGTAATATATTAATATATTCGGACATAGTTGCTATTTGCTTAATATTATTAGGATTGCGCTGCTGCGAGTATTCTTAGGTGTTTGTGTTATAACAATCTTAACAGATTTAGGGTCTTTAACAATTTGATAATTCGTAGTTTTAGAGTAGGTTTACATGTGTGCTTTCGTATAATTCTCTTCTGTAATTATTAATTCTTATATTGATACAGATCGGCTTGGAAGGTATTAGAGCGTTGTTCTTATGTTTGTTGGTTGCCTGATACTGGGCGTTGCCACGTATCACGGTCTTACATACATGTCTTGCAACTCTGGTGGTGGGGGTGACTCACTTCTTGAGTCCGCTTTCTATAATTCTTAGATTGGCCGCAAGGGTTGCTGTAACCTAGTAGGGTCACCCGTGTCCAGCGGGTTGCCACTTTCTGCTCCCTCCACTTTCTTATTTGAGCATCCGAAAGATAGCAATACCAAAATAATAACGAAAAATTTTTAATTTTAATCGAGTGGTAAGGCTGGTAACACTTCAAATAATAACAATAATAAACCAAAACACTAGTGATTTTTATATAACCTTAAAAAAATCAACAAAAATCCAGTCGCATGTGCTTAGCTACAACAAACTTTGCGATTACCTCGCTACCTAATTTTACTTCAACTGTGAGCAGTCTGATTTGTTTGATTTATTTATCAGTAGAGTGCGCTACTAGAAAACAGGGTTGTCACCAAATCTAGTATAAAATTTAAAGTATCTACAAATACTTGAGGATTTTATTTCTAACGTCATTTGAGTTGGTATTAAAAGTTTTCGGAATGATCAAATAAGGTTCCCATACCCTAGCATTGAGTGGCAACCCGCTGCCCGTGTCACTTGTGAGCGACAGAGATAGAAAAAATTTCTCTCTGTTGGCGCAAGCGCGTTACAGCCTAACCGGCCAAAAATAACGAAATTTGAGGTTCTGTATCTCAGCCCTACTGGATAGTAGCGACGCAGTGCCGAAACCGTAAACTAAAAATTGATTCAATATCTGAGTCACTCCTAGCCTACCCCAACCATCAGAGCTGCAAAACCTGTATGTAAGACCATGCCACGTATACATCTTTGAGTTTATTCCTTGGTGTCGTACAATACCTGTAAGGAGTTACGGACGTGTTTTCTTACGTTTTACCTCAAATCTGTTATAAGCTTTTGTTCACTTGAAAGGGTTGATTGTTAGTGTATTGATACATTTATTGTAATTCTGATTAGTTGGTCACCTTACAGAATCGTTCCGTGGGTTAATTTATCTTCAATCCTTTCGATGTTAAGTGTCGTAATGTGTTCTCCAAATAGGGCTCTATATGGCTCCACATTAGAGATCTGCATTGCCTTAGAAACGCTACACGTGTTGCCTACAATACGGCGTTACGGAGGAAAGTATAATTCATGCTGGATAATTGGTACTCACGGTTTTGAAGGTTTTGTAGTCTCTGGTTTTATGGGTTATTGCAGCAATGCATTTATCTTTACATTATATCGGTTATACGTGTATCTATGGTTTTACAGTCTTCTATACTTCAGGCTATATGGGCCGTGTTCGTAAATTGACTGATAGTACTGAAAATTCCCTAGGACAGAGTCAGAGCTATTCACGAACTTGGAAGCGCAAAAGAAATAAAAGATTGCTGACAGTACTGTCAGTCAATTTTCGAACACGGCCATGGTATAGCGTAAGTTGCTTATAGTTTCTCTCTGCTTATAGTGTAGCTCTCAGCTCCGAATGCGCAAATGGCATTGTCGAGTGTTGTATAATAATTGAATACAATGGTGTTACTTAATTATGGTGTTAATATGATAATGATATATAATAACGTATGATAATATTATAGCTCTTTGTAGTGCGAAGATCTCGTAACATGGTTTTTAAGCCTTGGTTAGGTGAATTTCATAGTTATTTCTATCTAGGGATATTCCGAATAGTTAGACAGTTGTTTTAATACCTTATGATTATAAGATTCTCGTACTTCGAGTATGGTTGGTTGATAAAAGTGACATGCAATAATAATAGTCGATAAAACATACGGACGTTCCGGTTGGATGTTACAATATACTCGCAGTACTGCAAGTACTGGCAACCGCGTTCCGAAATCACGCACACTCGATTTTTGAGACTTTTTGAAGATTTTTCATAACGTTTCAAGATGGCGTTTCGTTTGTTGAAAATGTTTGAAGTGCTAAAAAACATAGAAGAAAAAATCGGCCCATCATCGCCCGGGTGTCGGTATGACCGGAATGAGAAACTAGATTTTTCAGAATTTTTTCAGATTTTTAAAAAAGACCGTTTTCGAAATGGGTTTGAATAATATTTAAAAAAAACGGTTATCGAAAAAAATTTGAAAAAATTTAGGAGTTCCTTTTTTAGATGGTCTAACCGTATAAAAAATCGCGGAACGAGTCAAAAATGGGGAGGGAAAAACGGAATAAATTTGACATGGAATGCCCCATATGTATATGCGGTCCATGTACGATATTGATATATATGATACATTTAGGATTAATACGTGATGCATACTATAAATTTTATAATTTTCCAGGAGACAAACTAGATTATCTACAATAATACGGCTATAATATGAAAAGAGAAAAATTATTCATTTCGAAATGGGGTTCTATTCGACACGCGCTCGATGTATCCATAACATTAGTATTCATAATTATTCCAACAACTTTTCATTTGTTCTCTTAATCTTGAATTTTCCTAGGCATAGAATCGAAACGCTAATTTAGCTAGTCGAAAGTGACGTATCCACGTTGGGTAGAGAGCAGAATTGTTTTTCGAAAATTGTTTGGATGGGAAAAAATTCAGAGTAACTGTAATACATCACGGATGCGCTAATTTTGATCGAGATGAAATGGATGCTCCGTATATGAGACTGTATTTAACGCAGTGTAGTGATTTAAAGACCTAATAAGGTGATAGGGAGAGAAAGAACGAAGCTCCTTAAAATTTCAAGTGTATTTTAACACACATTTGAAAGGTACGAGCAAAATTTATTATCATCCAACTGTCGCAGAACGGCAGCGTTATTAGCTGACCCGTTAACTGAAGAATATATCTTTAGTCAACGGCTGACTATCGAAGGGCCTGGTCGTTTGAGTCTGGAATCGGCAGGAAGGATAAAAGTGCGTATTTCTTATATGAAATGTGAAAACCAAAATCATTATACATCATATCATATCATATTATCATACATCATACACCATATATCATCACACATAGTATTAAAGTTAGAAACAAAAGTTTGGATGTGCGGATGTTTAGAAAGTGACGTCACCCAGATTTTTTTTTCTCTTGACGTCATCGATCTGCTTGAAAATCTGCTAGCCGAATTCCTCAGTCTGGGAACAACCGCGCAGTAGAGCGGACGGATAAGAATCGCGCTCCGCAGATTTCGAGTACCGGGTTCTCTACCTCCTGGATCCTGCGCTCCGGGTCCGTTTCCTGCTGCAACTCGACTTCAGGGACAAGCGCTCCGTAGTTTCTGCGCTGCAGGTCCACTACCTGGTGAAGCTTGTCTTCCAGAACAGGCGCTCCGTGGTTCCTGCGCTCCAGGTACGCATCTGGTGAAGATTGACTTCCAGAACAGGCGCTCCGTGGTTTTTGCGCTCAAGGTACGCTACCTGATGAAACGTGACTTCCAGGACAAGCGCTCCGTGGTTCCTGCGCTCCAGGTTTGCTACTTGGTGGAGCTTGACTTCCAGGACAAGCGCTCCGTGGTTCCTGCGCTCCAGGTACGCACCTGGTGAAGCTTGACTTCCAGAACAGGCGCTCCGTGGTTTTTGCGCTCAAGGTACGCTACCTGGTGAAACGTGACTTCCAGGACAAGCGCTCCGTGGTTCCTGCGCTCCAGGTTCGCTACCTGGTGGAGCTTGACTTCCAGGACAAGCGCTCCGGGGTTCCTGTTTCATGTTTACCATAAATTATTTCAATTCATTTTTCGCGCAAGCCCAAATTCAGTAGCTGTCAATGCGCTAATAAAATTGATTACATTATTAATTAATTAATTAGGTATAATAATCCTTACACAATATTTTTGAAGTGTTCTTATACTGAAACTATTCATTATTGTTCAAGGTATAACGCGAGGTGGTTATCGGTGGTTGTTGGACGTGGTTGGCGTGGTTGGCGGTGGACGAGGAGGAGGACGAGGATTTGTGCTCGACGAGTAAAACATTTTTAAAATATTTGATGGCAATTGTAATTATATTTCATCTAAAATATTTCAAACTTGTCACGTTTGCAATGAATTATTTCAATTCATTTTTCGCGCGAGCACATATTCAGTAGCTGCAAATGCGCTGATGAAATTTATTACATATCTATTAATTAATTATTTATATTAATCCTTACACAATATTTTTGAAGTGTTCTTATACTGAAACTATTTATTATTGTTCAAGGTATAACCCGAGGTGGTTATCGGTGGTTGTTGGAGGTGGTTGGCAGTGGTTGAAGGGAGCTGAAGGTGATTTGAACTGGTTGGAGGTCGTTGGAGCTAGTTGGCGGTGGTAGAAGGTAAACGGAGGTGGTCGAGAACGAGAAGGAGGACAAGGAGAGGGAGGAGGAGGACGAGGTGGACAAGAAGGATGGAGATCGTCGTAGGTGAACGAAGGTGGTAAGGTAGTCTGGGGTGTTGGGTTGGTGTAGTGTTGGGGTGTTGGGGTGTTAAGGTGTCGGGGTGGTGGGGACCTACCCTAACCAACCCTACCCAACACCCTACGTTACCCTACCCTACCCTACCCTACTCTACCCTACCCTACACTCCCCTAGCCTTCCTGCCCCTACTCTCCTCCTATACTCCTAATTCTACTCCTACTCCTACTCCTACTTCTACTTCTACTTCTACTTCAATCTTACTACTACTTCCACTCCAATCTTACTCCAACTCCTGATCCTACTCCTACTCCTACTTCTACTTCTACTTTAATCTTACTACTACTTCCACTCCAATCTTACTCCAACTCCTGATCCTACTCCTACTCCTACTCCTACTTCTACTCCAATCTTACTCCTACTCCTACTCTCACTCTTGAACCTACTCCTCATCCTACTTCTATTCCTACTCCTACTCCTGATCCCACTCCTATTCCTACTCCTAATTCTAAATACTAATATTATGGAATATATAGACTGCGTGTCGAATTAAATCCCATATCGAAACGAACAATTCTTTTATTGTCATATTACAGCCGATTATAGTGGGTAATCTAGTATGTTTCCTAGAAAATTATAAACTTTATAGTATGCATCACATATTAATCATAAATGAATCATATATTTCAATGTCGTACATGGACCGCATATACATTCATACTTTTTAGTCTCTGAATGATTATTACATCTGATCTATTTTTATTCATGACCTATGTGTACATTCATCTCTCGGGTACCTATACTTTAATTAAATCACTGTTTTGCTAAGAATTTTGAAAGATATTTATTCTCATTATTTATTTCTTGTATCGCCGACAAGTCGGTAAGTACACTCAGGCCAAGTACTAGCTTGGGCTTACCATTGCAAAGACTGTGTTACTCAGAAGGTGAATGCAGCCAGCATCATATCGAAATCGAAAACTCTCTGATGTTCTGCAATAAGTTCTCAACTCTACCGTTAAAACATCTCACAGAGCAATTTGCGGTTGTCACATCAAAGCCCATAAGGGCAACTGTCTGTATATTCTTCATCCAATCGTAGGGCTAACCCCTTTGCATTTTTGTCAAAAATTTTCGCGATTCTGAAAAGTGCTGGAATAAATTCGTTCATGCACTATTCCGGCGTACTTTCGCGAGAGAAATCAATTGTGCGCAGTCCCGATACGCTGCGATCAACGCATGAAAAGTTAGAGCCAAAAAACGAGAGCCTGTATTTTCGGAATTTTTTAGCAGGTGCAGTTTCCTTCTTAATTTCTTTCCTGTTGATCCTACGCTCTTTTTGCTGCGTTTTCCGGGTTCCTGGAGGCCCAATTAGTCAGAAACGGGTCATACCAATCAAATCTGAGACCAAAAATTTTTTGGTCGAAAAATGAAAAAAAAGTAAGGCTAACCCCTTTGTATTTTGGGCGAAAATTGAGGTGATTTTGAAAAGTACTGAAATAAATTCTTTCTGGCACTATGCCGAAGTAATTTTGCGAGAGAAATCGATTGGGCGCCGTCGCAATACGCTGCGATGAACGCATCAAAAGTTAGAGCCGAAAAACGAGAACCTGTATTTTCCGCATTTTTCAGCAGGTGCAGTTTCCTTCTTAGTTTCTTTTCTGTTGATCCTACGCTCTTTTCGCTGCGCTTTCTGGGTTCCTGGAGGTCCAATTAGTCAGGAACGGGTCATACAAATCGAATCTGAGACCAAAATTTTTTGGTCGAAAAATGAAAAAAAAGTAAGGCTAACACCCATACATAAAGCTGGAGATACAGAAGAACCAAAAAACTATCGACCCATATCAGTAACAAACAGCATGGCGAAAATTCTAGAAAAGGTAATGACAAACGAACTACAAAATTATTTAACAAAGCACCAAATTCTCTCTCCAAATCAATATGGATTTCAGCCTGGCAAAAGTACACAAGACGCTATACACCGACTAATAACATGCATACAAAGCAGTACTGATAATGGCACGAAAGTAATAGCAACTTACCTGGACCTCGCTAAAGCCTTCGATACTATACCACACGAACAACTACGCAACAAACTCGAGGCAATAGGAATACGAGGAACAGCGCAAAAATGGTTTCGGAGCTACCTAACAAAGAGGAAACAAAAAAAAAAAAAATAGGAAACATATACAGTGATCAAACCAAGATAGTCTGCGGAATACCACAAGGAACTAGTCTCTCAGCTGTACTCTTCAATATCTATATCAATGATATTATCTCCCTGGACCTCCAATCAACAATAATTGCTTATGCGGACGACGCGGCACTAATAACAGTGAAGAACACTTGGCAAGAAACCTACTACACAGCGACAAAAGACCTGAAGACAATACAAGACCATCTCAAACACCACCGTTTAACACTGAATACTAACAAAACTACATAGACAACATTTAAAACAACACCAAACGAAAAACTTCAAATATTAAATATGCATATAATACTTCATACATGTCATCATGACACAGAACCATGCAGATGCGAGAAATTGATCAAGAATACACAACAAAAATACTTAGGGATAATAAAAGGTGAGCAGCTAAAATGGAAGGAGCACATCAACTTCACTGTTAAAAAATTAAGAAAACTGATGCATCCTCTGTACAACCTGAGCCACATCGTCAACACACACACGATAAGAGCAATATACTTCGCTCTAGTACACTCGATCGTACAATATGGAATCACAGCGTGGGGTAGCGCCTATCAAAAAGCAATTCAACCACTCCAACAAGCACAGAAAGCAATAATAAAAATTGCGCTACATAAACCAAAAGATTATCCTACAGAACAACTCTACATGGAAAACAAAATCCTCGACCCCAGGCAGCAGTATCTTAAAGACATAATGATCAGACTTCATAAAAACCCAAATGAGATAGCGTTAAGGCAACGACAACATTCCTACCACACAAGAGCAGAAGAAATGGGAAAGCTGGAAATTGCAAAAGCACACACCAAACATGGACAATAAATGGAAGAATATAGTGCAAATAAAGTATACAACAGACTACCATCAGAAATTAAAAAAATGACAATGTATTCCTTCAAAAAATCGATAACACCATGGCAACTACTGACAGAGAGAACACTATATGAAGAACTAACAAATCATTGTATATAAAACTTGAAAAGCACGAAATGGAACAATGATGGAAGAAACAGAGACCGGAGAAAACCTAGAAAGAAAAAAGGATGGAAAAATGAAGAAATGAAACACCTACCTACTAAGACACAACTTGTTATGTAATATAATATATGAGGATAGAATACACATCACACACCACACTTAGGCACACACAAAATTGCATATAGAAACACCTCATAACCCTGCGAACGAGTTCACACTCATGCAGGGACATTTCACATGAGAACACAAATGTATAAATACGGCTAAAGGTTACAATAAAACTAAATCTATATCTCAATCCAACCCCTTTCCATTTTTGGCGAAAATTTTGACGATTTTAAAAAGTGCTGGAATGAATTCTCTCCGGCACTATTCCGACGTAGATTTGCGAGGGAAATCGATTAGGCGCAGTTCCAATACGCTGCGATCAACGCATCAAAAGTTAGAGCCAAAAAACGAGAACCTGTATTTTCGGCATTTTTCAGCAGGTGCAATTTTCTTCCTAGGTTTTCTCCTGTTGATCCTACGTTCTTTTTGCTGCGTTTTCTGGGTTCCTGGAGGTCCGATTAGTCAGAAACGGGTCATACAAATCGAATCTAAGACCAAAAATTTTTGGTCGAAAAATGAAAAAAAAGTAAAGCTAACCCCTTTGCATTTTTGTCAAAAATTTTCGGGATTCTGAAAAGTGCTGGAATAAATTCGTTCATGCACTATTCCGGCGTACTTTCGCGAGAGAAATCAATTGGGCGCAGTCCCAATACGCTGCGATCAACGCATCGAAAGTTACAGCCAATAAACGAGAAGCTGTTTTTTCGACATTTTTCAGCAGGTGCTTTTTCGCTCGCCATTTCTCTCCTGTTGATCTCACGCTCTTTTCGCTGCGTTTTCTGAGTTCCTGGTGGTCCAATCAGTCAGGAAAGGGTCATACAAATCGAATCTGAGACCTAAAATTTTTCGGCCGAAAAAAAAGTAAGGCTAACCCCTTTGCATTTTTCTCGAAAATTGAAGCGATTTTGAAAAGTGCTGGAATTGATTCTTTCATGCACTATTCAGACGTGATTTTGCGAGAGAAATCGATTGGGCGCAGTCCCAATACGCTGCGATCAACGCATCGAAAGTTACTGCCAATAAACGAGAAGCTGTTTTTTCGACATTTTTCAGCAGGTGCTTTTTCGCTCGCCATTTCTCTCCTGTTGATCTCACGCTCTTTTCGCTGCGTTTTCTGAGTTCCTGGTGGTCCAATCAGTCAGGAAAGGGTCATACAAATCGAATCTGAGACCTAAAATTTTTCGGCCGAAAAAAAAGTAAGGCTAACCCCTTTGCATTTTTCTCGAAAATTTAAGCGATTTTGAAAAGTGCTGGAATTGATTCTTTCATGCACTATTCGGACGTGATTTTGCGAGAGAAATCGATTAGGCGCAGTCCCAATACGCTGCGATCAACGCATCGAAAGTTACAGCCAATAAACGAGAAGCTGTTTTTTCGACATTTTTCAGCAGGTGCTTTTTCGCTCGCCATTTCTCTCCTGTTGATCTCACGCTCTTTTCGCTGCGTTTTCTGAGTTCCTGGTGGTCCAATCAGTCAGGAAAGGGTCATACAAATCGAATCTGAGACCTAAAATTTTTCGGCCGAAAAAAAAGTAAGGCTAACAACCCCTTTGCATTTTTCTCGAAAATTTAAGCGATTTTGAAAAGTGCTGGAATTGATTCTTTCATGCACTATACGGACGTGATTTTGCGAGAGAAATCGATTGGGCGCAGTCCCAATACGCTGCGATCAACGCATCGAAAGTTACAGCCAATAAACGAGAAGCTGTTTCTTCGACATTTTTCAGCAGGTGCTTTTTCGCTCGCCATTTCTCTCCTGTTGATCTCACGCTCTTTTCGCTGCGTTTTCTGAGTTCCTGGTGGTCCAATCAGTCAGGAAAGGGTCATACAAATCGAATCTGAGACCCAAAATTTTTCGGCCGAAAAAAAAGTAAGGCTAACCCCTTTGCATTTTTCTCGAAAATTTAAGCGATTTTGAAAAGTGCTGGAATTGATTCTTTCATGCACTATTCGGACGTGATTTTGCGAGAGAAATCGATTAGGCGCAGTCCCAATACGCTGCGATCAACGCATCGAAAGTTACAGCCAATAAACGAGAAGCTGTTTTTTCGACATTTTTCAGCAGGTGCTTTTTCGCTCGCCATTTCTCTCCTGTTGATCTCACGTTCTTTTCGCTGCGTTTTCTGAGTTCCTGGTGGTCCAATCAGTCAGGAAAGGGTCATACAAATCGAATCTGAGACCTAAAATTTTTCGGCCGAAAAAAAAGTAAGGCTAACCCCTTTGCATTTTTCTCGAAAATTGAAGCGATTTTGAAAAGTGCTGGAATTGATTCTTTCATGCACTATTCAGACGTGATTTTGCGAGAGAAATCGATTGGGCGCAGTCCCAATACGCTGCGATCAACGCATCGAAAGTTACAGCCAATAAACGAGAAGCTGTTTTTTCGACATTTTTCAGCAGGTGCTTTTTCGCTCGCCATTTCTCTCCTGTTGATCTCACGCTCTTTTCGCTGCGTTTTCTGAGTTCCTGGTGGTCCAATCAGTCAGGAAAGGGTCATACAAATCGAATCTGAGACCTAAAATTTTTCGGCCGAAAAAAAAGTAAGGCTAACAACCCCTTTGCATTTTTCTCGAAAATTTAAGCGATTTTGAAAAGTGCTGGAATTGATTCTTTCATGCACTATACGGACGTGATTTTGCGAGAGAAATCGATTGGGCGCAGTCCCAATACGCTGCGATCAACGCATCGAAAGTTACAGCCAATAAACGAGAAGCTGTTTCTTCGACATTTTTCAGCAGGTGCTTTTTCGCTCGCCATTTCTCTCCTGTTGATCTCACGCTCTTTTCGCTGCGTTTTCTGAGTTCCTGGTGGTCCAATCAGTCAGGAAAGGGTCATACAAATCGAATCTGAGACCCAAAATTTTTCGGCCGAAAAAAAAGTAAGGCTAACCCCTTTGCATTTTTCTCGAAAATTGAAGCGATTTTGAAAAGTGCTGGAATTGATTCTTTCATGCACTATTCGGACGTGATTTTGCGAGAGAAATCGATTAGGCGCAGTCCCAATACGCTGCGATCAACGCATCGAAAGTTACAGCCAATAAACGAGAAGCTGTTTTTTCGACATTTTTCAGCAGGTGCTTTTTCGCTCGCCATTTCTCTCCTGTTGATCTCACGTTCTTTTCGCTGCGTTTTCTGAGTTCCTGGTGGTCCAATCAGTCAGGAAAGGGTCATACAAATCGAATCTGAGACCTAAAATTTTTCGGCCGAAAAAAAAGTAAGGCTAACCCCTTTGCATTTTTCTCGAAAATTGAAGCGATTTTGAAAAGTGCTGGAATTGATTCTTTCATGCACTATTCAGACGTGATTTTGCGAGAGAAATCGATTGGGCGCAGTCCCAATACGCTGCGATCAACGCATCGAAAGTTACAGCCAATAAACGAGAAGCTGTTTTTTCGACATTTTTCAGCAGGTGCTTTTTCGCTCGCCATTTCTCTCCTGTTGATCTCACGCTCTTTTCGCTGCGTTTTCTGAGTTCCTGGTGGTCCAATCAGTCAGGAAAGGGTCATACAAATCGAATCTGAGACCTAAAATTTTTCGGCCGAAAAAAAAGTAAGGCTAACCCCTTTGCATTTTTCTCGAAAATTTAAGCGATTTTGAAAAGTGCTGGAATTGATTCTTTCATGCACTATTCGGACGTGATTTTGCGAGAGAAATCGATTAGGCGCAGTCCCAATACGCTGCGATCAACGCATCGAAAGTTACAGCCAATAAACGAGAAGCTGTTTCTTCGACATTTTTCAGCAGGTGCTTTTTCGCTCGCCATTTCTCTCCTGTTGATCTCACGCTCTTTTCGCTGCGTTTTCTGAGTTCCTGGTGGTCCAATCAGTCAGGAAAGGGTCATACAAATCGAATCTGAGACCTAAAATTTTTCGGCCGAAAAAAAAGTAAGGCTAACCCCTTTGCATTTTTCTCGAAAATTTAAGCGATTTTGAAAAGTGCTGGAATTGATTCTTTCATGCACTATACGGACGTGATTTTGCGAGAGAAATCGATTGGGCGCAGTCCCAATACGCTGCGATCAACGCATCGAAAGTTACAGCCAATAAACGAGAAGCTGTTTTTTCGACATTTTTCAGCAGGTGCTTTTTCGCTCGCCATTTCTCTCCTGTTGATCTCACGTTCTTTTCGCTGCGTTTTCTGAGTTCCTGGTGGTCCAATCAGTCAGGAAAGGGTCATACAAATCGAATCTGAGACCTAAAATTTTTCGGCCGGAAAAAAAGTAAGGCTAACCCCTTTGCATTTTTCTCGAAAATTTAAGCGATTTTGAAAAGTGCTGGAATTGATTCTTTCATGCGCTATTCAGACGTGATTTTGCGAGAGAAATCGATTGGGCGCAGTCCCAATACGCTGCGATCAACGCATCGAAAGTTACAGCCAATAAACGACAAGCTGTTTTTTCGACATTTTTCAGCAGGTGCTTTTTCGCTCGCCATTTCTCTCCTGTTGATCTCACGCTCTTTTCGCTGCGTTTTCTGAGTTCCTGGTGGTCCAATCAGTCAGGAAAGGGTCATACGAATCGAATCTGAGACCTCAAATTTTTCGGCCGAAAAAAAAGTAAGGCTAACCCCTTTGCATTTTTCTCGAAAATTTAAGCGATTTTGAAAAGTGCTGGAATTGATTCTTTCATGCACTATTCGGAAGTGATTTTGCGAGAGAAATCGATTGGGCGCAGTCCCAATACGCTGCGATCAACGCATCGAAAGTTACAGCCAATAAACGACAAGCTGTTTTTTCGACATTTTTCAGCAGGTGCTTTTTCTCTCGCCATTTCTCTCCTGTTGATCTCACGCTCTTTTTGCTGCGTTTTCTGAGTTCCTGGTGGTCCAATCAGTCAGGAAAGGGTCATACGAATCGAATCTGAGACCTAAAATTTTTCGGCCGAAAAAAAAGTAAGGCTAACCCCTCTGCATTTTTCTCGAAAATTTAGGCGATTTTGAAAAGTGCTGGAATTGATTCTTTCACGCACTATTCGGACGTGATTTTGCGAGAGAAATCGATTGAGCGCAGTCCCAATACGCTGCGATCAACGCATCGAAAGTTACAGCCAATAAACGAGAAGCTGTTTTTTCGACATTTTTCAGCAGGTGCTTTTTCGCTCGCCATTTCTCTCCTGTTGATCTCACGCTCTTTTCGCTGCGTTTTCTGAGTTCCTGGTGGTCCAATCAGTCAGGAAAGGGTCATACAAATCGAATCTGAGACCTAAAATTTTTCGGCCAAAAAAAAAGTAAGGCTAACAACCCCTTTGCATTTTTCTCGAAAATTTAAGCGATTTTGAAAAGTGCTGGAAATGATTCTTTCATGCACTATTCGGACGTGATTTTGCGAGAGAAATCGATTGGGCGCAGTCCCAATACGCTGCGATCAACGCATCGAAACTTACAGCCAATAAACGACAAGCTGTTTTTTTGACATTTTTCAGCAGGTGCTTTTTCGCTCGCCATTTCTCTCCTGTTGATCTCACGCTCTTTTCGCTGCGTTTTCTGAGTTCCTGGTGGTCCAATCAGTCAGGAAAGGGTCATACAAATCGAATCTGAGACCTAAAATTTTTCGGCCGAAAAAAAAGTAAGGCTAACCCCTTTGCATTTTTCTCGAAAATTGAAGCGATTTTGAAAAGTGCTGGAATTGATTCTTTCATGAACTGTTCGGACGTGATTTTGCGAGAGAATTCGAGTGGGCGCAGTCCCAATACGCTGCGATCAACGCATCAAAAGTTAGAGCCAAAAAACGAGATCCTGTATTTTCGGCATTTTTCAGCAGGTGCGGTTTTCTTCCTAGGTTCTCTTTTGTCGATCCCACGCTCATTTCGCTGCGTTTTCTGGGTTCCTGGAGGTCCAATTAGTCAGGAAAGGGTCATACAAATCGAATACGAGACCAAAAATTTTTGGTCGGAAAATGAAAAAAAAGTAAGGCCAACCCCTTTGTATGTATGTCATATTTATTGTTCCCCTTGGGGTTACAAGGATTTCTCTTTTCCTCTCCCTTTACAATATTTTTTACATGTTTTCTTAACCTATTCTTACCCTATTCTTACTTCCTACCTTATCCTTACTTAATTTCTAATCGCCTGTGCCCTGTGCCGTTGCCTTGCCATTCCCTTACTTACCCTCTTATCCTTTCCTTATTCTTTATGCTTATCTTTACTTAACCTTATCCTATTTCACCTCATTCTATTCCCTATTCGTCCTTATCCTAATCGACTTTCATTTCTCATTCATCTCTCACTCTTTCATTCTCTTGTACATCCCTGATCCTTTCCAGTTCTCTCATCCAGACTTCTCCCACCCCCTCCTCACCTAACATCTATCTCACCACCTCCTGCCAGCTTTCCCCCCTTCTATCCCAGTCCACGCACCCTTCCCATACATGCTCCCATGTTTCCTTCTCCCCCCCGCACACCCTACACCTTCTCTTTTCCTCTTCTTCACAGTACCTTGCCTCCTTCATCTCGCTTCCTAATCTAAATCTTGCCACCCTTCTCCACCCGCTTTCCCCCCATTCCTTTCCCAGATACCCTGGTATCCCTTTTCCTTTCACTAGCCTGTACCATCTGTTGTACCTCGATTTCCTTATTTTCTCTTACCTCTCTTTTCTCTGTTCTTCCCTCTCTCCTCTATTTCCCTAAACTTCATCTCGCATCTCTCCCTTCTCGCGACTACCTCTCTACTCTCTGCTCCCCTTTCCGCAAAGAAACTTTCTCTTTCTCTTTCCCATCTCGATCCCTGCCTCCCAGCTTCTGCCTTTTCCCTTATCTCTTCCCAGCATCTCCTAGCTAACTCGCTACCCTCCCCTCTCTCCAGCTTCCTTTCAAAATTCCATGCCCTTCTCCCTGCCCTAATCCTTAGCTTCGCCCTCTGTAGTTCCTTCCTTACTAAATATCCCGGTGTTCGCCCATCCACTCCTAATGTCCATCTCAAAAATCTATCCCGTACCGCCTCGACCGCCCTCCACTCCCTCCACCCCCATATCTCCGATGCATACTCTATTACCGTCCATACTAGCCTGTCAAATAACCAAATCCTTTTTTTCCAATCCCTCCCAAACCTTCTTTTTCCTATTTCCCATACCTGCCTCATTACTATCCCTGCCTTCCGTACTCTCTCTTTCACCTGTGCTTCCTGTCCCCCATTGCACTTTACTCTATACCCTATATAGCTGAACTCTTTCACCTCCTCTATCTTTTTCCCTTTCCATCTCCAATCTATATTCTTCCTACTGCCGCCTCCTTTCCTAAATCTCATAATCCTTGATTTCCCTACATTTACCGTCAGCGTATTCCTATCTATATACCTTTCTAACTTCCTAATCATTACCTCCATTTCCTCTTCACTTTCCGCTAGTAGCACTATGTCATCCGCATACGCTAACGTACATACCCTGCCGCCGGCCAACTCCACCCCCCAACCCTTGTCCCTCTCCCCATTTCCTCTTCTAAATCCGCCACCAGCAGGTTGAACACATGCGGATTGAGCGGACATCCCTGCCTTACCCCCCTCGCCGTCCAAAACACCTCTCCTACCTTTCCCCCGCTCCTGGCCCGACTCGTTGTTTCCTTGTAAATTTCCTCTATCTTTACCCTTAGTCCTTCCCTCATCCCTCTCCTTTCCATAGTCTCCCACAGCACCTTCCTGTTCACTGAAACGAACGCCGCTTTTAAGTCCACAAAGAACGCCACCATCTTTCCCTTATCCTTTCCCACCTGTCTATTGATTAAATAATTAAGTACATATACATTGTCAATTGTACCCATGCCTTTTCTGAATCTCGTTTGATTTTGCGGTATCAACCCCTCCTCCTCTACCTCTCTTTCTAACCTATCCGCTAATGCCATCGCCTACACCTTATACAGAGTTGGCATCAACGTCACCCCCCTATACTCTTCTACCCTTTTCCCCTCCCCCTTCTTTACTATCGGCGCTATCAATCCCTCTCTCCAATCCTCTGGCCAGCCCTCCCCCATCCAAACTCTGTTACATGTTTTCCATATCCACTGCTCCATTTCTTCCCCCCCATACCTCCATACCTCGCTAACTATTCCATCCCCCCCTGGTGCCTTTCCATCCCTCAGCTTTCCTATCACCTTTTTAATCTCTTCCCTCTGCAGCTCCCCTTCCCCGTCCCCCTTCCTATTTACCGTCCCCCCGCCTTCTGTTACCTTGCTTTCTGTCTTTGCTTCCGCTGCTTCTTTTATGAAACCCTCATTTTCTTTCTTTTTCCTCTCCTCGCATAGCCTATTATATTCCCTTCTTTCCTTTTTATACGTGTCCCCTTCCCCTCCCCCTTTCTCCATTTCCTTAGACTCTGCCTAACTTCCACTTTTTTTCGCCTACATTCCTCATCCCACCATCCCTTTTTCGCTTCCCTCCCCCTCCCTCCTACATCTAAGGCTCGTCTAAACTCCCTTATTCTTTTCTCTATCTCTTTGCCTACATCCGCTTCTCCTATCCCCTCCCATTTGACTTCTGTTCTAAACCTCATCCTACCCTCCTCTGTCCAGTCTCCTCTACTAATTCCCCCTACTCTTTTTCCCTTCCTTGTCCTAGTCACTGCCCCCCTCATCCACACTATTACCGGGTGATAATCCGAGTCAACCCTATCCCCAATCTCTATCCTTTTGTTCAACCCCTTTTGCTAACCCCTTTCTATTTTTGGCGAAAATTTAGGCGATTTTGGAAAGTGTTTAAATAAATTATTTCTGGCACTATTCCGACGTAGATTTGCGGGAGAAATCGATTGGGCGCAGTCGCAGTACGCTGCGATCAACGCATCAAAAGTTATAGCCAAAAAACGAGAACCTGTATTTTCGGCATTTTTCAGCAGGTGCAGTTTCCTTCCCAGGTTCTCTTCTGTTGATCCTACGCTCATTTCGCTGCGTTTTCTGGGTTCCTGGAGGTCCAATTAGTCAGGAAAGGGTCATACAAATCGAATCTGAGACCAAAAATTTTTGATCGGAAAATGAAAAAAAGTAAGGCTAACCCCTTTGTATTTTTGGCGAAAATTTTGACGATTTTGAAAAGTGCTGGAATAAATTCTCTCCGGCACTATTCCGACGTAATTTTGCGAGAGAAATCGATTGGGCGCAGTTCCAATACGCTGCGATGAACGCATCTAAAGCTGGAGCCAAAAAACAAGATCCCGTATTTTCGGCATTTTTCAGCAGGTGCGGTCTTCGTCCTAGGTTCTCTCCTGTCGATCCTACGCTCATTTCGCTGCGTTTTCTGGGTCCCTGGAGGTCCAATTAGTCAGGAAAGGGTCATACAAATCGAATCTGAGACCAAAAATTTTTGGTCGGAAAATGAAAAAAAAGTAAGGCTAACACCTTTGTATTTTTGGCGAAAATTTTGGCGATTCCGATAAGTGCTGGAATAAATTCTTCGATGCACTATTCCGACGTAGTTTTACGAGAGAAATCGATTGGGCGCAGTGCCAATACGCTGCGATCAACGCATCAAAAGTTAGAGCCAAAAAATGAGATCCTGTGTTTTCGACATTTTTCAGCAGGTGCTTTTTCGGTTGCCGTTTCTCTCCTGTTGGTCCCACGCTCTTTTCGCTGCGTTTTCTGAGTTCCTGAGGGTCCAATTAGTCGAGTAAGGGTCATACCATGGTCTTACATACAGGTCTTGCGACTCTGAGTTTCGACGTGGGCCTCTTAACGTGTCAAGCCGCTAGCGTCGCTGCGATCGAGGGATGCCCGGTGCGGCAAGGATGACGATAGTCGCGCTCGCGCGTCACATGGGCGTGGAATCCTAACGTCAAAGGCTTATTCAAACATTGTAGGTTATGTTGATGCATCCCTTGATCGCAGCTCCATCTGGATTTTTCTTCAACAGAGGAGCCACTCTCTACCATTGGAATTCTATTGAGTCGCAAGACCTGTATGTAAGACCGTGGGTTATACAAATCTTCGGGGGCGGTTGGTGATGGACGCGGTTTCGCGTCTCCTCACGGGGATCATCGAGCTGATGAACATTTCTAAGTCGCAAACGACCAATAGTATTACGTACTCACTTTGTGCCGACTCAAGCTCAAGCTTTCATACCGACACTACTCAGGCTGCTACGAATGTCGGTGAGAGCCTGTAAGGTAGAGTCGATAGAGCAGAACCCTCCTACGCTCGCGCGCACCTACGAAAACTGATCACAAAAATTTACCCAGGGGTATTCGTTTTTATATTCTCAAGTCAACGAATAATCTGAAAATGACTCATGGGGTCAGGAGAATTTGTCATGTAATATCAGTGGCGAGGGTGGCGAGTCATACTTTTTCATTCTATCTGATTTTTTCAATTTCTTTGTTTTACTATGTATAGATACTCCGAGTTTATTCAATAGGTTTATCCTCATGAACACAAATCTACCAAGATTTTCTGTAATCTTTTAGTCAAACCAGTTTCACCGGAAATACGATTGCGCTTATTGCGGAGGAAACTTGAACTTCTGTCCTTCATTCGAGTGTTGCCCCATCTATAGTTGCCGTATATTTACGCGCCAAAAGCGGGTAAAGACGCGGGAGTAAACGATGGAGTGAGACATCGGCGACCGATCCAAGTACGCGAGACTAGCAGTGTTGTTCATTAGACAAAAAAAGTATTCCATTCGAGACAGCCAGAAAATTGGCGCCTGCCAGATAATCTTAACGCCAAGAACTGTTAAAATCGGTTAAAAATGTCGCAACAGTACGTTGACGCTTATTTCAACACCCGAAAACGGACAGCTGCCGAAGACGTTAGGAGCAGGACCAAAGTCCTCATCCTGGACGATGATCAAGCTGTGAACGTGGCAAGCAATCTGAACGATCGTAATGTCGATGAGACAAAAAACCTCGACTCATTAGCCTCTCCGGCCATTCAGGGGGACGATACTAACCCCAAAATGAGTCCGAAGATCATCTTCGCGAACGTGGACTCCAAGCAGATCGAAGGCTGCGAGATCCGCAGTAGCGTTGTTCGTCCCAATCGCGTCGTACGAAACATTCAGTTTGATGCGGTGAAGGCTGGGAGCCCTAAGAGCCCGAAATCCAGTTCACGCAGCCGCAGCGGTGCTCGTATGAAAAAAACCGCAACCCAGGAAGGCCAGCCGGACATCCGCGACACCTTTTTGAAACTGAGCAAAGACGAAGGTGAAGCCAAACAAAAGAGCAACGTTATTTTCGAGAAGAAGGGCCTTCTAAGTCCGACCAAAAAGCGACCGTCGACGCCTCAGAAAGTTCCTCAGCACTGCGCTATACAGAAGGTCACCAACACCAAGGCCTACGAGACAGCCGAAGAACAACCAGCTGCTGGTTCTGTGACGCCTAAAAAATTATCCACAATGGACGCCTTAGCCCAGAAGGATCTCAGCCTTGGAGAAATAAAAAACCGAATTAACCGGTCGTCCAGACTTGCAGAGCTCAAAGCTTCAATTGCTAAGATCAACAAGTGTGCTGCGAAGCTTGACGAGATTCAGGCTAAAAAACCTCAAATCCGGAAGTTTGAAAATATTGAAGTGGAGGTTCCTGTTAGGTATATCAAATTCCATATTTTTGTTACTTTCTTCAGTGCCGTTAACCCCTTCCTTATAAAATCACCCAGTTGCGCTTTGCTCTCACCTGTAGATTGGTTAGTTTTTTTTTTTTAATTTTCATACCATTACGATAAGATAAATAGAGTTTTCTATGCTATTGACAAAGGCTGTACAAAAAGAAATGAGTGTCCATGAGGCAAGGTGACATGATGAAAAGCTCCTTCCATGTTTTAAGAAAATATCAGTTTACTGATGAAAAGTTATTTTAATTTCTTTTGTTTAAAGTCCGCAGAAAGCGATGATGTCTCCAAAGAAGAACGTCTTAACCCCAACAAAGAACGTTGAGCTGCCAAAGAATGCTAGCCCTCAAAAGCGGCTACTGTTTGCTCCAAAAGAGAGTTCAGGCAGTCCTAGTAAAAGTCCCACTAAGCAAGCTGCCTATCAAAAATATCAATCCTTGGTTGAATCTGGAACACCGACTTTGTTGCTACCTTACAATTATCGCCTTTTGGCCGAAGCCTTTAGATGTGTTGATACTGTACGTAACCTATTCAAATCAAATCTTTGGGTACTAATTATTTCCAGTTTCGCTTTCAATTGCTTTTCTAGTGAAATTTCATGCTTTCTGGAAATTTTAATACCAGCATGACTGGACCTTAGAATTTTATGGTTATGAAAGAGACATACTATTTTACAGGTTGTTTCATTGCTGTTCAATCGAAAAGAAGTTATAACATTCAAGAAGCTGAAACCAGCAGTACAGGAATTACTGAGGCGCAATTTTACAATGGATCATTTGGCACAGATTAAAACAGTGTATCCAAATGCCTTTGTGTTTAATCAGGAGAAGTTACATAACTTTGGTTCTTCCTCCATGCAGGATAAGTACGAACTTGTTATAACGCCTATGGTTGAGCCAAAGAATGGGAGAAACACACCAGATGCTGACAATGTTCTCAAGTCTGCCTCGGAAATGAGCATGTGTCCAACGGTCTTATTGCAACGTCGAAGAATCTTCTACAATACGCTTTTAGGTGAAAATCAAATTCCGTATAAGAAACTTATTCATGCAAAAAAGAAAATTCTTCCAAAATTTAATTAATCTGTATCTACTTGTGTTCATGAATTATGTAGAATTACTTCTTGTGCATCGAGGTTTTGATCCACGTTCTGTTATGTTTTATGCTCTTCATCCTTAACAGCTTGGTTCTTTTTTTACAGATCTGGTCAAGGATTGTCATGAGAAATATCTTCTATCATTGAAGCCTCCAATGGTTATTCCGAAGGAGAAGTTGACCAGATGGCATCCGGAATTTGATGTGGAAAGTTGCGCTACTATCGAAAAAGCTGAACTGCCGCAACCTCCTAACATTGAAAAATTTACAACTGCGAAAGACGTACTTCGTAAGTTCACAAAAAATCACAAATACTTCTATCATATCTATTGAATTCTAACGAGTTGTGATAGTGATTATTGGTTACAACGTATTTGTTAGTATTTTCCGAACTTTTCAAAGGCATTGAGTAATTGCAAAGATTCCTTTAAGTTGCATAATAACATGTAATTCCAACTTGCAGTCTTATTTTTTTTCCTCAATCAGTTGCACAATTGCTGACTATCAGCATAAATGTTGACACAATTTAACATTGAGTAATTTATTGTAAATCTAGACAAGAGACCTGTGACACAATTAGCGTTAAAAATTGTGTTTAATGTTTGACCTTAATTTTGCAATATTTCAATCTAGATCACTTGCATCAGCAGATACCTTTATATGATGCAATTATCGAATAAAGATAGAATCGTTATATCAATAAATGCATTAGGCACGCTGCTTACAGCTGCCAATTATTATCCAGAACTTTCGGCACTACTCATTCAATCGTTCAATAACTTGTTCGTTAAGCGTAAATTATCTGATATGATGCTTAAAGCATATGCTAAAATTCCACCCCTTATAGACGGCTTCAAGTTTCATCTACCGAGACACCAGACATTGGAAAGAATCAGTAAGCTAGTAACTTGGAACGGAGAAGTTTAGCAATTGGCTGGATTAAAGTGGACGCTTTTACCAGGTTTAATTATTTCAATATTTTATAATAACTAAAAGGGGGCTTGTATTTTTACAGAGAAAGCCAAGGACATGTTCAACTGCAACACGCGTATGGAAAAGGCTTTGCAGAGGTTGGCAGAAGCTAAAATGACATCAAGATCCGGTTCACCCAGCTCAACCTTGACTGTCGATGTATCAACTCAGATTAATGATCAAGAAATGAGAAAAGTTAACATTTCTATTGTTGATACACCACCTGCTACTCCTACACATAACAGTTACCTTAGCACAGCTTTCAAGGGTATTCCAAAAGCGCTTCTTGAAAAGGTATGTCAAGTTTTGCGAAGGAAAAACATTTAACTAATCGAATTACCATAAAAACTGAAAAATATATATTGATTGTGTTTGTTTAAGTGATAATTCTGGTTTTACAAGCTCATTTAAAAATTATTTATCTCGTGTGTAACACAGGTTCGCGCGAAGCAGGCAGCGAAGGCATTGGAATCAATGACGAGAACGTCGGACTCAGACAAAGAGGCAACTCAGTATTCGCGGTTGCCAGAGCTGTCCAGAATTCTGCGAAATATTTTTGTCGCGGAAAAGAAGGGTGTCTTACCTATGGAATTCGTTATCAAAAAGCTCGATAATTCTTACCGGGCAAAATTGACCCCCAATGAGCTGGAGGATCTTATCAAACTGATGTGCAAGCTGCTTCCTGTTTGGGCGAGTATTCAGAAGGTGCAAAAAACTAATTACTTGAAATTGACCAGAGATATCGACGTCAACAAAGTTGTTAGAAGATTTGAAATAATGGCCAATAATAAAGTGAACGCTTCTTAACAGTGGTAAGCATTGCTATTGTAATAGAAATTTAATCGACTTGAATAGGCAATTTGAATATACCCATTATTCAGTGTACAACAGCTTCAGCTGTGCCATGTGAAGAATGTAAAAGCTCATTTATGATACCAAATCGATTCAAAGACTTGAAGACTTGTGGAAAAGATTTTTTGATGCGGGTTTTGCGATCAACACGCAAAAGTAAGGTTTAGATTTAATTTTAAGAAAACCTTTCACTTTCCTTTTTGAGTCTGCGTTTCATACCGTTTTCTTTTGACCGTGTTCAAGCGCAATAGATTCGCTTTTGAAAAACCTCAGATTTGTTAAATATTCTCTCATCATTGGCAATATACGAATTCTTACCTTATCGCTTGTATGATGTTTGTCAATTTTGAGGTGATATTTTATTAATCCATGTCAGAGTACAGATCATCTCTTCTCCATCTAAATAAGCAGTCACGATCTACTATTCACTATTTCTTCTTCCTCATGCGACTGATGATATCAGTTTACATTCCATATATTTACTTTTCGTTTATGATATATGATTGTCAGTGATAAATTTTTTGTTCTGTCATTGAGTTACAATCCATTTGAGTATCTGAATAATTATGCCGATGGAAGCAATATTTTAAAATAAGGATTAGTATTGAATGTTTTCGTATATCGTTTACACACATTTTACTTTGTCGTATTATTTGCAAAGAAGAAGAATGGTATATTTGTCAGATTCATTATTTGATATTTCTAGACACATGTCAAATTTGTCGATCTTCACATTTTATAATTTAATTTTATACTAAGTTAAAAGGCGGAATTATACCTGAGGTCTGAATTACTTCGGCTGTGGCATTGATAACTCGAATAACTTGTATGTTGTACCTATGTTTAATATTAGATCTCTTCACTAAAAAATTGGAAATTAAAGACAGCTGTTATCCAAATTCAGAATTATTAATTTCGAGGGTTGAAATGCAATCCAGTAATAAGATAACTGAACAAAATAAAACTTCAAAAATTAGATATAGATTTCACCACATAAAGATTATTTTTCGGTATTGTACGTCGCGTTAGAAGGAGCGTCTTCCTATAAACTATATACTACTTATATAATAAGCAATAGTATTCGTATTTACAACGTTAAATGATGTACGAATTTGTCTTTACTTGAAATTCTTTGCATCGTCCAAATTCAATTGATTATGATAACATGACTACACGGAAGGACTTGCACAAATAAGTTTTAGAAATTTTCTGGACGTATGTTAATCGAGCTTAGTTATAGCTAAATATTTATACATATACCATTATTGAAGCAATTATATCTTGGGCATCGACTGATTGTGAGTTTTTGTCTGCACAAATAAAATATCCTTTACGCAGCTTTGGAACATTTTTCTACGACCGAGTCGGACATCGAAACTTGTGGATTTTTTTCCATCATCTCCTCGAGTTTATATTATAGGATTATGTAAGCGTTAATAATACTACGAAATGAAATGCTGATAATGTTTAATATTTTTGAATGCTGGTTAATAACGTTACACAAATCTATTTCTATTGTAGTCGTAAGTACATGCATATAAATTGCTTTTTGTATTCTTTGAAATCAGGTGATTAGGCATCAACGTGACATTTTTTTTAGCTATCGAACCATATTATTGGTATGTTTTCTGATTTCACACACAATGTACAGATCCGTTAGTTTTTCTCTCTTTCCGAGAAAAATATTTCGTAAACTATAAACGTGTACCTATATTTAGATATATACATTATTTGTATTTTGGAGAAAACTGTCACGTCTCAATAAATTGCAGAAAATCGAATCATGGAGTAACGAAATAGGCACGCGTTATGTGGAATGGAGGACCCTGTACGTATTGATTTTTTTCGTCCGTCGCGTGCACCAAGCTAATGGACATTTCAGGCAATAATACCCGTGATAAAATATAATTCTAAGGAAGACGAATATTACATAGTTTCTTCCTGCTTAATCGTAACCAAGAATAAGCATAATTATAAACTTTATTCCCTGTAACGTCTAGGCAATGTCAATATCTAATAAGTAGTCAACATTTCAATTTCCTAGAGACTCTTTGGTTTCGTGACTACATTTAGTATGTAACAAGACTATTAATTTGTGTAGGAACTACAAAGTTATCGAGAAGAGAAGCATAATATCTATTGACTTGCTATCGATAATGCGGGTCATTGCTTACTTTCAAGAGATTCTTTTAAAAAATGATGAAAATATGTGAATCTATGCACATTGCACGTATATGATGAAAAATCCGTGTCATTTGAACATGCGCGTTTGACGCACATGATTTTTTTCTGCCATCTGACACGTTACTGTTAATCACTGCGAGTCTTCTCGTTGATAGCGACATCATTGTCCATCACCAAATGTTCAAATCATGTTTAAAAGACCCAGGACGATTTCATCACTCCGGAGTGCTGAACTGCTGCTCCATTTCGCTCAACATGTTGTACAATCTTGATTTCAAACTATCCGGTACAGCAGCCCTCGGTAAATTTGTCACATCACCGGCTGGATTTGCACATTGCCTCAACATCACCGCCAAAGTGCTTGTTGTGTGTTGAGACATTAACAGGCCGGGGATTATTATCGTCCCGGACAAGGTCCAGCCGAGAAAGATTTTCTCGCATATTATCTAGAAAGAAAATTATGCAATTGTAACCGATTCGTCGGATTAGTCGTTACATAATCTAGTTTGATATCGACGTAGATTCGAATGCAAGGGGCCTTTTTGAAAAATTGTGAAATCGTCAGAAAGCTTCGGTGCCTAAGTACCTGAAGGTTGTTGTTCACTACCGGAGACTCGCACTTCTGTTTCGAAGAGCAAAACGATCTGCAATCAAAGAAGTCACAGTCCTCGTGTTTCTCGCAGGATCGTCCGTCAGCCAAGAGGCGGGTAAGTGCCGTTTTGGAAAATACCGCGTCCAAGTCGAGGAACTTCAATCTTTGACCCCCGGGAGGCAGTCCGAAGTGATTGATCTTCACGTCGCAGAGGTGAAAAGGCTCTACGAAATTCGAGTCGAATTCCTCGAGGAGGTCGAGGATCATCACGGCCAGCTTCAACCTTCGACAACGGGAGAAGTCGCAACGAGTTACGATTTTGCAGCATCTATCTGAGAAGGTTTCACGGTGTACCAGTAGACGACTGGAATAGTGAACCGAATTTTGAGAACGTTTTCATTCAAAAACCAATTTCCAATTTGATTTGGGTTTGTGTTATTCAAGCGTATGTTGATCGAGCATCGATTTAAATACTTTCAGCCGCCAACTCAAACGTATCCCCTTAATTAATTTTAGGTAAAAAAAATTCAAGATGAACCTCTTTGCCCATTCTGGTTTCGAGTCCGAGAGGGCAAGAACTCCGGTCGGCGTTTGGATGGGCTTGACGTATTCGACTGCGAAAAAGGTACCGCAGGTTCCGATCAGTTGCGGAAATACGTCCCTGTCCTCGTAGAGGATCGATAGGATGTACTCGTTCTCCTGAAGGAGCGGCCAGACATTCTCCATCTCCAGATTGCGTCGTGTCGGGTTCGTCTCGACGTGGTGTCGCCGCAAACGGCTCAAACGCTTCAGCTGCTCGCCGGTGATCGTCAGATTCAGATTGTTTGTTATCAGGTCTCTAATCATGTCCGCGAACTCTTCCTCGGAAGGGAAATGCTTGATACCAGCGGTGTCCGTCCAGAAAAGGGACTCCGATTGATCGGGATTCGACTGTATTCTGTGGCAAATTCAAGACCCGTGATTTTTTTTTCAGTGTTGATTTCTGGCACGACGAAAACATATAAATGTTGTATAAAAATTACCTTCATATACAAGAGAAATTAATTTGCGACGAAAACGAAAAAAAGCTCGTATTTCGCCAGTCACTGCGATGGAATCCGAACTATTAAACGACTACCGTACTGAAAATATTTCTATTAGTTAGTTAGGTCTGTATGGTTGACTGTATGATTTTTGATGTAGTTTATTCGTATATATTTTTTAGATATTTTATCGAATTTACAAGATAAATCATGTTATAAATTACATGCTGCATTCTTTCAAATCATTTTATGATTTAACACACGAACATTTTCAGTAGAGTACATCCAGAAAAGTATATGGAGTGAACTTCCACCTCGGATTCTTTCTCTTGGATTCTTTCGTGTCGAAACTGACGAACACTATGCCAGATGATGAAATTTATTAACTCCAGTACCTTTTTCCATTTAATATAGTGTTGCTTTTCATTGAAGTAAATTGCTCAAAACGTTGAACAGGAAAAAGTTCAGCAAATATTACATTTGTTTCTCATCTTAAAATATTGAGCTTTGCCGTAAATCTGCAGAATCAGAATGATGTATGAAACTTAGCTCTTTACCTGGAAGCCTTAAAGACCAGCCTTGTAGTTTCCCAATGCGCGGAGAAAACGGCTTCCTTTCCAGCGTGCAGCGTCTCGCAGGCCAGAGAGTGAATTCTTTTCTCAGAACATAGGGGACCACACAATATTCCTGCCGCAGTCCCAGAGCTGTGTAAGGAACACTGAAAATTTTTCATAACATCCTGTTAGCTCGATCAATTCGCGATGCAATATACTCAACTGTGATTTTTATGTTACAATGTATTATCAAGAATTATCGTATTTCCAGTCATGCAGAAATGAATGATAATTCAGCCCCATTAGCATTTTGAAAGAGGGAGGAAAACGTTGGTCTAATCGAATAATTTTATACTCGACTAAAAATAAACTTACGCAAGAAGGTTTTTAATACTATACAAGCTGCAGTAATCGTGGAAAAATATTTTTCGCAGACCAGTGTCTTCGATCGTTTCAAAAATTGATGTTACAAACGACCTAATCAAAAAACCAGCTCTCCCGTTTCTATGACTTTCAATTTTTGTGTTCGAAGTTTTCACGCGCTACGGCGCTACAATTATTACTTAGAAAAATTTATTTGACGCAGAGATTGTTGTTTTCGGATCTACAAATAAACAAGCTTATTATACGATTTCGGAACCGAATTTCCTAGATGGAAAAAATTCTTGTATACTTTAATTATTCATAAATTTCGCATAAGCATACATCATATAGCGTATCTGTTATCTAAGTGTGAAATCACACCCGCGCTGCACGCGATAATATCGAGTTACATTGGAGCTGTTGATATTCTGCGCGAATACTTTCGTACTTTGAAGTTTTTATGCGACGGGTTTTAAATTTAAACATTTTTAACATTTCAAAAGATGCGAGTTTTCAATGCAACGAATAACTATTTCCTTTTGAAGCATGCAAGTACAAAAAATAAACGACAGTTAATTCAGTCAAGTAGAATTATTGGACACCGGACTAAATTATTCTTATATTTTAACCGAACAACAAATTCCTTCAAAAGTACCGCGTAGTTTTGTCATGGCTTATACGATTGGCTGCAAGTTTTCTGACATCATACCAATGATCAACCCGCGCGTATTTCAAACGAACTAGGATTAATTCAAATTGCGCGAAAAACGTGTAACGTTCCTCAACAGTTTTTTTCCACTGAACACGAGCAGTCAATGTACCGAATATAATCAGAGATAGGTCCTTGAGGATATTTTAGTCTGTGAACGAAAATATACAGTGTAAGGTCAAGTGTGGTTACTGTTTGAGTTAATAAAAATTCAACGAATTAACGAGTAGAACAGGTGTCTGCAGGCTATTAATTAAGGTTGTAGCAATGGCAATAACAACAATGAGTAGCCGTCGTGGCCGCGCAGATGAATGCAGTAAAAAAGGAAGAGCGCTTGCGCGTTTCTTGAAGACTAGTGCAGTCATCACGTGACCGTCTCAGCTGATAAAGTCTACACACTTGCCGCACGCGTTGCGCATCGCTGCAAAGTGTATCGGGGGTGGCGTATATCATATGTTATACTTATAGTGAAGTATGCATAAGTGCCGTATTTAAAATTATATAATATTATATTAATATTAAATATACTCACGACTTTGGATACGTGCCTCCAGGCCTCTAAATTCGTGCACATTATCCCCCAGTGGATAAGCAAATAGACGATGGATGCCAAGACGAGAAATGCTGCTACAGAAACGAGTTTGTAGTGGATTATGAAGCCAGGTAACCGTTTGATGTTCATCTTCGTTGTAACTGTTTGTGTGTCTTCTTCTATTCTTTGATAATTCTCCACCGTTGCCAATTGAGCTGTTAACTCCTTCTTCTTGTATCATGAAACATGCTCCAACATCTTCGAGGATCATCAGCCGCTCTGATTTTCTTACCGGGAATTCACCGCATGGTAATTCCGACCTTTGCTCATCCTCCCCATTGTTACTAGTTCCAAAATGTTTTCACGCAGCTTACTCGAAGAATGTTAGCATACATCTGCAGCTTGATTTTTTCCTCCAGCTGCCGCACTTGCTGCGAGCGCCTCTCATGGATTAATCACAGTACGTAACAAGCCATCTAAAATATTGGACAACGCGGCAGATGGAGCCGCCAGTTTTCGTATTGAGCGTCTGTATCCGCCTATGGCTGCAGCCGGAAGCACTTTCAGGTATGTACGGCTGCCTACTGTAGGGCTGCACCGACCTGCCTGGAAATCAAATTACTGTCGGTAATGCAGGGTGCCAGACTATCGATCTTCCGTTTTTTCAAACTAGCATAGCTGCCAATTAGTGAAAGGGTGTTTTTCGTGTTCATGATTTACAATATGATTGTCGATGATCAACATCAGCTTAGGGCAAGAGTATAACAACATAAAAGTAGTTGTTCATCGTATTTACCGATGGGAACTAACTCAATGCAATAAATATTTGATGATAGATGTATTTGTGAAAGTATTTGCTTAACTGACAATTTACAATCAGGCGCCGATCAATTCAATTTATATTCGTTACAGAACAAGGTGGAGTGCAGGTGATAATTTAAAATCTTTGAAACGTTGAAGTAACTCTGTATCGGATACCAAATTTAACAAGTCAGGTGGGAAGAAATTTGGATAGGTTTCAAAGTGTATTTTCATCCTAGACGTCGTTATTCCGCATTTTTACGTATTTCAACAGGCTAACGCGAAGTCGCTGTAGCTGTCGTCATGGTTATTCCGCGAATTTGCTAACATTTGCAGGTCTTTGCTCTGGCCTCACGGTTTAAATGACTAGGAGCCGCGGGTGACGCGCATAACTTTATGACGTACGTGCCGAGGCGCGTGCCCCGTTCACAAATAACCTCGTTATCTGGGTGCGTCTACTGCAGCTCTACGCATGGTTAAACTTGTTACATACATTGTATCTCTATAACGGGACAGGGCCGTTTTACCTGTACAGTCAATCTACTCCTTTCAATACAGTGTTCGGAAACGAAGACGCCATCTTGTGACTGAAAATGTATCACTCGAAAGGACTCGTATTCAGTTATAAAAGTTGATTTTTGTCATTGTTTTTACTTCGCATTAGCTGAAAAGAATGAAATAAGAATTTCACCGCTTGCACGAAGTTTTCTGTGCCTTGATATTTGGATAATTTACCTACAATAATCTGCTTGTTGATTTGAAATTTCGAAAAGCATGTACACGTGTTATTTGCCTCTAGCTGGAAATGCGATTGTGAGTAATCCTCACGTTTCTGAACGGATTGAGGCAGTGAATGTCATTTAATTTTTTTGGTATGCAAAATAATTTTGTACCAGACGAGCGATTGCCAACATCGCAAAAATTCGAGTGTTATTTTTAAATAACGTGTGATCGGATTTTATGTAAGTACTTATATACAACCGACGCTTCCTTTATCCAACAGGGTATATAGCTCGATCCTAGATGCTGGACGACGAGTATAAAGATTTATCATCACTTATTCTTACGATGGCATCAAAAATCTACGTCGCAGTGGAAAGACCGACGATAAATCACGATGAGTTACAAAGATCCCTGAGTCGATAGTTAGAAAATTTATACGTACACACGCGTAAAGGTGATTTTCATGGATTAAATTTTCGGTTATTAACAGTTGGTTAAATGTGAAATTATACGTCAGTGGCTCTATACATCATTTTGTTTGACGTTAAACAATATTCAATATGTGACGAGTTTTGTAAATCAGTTTAGAGTGTAAATGAAATTACAAAAGCAGCCCTTTCTGATTCTGTGCAAGAAACAATGTTTCTCTCGATATTATAAACTTGAAATTACCGTTAAGCGTTACTTCACGCCTAACATTTTTTCATCGAAAGAATAATTTTCACATCAGATACATATGTATCCAAAAACTTGATCCGTGACAATCACTTGTAAATGCTTACAAGTATTGCAAAAGGAAACTTATGGTACGGTTGGTTCTTGATCTGCGTTCGGATATAACAGTTTTGAGAGTACAGAGTTCCAACTTAAGTGCCTCACAGGATGAAAAATCACCTCTGGGTCATCCGTGTGAAAGATATAAAAGAAAATGCCGATGACCTTACAGTACCGGTGATGCAACCGACCCACAGTAGTTTTGATTCGAATATCGAAAAAAGCGGTGGTCGGCGCGCGGCGAGTTTTACGCCTGCGCAACGGCATCTTGACGCGCGTCGCGAAGCTTTCGCCGACGTCGATGGGACGCGGTTTTACGAGCGGCGGTACCGAGCGTCGCATGCTGCCGCCTCGCGGCGCCTTCGTCCTATTTTCTGCAGCGTTGGTTCGCGAACCAGATGCGAATAATCGCGGGTACCTACACATGTGTGAGATACCTGCGTGCTGCGCTGTCCCGCGACCTTCGATGCCCTTGTCAGACCGCCGGCGAGCCGTCGTCATTTTTCCAAAGCAACGCGCACCGTTCGTCTCGACGCGGATCGTCCTCGCGAGTGCCGACTCCACGCTGCTCTAATATGATAACCCGGCGTCACAGAACTCGCCGGCAAAAAAACAGCCGAGTGTCAAAGTGAGGAGTGCTCATTTTCGAACGCAGTTTATCCCAAATTTCGCCGGATCCTCGTTGTCACCGCTGCAGAAAATCACATCGGAGTTCAAATTTCAAAAACAGTGAGTGAATATGTTGTCAAATTTATTTTTGCCGCGTTTATACCAATGTATCGAATTTCCGATCTTCTTCCCAGTTCTTCTCAACTCAAATTCCGCGTACCGCGAGATGCGCAAACATTGCCAGAGCGTGCAGAAAAATTGTAAACACTCATCTCGGCTGAATCTCTACATGCATCCACCTGCAGTATCTGTAGATATCTTTCTTTGTGTCTACCTTATTTTCGCCTTATCATTCTGTAACTTACACGCTTTTATACACATCATATGATATACACGTACACGCGTTTGAAGGAGAAAAAAATTTTTCGCGTACGACGCGATGGCAATGCGCAATGTACTACATTTATACATGCACATGTATGTTTTAGGCATACGTGACAGTGAGAGTGCAATGTGTACATTCGTCCTTTTTCCCCTCGACATTTGATACAGGCGACCTATGCACACACCGCGGGTTATATACGTTATTTGAAACAGGCGCGTCGTCGTTTAATGTCTAAACATAGGCGCGATTACTCTGCGTAATTGTGCTGGCGCTGTGCCAATTATTGACGATGTGTTTCGTTTTTTTTCCTCATTTTTTCTCACTTCCTTCTTACCATTGCGCTGTTCATCTTTTTTCTTTGCAATTCGTCACACGTAACATTGCCTTGACACATTTAACCGCGAAATAATGACAGATAAAGGAAATCAAAGAAGGAATAGAAAAAATTGTTTTAACAAAAGTTATAGCGGGATATTCAATTGCAATGATATTTAGCTGAAATTTAAGTTTACCTCCGACGTGCAATTGGCTAGACTGTTATGACGCAATAATGAAGAAAATTTTAATAGTATCTAATTCGTTTTATTAAGGTTCTGCAATATTCTGTTCTGTATGCGGCACTACGTTTCTCATTAAAATTTTTCATCAAATTTAAATTTACGTATATAAAAGTTTGTTTATGAAAATTTTTCATCAAGTACTCATCTACTTGTGGATGAATAAAAGAGAAATGAATATATCGGAGAGTAAACGTACAACACAAACGAAAAAAACTACCAATTAATTTCGCAGCAGTGATGAAATTAATCGGGTTAATTGATCAGGCGTATAAGAAGACGCGCGGCGAAATTCCGTCAGAATTTTCACATTCCGTGTAACGGGACGCGTGATATGTGTTGTATACGATAATTATGCAAAAACGGAAAAGAATAACACTTAGCGACAAGTTTTAACCGAGCGGCATAGGCTTCGAAATTCTCGTGAGACTGGAAATAAATATAATAATAAGAAAAACCCCGAAAATAAAGATAGATAAATCGATTTCCGCGGACGTTTTCGTCGACGTTTCGACGTCACGTGAGAGCGGCTCGTCGGTCACCTTGAAAACTGCGAGAAAGAGAAAAATGCAGAGAGCGAAAAGGGGAGAGAAGCAGATTTTCTTCGGTCTTGATCTAAAAAAGTTTTTCATTCACGTGGTTGAGGTGAGCCCAATGTATTACGTAAACTTTAATATGCCTACGTGATGCGGACGCCGGAGGCAGAACAACGAGAAAATCGCATCCAAGTCGAGTCAATGTGCTAAACAGCATCTATTTGCATACAGATGCTTTCATTGCGTACATACTCGCAATTAGGCGAAAGCGGTTTATTTCTAATTGCGTATCGTCTGACAGCCGTATCGATCCTACATATGCGACGCATTTTCCCTTCTTTCTTATCATCCTGTAAAATTATCTGATCCCTTATTTCAGGGTACTTGAATGAATTGAAAAAATTAATTCACTTATAAATGGAATCGATGATCTTCCGAATATTGGACAAAATTGCTTGTGTCCCACTTTTTATGTACCTTCCACATCGTGCGATTGTGTGCAGCATTGCTGCATGATGCATCCTTCCTCTGCCAAAAATATTTCTGTAACTCAAGAAGGTTGCGTATATGTGTATATATATATATCTATGTATACACATCTATATATACACGCACGCACACACACACACACACATATATAGTAACCTATATAATAACGAATTACACTCATACTCTGACAAAACTGTGAAGTGGAGAATTTAGGTGTCTCTTAGTCTCTCTTGAAAAGAAACTTCAATTCATTGATTTTGGTACGCGTTGATGAGGCTGAAGTTAGTAACGTTACCATAACGAAATATCGGGGATAAACATCATCGTTGCGCAATTTTAGACTGAATTTCAAGGAGTTGGCTTTGCAAAATATGAGTATATTTAGTTTATTATGGTTTGTTGAATTTCATAGATTTTGAAAGGTGCGAAATAACGATTTTTCGTAAACACAGATCGTTACAATAACGTTACTAATTTCAGCCTCATACGCGTTGTATTATATTTATGAACAACGATGCAGAAACGCTGAAGAGTTTAACGAACGTTCGATCCTGTCTTTGCTGTATATTTAACTGTACATCAACGTCAATTTACATTTACAAATTTCTTAAACAATGAAAAAATTCTCACGATTCTTTTATGCATGTGCACGAAACTTTTACGCGGGTTCTGCTAATTCCGACGCTTGTACGCGGAACGTCAAAAACAATCAAAAGGTCTATAATCATTATTACTATTGTTGTAATCAATTCGTATTGCGGGTGTTTTGGTGTATTTAACTTGTCTATTCTACGATGAAAATTATTCTGTGCTTGACGCAACAGATAGTTCACACATTCTCACATATTGGCACACAGCGGCGTAACTTTTGAATTTTCATAGAACCCGGCATCGATCCATCATTTAGACTTCGAAGGGTATTTCAATTTCCATCTTGAAAATCCTTTGCCGACTAATAATTGCGATCATTAATGAAATAATATTCAGTATCACCTGACTCAGTTCATTTTTTCAACCTCAATCACCAGGCACAAATGCTTGTAATGTAGGTTCAGGTGTTCATTTTCTTTGCGCAGTTTGTTTTTTTCTAAATAAAACTACTACTCTTATCGGAAATCCAATTTACTCAAGATTTGCAGATGCATGCTCAGTAGATATGATTTTCTCTCAGAGTATAAAATTACTGTATAATATACGGCGGATCGACTAGATTTAATAATACGGTATATTTACTTTTTTTTTCCGAATTCAAGAATTTGATTAATAAAGGTGGTGGAAAGAGAGAGAGAGGGTGAATAAACAGAAAGAAGAATTTGCTTTGCTCGGGTTTGTTTTTTCTAATTTCATAAGCTTTCAAATCCGACATATGTACAATGGTGATTTGGGAAATGAATAAAACTACATATTACAACGTAACATTGTGTAATAAGCAATTGCGAAGATTGACTTTCTTCTCTTTGAGTCTAATAGGCGGCGAAAGGTTTTGCAGCGGTTGCACGGTGTAAAAAATCCATCGATAACAGCGACTGACTACTCGAACGAATCATATATTTATACCAGGTTATAATCATTATCGTTATTATTACTATTATCATCGTCAACCTTACATTGTAGCTGATTCTACTTCGTTTATAATTTACTGAGGGGAAAGTTATGTTTCATTAGATTACTTCAATCAATAATTTTTTAATGCACGGCTCGTGTTAATTGCTTACGTTGCAAAAATTTATCTGCATTTCTCGACTTTTAGCCAGAAAGAAATAATTGTAAGAAACGAGAGTTTTATACTCATCGCGTATGTGTGATGTCAGTATCGTAATAGACAGCTGTACAAACTTGCATCGTTTCATCGTTGCAGAAATTCGTATAGTGAAGAAAACGCATACACAGCATTTTTTAAAACACTAATCAAGCGATGCAAAGATTTAGGACAAATCCTTGAAAATGGGATAGAATAAAATAGATTTATCGATATCGTGAGATAGGATCCGTGATAAGAACTTCGATATCTTTTATTCACTCAGGTATTACGCAAACTCAGGTGATGTTTCATACTTACAGTAATCGTTGCGTACAATATTGCGAAGCTGCAGTGAGACACGAAAGAAGCAACATGGCGCCGAGAATAGAGATCAGCTGATCGTTTTATGGGTTAATGCCTCGAATTCGAATTCGGGCATTTGACTTGTGACATCACGTGGAAACCAAGTAAAAGGCAGGCTGGAACCGACTTTTATAATTAGATTTGTAGCATTGTCGCCTGGCGCCGTACATCGAATCTCAATTTTTGATAAAGCTTTGAAGTAATTCGCCCTCACGACGAACGTTCCGAACTCTGATTGTAGGGTTCTGTTATTTGTGGGTTCCAGAGGTGACCTTCGGACGAAAGATCGCATTCCTTGCAGCATCGCGTTATACAGCTTTTCCGAGGTGAACCGAGGCAGCCCGAAGCTCGTTGACCCCGTTGACCTCTCCGAGAGCTTCAAACTTTCGTATTGTGTGTACGTGTGTGGCACTTTGGTGTGCGTCAAGCGTTCGGCGTTCCCCGTTAGAAAGGTCACCTTGGTTACCATTGACTTTATTACCCGCCCGCAATGGGGCTGCTAGCTGAACTGCCTCAACGATGATACGAACCTCAAACCTATATCGAGCCATGCGGGATGCTTACGTGTAACTACATTTGCCGATTCTCACAGGCACCGGCCATTTTGGATTTCCGGTCTAAGATATAAACATCTGCTAGTTTGGTTCCATGAGTTATTACCGCCGTTTTATATTTCCTCGCGTTACGGAATCCGAAGGATTTCCAAATTTTCTTCACAGACTTTACTAAACTTTACTCGATTTCGAAATACTGTTTAATGGGATGCTTCCAAGGTTTCAAAGGATTTAGATGATTTTTAAAAGATTCCAATAAATTTCGACAGTTTTCACGTTACTTCAAACGATCCCAACCATTTATCGTAGATTTCGACCGCACGTGGTGCTGGATAAATTTCAAATGACTTTTTTGAGACATCACAGATTTCATATGCAAGGTGCGATTTCAACAGTATTCAACTAGTTTTAGATTTCAAGGCGTTCACCAAGTTCAGGTTTTTACACACACACTCAAAAGATGCTAAATTCACTGTTCTCAGACATTTATCAAAGGTAAAACTACAGCTAAGCAATTCTTGCCATCATTTTGTCGGAGGTGAAATAGCGCTTGATAATATCCGAAGGTTCGCATCGATCTTACGGTACACATAAAACCGCAAGCGAGCGGACGGCGGCCATGTTAATAAAACGAGACAATCTCAACTTCAGTTAACCTACCAAATATATTACAAATATCCTTTTTGCGGTTTCAACTCGACTTGTGAAGCTAAAAAATGGGTTGTTCGTCTCGATTTGAGTAAAACAATTGCCTTTCCATTGTCGCGAATGTGCCTCGAGTAATTCATCGCTCATCAAACAGATCTTTCCTTCTAGACGCAGCCTGATATTTCTCACGGAGTTGCTGAACAAGTGTCGCCAACTTGTGATAGATACGCGAAATTCCGTTTCCAACTAATGATGACAAAAAAAAAAAAAAAACAATAAAAACATAATCGTGTAAAAAATAGTAGCGAAGGCGTTTAGCGTTGAAATAAAAAAATAATTATCCATCACTGCAGAGTGACAAAGGTTGCACAGATTTACGTCCGTCTCTCCGGCATAACCAAATGTCATTCGATTTACAGTCTGCGACTGGTCCATGGCGTAACAACAGCTGCCGATGCTGCTCCGATGGCTGGCGAATCGTGGTGCAGCACCACTCGAATTTAGAACGACTTAACGACACTGTCAAAAATGCTGTACTATTTCCAGCTGGGTCGGCCGCAAGTTTTGGCACACGCACTCGCGAACCTGTTTACAGAATTGTTGTATAGCATAGATTATCCATACATCTATAAGTATAAACTGTGTGTAAATGTGCAAGCCTATGGATTACGTTCCACATCGCATGATCGGGGGGGGTCTGCATTTTTATTTTTGAAACTCTTATTTTCGTACCATTTTTATTACATGTATGTATACGTTTCGTTTCTAGCAAAACATTTTATTTCTTTTTTTTTTTATTTTTCATGCCATCCAAAGAAAACTGGATTTCGAATGCTAAGCCTGTAACTTTGTACACAATAACACCCGAGAGACACAAAATTTCAGCCCATGTTTGTAAGCAAAATTCACACTAACGTTGATACATTGTTTCTCCTTGTTTTTGTTTTTTTTTTTTCTCTTTCCTTCCTTCAATATCCAAAATTCGGCCGATATTTGTTACCGGAAATTTAACATTATAATCGACTGAAGTAAATCGAGTTCAATTTAATTTCAATGAAATCTTCACGTAATGTAGAATAAAATGTGAACACCATTGTTATTAACTTTATTTCTATTTCTTGAACCTAAGGTCTTACCACTTTTCACCTCGTCATATACACGCATATTTATTTTTTTTTTTTTTAATTTTATTCACACACTCACAATCAGTTGCGATATCATTCTGGGTGGATTCCAAAAATGAATATTCCCATCTTTGACAAAAGCCTGCCGATCTTCGAATACTATTTCTTTTCAAAGGGATGGTAAAACGTGCGAAAATAAAACAACGAAATGACAATCATCGCCGTTGTTATTCAGCTACCCTGCACCTGACAATGACCCAAATTTATAAACATCACTTAACCAGACGATGGTATACAATAGGCTTACGGCTTGTCAACTACGTGACACAAATAGCCGTCGAAGGTGTAAGCGAGCAAGCGAGTTTGCAGAGCACGAGGTTCGAGTGGTAAATTAAGTATCGCAAACGCGTGTTTGCGTTGTTGAACATAGTTGAATATAGTTGAATATATATAGTACATTCTCACAATCACGTAGTTCCCGTTTGTACCGCGTCTCATCGGTCAACTGACAGGAAATTATTCTTAGCTATTTGTTTTACGATCCACCTACACAGTTGAGCAGAGTTAAGGATAACCAAAACCAGCAAAAGGCAACACGACACTTTGGAACCCGCACTTTGGAGTTTAGAGTTCATTCCGCGTTCGAAATTTCGACTCACTGGGTACATTTAAGCCAAATAACACACATATGGTGTTGCGTGATTGAATTTTATGGGAGCAACGACGTCTCTCGCGCGTTATTAACCACGTCTGTTATACAATTGTAATAAAGACAATGTTTCGTAGCTGTGAAGTAGCGTGAAAATTGGGAAATTCCATTTATACTGAGAATTGGCAACGAAACAATATATTCTATTTGTTGATCCGTATAATCTATTCTCGTCGAATAATTTTATTCAAAATTATTCCGGATCGTCGGAAATGTGTTTGGAAAAATGAATTTGCTATCTTCTCTTTTACTTGCGATTGATTCCGTTTTGTTTTAATTCAACATTCGTTCGACAACACATTGTTCGTTTCAAGAACGCTTCAACCATCACATTTACTAACTTTTTTCAAAACATGGACGAAACGAAAAAGATTGTCGATTTTTTGATACAGCCTAGTACACATGAAATGAATATAACCGCGAAGCAGCTCTTGAAGATTATTATGCAAATTAAGTCCGCTAAATATCCGCTGCTGCAAGTAGCTGGACACGATAATTAACCAGTGATAAGAATTGAATGCACCTTGCACTCTTGCTGCTGCTGTGCCGAAGCCTCTGAGCCCGGCTTATTATATAAGTAAAATGAAAAATAACAATTCTTAATTCGTATACATAATTAATTAATTAACGACCTTGTCATTCCGTAAACCACATACATCCAATTTTTATTTGATAAATTACAATTTTTTTAGAATAGAACACTTTTACGAATAATTTTGACGGTTTTAATTTTTTACGCGCAATTTATTACATTAACGCTCGTGCGACAAAAAAACGATCAGGAAAAAGGCAAACGAACAGAAGAAACAAATGTTTGCATCGTATAAACAAAAAAGGTGTCAACAAACGTAGACAGTCTAAAAGTTTTGCTCTGTAGTTATGAATTCTTTACATTTTCTGCTAAAAGCTTCGCTGATACGTATGTATTACAGCCTCGATGGAAAAAGAAATGAAAAGAAAACAGGAATTTTGCACAAGCGATATTGAAGTAACAGATTTTTATTATTATTCTTTTTTCTTTTTTCGTTTTCGCGAGCAAATATTATTTTACCCAAAAGTGAAAAGAAACGTGATTTCGTAAACATGTTCGACAAACAACAAAACGGTGTGCTGGCATAATAACCGGTACTTCTTCTCGCTGGAATCGAGAATGCCAACTTCGAAACAGACTCATTCACTTCCGGTTTTAAATTGTCAAATTTTTATACATAGGCTCAGATTTAGAATATGAAATGAAAAAAGGTGTTTAACTTCGACGAAAAACAATTTGATCCAAGTTGAATGATTTAAGGCCATGTGGTACTCCTACCCTTACCGATCGAGTAAACCTACTCTTTTTCTTCCCACATTAAATGAACAAACGAACAAACGAAAGGCTACAAAAGAACGATGCACCATCGAAATTTAAACCCTTTTCGTTTGTTTGTTTATTTAATATAGAAAGAAAAAGGGTAAGTTTGCTCGGTCGGTAAAGGTGGGAGTACTAAGTGACGTTAAAATTGTAGTTAGTCACTCTCGTGTTTCAGTAATGAACGCTTGCATGAAATTACCGATTTTTTAAATTAAATTCGTAAGCGAGAAAAACTGGACAATATTAATCAACAAAGTTGAATAATCGAATCTTGTCAATTTTATATCCAAATAGTAATTTCGCCCGTTAGACATTTTTATCCTGAAGAATAATTCATTGAACGGTTTCAGTAGTTGAAAAAGAAAAGTTAAAAAATATTTTTTACTGCCCGCTGTGTTATAAATTTTAAAAATTACTTCTATACGTTTTAATACCAGAAGCCTTTCTTCATTGTAGTTCATACTAATGATAACAGTAATTATTATTATTCAGAAGAAAATTATCAGCTGTTTTAATTTATACTCATTAAAAATACACGTTGATTTACAAACGTTTTAATCGTACGTTTGATTCACATAACCTATCGGGTTGATTGTGAGTTCATTCGGTTGTTAAACTTTCTACCCGTATGAAAATATTTTTTTAAAAGACGTAGAAAGCATTGTAAATAAAAAATAAAAACAGCACCTTGCTCGCTTAAACTTTTCATGTTCCATAACACATTCTTGGATGTTTGGCAGTTTATTTCGGCAATTTGATGCCTCTGCCTTTCTCTGTAGTCATGCAGTGCCGGTTCCACGAAATGTGTGTGTGTGCAAACACGCTTCTGCTTTTTCGGAGAGAAAAGTCTCCTTCACTTTTACATGATTCGTTAAATGTGAGAGAAAAACAGCGTGATTTACTGGTATAGGTGAAAAATTAAAAATAGTTTTAACGTTTTGTTCTTCTTTTCAAAATTTGCAGACAATAATTTGAACCGTTTTGGCGATCGGAAATCGAGGGAAATAACTTTTTCACGATTTTTATTTATGTAAACACTCGAATTCCGGCGTAGTTTTCTGTTCCTGGACAACGAATGCCGATAATCTTTGACTGGGAGAGTTCTTGAATACCGTCCAATCGTTATCAGCTAACATTGCAGTTTTCAGTATATTGCAAGAAAATAATATATCGCTAATACGGTTACTACGCACTCGCAGCATATGTGCCAAGGTAGCCCCTTAGGCATGTGCCTACGAATCCCGAGTCCCTCATCAATTATCAATTTGATTCACATGAGTTTCTCCCCGTGCGTAGGATATCTTATAGCTACAAAAGTAGCACGAATTATGCACCAACTATAATCAGCATTTCGTATTTTCGTGTCAGAAATTTCTACAATTATCACACTGAGAACACACGTTAAAAAAATTGTTTAAATATTGTTGGAATTACGAAAAACGAGGTACGCCTAACCATTTTGCGCCATTGTCGATCCTTTTTTGGTTATTGCAACGCAAAATCAGTTTCTTCGGCTTACTCTACTTTCTTAGTTCAATAAGGCCTTAACGTCAATTTATCGTTGGACAAGCGTTAAATTTTTGTAACGGTTACAAGAAAATCTAGTAACAGTGATCGTAATGAGAAAGAATAGTAACGGATACCAGACTTTCCGGTAACAGCTAGAAAACTAATTTTTATTTTGTACTTGGAACTATATTTTTCGATTGTGGTATAAAAGGAAAATAGTTAAGGACTGAGCGGTAACCGGAACTTAATTTCTCTCAGTGCGACTTTTACTTTTACCATTTCCCGCACCACTTGTTTTGCTAATATTTTAAGATATCGCATTTGGTTGTTGAAGATTTCTCTTTTTTCTTCCCTCGAGTTTATAACATTTCACGATTCAATACTTTTCAGAATTTATCTCGTTCTTTGACAGAAGCACTTTTTTTCTTGAAGAAATTTGAAGCTCTTGCCAAGAGCGAAATATTCGAAATAGTCATAACTTCAAAAATACCGAGAAAAACGTCGCAATTATAATTTGATTCACACTTATTTAGATTCTTCGCGTCATGATTTTCTTGGTTTTTCATACCGTGTGCAAAAAATGATAAAATAAAGTTACGGGAATAGTAGTAAAACATATTAAACGACAGGAAAAATTGAATGTAGAATAAAACCGTCGGCGTTTTCTTCGGTACTAGATTTTTCCCGTCATCTCACCCTGTGAGTTACGCCACTGGTCGCGAGCCAGGAACATCACTGGTCAACCCATTGCAGAGAAGTTATTGTCAGTCGGTGTTCACTGTCACTCTGTACCGGATTATCTTCAGTTTCAAGTCCATGTATACCTATAATGTGTATAGTTATGTCGAAATATATCAAGCGAAATGAGAAAATGTGAACGGTTAATTAACAGTGAGACGCGAAAATTTGTGCTGTGTCAAAGTTTCTCATTTTGAATAATACAACGATTGAAAAAAAATATTCGCAATGATTGAACGTTTAAAGAAACCGTAATTCCAGGGATATTATGTTTACTTTGTCATTTCCGTTCTTTTGTTACTAAAATTCTATTATGCGTTGGTGAATTACAGTGATTCGTGAATAAATAAATAAATGAATTAAATAAATGAGTGAATGAATGAATACCGACAAAGTAAGTAAAAATAAAAAGATCATTCTCAATGATACGGATGAATAATATTCGCAATAACTAAATTGAGTAATCGGGGCGCGATTAGTGATGAACCGATAACCGTTTTTTACACGTGCACAAAAATAATAAATAATGATATGTCAATCGGTTTATTTTTCAACTAGCCTGAGTCGGAGGAGTCAGCTGCTGCTGTGAATAAAAAAATGTATGTTTTCGCACAGGGGAAATAACCTTAGATAACCTTCGGTTGGTTATAAATAAAAAGAGCGATGAATGGGTGGTGATCCCGAAATAATCAATACTTAATATAACGTGTTTCCGATCACACGAATCGCACGTACGTTTTTCATATAATATATACGTACAACGCTTAGTCCGAGATTACAGCCCGTCCAAAATATTCCGACGAGTTCGTTCAACTCCGAATTAATAATCGCGATAATAATAAGAAGAGAGTCGAGAAAAAGAAATAAAGAAAACAAGAAAATATATCAATATGACGCAAAACCAAGAATTACATTCAACAGCTGCTCGAACTGACAAGACGGAAACACCGCCGGTTCAGATCACCGGTCATACTTTAGCGGTAATGCTGACTTAGTCTTACAACAACACCTGTGACAATGATTGTTTTATTTATAAATCGATCTCACCGAAAATAAAAAGAATTCCTATTATTGGTTTTCACGATTTTAAACCTGTTGATTACTTTTGTTCGATAAACGATAAGATTCGTCGTGAAAGAGGAATTTATCGATGCATAATTGATTACATTGCTTGAGAAATTGGGAAATCGGTTCAAACTAGCTTTTGATGATCGGATGATTATGATTTGAGTCTGGTTTTAAGCGCGATACAACAGGTCCTTTCGAGGCTTCCAGAGTCTCCCTTATAATGCTTGACAATTACTTAAATGACTGAGAAATGGCTGCAGAGCTCTCAGAGATGACAACAATCACGAGTCAACTCTTTGCGCTTTGGTTTGTGTGGATGTATGCGTGTATGTATGTATCCGTGTAACTTAAATCCACCAGAGAATGACGTATGAAACAATTGCAGGCAATTTCAGAGTCAATTGATTTATTTACAAGCCAAAAGCACCCGTGTTTCATAAATTTATAACCTACCGAGGGCATTTATCTTCGAATGACGTTCGCAAAACGCTGCAATTACGCTGAAACCTATATCAGAATCGTTTCATTCACGTGTCCATTATATTTCCGGCGAAGAACCCCGACTAAGTTGTTGAAACAGGAAAATTGAGCGGGTTATAGTTTTCAAATGAGAGCCGTTCGAAGTTCTCGACAAATCAGGGAGCACCGCGCGAAAAAATAACGGCCACTCTGCCACCGGAAACAACTGCCAGATGGCGCTTGCTTCGATCTCCGCGTGCCGATTGGCCGTGACTTCAACCGGTTCTCGTTCGAAAACATCAACATCCACGATTTTCTTTCCTTTACAAATCCGTTTCGGTTTACATCGAAGAATACAGCTGTGCGAAAAATTAATTGAAAAGTTTCGATTGATCGATCGATGATTGTAAGATTGAACATCTACTAACGGTTAGATGGAAAGCGAGACGTTTCTGCCGATACTTACTTGTAAAGAATAAAGGACGTTCTGACCCAAGTAATTGTCGAATCAAACAAAGTGATCTCCTCATAGTTATTTATGAAGAACAACTGAACTTGGGGGGAGATTATTTCGCCACTTTGATCTTAGAGGTTTCTTTTTTGTTTGATTTTTTTTTTTTACGATCAGCGGAGAGCTTTCGCCGGCGAACACGTCGACAATGCCAAAGTCGTAGATGTGAAGACAGTTGTAGGAAGGTGAATTGTTCGATGGTACGTGATGCTGGTATGGCACGACACCTGGCAGCGTTGTTGCAAAGATGAAATTTCATAAAATTAATACTTTTCGCCGTCTAGTAACTGTCAAAAACTAAAACCTTCTCTGTTTCTATTTACCGAAATTCTTGTGATACGCGAGGTTATTCGGGGTCAGACAATTGTAACCGTAGTTATTACTGACTGCTGCGCTACCACACGGTTTTATACATTATACGTGAAGTAGGTTCAATGTTTACCTTCTTGCAATTTAGCTCAGTAATAGCGTGGAGCATATAAATAGGCAGGCGTATATAGATCGTTCACTTGCAATCCAACAACACACTTTTATCACATGGGCTGCAGAAGGCCGCATACAAGATGCTGCTGCCCACTCGATTCGTCGATGCATGTGGATCGGTTCAAAGGAATCTGAATGCTTGAGCAGCTCTTTCTGTTCCTTTTTCACTTTCAGTTTGTGCAAAAATACGATCAACGTCTAGACGGCGCGTAAACTGGATCTTGAATCAACATCGGATATCGATTATCGACGATTTTGATAACGGGTTTAAAAAATTAACTCCTGTATTACTTCAACGAGTTTTATTTTCGCCAATAGTAAAACTGCAGCTATCGTTCTCTTTACTACACCATTATCTAATTCTCGTTACAACTACGTGTAAACGGAGATTAGCGAACAGCTGGTATTTACTTATAGGCATACTCGAAAGGCGAAGAACCTTTCGATAAATGTCACATAGTGTCTGTAAGACACAGTAAGAATTACACGCAAATCAGATTAGGTTATCTAAACTGTTATGTATATACGTTATGTACCGTGAAGCTAGACCGTATAAGCCTCGGATAGCAAGGAATGTCTCACGCGTTATTACAGTCGTTATTATTACATAAATACGTACTCATCTACACCGTTAGCAGCGACCATGACCTGATGTCATAATTGTCCTTATCAACATTCGAGAATCGAGGAACGCTTCAATTTTACGGGAAATTGATCAACCGAGGTACGGGAGAAAATTCCGGGCTTAGCCAAAGATAAACTCACACCAAATAATCGCTAAGTATCTATCGATACATGTAATACGTAATCCACCAAACGGCTGGTACACGAGACAGTAAGCTCGTAAGGAACAGGCGGGAACGGCAATCGAAGTTGTTATCCATGGTCAGGAATTGAATTCCTCGAGCTGTTTGTTCTGCAAACCGGATAATATATCTCGTTCGAAGAATTTCTTCGCGAACGATAAAGGAATAGATTATGTAGGTACCGTATACATAATACTTAATACCATCAGTATCCATGTAAAAGAGTATTATTATTACACGCTTGTGCGAGGTATCAACTTTTTTCTCTTCTTTTTTACTATAGCTGTCACATTATTATAGATATTCAGGTATCGTTAGGAATTTGCCTTGTAGTTAGTGCAAATTGGAGGCTTGCAATATTGAACTGAGCCTTATTTCTCATTTTTCTCCTTGTTATTCGTCCTCTTTACAAGTATTTGTTTTTATGGATAGTGGGAATTAGGTATGAGAAGGTAATCCGGTGAAAACATACTCTAACAAAAAATTCAAACCATTTTGCTTCTCAAGTTTCACTTTGGGACAGACGAGTTAAACGTTATGTTTTTTTCATTCCTGCCCGACAATTGGTGACGCGTTACTATCAACCTCGCGTACTAGAACACGTAGTTTCATTCGATGCCAATTGGTTGCAATCGTCGCTCTGTTCCAAGCACGACGACGCCAAAAATATTAATAGAGCGTCTCGAATGAAACTGGGACGGGTTGAAATCATGCCGGGTGGTATTAAGATCCAGCGATCATTGAGTCTGAATTTCTTTTGTTTTCATTTCGCTATGTAATAAATTAAGAATACACTTTTTTGTATCTGTCTACTCCCCAAAATATCCGAGACTCTTTTTTTCAACAAAAAAAAAAAAAATAAAAAAAATCGTTCGATTATTCGATCTGTGCGCATACTTTTCCCAATGTGAAACGCGATAAGGCGACAAATTTAGAAAGTATTGCAACAAAAATCACTCGTGATTTTTCTAAAGCGACGGAAACAACTAAAACGAGGAAAATATATTCACAATAAGTAAGAATAACAAGGAAATAAAAATAATGATGGGGTACTGTATTGTGATAAAACCTTTCAGTGTGCTATAAATAATGAAACGCAACCTCGTTCTGGGAACCTCCAACGTCAGTCGGTGCAACGTATCTCAGAGATTGCTCGGTGTGTTGAATTTTAATGAATTACGCATCTTATTATCGTGAAATTGTACGTTTCATTAGAAATTTTCCAATTTTTCGCTTGTTCCATATTCTTTGTTATTCTTCTTGACGTTTCAAAGACGTTGAAACGCGATGATTTAACTGTCTATAAGTCGAAAATGAATGCGCAAAATAAATGGAAGATAATTACTGTCACTCAAAATATGTCAGCGTAACCTTCTTAGCGTTGAAAAATTCATATTTAGCTATTTCGACGCTTGGTTGACCTCGTTTGATGCCAAAACTATACATTGCAATGTTAGAAATAATTTTTGTAAATGTGATCCCTTCTCATAGCTGAGTATTTGTGTGCCAAAATTAACGAATGATGTGTGAAATGTATCGACGAAAAATGTTAGTATCCAGATTGGAAGAGTGAAACTGAAATTCAGGTGAACTTTAATTACAGAATCTATTTTCTTAGGATGAAAAATTTGAAAACAGCTGCAATTGCAAATGAAGCATAAGCTCAGTTTCTAATCATGCGCACCATGATTTTGGAAACGTAACACCGTTGTTTGTTTTCTTTTTTGCTAGAATCACGGCGCTTGTCCGATTTTTATCAAGCCTGTTATAGTATCTTTGAATAAATCTGTTTATTATTTGTAACTTTAATAAAATGATTTCGTTTATAACTCTATGAAATTTCAGCGTAACCAGTATGCAAGATTTGCGATAAAAATTTATGATTTTAAACGTTCAAATTGAGTTGTAATTCATCAAGAATTGACAAATGGCACGAGTCCTCTGCCAAAAAATGACGTAGTGATGGAGTTGGCCTAAAATTGTAAATGAAAAAAATTTTTGTTTGTTTACTTTAAAATTTGTCAATGTATTATACCTCCATTGCTATCCCGACACTAACGTGCGGTATTCGCTCATTTGTTTCAGGATTTGAACGAGGTCCGAGACCTCGGTGCCTCGGATTCGGAGGCGTCCGGGTCTTCGGCTATAAGCGCAGCCATCGAGGATTCCGGTGTAGAAACTGTTATGGGCAGTACAGACTCGAGCGGAAACGCGGGGGGCGGTCAGTCCTGCGGTCTCGTGAGTTCGCTTTTCCCGAGCAGCTGCAGGGGTCGCGCCGAAGCTTTCGCGCGTCGTCTTCATCACCGTCTGACGTCGCTAGGCGGCGAGGGGGATGAACGAAAGCTCGGCACTGAGCTGGCGCCATCTGAGACCTCGTGGCTTCACTCGGGAGCTACCGCGGCGCCTGCGCAAAGCCAACAGCAGGTACTCCAGCGCCAGCCGAAGCACAGCTCGGACTCGGACCTCTATTTCGACTTCGACATCGATGATCCGGACGGCCCCGAATCGCCAGCCGAGGAGATTACCGCCGCCGAGCTTGCGGGCCTGCTACTGAACCCCGAAGCTCTCGCTCTCACCCACTGCCCGGAGCCTGGCTCACTGGGCTCGGAGTCTGGGTGCGTATTCTCGTCCCCGGCCTCCGGGGCCTCGCCGGAAAGCGACTCGTCCGAGGTATACTACGATCCTGAGACCTCGGAGGCGGAGCGGGCCGAGGCGTTCTACGACCTTGAGAATTCGGACAGCGACGATCCCGGAATTGGAAACGGGCCTACGGCCCGGGTCGTCGGACGGATACACGGATCACCGAGACCCGGTGAACCACCACCTCCGTCTAAGGCCGAGTCCTCGGAGTCCTGCAGCGAGTCGAACGCTTTTGGACCGTTCCGTAATGCGAAGACGGCGGGGCACAAGGCAAGCTCTGAGGACTCTCTCGACACCACATCTCCCAGCCACGAATCCCTTTGGAGCACCTTCGACGACAGTACGATGTCCCTTCAGGACGAGAGTCCCGCACGGTCTTGGGGAATCGGAGCTCTCGTCGCTCCCGTTAACGTTCACAAGTCCCACTCCGACTCGGAGATCATACCGTCTTTGAACGGGGCGAACGACGAGGGCGATTTCGCAAGGATCAAGCCGAGGAGTCTTCAATTGCCCGGTGGTAGCGACGAGGCCCAAAGCGATACGGAGACCGACCACTCGACCTACAGCAGTAGCATAAACATACCTGGTGATCTTACCCTGGAGTGTCCGAGCGGGGTCCGAATATCGTTGCAGGACGATGATCTGCTCGTTAAGAATGAGGTGAAGCTAGAGGTTCAGGACGAAACGGTGACAAACAGCGAGGCCGAGAAGATGGTTGAGCTCCTGAAGCGGCTCGGCGCCGGGGAGTTGATCGACAACGAGGATGAGAACGACATCGTCGAGGAGGAGGAGGAGGAGGAGGAGAGGCCACGCAGGGTGAGACGGTGCTCGTCGCTCAAGACCGGAAAGACGCCACCCGGAACTCCGGGGCGCAAGAAGATCGTCAGGTTCGCCGATGTCCTTGGGCTAGATCTCGCCGACGTGAGGACGTTCCTTGACGAGATACCGAAGGTCCCGAACTCCGCCTACTCGGATCTCAAATACGACGATACCCTGATCAAGGAAACCTCACCTCAAAACTGGCACTCCAAGTACCTCCAGACCCAGACTTCCAGCACCCTGGATAGACACAAGCCTGAAAAGCTGCTGGTACCGCTCTTCCAGCAGCCCGGTGGCCTTTCCGACTTCCTCGACAAGGTCCGCGAGCGTCAGGTATGCCTGGAGAACGTCCTCGTCCAGGACCCCGTGAGTCTCTGCCTCAGTGGTACTGTCAGGGTACGAAATCTCGACTTCCACAAGTCCGTTCACATCCGTTACTCCCTGAACGGATGGCAGAGCTTTAGCGACCTTCAAGCCACCTATGTTACCAACTCCTGTGACGGGTTCAGCGACAAGTTCATCTTCACGCTTTATTGTCATACTCTAGCCGTTGGTCAACGGATCGAATTCGCCGTCAGGTATCAGTGCAAGGGTGCTCAGTACTGGGACAACAACGCTGGTGCAAATTATTGCTTCCAGTGTCTACCCGCTGTTCCTTCCACTTCTTATATACCCATTACTGCTAACGATAACGGATCCAGGGACTGGCTTGAACCTGCTTTTTACTAGGGTAGCCTTTTCCAATGCGCTGGATTATTTAGGAGGCGACAGGAATCGGGTGAAACCCGATCCTGGAATGGAGATTATGCGATGATGTTAACCATGATCATTGCCGCCATTCTGCAGGGGGAAAAGACAAGCGGAATTCAGTCAGTAAACTTTTGAGGACGGTATGAGTTGGCTTGGAAAAATTGAGAAAATATAGATTCGGTAAGAATTGTTATCACTGTATCAATGGAACAAGTCAGTGATGTCAACCATGGTACTGAACTTATCAAACTCATTGCAGTTTGTCGATCATCAGGAATGGGGAGTGGTTGAAAATCATGCATACCGAAATGAACAAACTGCAAGTTTTATCACAAAGTGACTTCTTTGTCGTAGAGAGCAATATCAGAAGCAATATGACTAAATCTGTAATTTCCCAATTTCTCACGGTAAGCTCACACGGTGATCGCCTCAACAGAATCTCAAAGTGAAAATTTTCTCTTCGCACTTAGTCCACTTCCTTTTTAATCCAGTTTCTTACTCTTTTGATTTCCGTGTGCTTCTTTTACTCAAATTTTCGTGATCACTTGATCATTTTCGAAAAATCCTATGGCAACTCTACTCGAACTATTACGAGTGTCTCAGGGCTACTGCAAATCTGGAAATTAAAAAAAGTCAGGGGTTTTTATTATGTGTCTGAATTTCGAATTGCTTCAGCATTAAATTAACATGTTTCCAGTATAACGGCGCAGGTTCTAATATTCACGTATGATAATTCGCAGAGCAGTGAAAATTTGGAAGGCGATAAAAAAATTGTCGAGATGGTTTATTTTCACTTTGCTATTCCTTCGAGAATTACGACTTTCGATTACTACGATTACTAAGCTGCAGCTGATTGTGAGTTGAATCATCGCTACAATTATCGTTCGTAAATGGTGCGAGTGCGAATTAAGTGCAATTTCGTTTGTTTTTTTTTTTTTTGATTCTCTTCACAACACGTAGAGTAAAGAACTTTTCAAATATATATCCCAAGACGCAACAAGCCTGCCTCATTGAATAAAGAACGAAGAAAGAAAAAATGACTAAACAACGTTCACTGTTGTGACAAGATCGTATAGCTGAATCGTTCGGTGGAGCGAATGCAATAATAATTATGCAGCGCGGAATACGTTACAGCTGCGATAAACGAGAAAGCCTTGATAATAATCTGCAGAATATCTTTGTATCGCGGAACAAACGCGAGTTTTACGATCTTAATTTCCATTCTGACGGAAGCACAAAAAGAGTTTTAGTTTTTTTTTTTTTTTTAATCTTTCTTATTTTTTCTCACAAATAATCAGATAACGGTTACTTAACAATTCTGCTCTCTAATTTCTACAGACACATTTGTAAGTAGCATAATCGAGGAGAGACACTAAGACAAATCGATTCTGGTCTTTACGTCCAGTTATAAGAATAAAAAAATCGTGCGTATTACAAATTTAGCACGATCTTATCATGTTCCGTTCAGAACTTTGTTTCACACTGGCATACCTAAGAAATAAATAAATGTCGTGCTGATTCGATCGTATTAATAATACCCATCATATAGAAAATCATATACTACAGGTTCAGAGTGATTATTATATACATATAATACGTCATGACATTAAAGTTCTTTTCCCTATTAATTTTTTTTTTTTCTTTTCTCTAGACACTCGTTGTAAATTTGGTATTATTTCAAAGACGGAGAAAATAAAAGAGAAATAGAGAGAGAAACTAAGAAGAAAGACGAGTTGGCGGGGGGGGGGGGGGGGGGGGGGGAAGAAGTTAACATGTAGACGGTATTAGGATGCTTATAAATTGAAAAAAAAATGCCGATTGTTGGAACCGATAGACTGAAACGAATTGAATTGAATTATATTATCTGTTACGAAAAGGTGCGAAAACCAAGGAGATATATTGCTGTTATGATAATTGAATAGTAATAAAAAACAAAAAATGAACCGATAAATATTGAGAGTGAATTGCTAACGACTGTACGGTTCAATGCGCGTGCGCTAAACTTCGAGAGCAAGAGCAGTTGTTTTGTCATGGTGACCAACATTCATAAATTCAGACGACAGGTCTCCCCGATGCATGTAACCTCAAAAAGTTTTATGCCCATCGGTCATCTGAATTTACGAATGTTGGTCACCCTGACAAAACAACTGCTCTTGCTCTCGAAGTTTAGCGCATACGCATTGAACTATTCGGTCATTAAAAATTCACTCCGTATAGAACCGAACCTATATATAGATATATATTTTCTAGGTTTACATTTACGAAGGAGAAATATCTATCTACTTATATTATTATTACTATTATTATTATTATATGTTATATCCGTTCTCCACATAACCGAAGACGCAGACTAACGAATTTAAGCTTATAAATAATACAAACCTCACGGTAAAATGTGTCCTCTTTTATTTTATAACAATAAACATAAGTAATGATTGAAAAAAATTAGTCATACGTAATGAAGTTGTAAAGGATAATATTTATCTGATTAGAATTTTCGATCGCAGCGTATTGAAATTTGATTTTTCTGATTTGTGAATTTTATTCGTTCGAATCCATCATAATATAATAATATTGTATATTAAATTTATACACGATAAATATCGAATTGAGATTGTAGAAATGCGCTACAATCGAATTTGAATTTGAATTGATAAAAATATTATTATGTATATGGTTATAAACGGCATAAATTTAAATATATAATATACGAGACGTGTCAAATGACTTAGATTTTAACGAAACTTATAGTATATTATATATATTACATGTTATATTAATATATTCATATATATATATATGTATATATATATATATGTATATATATAACTAGTATATTTTTCTATGTACGTATTATCTCTAGTCTGTCTGTAGAGTTTTTTTCTTCTTCGATAAGAGAAATACAAAACAAAAATCCAACAACCAAAATATAAAAATATCGAGTGAAATGAACGAGCAATTAAAAGGTCGACGAATTGTATAATCGAATAATAAAGAAAATTGATAATGGTAAAAAATAAAATCCATATAATCGCAGCACGATTGAATTCTATAGGTAGGTAAAATTTGAGGGTGGAAAGAGAGGAAAAACTATATAACTCCAGATTTATAGGCACTGCATAAGAGAAATTAATGACAAAAAATGATAAGAATAGTGGAATGAAACGATCTTGGGCAATAATGATAAATTAACGAGACCACTGAAAATAAATATTAATTAGTCTTTGTTGTTGTTGTTGTTGTTGTTATAGTTGTTTTTAGGCCATAATATATTTTTTAAGTTTTAATTTCACATCCATTATTCATTTTCCTTTTTTTCCAACCGATCGTGAAAATGATCGAATCTATTCCTATCATTTGATAATTAATAAAAATCGAACGTACACTGTACGCGCAATATAATTATAACATTACATACGAATAATTGTAAATATATTATATACATTGAATAAAACGTGCATACATCGTGTATATATACGTATCCCAAACACCCATTATATGTATATGTATATATATATATATATATATACCTATATAAACTATGAAGTGTGTATCGTAACACGTTGTCACCGAAAGCAGGTTTATATATTGTATACATAAACTATTTATAAATATATACATATATTGCATACGCAAGCAAGTAATAATGTAACGTTGTTTCAGGACTACGCTGATATACACAATAAATCGTTTTCCTTTTTTCTTTTCTCTTCTTCCTTATTCTCTCACTTTGATCATTCGATTTTCATATAGCTACATAGTGCATTTGTGTATTATTATAGACATAATTAATCGCCTCAGCGTTATACGACCTACGACCTTCGATAATGAATTAACAATGGAGGTTTTATGCACGGAACAATAATTGATTCCCACTTATGTACATGGAAAACTTTGACTCGATAATACATGATCGCTTTATGGGACAGTGTCAAAAACAACACAGGGAAGTGAAATTAATGATCAATTAACTATGATCAATATCGTTCCTACACGATTATTTCGGTATCAAGCTTGGTTCACTCGCGTATCTAAATAAAAATTTGGAAAACTATTTATCCCCGTAAAAGTAAAAGAATAAATAAATATCGATCAGTTGGAAAATGATTTAGAAAATCGACAACTTATAGAATATTACTACAGATTGAACATCTCGCACTTCATTCCTCGACGCGTGTTTCACCGAAACTGTAATTTCTTTAGATTTTGCACATTGACAAAAGTGTGTGTTCGTGCGAAAATGTAAAAAAGCCGATCCTATGATACATTAATTGTTCACACAAAAGTCTGCAGAGTACAGATACACGTAAAATAGATTTCGAAATAATTCAACCAGCGTGGATGAAGCAAGGAAAACGAGCAAATAAATAAATTACAGTTTTGAGGTAATGGAAACTGATTGAAACTGACTGCGCAATGCGGAATTAAAGTTACTGGAATATACGGAAGACCTCGCAAGGTTCTTGGTACGTGGAAATTAAACTGAAATGATCTCCGGAATTTGGTAGACTTTTTACTTTTTATCACCTTTGGTGATATGCGAAAAGTATCGTACAGTTTATACATTTATTGAATGTTTTTTTTTTCAATTTTTCTTTCAAAACTTTCGAAACTTTTTCTATCGGTTTCAGCTTTTTCATTCGGCCGTTTTCGAGATCGTCGCGGAAGATTGTCGAAAAAACTGACAGACTCTTTCCTTTTCATGCTGAAGAAAATTTTTGCGAAAAAACTGTTTTCTCGGTTTGTTAGTTTTTTTTCGGCTAATTTGGTTTTCTCAAAAAAAATTTTTAAACCCACTCGAGGCTTACAAGTGGTATTTATTTCATCGCAGATGTCCGTCATCGGTAATTGTTCGGAACAGATCAATCGGAGATTGTTTTAAACTTATTTGGCATTCAGAGGTCAGGATCCATCGCGCCATCTCGACTATATTAACAATCGGTGTTCGGAATGTCTTGCACTTCGTGCATATATCGGACGGTGTAAAAATTCACCGCGTTGCGATCACCGGCCAATATTATATATTCATCTTGAGCAACCATTCGTCGCGAAGGCCATTTAACGAGAGAAAATTATTATCGAGTACGCGACGCCTGAAAACTTCGATTCAAATGATATTATAACGAACGAATCGCTTCGATGCTGAAAATTAATCGATCTTTCGGCTTTCTTTTCGCTGTTTTTGGAAAACTATTAAATCGTTACAATGACATAAAAATAATTGGTGAAACGAGGAATGCTGTCGAAATCGAGAATGGATATCGTCGCTTAATTGCTTAACAAGCTATAAAATGAACGGGAAGATTAGAAATATTTTTTTTGCCCTATTTTTTAAATCTATACCTTCAGTTTTGTAAATTGATTTTACCGCTGGATTTTTGAAGGCAAGAAATGGACGGAAAAGAGAAAAAAAATGTCTTCGTTGAACTATTTTTTCATGTTCTTTTTTTTTTTTTAAATTAGTTAAATAAAACGCTGGTAATTAGAAAAATTTGCAACTAATATACGTACCTAGATTTGAGAATAGTTATTACTTTTTCTGATTTGCTGTATTATGTGAGCCTGTAAAAATTGAAAAGAGGAAAACTGTTCTTTCATTATGTTTATTTCGCATTGATATATATTTCGCGCACGTTTAAATTTGCGTGATATGTGTGAGTATAGTTAACTAATTGTACAATATTTGTCATGATTATGAGGATGTGAATATTTTCATGATAACCTCACCTTAGAAAGTAAACAATTTTTATTCACGCAGTATGGTCCGTCCGATACACTAAACAATAATTCAAACTAGACCGAGATAGTAATATAAGTACGGAATTACCGTTTCGTAAAATGTGCATTTTTTTAATTCGTTCTATCCTTTTAGTCCTATTAATTTTCTAATTTTGAATAATCAAGTATGGAAACCTTCATATTCTTTAGTTCAAAAATTTCTACCACGAATATATTCAGCGATTTACTTACTTATTATTTTACTCATTATATTCTAATTGCCAGCTTTTGTAATACAAAATGTATTCTGGAATAAAAGTATAATAGATAATAAATAAACATATCTAGAATACGCAGAAAATACACTGAACGATATCTACCTTTTGATTTATAAAAATTTGTTCGATCTTCCGAAAAACATCATTGTTATCATTAACGCTTTGCTTGCATCAAAATTTAACCATTTGTCGTTGCAAATTATCATGTAAAGTTATTTTTCATCGAGATTATAAAAGATATTATAATATTTATAGGTATAGCTGCCCACGAGTTTGCGGTCTAAATACACTATATATTAATACTTTGCATAATCACACACGCGTACATACATACATTTCATATTCGTAATCTAGGCGCAGATTGGTCCTCTTGATTTTTGTGATACCTATATAGATCGAAAATGCTCCCACGCATTTTTATCCGCAAATACAATTAAAGACTATTATACAAGTGAAATTATACAATGTACTTATAAAGTCTACAATTCTAAACGTGATGACGTTTCACAATCACAATATTTTATTATTATTAGTCGACGAGAAAACCGAAAATCTTTACCAACTGAAAAATAGTTAATGTCTGCTATTATTTTTCTCTTCTTCTTTGTCTTTGCTTTCATACTCGAGGAGAGAAAAGGGGGAAAAATTGTCCCGGAAATTTCTGCGACGCTTCACCCGTAAGGTGTGATGGTTTTCACTCGATATGTGAACAGAAAAACGAGGAACCCCTCCTTACCGTTCGTGGAAATGATATCCTTAAAGAGTGTTGTCGATTTGATTTGGCAAATTAGTTAACCTCAGGGCTCTGAGCTGTTTGTAAAGTCGTTGTCGACAGAATTGGTAGAACTCAATTTCTCTCGTGAAATTTTTTCGCACCAGATCTTTTACCTCCTCGCTAACCGGTGGCTTGAAAAAATTCCGATTTATTTTCGTAAATGAGTTGACTTCGTCTGAAAACATAAGAAACAGAAATCAAAGATAAACAAATTTGATGTAAAAATTAGAAAAATAATGAGAGCGAAAAAACCCAGTCAATTATTCAAACAGTAAAACCAAAATTATCGCCAGCTAAGATTTGACGTAAAAAAAAAAAAACAGAATCTTATCTGTCCGTGTTTGCCTTGGTTAAAAAGACTGCTTTTGTGAAAAAAAAAGTAAAAATCCTGTTGTAATCGAATTTGCCTAATGTTTTTACAATTCACGAAAACGCGACGCACACAATTCATTAAACTTTTCATTGCGCCTTGTATAAAATGAAGGTATTACGTGCACGTAAGATTGGTTGCCAATCGTAGGCGTAACTCGCTACTTTCAATTCCCGATCATATTTTTCGCCGATTACTGCAGTTCCATTCATGGCACAATTAATTGGTATCATGATTATTTATGAATGATTACAAATTGTTTATTCGCAATGCAAATTTGGTTTCGTTGAGTTTTCCTTTCGTGTCATCAGTCATGTCTGTTGCGCCTTGATGTACGAAGTGAAAGTCTTACGCGGACGTAAGATCGGTTGCCTACCACAGGCGCAATATGCAGCTTTCAATTCCTCATTCATTTTTTTCCACCGGCTGCTACAGTTCTATCCATTGCATGATTCATTTGATATTGCGATTATTGATGAATGATGATAAATACTCTATTCAAGACCTAAATTTGCGATGGTTAAAGTTTCCTTTCGTCTGATTATTTCAAACAAATACATGTGTAAATATACGTATTCGTGTATATATCCGTAAGACTGTATAAAAATAGATCAGCCATTGGCCGAGCAAATGTAACATTTAAATATAGTTCTCGACATCATGTGGTGCCAGATATGGTGACGTGATTTCAGCTTGAATCGACCAGCGGGAATTGTGATCCCTTGCGAAAAGCAGGGGAAAATTTAAAAGCTAAGATATATTTTTAAACAGTTTTTTTTTGTTTTTTGCAATTAACCTACCCCAGTAGACGTCTGTTGCTCCTCGGAAAAATTTCGGTATATAATTTTCTAATACCGTCAACGTACTGTTTATATCCTCAAGGATACCGACAACAGCGTAATGTTTTTCAACCGCCAGCTTAGCCCTCTCCAAAGCACCTACCGTGTTGAATGGTCTGAAAATTATTGAGAGTAGGTGAATTTTTATACAATTTTTAAACTATGGAAACTCAATTCATACTCCTGTACCAGCTCATTCACATCCTTATAAATAGTTCGAGCATCCTTGCAAGTTTTCTAATAATTAAGATTGACAGTATACATGTATAAGCAGGTTTGATAAAATTTCCCTCAGAAAAGAAGCACAATTTACAAAAACTTGACACATGACACCGAGTAGTTGTAAATTTAGCCCAAGCTCGTGGGAAAGATACAAGTTTGTAATCAGACAAATTTAATGACTCTAAATATCGAAAATCTTATCGAAATCCAAACTACAGATGAGGAAAATTGTGGTGAATTCTTATAAGCTATACCTGCATTTATCGCTGTGGCCGCAAAAGAAGAGGGTTTGCCTTCGGTGGTCCCCGATGCCCTCGTGGATCTCGCCCTCGAGGTATCTACACTCCCTGTCACCCTCCAGGACGCAGGACTCGAAGTCTTTCTTCAGCCAATTCGGATCCGGCAAAGGCAGGTCGGGAAATATCTGCTTCCGTTCAACGTAATACCACGGAGCCCTGACGTAGTAGTACCAGGAAATTACGCGCTCGACCGGGTCTCGCACCAGGTTTACGTAAATCGGTTCCGGCAAATTAAATCTGCAGGCGACAGATTCGTTCGTCAAAAGCATCTCGTCGAAAAATTTGGAGGATCAAATGGAAATCAGGCAAAATCAGGAGGAAAGAAACGCGAGGGATAGAAATTTGAGAATCTGTAACTGTGCGACTTTAATCAACCTACATCTTATTGAAAAATTTGCCTCATCGAAGCTCCTATTACAAATTGAAGTGACCCAGTTTTTTGTAGGTATGATGGAATTTCCTTTCAAATAATCATATTTTTGTAGAAATATTTCAATTCAACGAAACAGCCCGTATTATTTGTCAAATTTAATTGATTATGATTTACAAACTCAGCGGGTCGAAAAATTATTTGAATCTGGATTCTGCAGAAGATTATAGATCGATATTTTTTTTTTCTTCTTTAAACTAACGAATCAATTCATTTGTTTAATTTGACAAGCACGGGGCAACATGATCGTCTATTATTTAACACTACTTACTCGGTGAAATTCGTGAAACAAACGTGCTTGATGTAGACTGAAGGTTCAGCGTAACCGGAAACCATTGTCGCCAGTTGGAGCTGAAAAGCGTTCATTCAATGAGTCCTAACTATACAAATCATACATATAGCAAGAATGTTTACCTTGTTTACGATACGAAACAAAATGCGAGTTCGATTCTATACGAATTTTGTGACAATGACTGGCGATGCAGCCGACGTGAGAGATTGGGAGTCATCGTCACATAATTCGTACAGAATCGAACTCGCATTTTCTTTCCGACCGAGTACAAGTTAGCCGGAAGGTCAAGCCTTAACGAACATTACTTTACAAGATTTACGGTACCTGTTCGATTGGAGCAAGGCGGATGGTCTCGACCCTCTGAACCCTGTCTCGATTGAAGAAGAACCTGTTGAACACGGAGAGCCTTCTAAGTAGTTCCATAAACGATTGGGAACCGACTTTCGGTACCCGGTTGAAGAATATCACCTGTTTGGTGGCCCTTCGAGTGTTGTTCAACGCGTCGATGTCAAGGACCTCCATGTCGTCGTACTGTAACAAAATACTCAATCACTCCAATTTCGATTTAAGCTGCGTTTCGTTTTTCCATAAGATCCCGCACTAAGTAGTCACGGATGAAAATTGGCGATTACTACTGTGCACGCTCACCGATTCTGTTAACTTCTGATTGATGGTCGAGTAGTAATGAACGACACCGCTGGGTCCTGATTCTATGTGTATCGAGGTTTGTTCGCCGTCTGAAACAAGAGCATAGTTTGATGAACCCAATCAGGCCAAAAGTCCTAACGAGCATCGAATAATTGATCGTCTGGTGCATAGAAACAAAAAAAGAGTATGTCCGATCTCCGATTACTCAATCGTCGATTACGGATGCCTGCGCAGTGTCGAATGGTTTTGTTGGTCGGTTGACTTGAGAGTATTGTTAATTCACGATCCGCAATTATTCAACCGAGTGACAAATAAATCGGTCACTTTTTTCCGGGATGTGAGTTGGGTGGGCGCTCATTTCGTTTAGCATGAGAGATCACTTTGAGGATTTTTAACTGTGAAGATACTCTGAATAGCTACTTAAACGAGTGCAGTATTGTGCAATACGGATAGCAGGAAACAACATCTACAGAGATCAATCTCGTTACCGCGGCATTTTAACACTTGTCATTAAAGTAGAGAAAATTGCTGCTGAGATTTACCGGCTGTTTTACGATCGGTTTCTCGTTCAGTGTTAAAACGTATAGAGAATTATGGTACCCATACCAGAACGATACAGGTAAGTATACTGTAAACGCTTCCGGAAGGGAAGAGTTTACTTCAAACGGCAATCATGCAGGTAGTTGGAATGGTCCGTAGAAAAAAAAAAATTCTAACAATGTAACATTGAAGGAATTCCGATGCATGTTAACTCGGTAGGTTTTTGCTCTGTAAAACGGTTGAAAATCACAAAGTAATTTGTATTTAGTATATAGCATCACTTTTCTCAAGATTTCTCCGTGGATCGCAGGTTAGGGAAAAAACGCGGCTGAAGGTAGAGCTTCCGGTTCGATTTTTCGCAAGCTGAATGGCGTGGGGAAGTTAACAAAATTCACGTACAAACATATTGAGCGGGAAGTGCAGCAGTGTATCATGGTACATAAGTTGGTACAAGCATGGGAGCGAACATCGCGATAGCGTTAAGTAGGTTCATTATCATACAATGGCCAAGGGACTTTGTCTTATTATGATAATTTGATCGTCAGTGTATTCCCGAAGAGTTGATTTATTTCGCGAAACGAGCCATGCCATTAACTATACGAAATTGATTGACACTCACAAATGGTACTGATAGCGGTGGACAAAAATCGTTCATCGCTAAGTGCAGAGATAAGCCGCTGTATTAAATTTTGGCCCATTCTCATAATAGAGGATGACAGAAATTATAGCAGCGTTTTTAGATCCTCTCTGTCGCCTTGTCAGAAGTGAACATATCGTACAGATTGAGTGGATTTCCAAATCGTCGGTGGCAGTCAGTAATTTTACAGTGATTGGCAGAACCCGCCCAACGACCATGACAGTGAATGATAGATTTGGCATCTAACGCAGGGTATTGACCATAAAAATTGATGAAACATGTTGCGGTGAATATCAATGGCTGAGCTGCAGTAGCAGGAGTAGTTTGCATCCAACTGCTTTAAGTTCACAGAAATTTTGTGTCGAACGATGGTAAATACGAAAGCCTGTAATTCGGTGTCACGACGACAAACGAGGAGGCTTTTTTCCTCTGGAATCGGTAAACGCTGCTAACGGTGCGAGGATCGTTGGACCCACAAGACCTCCGTCGACCCGACGTGCAAAGTCGAGGGGCAAGCGGATGGTTTCGCGTTAAGCACAACGCGAGCCAGGAGTTGTCGAACCTGTGCGGCTGAGCTCTAAGAAACGCGGACGAGGGCTGGTTCTTAAAAATCTCCGACATCTCTATTGTACGCGGAATTCGTGACGCGAAGATTCTATCTCGGGCCGGACGGTTTCTCCGCGGCTGCGGACAAAACCGCTCCGCCCCAACCGCGTTATCCTCGCTTCCAGCTTTTCTCTTCCCGCTGGATTCTCCTTCCCGCCCGCCTCGCTTCGACATCCTCGACCGAGGATTCCAACGACTCGGGGTTCGATTCCTGCACGCCTGACTCGCGGTGCGGAAGAGCGAAGAAGGACTCCTTCCGGAGACGAACGTTGACCCAGGGACGGACTTGGCTCCGTAGGGTCAAATCTGATGCGCGCCTCGATCCGGGAACCTGCTCGAATTTACCACGGTTCGCTACGTCGTGGTATTTATTTTGCAGGAAAAAATTGGGTCAAGCACCGCTGTTGGTGGCCGTTGAAGTCTTCGGATTTCATGCAGAATTCCGGAGTGAGGTCTTCGCACCGTTCTTATTCCAATCGTTCGATGTTTCCAATCGTGATTTTCAATCCGGAAACCTGCATTCATTCGTTTATCCGCATCACTCACTGGCATCGTTCACCGGCTCAGGGTTTGGGAGATTGCGCGACATAATAGAGTGGCTGAGTCTAGGATAGGTGTGCGACCGTTATTCGTTCCACTAACGCAGGAACATATAAATTCTATATATACGCCGATCTGTAGAAAATTAATGTAAACGGTCAAACATCCTGTACTGCGCATATCTGGCCGGTACACCTCGAGACTATGTACGCAATTCAGTGCGAAACCATTTACGGAATATCTATTCGCGCAATTGTGGCTTACCGCTTTCTGCGTGCGGTACACTTGCTACTGAATTTTTCTCTCAGCATACGCCTACTGATGTCGTTCTAAACACTAAACCTTTCGACGGTAATCACAAGAGCGCAATTATGGTCAGACCAAGAAAGGCTTCTACAAGTAGAATGAGCCCGCCCACTTTACCATGTCTGGAACAGTCACGAATATAATCAAACTTGGCGTACTCGCGTGTCATCTGGATTTAACTAAATTTACAATAAACGGCTAGCCAACAAAACAACGTTACAATTCACGCAGTTTACATATTTTTATTTACCAATGAATGTTATCTTGGTATGACGCAATCGAGAATCAGATATCTCGGGCCATTCAGCGTTAAGGATGATCCGTTATCCCATAAGTTTTCAGATGCGAACGTGAGAGAAATTGGTGAAAGATCCGATGCGTGGTTAATGATCTTAGCCAAGCGTTGCGCAACATTGATCAGTACGCCTCAGCTATTTTAATATGAAAAAATTGGAGTGATTCACCGTTTCAGGTACGTAAACACACGTCACGGAGTCAACGGTTGAATTGGAGCACCGAGACCATGAACTTGTTTTCATTTTTTCATCGAGATAAAAGTCCGAATAGGGAAGTCGCGTTTATAGATGAACGGCTTACTCCTAATTCCACGAACAGAATTTCTCTTCGCGATGCTTCCGTGGTACGTGCATGACGTTGGAAAAAAGAGGAGGACTAATTCGATTGATCGATGATCCGTGATATGAATGCTTGATCAATTCCAATTCTGTCCAGGTTTCAGTGTTGTCATTGTACAGAAAAGGACAAAGATGGATAATTGGTATGCTTTACTCAACGTGACCCATTTACACTTTCGCATTCAAAGATCGAAACGATTTTCAAATGCTATTAATTTCCATGACAATGTGCACATCGCTCGAATAACAATTTTTTTTTTAATAGAAAGAAAATATGCGGTATTACTAAGAGGCGAATGAACAGCAATAAATCTACACAATTGCATTCGAATTTCTGAATAAATATTGTTCAAGTGAGTGCATCTCTCCCGTCAAAATGATAGAACTTGTGCACATGACTTTCTTCTATCCACTCAGTTTACACTCTATGGTTGAAATTCCTGATGCCATTAGGAATGCAATATTTATGTGTATATAGTTACTTGCACACAGATTATACACGTTATTGCCAGCCTTTGCTCTCTGGTGATGGGGGTGGCAATGAAAATGCCAGTAAGACAGATCGTAATATAGGGCAGTCATAAGCGCATCTGGCAAACGCTGACTTTCGGTAAAATGAAACTTCCAAGCCTTTCACTCTCATGTACTGAAATAGGTGAGCACCAGTTTACGAGCGTCGATTCTCCAGTGGTCAGACACAACTCTGATAAGATAATTTATGGATTTACGAGACGCAATAACAATTGCTCCGTGATTTTCATCAGCCCAACGTATAATTTTCGCTTTCCGTAAAAGGGGGAAGAGCCTTCCCTCCGCCTTCGCTATCCCCGTAATCATTCACACACGGATGCGTATCGAGAGGCTCGACGGAGTCTCGAGTGGGTTTACGTTACTTTGGTTTTACCAGCTCCGCGAGAGGCAGTAAAACAGATCTTCCTTCTTGCCGGTGGGGCAATTACTTCGCTCTTACTAACTCGAGTCAATTTTGCTAAAGAGGCATCTGAGAGCGAAGAAAGTAGACTCGCAGAGACGACGATCAACCGGCTGCGCGAAGCCGATCGAACTCGCGATCCTCGGACGAGTCGCAACAGACCCGCCTGTTGTTATATCGTTAAAGCTAAGCGGATGCCACGGACGGAATTCTCGCTTCCGGGTCTCTTCCTTAATTAATACCGCGAATCGCTCGAGGAGATGCCGAGAGCCCCGGACGTTCCTCCCGAGACGCGCGTCTGCCGTTTGATGCCGATCGCGTGCCGCGCGAAAGATCGAGGCTCCTCTTATCGATCGCCGATCCCGATCCCGAGAGAATCGGACAAGTTCTCCTCGGAGGATAAATCACCCCTGTCTGCGACTCGGTTCAGCTTGAAGCGGAAACGGAATCGGGGACGTGTTTGATAATTATTCCTGTCCGTCGGAAGGCTTGGTTGGGTTTCGCCTAAGGTTCAAAATCACGCTCGAGCAAACGGAGATCAATGAAAACCGAAACTCGATCACCGGATCGCGAGTCAGAATGTTTCGAATCACGGATCGGTGCGTCGGACGAATTACATTATACGTGTTCTCCGCAGGATGTTACGTGGATTTTGAAGAATAATGATCGATCCAGTAAAGGAGGCGGCGTCGAGTTCGATCCAGAAAGAAGTCACTGACCCAGAACTTGGGAAAGTCGCGGTGAACTGGGAAGAGCTCTCTTCTGGCCTGTTAACCCAGCGCACGGAGCATCAAGGCCCGATTTTATGCCACGCGTCGATTTCTTTCATACGATGTAGGCGCAGCTTCTATTGGAATTTAACCCTGACCTCTTGATGCCATTCGCTGGTCATTGAGTTGAACAGAGACGCTGTTTTTCGTGAATTCACATCACAAGACCAACGACGTGGAGCTGAGTGGCGGAGCATGGCAGAAATAAGCGATAATTGATGCGACAACGTGTGATTTATACGTGGTGGCAATAAAATATGTAAAAATATTCCCTGCATTCCGATGGCTCAATCGCGTTACAGCTAATTAAATGACGTCAAAATTTGTAATCGTTACCAGCGAAAGTTGAGCGAGATCAAATCATAGCTGAATTCTCCTCCACTGTCAAAAATATGCGTCGCATTAATCTGCTGAACGTTGGGACAAGTTAGCCGACCGATTACGCGATTAAATTTCACTTCTTGGCCGTTGATCGTTTCTAAAATCGTAACAAATTGCCTAAAATTAGAATATCTAACGAGGTGTAGCAGATAGGGGAACCGCAAAAAGCTTCGGACATAATTATCATCGTTTAAAACGTCGCTTACGTATATCAGGATTCAATACCGGTGTGAAAACGGGTTTCACTCTCCGGAAGACGATGCTGATACTTTCGATTTTACGGAGAAAAATTATGCGGTAAGAACAATCGGTTATGCTGACTATACCGTTGATCATCTGTTACTCGAGGATATTATTTTCAAATCAGATAACAGGAAATGAAAAAGGAAAAACGAGAACTCGCGGTAAAAAATTCCATCAACATCCGTTCAACCATCCGACACGATCTGCGGTTAGAAGTAACGGTTCATATGATGATCGGTATCAAAGTTCGCAACGGTTTACTCAGATTCCATCTAATCGTTAATTATTGAAGAAGCGATTACTGTAAAAAAAAAATTCATGCAGACTTGATCCCACGACCGGAAATGATTCCATTCGATTGGAAGAACTGGGACAACTCGGCACTAAAATTTTTCTTGTTGTTCTTCGGCGCAAGAAAAAGCAGAGAATTGATCTAAAAATGTACCGGGAGTGACTGAAAAACGAAGGAATAGTAATTATTTAAGCTGTGCATTGCGCAACTTGAGTCTTTTTGGAGATGTTTTGTCACGTAGAATAACAAAAATTGATGAAAAAGGGCGGAAATTAACTTTGGTGACGTTGATGAACCGCATTGTGGGAATGAAACAGTACCGAATGACATCTTCGAAAAAGAAGAAGAAGGAGAATTGAACTCGTCGCTTGTAGCTGGAAGAAACAAATTTTTGAGACGTCATTTTTTGTACGTACATGTCATTCATTTAATTGCCTCATCTCATTCACCGCGATTTTCACGGCATTCTTCATTTCTCACCGACGACCGGCATCGCATTTCTCGGGTTTACTCACCGATGACTATTCTCACGAATCCCGACGAATTCGACGCACCTGCAGCATGCGGCGATCGAACAAAGCCGACTTCCGGTCAGCGATCGCCCGCCCAGGAAATCGAGCCGAACGCATTGAAAACTCGCTTGTAAGTTTTAGCGGAAGTAGGCCGCGCTCCGTTTTGCGACAATTCACTCGCCTAACAAGAGAGCGAGCCTTTGATTGCGCGTAACGCGCGTAACGCGGGGCCGCAGATTCGAGGCTCGTTTCTTCCGCGGGTCAATTAACTCGCGGCGCGGTTTCGAAGCGCTCGTAAGTCGCGAACGGAGTAACAGACCTCGTTTCTTATTCATGTGGATTTTTTCGGAGGGACGTCGCGCTCTTCGGTCATTTCGAAAACGCCAGGGGGAAAAATTTTCACGGTTTTTTAATCGGGTCAACGCTGGAGGTCAAAGCAACAAAAAAACAAAAAAAACTGGAGAAACAACCCTTAAAAGAAATTACACTAATTAACATTTTTCCAATTATCTTGTTTAATTCATTTTTTTAGTCAAGTTTTTGAATAGTCAAAGATTGGTATAAAAAATTCATCAACTTTTTACAGATCAAAATTAAAAGGCAGAAGAGTTTCCTGCCACATTTGAACTTGATTTGTTTTTATATCAAATAACATGTAAAACAATTCCATTTTTGTTTCCAAAATTTTTCCTCTCTTTAACAATTTGAGTATCAAACACTTGGCTAATTTTCTATCTTTCTTCCGTCTTTCATCCATCACGGATCAAACGCCTCCACGAAAATACCTTCGCAATCAACGCAATTATTTCTGAATTCATCTGGCTCATTCTGAAACCACCCGTACCGATTTCACGTGTTATACAAATCTCTCCTGTCTAGGCAGAGAAATTACCGTTCATTTCATCAGATGAGAATATAATTTCTCCGAATAAACTAGACAGATATAATACGTCGTAACCATACCGAAGCAATATTTCATTAACACTCTGCCGCACGAGTATTTCACGCAAATTAATTACGACTATATAAGACAACATACTTGCAGGTACTTTTTCACCGCCACGAGGTGCTTTCAAGTTTACAGAGAATCCACGTGAAGTAAATAACTTTTATACGCTTTTTAGAAAGCCGGTGGTCGAAGTTTTGACTTAAAGTCGAAATATTTACATAACCGTGTATAATCTTCGTTCTCTTTTAAAATTCGTTATTTATCTCTGTAACCCAATCCGGAAAATCTGATTGATAAAATTTATCAAGGCACTATTTATTGGGAAGCTTAGACTAAATTTGTGCTAAAGACGAATTTCTCAAGGGAAAAAACATATCTGTAATAGCCTTGCAGATCGCTCGACATGAAATTTACTCGTGTATTCAGAGCAGAAACCAGGCTGCAGCCTCGTTTCTCTCAGTTCCGAATTGAGGCCGTCGTTTTGATCATTCCACCGATTACAGAAGTAACAAAGGTAATTACAGTTATGCATAATACCATAACGCAGCTGCATAAAACCCTGAATGCAAGCGTCGTACTGAGAAAAATTTCATTCGTCATGGTTACTAGATAATTCTATGGTAATATCGTTACAATAACGGTTTGAACACTGTTGCAATTACAAAAGAAAAAAAAAAAAAAATGGTGTACGAGTAACTATTTAGTTTATGATTATAATTGTCAGTAATAAATTTTCTGCTTGTTGCAACATTAAATTTATTTTTTCGGTTTACTGTATTTTTTGCAGTTGGATAATATCTTTACATCAAATTATCGTAACGGGCGACCATAATAAAAAAAAAAATACGATTACATATCAGGTTTTACATTCATATGTGGTAAAGATGTAGAAGAATTAGAAAACCGAATGATCGCGCTATCGATTTTTCAAAAATACGAAATGCCATTCAATAGAATTAAAAAAAAAAATTAATTTGAATATTAATAATGAAAAAATTCAGTAAGTCAGATATTCGCGTCTTTGAAAATTCGACGTCGCAATCCTTCTATTTTCTGATCGTTCCACATTTTTCCCTCGACTGGAAAAAAAATTCCAATTGTTCATTTTGTGCCCGTATAACTGCATTTTTTTTTTTTTTTTTTTTTGTTTTTTTGCGAGATTAAAGTAGACAACGAGGTTGAGGAGTGAAGAAATTATCGTCGCGTCAAACTGGAACGACGATGAGCAAGGAGAGCATGCAGCTCTCCTTGTAAGGCCGGAGATGCTGCGGTCTGTGGAACACCTTCATTAACCATTCGATCCGTCGATGCACCCACGCCGATAATTATCTCGTCAGCCTGCTGCACTCTTTGACGTTTAGAAGAAGAGGAAAATAAGCAAAAGGACCGTGAAACGGCGTAATAAAGGTTATACAACCGTTAGACACGGGGCAACTGCTATATTTTTATAAACGAAGTTCACCGCGACGCGTTAGCGAAAAGTTGTGCTATTTTCATCAGCATCCTCGTCCAAATTTCCAGATTATTCATCTCGCGTTATCAATTTAAACAAAAAATAAATATCTGGTGGTAAAATTCGCCACCTATTTCGGAGTTTCGGTCAAAAATTTGACTCACTTCAAGAAATATTATAATCCAAACGATGCATGGAAAACGATTAAACTAAATCATCTTCGAAATTTTCGAAGAATATCTTTCTGTACATTTGCGTTTGTTGCCTTCTACTAAAAAAAAAAAAAAAAAAATATCGAAACTTGAAATGATTACGAAAATTTGACGATTCTGTAGAAATAATTTGACTAGGAATTTATAAAATGTTATATACGTACGTAGCGTATACATTTCGATGAAAAACAAAAGAAAAAAACTCAAAAAATGGACGAATATATATGTATAGGCTATAAATTTAGTGGAAAACGAGATATAGATCTTTTTGATATCCTGTCTAGTTTTAGGAACCGAATACTGTACTTCGATGCAAGGAAACGATAACGGACAGGAGTGTAATTTTTCAACGAAATGATTAGTCTCTCTTTACGTAAATCGAAGACAAATTGCTGAACGTCCATGGATAAGGATATTTAAAAAGGCTCCTATTATACGAGACGTTTACCAACTCCGAATAAAAACGATGCTGCATTATTTATTCCTCTATAATAATTCATGAATTCTCTATTATCCAACGCTGTGGTGGATTTGTTGAGAGGATGCGTAATTAAAGATACCTACTTCATAGATGAAAAAAAAACAAAAATGATCCGCAGTCCCAAGTTAGGGAGAAAAAAAACGGGCAGAGAAAATCATGAGACCCGAGAAAGCTTGCTTGATGTCTCGGTTTGTACTGTCAGGATAGAATCCACGCTATTTGTACACTTGGGGAGAACGAATCTGAGACGGATAACTTTTTACACTAGACAGTTACGTTGGCAACACAGAGAAACCTGCAGCGCCAGAGTCGGCCGTGTGCGAAACAAACTCAATCTCGATAAACGTAACATAACCCATGATCGTCGAATCTAATCCTAGAATACCGCGGGGATGATGAATTGTTGGATTGACACGTATTCTTAGGTTAGATTCTACGGTCATAGGTTATGTTACGTTTACTGACATTGAGTTAGTTTCGCGCTCAGCCGACCGTGGCGCTGTAGGTTTCTCCGTGTTGCCAACATAACTGTCCAGTGTAAAAAATTAGCCGTCTCAGATTCGTTGTCCCCAAGTGTACATACAACAATTCGATTTCACCGTTCTCGTGAAACTGCAAGTCTAACCTTCACGATGCCGAGGAATTAGAGCCTCGGAGGTAATTTCGTCGGACTTTTGCATGACTCGGCACGCTCACCGCAGGCTGATTTAGTCAAGTTCAATGTCTCGTTTTCTACGCAAGCTACGTGTAATCTTCTGTACGCATAGAATGCGAACCATTACGTTGCCTTTCTCCACATATGTACGTTACAATTACACCGGTTAGCCTAGGTTAGGTTAATTTAAGCTAGTCTAGGTTAGGTTGGTTGTTAGGATGGTAGGTGAAAAAAAATACGCATCGCTTAGTTTTTAGTCTACTATAACATATTACAAAAGAAATCAAATCGGAGAGATCGACCTGGGATACCTTCCTTGTTGTGACGAAAGGACTCCTGCATTTAATTAACTCAGTCATTTTATTGCAACGATATTATACCACTGATCTCTGTACTTAATATCGGTGTATTATATCGCGTGTTTTCCTAACGGCGAAACGATTCGCGCGCCTGATTTAGGCAACCGGAGTTACGGCTCATCGCCAGGTTCAGCAATACCAAACATTGGCAAAAAGAAATGATATTCGAAGTTGTCAAAACGAATAATATCAGGCATTTCGGATACGACGTTCAACCTGAAGATAAGCTGTAACTTCGGTTGCCTGAATCAGGCGTACGGATCGTTTGGCTGTTAGAAAAACTCAGGGTGTAACTCGATGCAGGTACGTGGGAACAACTATGTGAGGAATAATTCCCATATCGGTTAATCGAAGAATGTTTCAAATTCGAGGACTTAGTTTAACTTTGAAGTAGTAACGAGAGGCGAAATTTTGCAGGAACGCAGAATCCATTTGCTAATCTGTGCGATGACTCAGATCTGTCGTTAGATGCATAATTACTTGACTTGAAAACTCGATCTGTGAGCAATTTATCGACGTTTATTTTATGACTAGCTTTTTTTAAACCAATCAACATTCATTTAGTTCAAGACGGAATAAAAAATAAATGTAAAATTGATGTGAACTAGATGTGATGTATAGTTTCGTGAGTCGATAAAAACACTTGATTGAATAAATTAAAAATTGTGCATGTATGTATAATATATGAATGACCGATTTCGCGTTTCTTATGGCAAAGTTTGATGAGATTTCGTGGATGTAATACAATATAACGGGTTTTAACACATGTGTCTCTACACCGACTAACTGTACTAGTTTTAATGGATTCTTGCAATTCAGGCAATGAAATAATATGTACGTTATACATGAATGAAGGAGGATTCGAACAAACGTAGCTAAATTATAAGAAGTGTTATTATCATCAAAATAAATCAAATTGCCAAAAAAAAAGGAGGTGAAAAAAGTTCATCACTGCGATTCTTACGTTTAAATTCGACATGCCATTATCAATATTCATAAAATCAAGGATAGCTGTCGTTAAAATAGCTTATTTGTGTCAATGAAGTGATTCGTCGTAATGAAAAAGTAAACTTCCTGCAATAAATCACGAGAGGTAAGCATTTTTATATACCATACATCGAGAAATAATGATCTGTGCGAATTTGGACGAAGTCGAAATTAGAGAAAAGGCTTTAGAGTAACGATGAATTTTTATTTTTTTATTTCGTTAACCGGTTGTGTTCAGTTCTCTTTATTCTCATATAATCATCGTTGAAAGTTAATATTACAATTGTAACACAATTCGTGTTGCGCCTAATTGAATTGTTAATTCTTTTCCTCACCACGCTCCATTTTCAAGTCGTTAACAGCGGGACGTTTGGAGTTAATTAAAAAAGTTAATGAGCAGCGTGCACGTGAAACGTGAATTAGTAAAATTGAAAGAATTTCCAAATTTTTTTTAAAAATATCAAGCAAAAAAAAAAAAAAAAGAAATCACGTATGGTGTGAATTAATACTTTCCGCGAGTAAAAAATACACAAGAAGTCAATTTACGGCCCGTGTTTGTACGCGCGGTAATTTTTTTTTTTCTTTTCACATATCTACGGTGAGATTAAATACGCTATGTGTGAAATGTCGTGGATTCGAGTTGACACGAATCGGACCTTGGAATACGGCAAACCTTGGTGTCGAACAATCGGCCATAAGTCATGCATATAATACCGCAAGATTTTAGCATCACACCGTTACGTCCGTGAATATATATATATATATGTTACCTTTTGCCGTGAGAATGCGAAGTCTTTTATTGAGCGAATGGTGTGGAGACTGTATAAAAAAGATGGCTTGAAAAGTAACAAAGGAACTTTAGGAATACGGCCTTTCAATTGTGATGGGTCACAAGGATCGTTCGACAAGTTTGTTGGAATTTTATTCATCGCGGAATAAAGCATTGAAATCGTTACGACGACAGACTGTCTGATCAAGTGTGCAAGAATATCACAATTGCCGAAGTTAGGAACGAGCTGCGAATTGAGCCTAACATCAAACCTCTGACCTCATTATGCCGGTGAATGAGATTTGGAAGTGAGTAACTCACCTCGTGAAATTATGTAAAATGAACCTTGAGAGAGACAAAATGCGTAGTGGTCGTGATTATAAAGGATGAGCCTGAGGATCCTGTATCTGATTCTCACGATTAGTTACTGGGAAACGTGAAGTGGTCCCTGAACAATGGGAAAAACGCCTCCAAGAACTCTTCCGAGATCGGAAACGGTACAAGTTCTGGGTCGTAAGGAACGCCTGTTTTGCATTCGGGAAGAATTTCGATGAAAAAATGCGTGAGATAGGTCGGATCATGAGTTTGAGTCAGGGTGAACGTACTGGTATTATTCTAATTGAATTAAATTTTGTTAACACTAATCTCTCACGCGTTCCAAGTTTCGGTTCTATACTCTGAATTCGAAGCGTTAAAAGAAACTTTTACGGTTGTACGAAAGGCTTGCCGATCAAAACCAATCGGAATTTTATCGGAATGATTTGAGTTTGGGTTTTGGGTTGACTCGTTTTTCATATTTTTTCAATGAGTGAAAGAAAAATTGCGGAAACGATTCAGAAAACACCCGAGTGTCTCAAGGCGCAGGATCGGAAGAAGCAATCTGTTTCAAAGTCGAGCACTTCTCGGTTCTCTTCTTCTCTTTGCTGATAATCTTCCGCCGCGAGTGAAAGGTTCCAGCTGGCGGATCCGTTCGAGATATTTTAATATGCCGTCTCCTGCTTTGTCCGTTGAAAGAATAACTAAATGGGCCTGAATAGCGCTTTGAAAAAGAGGAACAAGAACGGAAATTGACACGAAAAGAAACAGATAACGGTCTGAAAGGCGAGCCGACAACCTTTTCGTCCCACGTAATTGTAAGCAACAGTTAATGGTTAGACTCTGATTACTTCGTTTCGTGGTAAAAAGGATTGCGTATAATCTAGAGATGTAGGTGGCCATAGAAGATCCCCGATGATTATATCTGTCTGTACTTCGCGGTCAAGATCAAGGTTGAAGTATTCACGCTCGACTGCACATGAGTAAATATTGCGGACTAGTTTAACTTGACATTTTTGAATACGTGTCCTATATATTGTGACAATTGCTTGTAAGAGACAATCGATTTGATGATAGACCAATGCAATTTACACTTCCGGAATACGAAAGCAATTTCACTAATTATGAGTCTTTTCTGTTTCGGCTGATTATGAGGTAGGAATCTTATAAATGCCGATAGATTTTTCCATCTGCGGTGAATATTATAATAATATATCATATTATACTTGCGGGGACTTATTCTGAAGCGATGCTCACGTTTACCACATTACTATATTCGTTTCACAGTCAGCCGGATGAAATATAGGGATAAATTTAAATGAGAAAGTTGATGATGCTTTAGGAACGCTTACGAAGCATCTTCGGCGATAAATAACACGCGTGTAATGGTAATATTAAGGGAGAGGCTGCAGGTTTCACTTTAAATGTAAATCAACGTGATCAAGAAACACCTCATGTACATCTGTGCTCGTAGATGTAAATGTAAAGTCGAAGCACTGATAATTCAACACGTTGCGAAAGGGCTAAAACCATTGAGAGTTGGCTGACAACGACTAAGCGTCAGTAGAATCATAGACGTCAAGTATCATGAAGTATATTCTGACAGCTCAGGATTTCACTCTCTTCTTACAAGCAACATTCACGCTGTGGGGGACGGTTTGGCTTTCTGAGACTTCAGAGAGATGAATCGAAAGCGTCAAATCGCAGGCATCGTCACCTCGCGTCCGTCTTGCCCGAAGCTGCGTTTGAGTTTAGGGTGCGCGATATGCCGAATCACGGCGATGAAGTTGGCAGGCGAGTCGATCGAATTGGGCGAAACCTCCGCGGGTTCCCCGAGGCGGAGCAACTCCCGCAATTAGCGGCAGACGCCGACTGACCTAGAGACGCCGTTGCAAGTGGAACACACCGGACATCGACGCTCGTAGTCTGCGGGAACCAAAGCCGCGGAAGCGTCGCGTTTTTCCTCACTCGAGAAAACGTCCGCCGCGAACATCAGCGTTTCGGTAGCCGTGCCTCAATTGCGAGGAACCAGCAACGCCACGATAATCGTTGCGTCCAGTTTGGCCGAGTGACAATTGGCTCTGATGCGAGAGCATCGCGCGGAACGGTTCATTTCGCCAACGATCGTTCGCTTTAATTTTAAAAAATTAATGCCTTGCTCAGTTCCGAAATACGAGGATTGCCTTCCAGGCTACATCTTCGTCGTTTCGATCAGTCGCGGCGCGAGGCTGAGTTTCTCGTCGAGAAAGGCGCGTGCCTGAAATCAACTTTGATGCAAGCAGAATTAATTCGACGTATTCATTTTTTAAGGTTTCTGTTTTGTCAGCGGTGAATACGACGAAGTTTGAGAGTCTCGTCCATTTTCTGACTCGCGTATGTCGAACGTCGCGTTCCTTTTGCAATTCGCGAATGAGGAACTAACGACGCACCGTAAATGACAATTAACAATCAGTAAGCGATCAATCGGACTCGATCACTGAGCCATTCCGACCGATGACAACGGTCGTTTAAAACCAGTCCCTGACACGGGACGAGTGCACGTTACTTACGAATGATGACCGACAAACGACGAACCACAAACGGTCAACGATGTTGAGTACGACTGATCGATGAGTGATCAACGACGAGTGACCGAGGAAAGGTGGAACTTCCAGTCTTTCGTATCGGCATCAACCATCGTACGACGATTTCTAGCGACATCCGGTTACTCCGACTTGGAGAGCATTGACAAAAAGTTCCTCCTCTATCGAACATCCGACGGTGAATTCGCACGGATTGCCAAAATTGAATACCGACGAAAGAACGTCGATCGGTCGAGAAGCGATGCGCCGTGTACGTGAAAGACGACATCAGCGTCCAACCGAGCTCGAAGTGAGAGACGCGTCACAAGTAGGGTGAAACGTAGAATCGGGAAACGCCGCGAATGCTGATAAATTGTTGCGGCGCAACTAATCAGCAAGGATCCCGATCGCATGCAAATGAACATTTCTAGGACCGTTAGTCGCACCTTCGGCAGCACGGCTTTTGCTGGATCATTTCCAGGATTCGCCCGACTCGGTTTACCCTCGAGTGGAATTCCGCTATTCCGCCTTGCCGTTCTCCTCGGCTTGGCTGCTTCAATTTCGTTCGTTCCTACAGATCCCCGTCTTTCGGTACCACGATGCTTCGCTCTCAAACTCCGAGATCCACGCCTGACCTTCAATCTCCCGACTGAGTAAGCGGTGCATGGAAGTAAACACCGGGAACTTCACGGTTACACTCATTGTCGGTACCGCTATTTTCATTCTCGTTTCGAAGTCTCGTTTTCTACGATATCAATTATTCTTCACGTCTTATTTTATTATGTTCATTTCTCTTCCGACTTTTCTAGGCACCGAGGAAACTTTAATTTTATGAAATTATCCCCACATCGCTTATCTCACGAAAATTTAATTTTTCACTATATTTCTGGTTATTCGAACACCGTAGAGCATCACTATTTGCTTCAGAATGAAATTGTTCAGTGGAAACGAGTAGACAATATTTACTCGTTACTTCAAACGTTTCTTCGAAGGAATCGTGACAAAATTGGTAGACCATTCATAAACTAACACGTAAAATTAGTTTGCATGTGACGACATGTGAACATCCATTATCAGAAATGATTATATTGCATTTTATCGACTTTTTTAAAGTGGCTTTCCATAATGATCGGTATACCGTTTGAATAAAGTCCAATCCATCATTTCGACGTTTTTCTTTAAAACGCAAAAATTTATGAGGACCCCCGTAAATTCTGATACGTTTATCCGGTTTGCTTGCCATTTATTTCTCAAACTTACGAAACTATCCGCAGTAACTCCTTTTTTTTGTAGCTTTATTCTCCGTGTCTTGTAGCTTTGTATTCACATGCATGGACTCAAAAAAAACCTCGTTTTTCTTTTCAAGTTTCGCTACACAACCCAAGAACAAAACGAGAATACTGTGAAAAAAGCATAAGGCAACGAAACGCTCACCAGAGGATAATTGACTCGCGGAGAATCCTTCTTCGTCTCCTGGCTGAAGTCGGACTTCCATCTCCCTCAATCGAGAGTGAAGATCTCTCGTGTGAAGAAACAGGAACAGCGTACTCGACAATGCGATCAGGGCGATGAGCTCGCTGGTTCTGCAATAAGAACGTGAAATTTTGTGTTTCGTTAATCGTAATAGCTATCTATAAGATTACTTTATTTATCCAATATCATAGCACTTTTCCAATCGATTCACTTTAGACAAGGGTTATATTTTGTTTCTATGAAGTTCCGGACGAGATTGTAACACGTAAGATTTGCGCTCGAGGGTTCGATTGATTAGAGAAGAATATTTTTTGCCTCGCCGATTCACGTGGTTTAAGAATTAAATGGATCGAATCAGTTTCAACAGTCTTCTCAAAATGATTATCGCTCTTTCGTTTCGTTTCCCGGATTCACATCGATTCAATCACCAGTTCTAGTCGTAAATATAATAACGAATCGCCAGAGAATTGCAGGCTGATCCTCGTGAAATTGTCGAAACGAAAATGAGACGAAAATATTTCATTCGCGGATCGGAAATAATACAATGTCGTTGATATTGCGTCGGGTTCCAACAATTTAATATGTGTGCCGAGGGCGTTGAAAAACCGGGGCATCACGCAGCATTCGTTCGCTCCTACCGCGTTACACTTTAAATACAAATACAACGACTTCGAAGTAATTTATTTTTTAATTACGCGGAGCAACGCCCACACTACGAAATGCACAGAGAATATATGCGTGTATGCGGCTATTTTAAAAGATGAATTTTTACACGTGACCTGTTTCCGCCAGAGTCGAAAACCGTCTTGTTAAATTCGCGTGACTCGCTGTCCCGTCGTCAAGATCATTACGCGTTGTTTGTTTAAATACCTGAACCCGATTCACCCTCAGATGCGTGAAGAAAATAGAAAAAGAAATCGAGGAGCAAAAGACTCGGACCGCAGTTTAATTGCCACGAGAAAAACGTGGTCTTAGGGAAAATGCCATCTTCACGAGCACTGACATTGTGACCGTTTTTGTAGAAATATATAATACACTCAGAAGCATAAAAAAAAAATATATACACATATCATAATGAGAAACAATATAATTCATTTTATCAAATTTGTGAGCGAGTTTTTTTTTTTTTTATTCATAGCGTAGCTAAAATCTTTTGACAAGATTTAAGTTCTTTTTTCACCGGATTTCAAAGTCACATACAAAAATTTTAAACCACTAGATGAATTATAATTACAACAGCAGTTCTGTTACACGTAATAAGCTCACAGATACGTCTTCTGTTTTCAAGTGTTCGTTAAGTCGGGAGGTTTTTGTAATTAAAATAACGTATAATAAATTCCTACAATTATTATACGTATGAGCATTACAACAGAATATAACAATTTAAGTATATACAATTTAAGGAATATTACATTTATTTTAATATCTCAACGTTATAACTTAACCACATTTATCTCTCGCATTCTAAACATCTCGCGTTTTGTGCTGCAGGTTGTTGCGATATCTTGATTTTTTTACCACTGGAATGAAGAATGCGGAAAAGAAGGAGAAACAGGATGAGTTCAAAAATCCCGTTCGATGTTGTGATGAAAAAAACGAAGGAGAAGAAACGAAATCAAGACCCTAATTAATTCGCAGTGTCCGTGGAAGCTTCGCATTAAATCTGCAAGTTCCCACGCCCGGGTAAAACTGAAAATCATCGAGTAACTTCGTGTATGAAAGTGCCGTGAAGGTTCCGCCAATTTCACGGTCTACGATTCTGCCCACACAACATGACTGTAAGCGAGTGAATGTAGAATTTACAGGAAATTATTACAATTACACCTTTCGACTTTATTTCGCACCGTTGATCCTGCGATCATGTTTAATTTTCTGTTTTTCATTTTTATTTTTTATTTTCGTTTACGTTTACGTTTTAAAAACTTTTATCCGATAAAAAGTTTACTCCACATATTTGAGGTTGTAGATTTTTAAGTTATTGTGTGACCAGCGATTCTTTATGAAAAAAGAAATTTGTATTCTTAGATTGACATTTACTTTGAAAAGTTTGAATATTCGATTATTCTTCTTTTTCATTCTAATTTACAAATTTATTTTTCATTCGTGAAAATAACAGCTAAAATTCCCAGCTGATAGTTCCGTTATATCCGTTATAATCAAAGAAAATGATCAAGTTATTCGAAAAAGATCGCGGTCAATTAGCGTTTGATTTATATAAATGAAAGACGTATAAATTTCTGCAAATTTTTCTACCGCACCGAAATAACATCCGTTACGCATGATTGCAGCAAGATAAATCACGCAACTAATTTAGTTGCTAATTATCGACTCTTCGGAAATTAACTCCATTTGCAGTGTATATAAGGCATTCCATGTCAATTCGATTAGGGTCTGACCTTTACCCTCTTGGGTTTGGTCCGTGATTTTTTATATTGTTGTTCCAACTCCAAAAAGCATTCTGATTTCTTAAAAACATTTTTCTTACCTTTCCCGGCACCCCTAGAATACCGTAAATTTTGATATTTCGACATTTTTCAAAATTTTGAAAAAAATTACCCAAGTTCTGTGGTCAAAACACAAATATTTCAATCAGAATTGAAGCGAACAGGCAAAACAGTAATTTTTTATTAGTTTTTTAACTAATTGCTCATTTTTTCTCGAGTCATTTTGATTTTTTTTTTTTAAATCTCAAGGTCCGATATATTTATCCTGGTACAAATGGCAATTTGTAAATTTTAATTGGAATTCGAAATCGAATACTCAAAATAATTGAGTAATATTATTCTTAATTCTTCTTTGAATTTCAATTGAAGAATAACAGATTGTTGTTGTAATAGGGAAAACACATCGAACCCGGTATCTTCAGAAAAAAATCAAAATGACTGAAAAAAATTTAATAAATGGTTGAAAAATTAAAAAAAAAAATCATCATTTTGCCCGCACACTTCAAGTTTGGTTGGAATATGTTTGCTTTTGGGCACAGTATTCACGTCACTTTTTGTCATAAATTTCAAAAATGTCGATATGATTGTCATAACATCGTCATTTGAGGGTATAAAAAATTTGAAAAAAATTGGAAAGTTTTTTAGAGTTGGACAAACAATATAAAAAATCGTGAATCGAATCCAAGAGGACGAAGGTCAGACCCTGGTCGAATTGGCGTGGAACGCCCCATATATTACACGTACATGTAATATCATAAAGTATGCATTATTACACAGGCATTCAGCGAACCAGATGGGGAGCCGTAAGAATACGATTGCGGCATGATAACCGCGGGTTCGTTACGATATTACAGCTATCTCGGATAACTGGCAAACCATGCTTGTATCACATGTAACCGGATCCACAAGGTATGGAGATTAGTTACGGAGTTGCAGCACAGAAGCTTGGCCAAACTGGATCGAGGCTGGACGATCGGGAAATGAGTGATAAGAACGAGCAGCTGCGGAGTCATGTTTGAAAAAAAAAAACCGACAAGGCAACGTATTACGGATGGTAGAGGTTAGGAGGACCATTTCCGTCTACATAGAAAGTGTCCGCAAAGTAGAGAGAAATTAAGTTGGCATTACTGCAGCAAAAGCTCCACAATACGCCAATCAGATTGAACCCTGATTACCAAGCGCCAATCGGATTGTTTCCCTTATTGCTTATGAGCGCCATTGCGGCGACTTGTTGAACTTGTTTTTGGCGGGTACTTTGCCTATTTTTTTGCCACACTCAAATTTTTTTACCACCCCCTTAATCAAACCGGTCTAGATTTGTTTTAAGTGATGAATGGAAGTTTTGAGAATTTTTTCGAGAATTTTCACACCATTTAAACAATGTTGTAGTTGATAAAAAAAATAATTAAAAGTGTTTAAAAATATAGATGCGAAAATTAGCCCGTTATAGGTCCGATCTTGAAATCGTCGAATAGGAAAATACAGTTTATAAATGTTTTGAAAATTTGAAAACGGTCATTTTCAAAATCACTCTCAATACTTATAAACAATTAACTAGTTGAATGACAAATTTTTGAACAATATCAAAAATCGTTCGGCTGTCATAGAATTCTCTATAAAAACATTCCAATGTATTCACATCACGTACAGAACGGATCTTCGATCGAAAATTGGGACCAATAAATCCGTTACGCTCTTGCGCAATTCTGATACAGAAATGATCATCAATTCCTTTTCTTCGAGAAGCGAAGGATATTGGTCATGCATGTTCCAAATGGACGAAATTACTCGCCACGAATCGTATATAAGAGAAAGAAACACCCAAATAAACGAGAGAAAAGAGACAATCTGCACAACAAAGTCTATAACGGGTCATCGGGAGTGGTGAAAAATTTCACAATTGCGATAACGTTCATAAGAGTCGTTATGCTGATGGGAGTAATTAATTACCGAAGGCGATATGCTAGTTTGAAATGCAAATAAGATCATCGAATGCCATTAATAATAAGCTCGGACGTGTTAAGATATAATTTAGTAAATGGAATGAAAGGATTCCATATCAGTTGTCACGTAAAATTAGGAAGAAATTAATAGACGCTAAGTTAACTTTGGGCACTGAAGAAAATATCGGCTTACGTGCGTTGTGATTATTTTAATGTAAATTAATTTTTCTTCCGCGTCAATTGTTGCGCGGGATTTAGAAAAACGAAAAAATTTAATGTTTCTTTCAAATTTTGCGAAGTGCGACTTTTCACCAGCTCGACATTCAACACAGCCTTTGACGTTTGCGTGTAAAATGGCCTATATACGAGAGTAACTCAAGCTAATTGTAAGTACATAAATTCGAGATGCTAATTTAAAGAACTGACGACGAGTGAAGGAAGGCGGTGTTGTTTGTACTACGGTAAAAGCATAAATATAGAATGTGCGTACGATCATCAAGCCATTCATTTGCAATTTCTAGTCGTAAGTGTGTTCGTACATGTGTGTAATTAGCGGTCTCAAAACACTCGCAGAATGCAGTGAAAGAAGGAGAATAGAAGAGAATAATTGAATCGTTGTGAAAAAGTGTCTGTACCGAAATATTTTCCGCTAATTAAAATCATCCGAAACCTATTTTCTCGTCTTAATTTCTCCCTCTCCTTGCTTCTCTGCCCTCTTTTCTCCGTATGAACTTCGTAATTCAAATTCACAACGTATCGTAAATGTGTACGAGTACTCTTCGCGACAGTTAAGACGCGATGTGTGCCAGCGGTACGTCTTGAAGATTGAATAAATTTGTAGAGATTTTGAATATTCTGATTTATTCATCCATACTCAGTATAGCGTCTTCACTATTTGTCAAAGACTGGTATCACGGCTCCTTGTCAGTGTTTCTGAAACGCGATTGCAGATTTAATTCCGCATTCATCGACGGATGACAAGAACGACTTGCGAATGTCTCGTCGGTTTTAAGGGCCCGGGATCAGCGGCCGTTCAGCCGTGTTTGAAAATCCATTTTTAGACTTTCATTGCTGTTTTTAGACAGCGGTTTTAATATTCCCGAGAAGACAAACTTTGAGGATCTCCGAGTTTCCGTGACTTCAATGTCGTCCACCTCGTCATTCCCGAAGCCGTTTGGAGAACCGGCAACCGTTAGAATCGCGACGTGCGGCTCATCTGAGCGACGAAAATTCTGCCTTCAAATCTCGTTCACAAAGTTGCCAGCTTTGTTCCAACGTCGATCTCGGTCCATCGGAAAACGAGGAATTGTGCAGAGAAACGATGCATTCAGTTACGATTGTCTTCCCAGGTGAGTTACAATTTAAGAAAAGTATGCAAGAAACAATTTTTTGTCTATTTTTTTCTCGCTTGATCCAATAATTGCTGTTTTCACATTGCTTGTGAGAGATTAGGTTTCTTTCACAACACTTTTTGGCTACTCGATGATTAGAACCCAGATTTTTTTTTTTCATTTAAAAATAAAATTTTCTACTTTCCTCCGTACGTAAAAATTAATTACTATTTTTCAATCGATGATCATTTCGTTCTGAAAATGTGTCTAGATTTAGAAAAAATACCGGGCTTACTTGAAATTCGGTATTTAATTGTTCACAAGGACGAGCCGGCAATTAAATCATGAAACCTATACCTGGCAAAAAATTTTATATCAACATTTCTCTGATTAATCAAAAATTTAGATTCTCTAAAAGTATAGGTATTAAAAGTCTGTCGATAAAATTTTACTTTGGCCAAAATTTTATCCCAATATTTGATGGGTTTTACAAATTTTTTTCAATACCAACCTTGAAGAGTCTCAAGTTACAGAATTTTTCAGTTTTGAATTGAACTTCGGAAAGGAAATTTGCAGAATTTATTGATAAATATTTCAGTAAAAATCTTCAGCCAAGTGTTTACTTTTTTTGTATAAATTTCACTTACAGAAGTGTAAAAATCGCTACTTCTTTGTTATTATTATCAATCTATTCCTCTGCCTGCTTTTATTCAAGTTATTAAACCTTTGATTGTTTATTTGGTTATTTCACTCTTCCTAACAGATTTAATGCTACTAATAGGAAATTACCGGCTTTTTATCCCAAGAGAAGAAAAAAAAGTTTCCATCGACTTTCTCCGCGCCCACGAATTTCCGGCCTTGTAATTATTTACGATCTTGGGTTAAAATATTAGAATTTAAGTTAAAAATTATAATCACATGATATTGAATAATGTGACCCACCTCAGTTTCAATATTGTACTGAACATGACTTGAGTAACTTTTTTCCCATGCAAAAACGAGACGATTTTGTAATTTGCAGGTTGAACGAATATAAGAATTGAATTTAATACACAACGCGTGTACAATTTTTTTCCCTTTATTCACAAACCAGACCTTTGTAAAACTTCTCCCTTCCAACTCTCCATGGTTTTTACAGTCATTCGATATCGAAGGGATCTAGGGCGCCGGTTTGTGTAATATGACGATTTACGATTTCTTGTGCGGCGAATAGCTGAATGCGATTGGAGAGAGAAAAAAAAACAAAAAAAAACGTTATGAATAGAAGCGAGAAAGGAGAATGAAGAAAAAATTTAGCACAACGGTATTTGAACGACGAAAAATAATGACTTGACACTTGCAGTAACTGGATTCACCAATTGTAATAAATAAACCGTAAGTCAATTGAGTTCGGTGTCGGATTTCAAATATGACAATTCAAAAGCGACCCAAGGTTTTCGGTTTAAAAAATAAACAGGGCTCGTTGTCCTGGTTTTGATATTGCGATCTAATTTTTTTCTTCCTCTCAATTCGTTTTTTATGCTCGTTAAATTTAACGGTGATGAAAACTGATTGTACGAATGCGAGCGTTCTACGATTCAAATTTATACATACGGGTAGACGTTGCGAGGATTTTTGCAAAACGGAATTTCAAGAATGCTAGACAAATCGAAAGTCAACCAAGTGCACTATTTCTTGAATGTATTGTAATAATTCCTATCCCACTTAACTGATGGACTCAAATTTTGATTCGTTAACGGATGAACATATTTCAAGATATAAATAAAGTTGTGAATAAATTTCAACTCACCCCAAGTGGATATTTCATTTTTGTGCCAGGTTCTTTCATTTCTTATTATGTTCCCGTTTTTTTTTTTTTTTTTTTTTGGGGGGGGAATAATAATTTTGAAGGGAATTTGAGAGATTCCTGACTTGGAGAATCCTAACATATTCATTGCTATGCCTAATACGGCAGATTAGCATCTTCACAAAATATATTGTCCAGTTTCTTGGCACCAACGACAATAATTCAAGTTTTTTGCATGATGCAGGTAAAGATTCGCTCCTAAAGATAGACGTTCGAACATTGTGTACAAAATGCCGTGCGAAAACTGCAACCAACTGTATTGTAGGACAGACAAGTGGCAAAAATTTACACTAAAATTAATACGAACGTAAAAGGAACATTTCAGATGATTTGAAATATTAGATAATCTAAATAAAAACACACTGACCTTTACAACCAAGGATGCAACGCTGTTCGAAATTTAAATAATTCAATGAACATGCGAAGAAATAATTGGGAGAAACTCACCTCTTCGGAACTGCCAACCTCCGCTGCCTCCACGTGTTATCCTTTACGATCATATTTTCAAGTCCTCGATGCACTGTCAAACTTCACTCTTTTTCCGAAACACGGTATAATTATTAAACACGTTTTATCGATCGATCTTTCCAAATTTTACACAGTTCTTTTATATTTTGATGATTACTGACCGGTGGTTTTTATTTTTTTTTATTTTTTAATCTGTCTCAAATTACTGGAAAATGAAGACTTGTTGACCTAATTTTTGTACAATCTGCTCTGATATTAATTCAATGAATATTATGACCGTCAAAGATTCACCAAATACGTTTATTTCTATAAAATCCGATGGATGTTTCTTTGTTGTTGTTTTTTTTTTAGTCTAATTTCTATTCTTTTTATCGCCTTGACGCACTTCACGATTTTAGAATTTATCAACTGTACGAATAATAATTTCCATTAATTCTTGGATACCGTCTTTGAATTTCCCTTCATTAATCTATTCACGCAAAAAATTCATTATCACCGAACGCGTGAAGAAAACGAATATCACCAATCAATATTTATCTATAATTATCAGCTGAGATCGTGGCGAATATTCCACTCGTAAAAATCCATGCAGATAACTGAAACACATTTGTATTTCCGTAGTTTTGCGTATATCACGACTATTGCGAAAATATGCGACAAGCTTTTGCGGCAAATTAACTTATTGCAAATACGTATACGTGTGTTTGTATTTTTTCAATCTGTCTTTGTCATTTATTATCGATATTATTTTACCTCAAATTACGATCAAGGGATTAAATTATTTTTTTTTTTGCCCCAAAAACTGGGCGAAAAACGGAAATCGGAGCCAATGATTTTCCGTCAAAGATTTAGCCAGATTCTGGGTTTCGAGGTGATCGGCGATTTTGAAAGTCGGCCGAATCCTCGGCTCTCGGAAACGGATCGTCTGGCCGTGAGCTCCGCGTGCGACTGACTGAATCTGAACTCTGTAGAGAAGCTCGGTTCACACTAACTGGAATTCGAACCGAGCGCTGCGTGTCGGAGCGGAATAGTAACAGTAACAGTGTAGAAGATTTTGAACGACTTGCGCAAATGCGAAGTTTACTCGAATGCCCGAAAAGCAGTACATAAACCAAAAAAATTTCTTTTTCATCTTTATTCAATACAGCGTGCTTGTTTCAAGGTTCGACCCAAAATTATCGAACTTCTAAATACCATAGAGAAGAAAAAACCACAAGGAAACGTTTGTTCAAGCATTTATTAAATATATGAGAAAATAAATTCCTGTAAATAATAATGGATATTTATAATGCCTGTTGTTCTATCCTTGTACGCGTGTATGAAAATTGTACAATGACATCATTTAACCATTGGAGTAACACGTTATTGTGCTGAGTCAACTTTTGAAATAAGATTAAAATGGCATACGATGGTTTTTGGGGTCGCTGATTACGAATCTGATATCAAATTACAAAAATTCAAAATGGCGGATCCAATATGGCGGACGAAAATTTGAAATTCAATCAAATCCGATGAAAAAACTCTTTCGGGATCAATGATTGCATTTTTCGAAATTCGATTTCAGATTCGTAATCAGCGACCCCAAAAAACCCCTGGACAGAGTGTCTTCTCCGAATTTTATCGAATTTGAAATTTTCATCCGCCATATTAAATCTGTCATCTTGAATTTTTTAAATCCGATCTCAGATTCGTAATCAACAACTCCAAAAACTCATAATTTGTGTAAAACATGTGCATATTGTGTGGACGGGTAACTTTCTCGGAAATAAATCATTTCTACAATTTTCAAGATTTTTTCTCAATCAATTTTCTTCTAACAATAACAATTTAAATTATGTCGCAACAATTACTCTCGAGTAATGAAAATCTATTAGCATACTGTCGGAAATAGCAAAGACACCGCAAAGAAATATGTCGAAAAGTTCCTAAAATATACAAAAAAATGGATATAAAATAGGTGGTAATAATACTTACCACCATGGATCGATAATTATTTGAATATTTATGTGATTTTTCATATAATTTCAGATTTTCTGGTGGACAATAATAATTACTTTTGTTTATTTATTTTCTTTCACATATATCCTTGTTTGAATTTGTTCTATTATTGTTAAACTTGATGGCAAGAAACGACGTAAAAGAAAAAAAAAAAAAAAAAAAATGATTGCGAATATTTCCGCGAATGTTCCAGTCGTGATTTAATTACATGTATCGAATAAACTGCACGATACGCGCGGAAGAAATTCGGAAATTCCAATTACCGTCTATGACATTAATCTTTGAAGATTTTCGTCACTTATCTTAATTCGACTAATTCGTTAATCTCAGGGCTCTGAACTGTTTGTAAAGTCTCTGTTGACAAAATTGATAAAACTCAATTTCTTTCGTGAAATTTCTCCGCAATATGTCTTTCACCTTTTCGCTAGTCGCCGGCTTCAAAGGATTCCTATTTATATTGGAGAACGAGTTGACTTGATCTGTAATAAATCGAAACGTAAAATGAAGAATAAATAAAATTACAACAGTGGACAGTGAAAATCGGAATTAATAAATTGAATGGGAAAAGAGTGTCATCGTTGATTAGGATGCCAAAAAAGAGATCAGGAAGAAAATCGACAATTTGTCAATAAAGTATGAGCAAATAATTGATCAAACAGCGAAAACTTCATATTATAGGGAAGACTTTTTTGATACCAACAATAACATATTATCAGAAGTTTGTTTAATATGTGTTGAATCAAAGTACGTAACATTCTTTTTCTTTTTTATTCAATACAGGTAGAATTGAGGGATTTAGATTTATTTAAAAAAATTGTATAATTTTTGGAGGGAGTCCGTCGTGATCCAGAAAATTTTGTTGTTACGGCAAAATAATGATGAATTTGTTCGGGATAGATCAAAACAACTTATATTTTTCTTATACGTATACTTCCTGTCTAATCAACTTACCCCAGTACATATTCAATGCTCCTTGGAAAAATCTAGGTATGTACTTTTCGAGTACGGTAAGAGTGGTGTTCAAGTCTTCCAATATTCCGACCACGGCGTAATTTTTTTCTACCGTCATTTTAGCCCTCTCTAAAACACCCACTGTGTTGAACGGTCTAAAAATTATTAACAAAACGTGGTGAGGAAAAAAAATATTCACAAATCAAGCTACATGTACGAAAATTTTAACTTTTTTCATGTAACTGTAAATTATGTATGAATGGTCGAAATGTTAATTAACGACCAGAAAAACGAATTCGATTGTGTTTCATTTTCAGTGTAAATCTGGCGTTATTATAGACTTGGAAATTTGGTAGTTTATAATATACAATGTAGTAAATATACTGTATAATAAACTTTGACAATTTTTCGTCGGTTTCTCAAATTTTTCATTCTACCGCATGCCTGTAAACAATCTCAGACATTTTTTAATTATCCTCGCAAGTTTTATACCTAACTTTAATTGGGGTTCAGTACACAAACGATTTTGTAAAAATTTCACTCAAATTACAAGCAACATTATCACGAGAGGCATAAAAAATTTATGCGATTTGTTGAAATTAAAAACACCTAACTAGTTATACCTAACTAGGCACGCCTAGTGACTTTTACATTGAGCCGTTGGTCACAATCTATCTATGTAATAAAGTTATACGTTCCATTCTTCGTTCATTTTCTGCCCAGAATCCTGCCTGCAATTATTAATTACTATCGCAATCACGGATCCAGCCTCCAACACGATTATTTCCTGTGAAAACTGAATAAATAGCGATAAATTCTACCTACAAGCATTCCTGCTGGTGGCCGCAAAAGAAGAGCGTCTGCCTTCGGTGGTCACTGATACCGTTCGCGATGTCGCCCTGGATGTATTGGCACTCCATGTCACCCTCCAGGACGCAGGACTCGAAGTCCTTCTTCAGCCATTGGGGATCGGGCAAAGGCAGGTCGGGAAACATCTGCCTTCGTGCAAGTAAATACCACGGAGCCCTGATGTAGTAGTACCAGGAAATTATACGCTCGACCGGGTCTCGAACCAGGTTCATGTAAATTGGTTCCGGCAAATTGAATCTAGAGGAGGCAGATTCGTTGGTGGAAAAATCCTCGGCGAAAAAATTGAGGGATTAACAGGAGATCGTAGAAAATCAGGAGAAACAAGCCGGGAAAGCAGTTTTTTTCTTTAACTTGTCAGCTCGAATGGAAAGAACTCTGCTTTTTTTAGTACGTGCCGACGGAAATTTCTTTAGAAAAATTAACTCCATCTCACAATCAGCGAAAAAGGTCGTATAATTATTTTATCGTTTGCAATTCCCAGACTTTGAGACAAACCTTCCTTCTCTTAACATTCGACTGTTTCTCGCAGTAGATAAAAAAAAATTATATGAATATCGGTCCTGAAAATGAACTATAATCTTTTGGTGTTTTCAAAAACTATGTACACTGAGAATAATTTCATTTGTTACAGTAACTGGAAAAATTCGGTAAAACAGGTATCGTTAAAAAAAAACTGTTTGAATATTGTTGGAATTACGAAAAACGAGGTACGCCTAACCATTTTGCGCTATTGTCGATCCTTTTTTGCTAATTGCGACGCAAAATCAGTTTCAGAGGTTTACTCTAATTTTTTTAGTTAAATAAGGCTTCAACGTCAATTTATCGTCGCACAAGCATTAAATTTTCGCAACGGCTGCAAGAAAATATAGCAACAGCGATCGTAATGAGAAAGAATAGTAACGGATACCAGACATTTTGGTAACAGCTGGAAAACTAATTTTCATTTTGTACCTCGAGCTATATTTTTCGATTGTGGTAAGAAATGAAAATAGTTAAGGACCGAGCGGTAACCGTAACTAAAAATTTCTCTCAGTGTACAATTTGACAAGCAGAAGATGACATGGACCCCCATTTTTTCCCCATTACTCACTCGGTGAAATTCGTGAAACAGACGTGCTTGATGAAGACGGATGGTTCAGGGATATTGGCGATACTTTTCGCCAGTTCGAACTGAAAAGTTATTTGATCGATCAGTACCAATATCCGACCAACAATTACAGCAATAAATTTCAATTCTTGTGAAAAATGTCCTCTAGAACTTCAAATTTTACACAAATCAAATCATCCGTGAGCACATTGTCGAATTTGCCATTTGTAACAGTTCAAAGGTACCAATAAATTGAGGCGATTATAACGTAATCGAGATACGAAGAATTTTTGAAATTTTTAAAACTGGAAACAAGGAACAAAGCAAACTCGAATGCCAATTTAAGGTAAGTACCTCATCCTGCTTAGCGAGAAAAACAAACTCGTATTTCTGAGGGAGGTCTCGATTGAAGTGGAACTCGTTCGACGTGGAGAGTCTTCTGAGGAGTTCAGCGAATGTTTCGGAACCGACTTTTGGTACTCGGTTGAAGAATATCACGGCCTTGTCAGCTTTACGCGTGTTATTCAACGCTTCGATATCCGGGACATTCGTGTTTACGTACTGTAAAAAAATTGCTCACCGTGGTACAAATAACTTCCACGCAAAACTACAATAAAGTACACTTTGTTGAAAATTATAGGAAATATTCGAAAATCGTGGGAAATTGTCGGATCGTAGTGTTTCGGATAAAAACTTATAAATTTCTATGAAAAATTGTAAAAATCTACAATTATTTATGAGAGATGTTTAATATTTCCAACACCGACGAAAGAGATTTTTTTCGTAGAAACTTGTGAAACTTTGTAAAAAAAAAGAAACTACAAGTTTTTACAAAAAGTTCACAATTTTCTAAAAAAGATAATCACAACTTCGGACCCGGACAACACAAGTTGTTCATATCGTATTATTCTTGGAATTTCGTTGAAAAGTAGAGCTTTTTACAAACTCCATGAACTTTTTAATCACCGCTAGATGTCGCATCCTTCTCACAAGGAAGACTTATGGCAGATAACTTAATTGCCTAGCAGAATTTGATTTAGAGAATCTGTCGTATATTTCTGAACTCACCTTGTCTAATTAGGTGAGTCTTTGATAAAACAAAAAAAAAACTAACATTTGTTATTTTTCCAAACCAAGAACTTGACGGTATTCTACAAGAAATTATATCCATTTTAACATTCGATACAAAAAAAATGATCGCGTAAATGGGAGCTGTTCTACAATTATCTATCAAATACGACAATAATCTAAGAAAAATGCTGATAACCTACTAAAAATTCTATGCCAGAACTAAGAAAGCGTCTGAATTTCTCTAGTTCAGCGTAAAGTCAAATTCGCAGTTAGACGTCGAAATTATTTCCACCAGGGCAATTACCCCAATTTTAACCCAACCCAACTCATATAATATATAAGCAAAAAATCGTACAGTTTCAAATTGCATGGAACTAATGCATGCGATGAATAGATTGTAGGTGAAATGGTTTTTTTTTTTTTTTTCATTCATTACCGGTATATTTTGTTCGTTCTTTTTGCCATCCTGATAGTGAGGCTGTCATTTAATTCGTGAAATATATTTATCACGCATGCTCACCGATTCTGTCAGTTTCCGGTTAATGTCTGAATAATACTGAACGACACCGCTGGATTCAAAGTCCATGTCCGTGGAGGTCGGCTCTTCTGAAACAAGAGAAACAGTGTCAAATGAGGATATCCTGAGAGTGTGAAAAATTCTACTGCTAAAATTTTTTACAGAAATTGAAATGTTTCGTATTATTTCGAACAAAAATTGTAAACATGAATAGGTTTTCATGCGGAATTGTTAATTTTCTTAAATCATTAGTGTTTTAGATTTTTTACTTAAAAAATACACATTTTCATAAAAACTTACAAGCTTATACGAAACGTTCCAGTTTCTCTGAAATTTTTATAAAATCCTAAAAATCATTGTCTTCGGGATTACTGTTTGTTTCACATCATTGTTTTTTCATCATTTCCAATGCAAATGCAGAAACTTATGGCAAATCAGAATGGTTTCCATACCATGGTAATAAGTAAGTAGTACTGTATACACTGTATGATAACATATCGATAGGTTGAAATGTTTCAGAGAGAAATATAAAACCTCGGATCGCAAGTCATCAGAGTTTTTCATGTAAAAAAAATTAAAACCACAAATAAAACTAATTTTAAAAATTTTTTTCTTCAGACTATTAATATAAATCATGGAGTACTAGTTATTTGAGAAACAGCTCCGGGGTTTTAGGTTTGAATTGCGGCGAGCTAGATGAACGAAATTTATATAAATAATGTATGTGTTCAGCGGTATCATGGTACTCCAGGTAGGCACAAGCATCACGGGAGCTAACATCGCGATAGCGTTAAGTTGGTTCATTATCATACAATGGCCAAGGGACTTCGTCTTGTTACGATAATCTGATCGTCAGTGTATTTTTAAGGAGTTGATTTATTTCACGAAACGGGCCACGCTTTTCCCATCTCGGCAATTGACTGACAATCGCAAATGGTATATATTATATACCGGGACAATCTCTTGAAACTATACATATAACGCGCATGCGCCAAATAATTTAATCTCATTGGTCGGGGAGATCGCGCCACGGTGATGTTTTCATCTGCTGAGCAAGGCGCCAACGTACCCAAAATGAAACAAAAGCTGTAATTCTCTCGCGCGTAAAGCCGTGGATTGAGGTTATGCTGCTGTTTATTTTTACGTAGCGTGAATTGTCTAAGAAGAATAGTATCGTTCAGCAATACCGTGGTTGATTTCGGAAGATATTCAACCGACGCAATAAAGAATTTAACGAAAAAGCAAATATCAAATGATACAGAAATTGGGTGTTATTTATTGAAAGAAGAAATCTGAAATTCAACGTGAAATGTCATTAACAAGTGGGAGTCTGGACAAACAGAGGTAGGTAAGTAAAAACAATGTTTATTGTGAACAGATTCTTTATTTACATAAAATTAAAAATAAATGAATGGTTGAGACCCAGTAGAAGGTATTTCCAGAGTAGATTCGTTACGGTGCAGTGCTCCAGAAGTCAGTAATAAGTGCCGATGAACATGAAATTAATAAAAGAAATGAGTAACAAGGAATAAAGAAATTATTCATCTTAAACACGAAGCTTAGGAGGACAAAGAGTAGCAATTAACAGAAAACGTACCCGACACAATACTCACAAAAACCCTCGCCGACATCATTGATTAGTTGACAAAGTTTTTGCAGCTCCATTGTACAACAATCAGTGTTCCGTTAACAAAGAGGGTTTACCAGATATCCAAGAATAAAAAGAGAAAAAGAACAACAGTTAATATTACAGTGTAAATCATGCTATTAATGAAAAATTAGGAAACAAAACAATAACTTACAAGACAATCGTCCGATAACACTGGGAGACCAATCTCCACTCTTCTGATCACCCCTCGTCTGGCCATTGGTTGCCTTTCAAAAAGTGCTGCCTTTTTTTTGCCTTCAAAAATACCGAAAGATCCTGTTTGATAATAATAGCTTCTAATATTTTCAGGTACGAAATAATTCATTGTCAAAGCGGGACTAAATTTGTCAGGCATGGAAGCATGTAAGTAAATTTCCAATTACGTGATCTTTGACAATGACAATATTTTAACATGGATTCAATGATAAAATTCGTTTTTTTTTCAGCAGGCTCGAAGTTTAAACTTTAATTAACACGAGGAAAATTATGCCTTACCTGATGGTCAAAACGTTTAGGTGGCAAGGATCCTGGTTTCTCGAGCGGTGCAATCATTAGAACCATCGAACCTGGTTGTTTCGTCAGACATCAGGTGCCAGAGTGAATTTTATCAGGCCATCGCCACCTTCTTAACATCAGTTGAGGCAAAATTGAAGAGCGGGATATACTACAGATCATAATGGCTGAATATCCCATCATTTTACTTTGATCGAGCCAATAGCGATAAGTTTGTTACTTAACCGTTGCTGCCAATTCATTCTACCGAGGAATCATTCTGTGCACCATTGTAATTTAAGCATTATTATTGACCAGCATTGTTTTTCAAACTTTATACCATTTGATTTGGTATCTTATTTTGAAGCTTACTTTTACTCTCTTTGGCATTGAATTCAGATAAATAGTTTTTCAAGTCCTCAATTAGATTGTAGGGTTGAATTTTGCTAGGCAAACTGAATCAATCTAAATCTAGAACTGTTGAATAAGTTCAGTTAAAAATGTCTTTAAATTTAATCTTAGTTGACGGTGTCATCTGGCTAGCTAGTTGCACGATAACTTGAAACCAAATTCAATTTTACACTCTTTATAGGGTCCTACGCTAAGACTGAAAGCTTGTGAATCTCCATGTACCGCAATTATTTCTGCATTTCATGTTAGCATTATCTGGAGCAAAAAAAATCCCATTTTGAGATTGAAAATGGAACCTGAAACACAGAGTTATTCAATAGCACGAATTGAAAACCAAGAATTTTATAATGGTTTCTGCAACAAAGGGACTCTTTCCAAATATCCTTGTTAGAAGGTGATGTTCGGAGGACTATGAACAAGATATTGTATCGGATTACATTATTTGGAAAAAAATCTTCATAAACTTCGTTAAAAATTAGATATTCATTTATTTTGATGGAACAAGGGACACAATCTTTACATTACTTTAAAATTGACATTACTCTAAAACATGATTGTCCTTGAAGCTAATTGTGACATCGAGGCGCATTTTGAGAAACCTGATTTTCAATTTGTGTCACAGGATGTGATTTACGTTCCTGAGTTCTACGCTTTCGATTAGATTTTCTTTGTTTCGAACCGCACTAACATGAAATACAGAAATCATTTTAATAAATCTAATATCACTTGAATTTTCAATTTGAGTATTAGGTTCCCTTCATTTATTTAATCGAACATCATTGAAAATTTGCGAAATAAATTCTGATAATCATTCGGAAATTTTAAATAGTAGTAGCAATAATTTGTTAATCGGAAAAAATACATTGACTATCGACTATTCGTAAATTTTGTTGAACTATTTTCAAGAAAAAAAAGATTCACAGTTCCGTTACAGATAGTGAGATATTTAAATTTCTTGAATGCTCGGTTTAATGTCTCATTTTCGAAAGTGATAAAATTCAATATTACCGCCTGAAATCACAAAAGAGTGAGAAAGTTGCTTAGTTGCTTGAAAGTGGCGATGATCTTTGTACGTCTGACAAATTGAATGGGCAGATAACAGTGAATATCAGAGATGTAATTATTTTAGCCGTATCACCTGTTGATAGATAAAAATTCCATTGTTATTTCTAATGTACGAAATAATAAAAATGATTAAATAAAGTGTTCGCACCTACCTGCTGCGTTTCTTCCAAGCACCCAACATTTAAACAGATTTCTCATTTTAGTCGAATAAAGCCAATTTTCAAAGAGCATTAGCATCAACTTTCCGAGTCACTACCTCGACTGTTTGAGATTCTAACCTCAAAAATTCGTATGAACTACAACGCCGCCAGAAACAGAGTTTGACAGCTGAAACTCGGAGTGGCTAACCTGCCCGAGCAGCCGATAAAACTCGCGCATGCGCATTATATGTATAGTTTCAAGAGATTGTCCCGGTATATGCGTACAACGTATAACGATGAGCCAGAACCGTTCTCCGTTAAGTGCAGGAACGGCTTACGTACTGTTCACTTATCCCAGAGCGTCATTAGAGAATTGCTGCAATTTTTTGAGAAGTGATTACAGAGTTTGTCCGTTTCTAGTGAGATAACTACGATGAGTGGATTTCAAAATTGATGCTGACAATTTATTCCTCGATCAGTCATTAGCGAAACCTCGCACCAGTTGTCCTCTAATTATAATCATTAAAACTGACTATAACCATTACGCTTAAGTATATTACCAAACCCAACCTAACCACTAAAAACGCATGAAATACTTTGCGGTCGATGACTATAAGCATCACCAACGGCAGAGTAATTTCATGCTGAACCATGAAAAATACGAAAGCCTGTAATCCGGTGGCACGACGACAAACGACGAGGCTTTTTTCCTCGGGAATCGGTAAACGCTGCTAACGGTGCGAGGATCGTTGGACCCACAAGACCTCCGTCGACCCGACGTGCAAAGTCGAGGGGCAAGCGGATGGCTTCGCGTTAAGCACAACGCGAGCCAGGAGTTGTCGAACCTGTGCGGCTGAGCTCTAAGAAACGCGGACGAGGGCTGGTTCTTAAAAATCTCCGACATCTCTATTGTACGCGGAATTCGTGACGCGAAGATTCTATCTCGGGCCGGACGGTTTCTCCGCGGCTGCGGACAAAACCGCTCCGCCCCAACCGCGTTATCCTCGCTTCCAGCTTTTCTCTTCCCGCTGGATTCTCCTTCCCGCCCGCCTCGCTTCGACATCCTCGACCGAGGATTCCAACGACTCGGGGTTCGATTCCTGCACGCCTGACTCGCGGTGCGGAAGAGCGAAGGACTCCTTCCGGAGACGAACGTTGACCCAGGGACGGACTTGGCTCCGTAGGGTCAAAACTGATGCGCGCCTCGATCCGGGAACCTGCTCGAATTTACGACGGTTCGCTACGTCGTGGTATTTATTTTGCAGGAAAAAATTGGGTCAAGCACCGCTGTTGGTGGCCGTTGAAGTCTTCGGATTTCATGCAGAATTCCGGAGTGAGGTCTTCGCACCGTTCTTATTCCAATCGTTCGATGTTTCCAATCGTGATTTTCAATCCGGAAACCTGCATTCATTCGTTTATCCGCATCACTCACTGACATCGTTCACCGGCTCAGGGTTTGGGAGATTGCGCGACATAATAGAGTGGCTGAGTCTAGGATAGGTGTGCGACCGTTATTCGTACCACTAACGCAGGAACATATAAATTCCATCTCCGCCGTATCCTTAAAAAATTACCGCAAACGGCCAAACATTCTATACTAGCTATGTATACGCGGCCTGTATAACACCGCAATATACGCAATTCAGTGTGGGGCCATTTGCGGAATTGCGGTTTATCGCTTTCTAGGTGACATGCGCTTGCCACTGCGCCTCTTTCTCCACATATGCCTTTATCGATGTCTTTCTAAACATTGGATAATCCAAAGGAAATCATATCGGCTTATTTTTAGTAATCCGACGGAAAAAATGTCAATGTTTCTTGTAGCTTATTATGGACCTCTCAGAAGCTCTTGAAGTGTTTAAATTTCTATAGGAAAATTTTACACAATCAAACAGCCTTGGAAAGTGAAATTCACATGTCAAAAAACTTGAGTCTCTTCAATTAAAAACTTGATTAAATGACTTCTTTACTGTGTATTAAACTGTGCAAAGTCATTCTGGTAGAATTATCACGTATCTGCATCGAAAGACGCGTTCTCGCCTCATCTCAACGAAATTCTTCAGCATGTTGGCTGTCGTGGCAAAATAGAAACTTCAATTTCAAAGCAATAGTCCCCTGGCTTTCGAACATTATACATAGTTTGGTGTGAAAAGTTTACGGAAGACCCGATGCGTGGATAATGATCTTGGCCAAGCGTTGCGCAACACTGAACAGTACGCATCAGCTATTTTAATATGAAAAACTTGAAATCATTGACCGTTTCCGGTACATACGTACGCGTGTAATCAAGGCGAGATGCCTTCTATGCTCGCACATTATTCTCTCATATTTTACCCACGCATCAGGTGTTCGCGGTCACCGAGAAGGAACGATGAACGAAATGGAGTCAACGGTCGAATTGGAGCGCCATGAACTTGTTGTCGATTTTCCATCGAGGTACAAAGCTTGGATCGCAAAGTCGCGTCCGCAGATGAACAGCTTACTCCTTATTCCACGAACGGAATTTCTCTTCTCGATATTTCTTTCTTGCTGCTGACTTGAGAAGAAGGAGGACTCTTTCAGCTCGATGATTCGTGTGTTATGAGAACTTTATGTATTTCGATATAGTTCAAGATGCAGCAGTGTTGTGATCGAGGAAAAAGAGGTGAGATGAATTGGTCTACTTACATCACTCGTAAAGTCATTACAGCGATCTTCAAACGCCACCATCGCAACAACAATCGTTACATAATTTGAAGAACAACCATCTTCCAATCTAGAAATGAATCGTTCCACATTACCAAGAGGCGAATGAACAGACCAGTAGAATTAGAGCATAGAAGATAACCGATCCATAAATCAATAGAACGGTCGACATTCGAATATCTGCTGATGAACGACGCTGCATCATGCACGAGTGCATATTACTGTACCATTAAAAAAAGGGAACTTCTGTGCAAGATTTTTTGTCCCATCTTCTCTCAGCTCGGACGAAAGCCTGCAAATTGTAGAGTTCAGGAAAAGTGAGCAAGGGTGATTTAAGATCGTAGAACTTTGTGCCTGGTTGTATTTACTTGCATTACGTAGGCATGTTATTACCAGCCACTGAGCTGAAGTCATCCAAACAGTGAAGAAAACGCTGGTGAAACAGAACATCGTATCTGATCTGCAGAGGACATCTGGCATGCGCTGACTTTCAGTAATGTGAAACTGAAAAGCCTTTCACTCTCCAGCGTCGTTTAATTAGGCGGTTATTACACGATCAACGTCTATCCTCAAGTACATAAGGCGTGTCCCGAATTGAATAATTTACCCATTTACGAGGTGCAATAAACTGTGCAGGCGCGGTTTTCATTAGCTCAACGTATAATCTTCGGTATCCATAAAAGGGGAAAGAAGCTGCTCTCCGCCTTCGCTATCCCCGTAATCATTCACACACGGATGCGTATCGAGAGGCTCGACGGAGTCTCGAGTGGGTTTACGTTACTTTGGTTTTACCAGCTCCGCGAGAGGCAGTAAAACAGATCTTCCTTCCTGCCGGTGGGGCAATTACTTCGCTCTTACTAACTCGAGTCAATTTTGCTAAAGAGGCATCTGAGAGCGAAGAAAGTAGACTCGCAGAGACGACGATCAACCGGCTGCGCGAAGCCGATCGAACTCGCGATCCTCGGACGAGTCGCAACAGACCCGCCTGTTGTTATATCGTTAAAGCTAAGCGGATGCCACGGACGGAATTCTCGCTTCCGGGTCTCTTCCTTAATTAATACCGCGAATCGCTCGAGGAGATGCCGAGAGCCCCGGACGTTCCTCCCGAGACGCGCGTCTGCCGTTTGATGCCGATCGCGTGCCGCGCGAAAGATCGAGGCTCCTCTTATCGATCGCCGATCCCGATCCCGAGAGAATCGGACAAGTTCTCCTCGGAGGATAAATCACCCCTGTCTGCGACTCGGTCCAGCTTGAAGCGGAAACGGAATCGGGGACGTGTTTGATAATTATTCCTGTCCGTCGGAAGGCTTGGTTGGGTTTCGCCTAAGGTTCAAAATCACGCTCGAGCAAACGGAGATCAATGAAAACCGAAACTCGATCACCGGATCGCGAGTCGGAATGTTTCGAATCACGGATCGGTGCGTCGGACGAATTACATTATACGTTTTCTCCGCAGGATGTTACGTGGATTTTGAAGAATAATGATCGATCCAGTAAAGGAGGCGGCGTCGAGTTCGATCCAGAAAGAAGTCACTGACCCAGAACTTGGGAAAGTCGCGGTGAACTGGGAAGAGCTCGTCTTCTCGTCTTGCCGTCAACAGAGCGTGCGAGGCATCGTGGCCCCGAATTTAAGCCAGGCGTAGATTGCGTTCGTACAACGTAATCTCGGTTTCTGTTAGAATTTAAACTCTGAACTCTTGTTCCGATATCACTATTCATGGCAATTATTGCAAGTCTGTGTAATATTAATTTAAAAAAGGTGTCATTATTTTCGTAACTTTCTCATGTATCATATTTAACTGATCGTGATTCTCTGAAAAAAAGACGTGCCGAGTGCTTCAATGTTACTGTGTTGACTTGATTGGTGTTTTATTCTTTCAGTTAATTTATTCTTAGGATTTGGTTGTTAGAGTTTGTAAGAAAAATCAGACGTTTAAAATAAGTTCTGGCGAAAGTTTGGTGAGATCAAATCTCCGCATTCATTCACCGGAGATGAATCGTTTCGACAGTCGTAAATAGGCCGCGCATTAAGCTGGTGCATGTGCAAGATAAGTTACGCGACTGATTACGTGACCGATGAATAGTTTTAGAGTTACATTTCACTCCTCGTTCGTCGCTCGCTTATACAATCGTTAAAAATTGTCTAAAATTATAATATCTAACGACCAACGGAAGATGGAAAATCGCGATTAGCTCTGCACGCGTTGATCATTAATCATTTGTAATATAACTTACGTATACGAAAGTTTTATTTCGGAGGATTACGTTAGTAGAAGCGGGTTTTACACATCGAAAGAAAAAGCTGACACTTTCGTCTTTGAAAACAAGAATGCACGCGAGTTCAGGAATGAAACAGTACCGAATGACATCTTCGAAAAAGAAGAAGAAGGAGAATTGAACTCGTCGCTTGTAGCTGGAAGAAACAAATTTTTGAGACGTCATTTTTTGTACGTACATGTCATTCATTTAATTGCCTCATCTCATTCACCGCGATTTTCACGGCATTCTTCATTTCTCACCGACGACCGGCATCGCATTTCTCGGGTTTACTCACCGATGACTATTCTCACGAATCCCGACGAATTCGACGCACCTGCAGCATGCGGCGATCGAACAAAGCCGACTTCCGGTCAGCGATCGCCCGCCCAGGAAATCGAGCCGAACGCATTGAAAACTCGCTTGTAAGTTTTAGCGGAAGTAGGCCGCGCTCCGTTTTGCGACAATTCACTCGCCTAACAAGAGAGCGAGCCTTTGATTGCGCGTAACGCGCGTAACGCGGGGCCGCAGATTCGAGGCTCGTTTCTTCCGCGGGTCAATTAACTCGCGGCGCGGTTTCGAAGCGCTCGTAAGTCGCGAACGGAGTAACAGACCTCGTTTCTTATTCATGTGGATTTTTTCGGAGGGACGTCGCGCTCTTCGGTCATTTCGAAAACGCCAGGGGGAAAAATTTTCACGGTTTTTTAATCGGGTCAACGCTGGAGGTCAAAGCAACAAAAGAAATAAATGTGGGGGGGGGGGGGGGGGGGTGGAACCTTGAAGGAAATTGGGAAATTTCGAATGGCGTGCAAAAGTAAATTATAACAACTTACCGACAACTTATCTAACTTTAAGATTTATTAAATAATAATATTATACTTGCAGGCACGTGGGAATAATTCGAGGCTGAATTTAAGGCTCGGAAATTTCCGAGTTTTTTAAAAACGCGAAATAATTGCGATGGAGAAATGTTGCGCAAACTCAGAATCAATTTTCTAATTTAATTGCTTAAAATTCATTCAACCCAATATCCGTGATCAATCGAATTTTATTTACTTGTATAGTTATTAAGAATTCTGTTTACAGGTACGACTGTACCAAAAGTTTTCTCTGCTTCCTACAGTTTTCACAATAAAAATATCAGCATCGTTGAAGAAAATAAGCTGTTTATTTTCTCGACAAAGTTTGTCCTAACAGTAGTTGAACAAGTTCGGATTAGTTAGAAGAAGTATGTAAGGAATTTTTGTAACTCGAGAGATAAAAATCTGTCCAAATTAAGGCGAATCCTACTTTTGAGAAGCAAAACACGTATAATTAGTATTCGCGGCGCGTTAGCAGCCGTGTCTAGTTTTCACCTTTCTCACCCAATCATCGTTTAAACAATGTTAATACAAGTAACAGAGCTGGTGATTCGCGTTAAGCGTAATTGAGCTGTTAATTCTGTACCTCGCCAGGCTTCGTCTTAAAGTCATTAACAGCTGCACGTTTGGCGCTAATTAACGTAGTTAATGATCAACGCGCACGTGAAACATGAATTAGAAGAACGCGTAAGAAATTATTTGATTCTGTCTTTGGTTATTACTACATTAAAAAAATAAAAATAAATAAAGATATTACGTCCGATGTGAAACAATGGTTTTCATGTGAATGTATAGTACGAAAAATTTGAATTTATCAGTTGTGTTTACTCACGTATTTCTTACCATTGTTTTATCGACCCGGCGCCGGTTATTTTGTCCTAGGTAATATAAAATGTCGTTGATTCAAGTGCTTTAGGATAATTAGACACAAGAATATTTTACCTTCTATAACGATAGCGCGAACTCTTCAATCGACGGAACAACATCCGTTACAGTTAAGCAGTTCAATAAATGAGAAGATAATGTTGTTCCAAAAGTAACAAGGGAATTTTTAATATCATTCGAAAGATCTGTTGTGTTAGGTCGGACCGATTGTTCGGCAAGTTTGTTCCGATTCTGTTCACCTCGGAATCAATTACTGAAATTAAGACGGACCATTTGATCGAGTCTGCGAAAATATCACAATTGCCGAAGTTAGGAACGCTCTGCGATTTGAGTCTGACATCGAACCTCGGACCTCATTGTGCCGGTGAATGAGATTTAGTAGTGCATAACTCGCGTAGTGAAATTATGAAAAATAAAGAGAAGAGAGAAAAATGCATTATGGTCACGATAATAAAGGATGAGCCTAAGGATCCTGCAGCTGACTCTCACAATTAGTTAGCGAGAAACGTGAAACGATCTCTGAACAATAGGAAAAAGGCCTCCAAGAACCTTTCCGAGATCGGAAGCGGTGCAAGTTCTGGGTCGTAAAGAACGCCTGTTTTGCATTCGGGAAGAATTTCGATGAAAAAATGCGTGAGATAGGTTGGATCATGGGTTTGAGTCAGGGTGAACGTACTGGTATTATTCTAATTGAATTAAATTTTGTTAACACTAATCTCTCACGCGTTCCAAGTTTCGGTTCTATACTCTGAATTCGAAGCGTTAAAAGAAACTTTTACGGTTGTACGAATGGCTTGCCGATCGAATCCAATCGGAATTTTATCGGAATGATTTGAGTTTGGGTTTTGGGTTGACTCGTTTTTCATATTTTTTCAAGGAGTGACAGCAAAATTGCGGAAATGATTCAGAAAACACCCGAGTGTCTCAAGGCGCAGGATCGAAAGAAGCAATCTGTTTCAAAGTCGAGCACTTCTCGGTTCTCTTCTTCTCTTTGCTGATAATCTTCCGCCGCGAGTGAAAGGTTCCAGCTGGCGGATCCGTTCGAGATATTTTAATATGCCGTCTCCTGCTTTGTCCGTTGAAAGAATAACTAAATGGGCCTGAATAGCGCTTTGAAAAAGAGGGGCAAGAACGGAAATTGACACGAAAAGAAACAGATAACGGTCTGAAAGGCGAGCCGACAACCTTTTCGTCCCACGTAATTGTAAGCAACAGTTAATGGTTAGACTCTGGTTACTTCATCTCGTTGTAAAAAGGATTGCGCATAATTCACAGATGTGGGTGGCCATAAAATATCCCTCGACGATTATTCTTGTCTATATTTTGCTGTCAACGTCAATATCGAATGTTTCACGTGGGATTATACGTGAGTGCGGATTGCACCCCAGTCTAATGTAACATATTTGAATGAGACGACCTACTTCATGGATCATTTATCACGTGCTAATAAATCCCGTGATTCGGATCAACGAATAGAATTGTATCCTCAGTGAAGCATTACTGTTGAGCGGACTCTCTGGTTTTCTTCTGTCACGAGGTATATTATAACTGGCATTCTTGAGGTTCTCGAGGAAGGAATCAAATATTAAAATACCGAAAAAAGTGATCGATTCGCGATGAATATTGCGTACTGCATCAATTTAGTTGAAAAAGCTAGTAATTCTACATTCACTAGTTCACGACGTGCAATCTTTAGCAGTAAATGATACGTCTGAAGTTTTGGCACAAAGAGAGAGGCCGCAAGTTTTACTTTGGATGTAAATCAACGTGGTCAAAAAACATGTCATACACACCTCCGCTCGTTTTCACAGTATTCGAAGCACTGATAATCGAACGTTCTGTGAAATCGCCGAAAGCATTGCGAGTTGGCTAACGAATACTAGGAATCAGTGCATAGAATCATTGATATCAAGTATCATGCAGTATATATTCTGACAGCTCAGGATTTCACTCTCTTCTTACAAGCAACATTCACGCTGTGGGGGACGGTTTGGCTTTCTGAGACTTCAGAGAGATGAATCGAAAGCGTCAAATCGCAGGCATCGTCACCTCGCGTCCGTCTTGCCCGAAGCTGCGTTTGAGTTTAGGGTGCGCGATATGCCGAATCACGGCGATGAAGTTGGCAGGCGAGTCGATCGAATTGGGCGAAACCTCCGCGGGTTGCCCGAGGCGGAGCAACTCCCGCAATTAGCGGCAGACGCCGACTGACCTAGAGACGCCGTTGCAAGTGGAACACACCGGACATCGACGCTCGTAGTCTGCGGGAACCAAAGCCGCGGAAGCGTCGCGTTTTTCCTCACTCGAGAAAACGTCCGCCGCGAACATCAGCGTTTCGGTAGCCGTGCCTCAATTGCGAGGAACCAGCAACGCCACGATAATCGTTGCGTCCAGTTTGGCCGAGTGACAATTGGCTCTGATGCGAGAGCATCGCGCGGAACGGTTCATTTCGCCAACGATCGTTCGCTTTAATTTTAAAAAATTAATGCCTTGCTCAGTTCCGAAATACGAGGATTGCCTTCCAGGCTACATCTTCGTCGTTTCGATCAGTCGCGGCGCGAGGCTGAGTTTCTCGTCGAGAAAGGCGCGTGCCTGAAATCAACTTTGATGCAAGCAGAATTAATTCGACGTATTCATTTTTTAAGGTTTCTGTTTTGTCAGCGGTGAATACGACGAAGTTTGAGAGTCTCGTCCATTTTCTGACTCGCGTATGTCGAACGTCGCGTTCCTTTTGCAATTCGCGAATGAGGAACTAACGACGCACCGTAAATGACAATTAACAATCAGTAAGCGATCAATCGGACTCGATCACTGAGCCATTCCGACCGATGACAACGGTCGTTTAAAACCAGTCCCTGACACGGGACGAGTGCACGTTACTTACGAATGATGACCGACAAACGACGAACCACAAACGGTCAACGATGTTGAGTACGACTGATCGATGAGTGATCAACGACGAGTGACCGAGGAAAGGTGGAACTTCCAGTCTTTCGTATCGGCATCAACCATCGTACGACGATTTCTAGCGACATCCGGTTACTCCGACTTGGAGAGCATTGACAAAAAGTTCCTCCTCTATCGAACATCCGACGGTGAATTCGCACGGATTGCCAAAATTGAATACCGACGAAAGAACGTCGATCGGTCGAGAAGCGATGCGCCGTGTACGTGAAAGACGACATCAGCGTCCAACCGAGCTCGAAGTGAGAGACGCGTCACAAGTAGGGTGAAACGTAGAATCGGGAAACGCCGCGAATGCTGATAAATTGTTGCGGCGCAACTAATCAGCAAGGATCCCGATCGCATGCAAATGAACATTTCTAGGACCGTTAGTCGCACCTTCGGCAGCACGGCTTTTGCTGGATCATTTCCAGGATTCGCCCGACTCGGTTTACCCTCGAGTGGAATTCCGCTATTCCGCCTTGCCGTTCTCCTCGGCTTGGCTGCTTCAATTTCGTTCGTTCCTACAGTTCCCCGTCTTTCGGTACCACGATGCTTCGCTCTCAAACTCCGAGATCCACGCCTGACCTTCAATCTCCCGACTGAGTAAGCGGTGCATGGAAGTAAACACCGGGAACTTCACGGTTACACTCATTGTCGGTACCGCTATTTTCATTCTCGTTTCGAAGTCTCGTTTTCTACGATATCAATTATTCTTCACGTCTTATTTCATTATGTTCATTTCTCTTCCGACTTTTCTAGGCACCGAGGCAACTTTTATTTTATGAAGTTATCCCCACATCGCTTTTCTCACGAAAATTTAATTTTGCAATATATTTCCGGTTATTTGAACACCGTAGAGCATCACTATTTGTTTCAGAATGAAATTGTTCAGTGGAAACGAGTAGACAATATTTAATCGTTACTTCAAACGTTTCTTCGAAAGAATCGTGACAAAATTGGTAGCCCATGCATAAACTAACACCTAAAATTAGTTTGCATGTGAACATCAATTATCAGAAATGATTATATTGCATTTTATCGACTTTTTTAGATTGGCTTTCCATAATGATCGGTATAACGTTTGAATAAAGTCCAATCCATCATTTCGACGTATTCCTTTAAAACGCAAAAATTTATGAGGACCACCGTAAATTCTGATACGTTTATTCGGTTTGCTTGCCATTTATTTCTCAAACTTACGAAACTATCCGCAGTAACTCCTTTTTTTTGTGTGCTTTATTCTCCGTGTCTTGTAGCTTTGTATTCACATGCATGGACTCAAAAAAAAACCTCGTTTTTCTTTTCAAGTTTCGCTACACAACCCAAGAACAAAACGAGAATACTGTGAAAAAAGCATAAGGCAACGAAACGCTCACCAGAGGATAATTGACTCGCGGAGAATCCTTCTTCGTCTCCTGGCTGAAGTCGGACTTCCATCTCCCTCAATCGAGAGTGAAGATCGCTCGTGTAAAGAAACAGGAACAGCGTACTCGACAATGCGATCAGGGCGATGAGCTCGCTGATTCTGCAATAAGAACGTGAAATTTTGTGTTTCGTTAATCGTAATAGCTATCTATAAGATTACTTTATTTATCCAATATCATAGCACTTTTCCAATCGATTCACTTTAGACAAGGGTTTTATTTTGTTTCTATGAAGTTCCGGACGAGATTGTAACACGTAAGATTTACGCTCGAGAGTTCGATTGATTAGAGAAGAATATTTTTTGCCTCGCCGATTCACGTGGTTTAAGAATTAAATGAATCGAATCAGTTTCAACAGTCTTCTCAAAATGATTATCGCTCTTTCGTTTCGTTTCCCGGATTCACATCGATTCAATCACCAGTTCTAGTCGTAAATATAATAACGAATCGCCAGGGAATTGAAGGCTGATCCTCGTGAAATTGTCGAAACGAAAATGAGACGAAAATATTTCATTCGCGGATCGGAAATAATACAATGTCGTTGATATTGCGTCGGGTTCCAACAATTTAATATGTGTGCCGAGGGCGTTGAAAAACCGGGGCATCACGCAGCATTCGTTCGCTCGTACCGCGTTACACATTGAATACAAATAGAACGACTTCGAGGTAATTTATTTCTTAATTACGCGGAGCAACGCCCACACTACGAAATGCACAGAGAATATATGCGTGTATGCGGCTGTTTTAAAAGATGAATTTTTACACGTGACCTGTTTCCGCCAGAGTCGAAAACCGTCTTGTTAAATTCGCGTGACTCGCTGTCCCGTCGTCAAGATCATTACGCGTTGTTTGTTTAAATACCTGAACCCGATTCACCCTCAGATGCGTGAAGAAAATAGAAAAAGAAATCGAGGAGCAAAAGACTCGGACCGCAGTTTAATTTCCACGAGAAAAACGTGGTCTCAGGGAAAATGCCATCTTCACGAGCACTGAAATTACGAACGATTTTCCGTTAGTGTATAGATAATATTTTCGACTTTGGTAAATCGCAACAGCCGTACAGACCATATCCACCATAAGTCAGGAAAAGCATCAAATATAAACATGGGTGTACATGGGAACGCCGTGAAGGCTACGCCAATTTCACGGTCTACGATTCTATCCATGACTATAAGCGAGTTAATGCTTTCAGGAAATTGTTACAATTACACATCTCGACGTTAATTCACACCGTTGATCATCTTTAATAATAGTTATAATTTATCCTCCCTGCAAGCACGCGAGATCTTGCATTCAACGGAACGAAGTCTCAATTCAATTCTCGTATTTGCCTGCAAATTATAACAATCTTCGTTTTTACCTTCAATGTATCGTACATGAAGAACTCTGTTCTCAGCCGAGGACGGCTGCAAGATGACAAAAAGCGAACACGCTGGCAGACAAGGTTGGCGATTTGTCTGAAAATCTGTGTCGTCGCGTAGCTGTAAAGCTAATAGAACGGAATTTAAGAAATGGCGGAACGATGTTTACACCAGGATCCTGCGATTGTGCGAGACGCGTTTGTCCGGACACAAACACGACTCGTCAACCGAAACCAATCCGTGAGAAACAAAGCGCAACCGGCTGTTTAAACGAAGCGATAGAAGCGGAAGGCCGGAGACGAAAGGCGAGGCTTCGAAAATAGCCGAGATGCCGCTTTTGTACACTTGTCTCGGCGATTCTGGGACGACTAACTAAGTTTGTGGACAAGTCGGTTATGCTGGCAGTGCAGAATCAACGCGCTGCGCCACCGACGGTCGACCGCGAAACACGCTCAATCTTTCTTAACGTAACGTAACCTATGACCGGAGAATTTTGTATTTTTGGATTAGATTTGATTACTGACGCTCTAGAGAATGGTGAGACAATGAAGTGCGGATCTCTGATCGGTTGAGAGAATGTTTGCTGAAGCAGACGGAGATTTAGAACAGGGATTTTAGATTTAGAAAAGGGCGTGTAATTTGTTTTCTTCTCGAAAGTCGCTGCAAGAGCACTCGAAACGCGAACGAATATTAAAGTTGAACAAAAATAAATAAATAAAGGTAAAAGTCCTTATGTTTGTTGGAATCACCCTTTCAGCGCCGAAATATATTTATATTTATCACATTTGTAAATGGTATGAGATTGTATCCTCCGTTATCGTGTTTTTTTCTTAAACGGCGCAAGAGCCCTTGAATTGTTAAAATTCGTCGATTTCGGGAAGGATGTTCGACATTTTTTTGCGACCTTACACCATTAGTAAAAGTGATTATTTTTCACAAAGTTCGCGATGAAAGAGCATAACTGACAGTACTTATGACCTTCTATCATTTCTTGAGTCATCTTTTCAATCTGAACCTTTTTAAATATAACCTCATGCTCTTCGCATAAATACAAAGGAAAAAAAATACGCCTTTTTACCATCACACACGTGATATATTACTCGAAAGAAACTGAGAGAATTATATAGTCAGCTCCTACCGGCCGGGTATAATGTCATTCTTTTTGAGTAGAGGACTTCACGTTTCACGCCCGGCCGCGCGGTGGCGCTGCGAGCTAATTCTGCATTGCCAACCTAACCATTTTACCCGTAAAATCACGTAGACGTCTCAGAATCACTGCGGACAAGTATACCTTTCGTATTCACCTTCCCGCTGGCTGCATCAAGGGTAACCGGATCACGTCCGCGTTCCAAATTTCGGGAGATTATTACTCCGTAAACCGATCCGTGAAAGTGAGCCACATAAGGTCCCGGGAAAGTCCCGAGTGCAACGACCTGGGCTTCCATTTTTCTCCGTACCTTCGAGCAATCGGCCAAGAGATTATAAGGAGTCAACCCGCCGTAGGGTTTCACCGGTCTAGGTTCAAACTCACGACGGCTTTGAAAATGGGTCGAATGCCCTAAATATAGGAGCACGTCGTTTTTTCTGATTCAGAAATGATGCCGAAAATAAATGAAAGTGAATTTGTTAACTACATTCAGTCGACGCCTGATGCGAATGTTTAAAAGTTAATCGATCCCTTGAAAATCGATCCACTCTTTTAAAATTCAGTCAATGCGACATGGTTTATAAGATGAGACAAAGTTAACTACAAGATGTACACATTGTACATGCTTCAACTACTCGTTCACGATTTCCAAGTGTGTTGCATTTGTCCAATCAGCAGGCTCTGCAACCACGCGTAGAATGCATTGAAAGCAAGAGAACAAAGAGAAATAGGAAAACGAAACGTTGGAAAAACTTTTCCACCAATGAAAAATGACTTTCGAATCCTTTCAATATCCTTTAGCATTTGTCAAAGACTGGTATCACCGCTCCTTGTCAGTGTTTCTCAAACGCGATTGCAGATTTAATTCCGCATTCATCGACGGATGACAAGAACGACTTGCGAATGTCTCGTCGGTTTTAAGGGCCCGGGATCAGCGGCCGTTCAGCCGTGTTTGAAAATCCATTTTTAGACTTTCATTGCTGTTTTTAGACAGCGGTTTTAATATTCCCGAGAAGACAAACTTTGAGGATCTCCGAGTTTCCGTGACTTCAATGTCGTCCACCTCGTCATTCCCGAAGCCGTTTGGAGAACCGGCAACCGTTAGAATCGCGACGTGCGGCTCATCTGAGCGACGAAAATTCTGCCTTCAAATCTCGTTCACAAAGTTGCCAGCTTTGTTCCAACATCGATCTCTGTCCGTCGGATAACGAGGAATTGTGCAGAGAAACGATGCATTCAGTTACGATTATCATCTCAGGTGAGTTACAATTTTCGGAAGGGAAAGAAACGATTCACGTTCGCGGCATAGCGATTTTTATAACAACCGTTTGAAAGAGAAAAAAACCATTGTTTCAATCAAGCGCGTCTTTGAATCGTTTTTTTTCCTTCAATATCAGCTGTAATGCTTCACTCGTGGTGAACAGAAAAAATAAAACAACTACTCAGCACGTACCGGTCTAGCTGGCGATTGAAAATAAGTAGATACAATTAAAAAAACTTTCGACCACTAAATTCACTTGGTTTTTATTCAGGTACTCAGTATTGCTCTATTCTATTTGGATACCGTTTCGAGTTCAATGGCTATTTCGTGATGTTTTTCATTCGTCAAAAACGAATATTCCGTTCTATATGCAAACCGGAAAATTTATCTGAACCTGAGTCAATTCTGCATTTTTCCCATTCCAGCGCTAGATATTTTTCGATGAAATTCTCAGTACGTAATCTCGAGCATAGAATATTCAGTTTATTGCAACACACTGTGTGAAAAAACAAAGATGAACAATTGGATAAACAATAACGTCGAGAAACATCCATGTATGTTTAAAGTAGGGAGGGGGATAAACTAAAAGCGTAGACAAGGAATGGGAAAATTGTGAACAAAAAAATTTGAATGATTCAATGAAAAAGTAAAGGAACCGTTGCAACAGACTTACTTCTTGGGAATTGGCAGCCTTCGCTTCCTCCACGTGTTATCCTTCATGATCATATTTTTGTAAGGTCTCGATGCACTTCTCAAAACTTCAGCTTGTTCGGTTCCAGTCTTATTTTCAAAAGAGAGTGAAATTATTAAACACGTTTTCTCGATCGATCTTTCCAAATTTTATACAGTTCTTTTATAATTCGACCATCACCGACCGATGGTTTTTTTTCTTAATCTGTCTCAAATTACTAAAAATTAACGACTTGTTACCCTAATTTTTATGCAATCTGCTCTGATATTAATTCAGTTGAATATTATGACTATCAAAGATTTACCTAATACGTTTATTTCTATCGAATCCGATGGATGTTTCTTTATTATTATTTTTTTTTTCTTAGGTATATTTATATCATTACTGTGAAAAGTATATAATAAACTTTTACTCAAAATTCACACCGAGAATTGCTTCATGGTTCAAAAAAAAAAAAAAAAAAATACCTTTATTATTTCAACTGTCTAATTTTATTTTATTCCAAAGTACGAATGATTGATTTCATTTTTTTCCCTCTAACCATTCCCTTTTTCATTCAACTCGTGTTGAATAGCTGCGTAACATTCGCAAACTAGAGAAATTTATTGAAAAAATTAGACGAAACTACAACCTGAATTGTAAAAAAAAAAAAAAAAAATTGCAGACCAAGATTTCCGTCCAAGAATTATTCCTTCGATTTTAAAATTGGGCGGAACGGAGGTTTTTCACGAACCCGGATCGTCGAGCCCTAAGATCCACGGTCGACTGACGGAATCCGAAACTGAACTCCGAAGACCCGAACATACTGAACAAATCGACTCGATGCAGAAGTCTAGTGCTGTTTGCGAAACGTCGTTGTAATAATAACAGAGCAACAGCTTTTTCACATTCCGTACGGTTTGGTACCGCTTAAAAAACCGAGTTTGTAACTTTGACCGATGGTCTCAGCCAAATTTATCGAATTACAAATAGTTAGCAAAAACCGCATTGATCGTTAGCAGCTAGCACAAATTATAGTAATAATAATAATGACAATAATAATGACGATGACAATAATAATGAAAAGCGAATTGAATCGACTGACTTTTGCACACGTCCCAACAAGTAACAAAATACGGTTAAAAATACTGATCGTTGCGTAAATATTTTCTCACATCTTCTGACTGATTACACAAGCACATTACGCAAGTATTACGGTTACAGGAATATGATTTGCAACAGTGAAATTGCATGGATGTTCAATAATTACGATGCTTCTAATTTTTACCTTACCCGTTAATTCATAGCGTTAATTATTATTATTCTTTTCTCATCCTCTCAGCGTATCGCCGGCTCTTTTCCACACACTTCGAGCAATTAGAAATACGATTTAAAGAACTTTTTCACTGTAATTTTTATTCCCGCTTGTAACGTTAATTAATTAATCATAAACTGGATCTGAGCATCTGCACAAAAACCATCACTGTACAGATCGTTCTTATGAAAACTGATAAATACTCTGTATCTTAATACTTGATATTCGCACCGATCTGCGCATGCGTTCAAACACCTCAAATGTTGTCGCCTTACTTTGGCAATAACAACGGTTTATATTTATGTTTACAGTAACAGCTTTTCACACGACCGCGACTTTTCATTCGAAGTTCCACATTCTCGAATCGAATGATCCGCATTACAATTACTGTATATGCGAGAATATATCGCGCATCATTGTCAGTCGTGTAATTTTCCCCCCGCTCGTTATTTTTTCTATTATTTTTATTTATTTATTTATTTATTTTTGTTTTTTCATTTTGCGCCAATTTCCGCACAACGCTGAAGCCGATTGCGCAAATACATACCTATAATCAATATTGACTCGATTGAACAGTTGTAAATATACCTTCTGCAAGTCGTTGCATCTCTGTTTTTTCCTCGATTTTGTTTTTTGTTTTTTTCTTTTTTTTTCTGTAAATTTGTTTTCGTTTTTCTTTACATTTGTTTGTTAACTCGCGGAACGCACATTCCGCGGATGAAGGTCGAGCAAATACTGATCGCAGAAAATTATGAGGATCAATATGTAACGTACCGACTGTGAAAACATAGACAGAATAAAGACAGGAATCGGGCTTATTGCTATTTGCTAAATTTTGCAAGCTTATCTTAGTCGCGATTAAATGTTTACTTTCAAAATTGAAGAATTTTTTTACAAATTCTTAGGGTTAGGATGGAATAAAGACACGTGTTCAAATTTCTAAACATATCCAAGTCAATTCACCTCGATTATTCTTTGCGCGATTAAAATTTGTACACCTATGTACAACAATTAAAGGTCGCACATTGATTCGTAATTTATCATATTTCACAACATAGGGGGGAAAAAAATGATAATTATAGACGAACGAATAAAATAAATTGTCAGTTTATTTTTTCCTAAATATTGTAAAATTTAGCGGATCCTGAATTTTTTTTTTATTTTGTTTCTGCTTTCCTTAAAACACAGCACAACTTACTTTATCAAATCGGCATATTTCAATTGTCATCTATTTCTTTTAAGGACGTGAGCTGTTTTTTTTCCTTTTTTTTTTGTCTATTTTCTTTTGACAACAACTAATTTAGTCTATGTAAATGCAAATTTGGAATAAGCAATGAAACCTGTTATCGAATATATATAACGGGATAATATATTGTTTTCTCACATCGAACACGAGGGTGAAAAATATTGACTATTTACCGTCTAGAATGTGTACGCAAATTTGTTTTGGCTAACTCCCGCAATACAAGCAGACTCGAAACTGTAATGAAATGAAAATAATTGTTTTCTCCGTGGAGTTTATTCCGTTAAAAAAAAAAAAAAAAACAACCAAAGTTAAGCATTTTAATAGGCCGTACACAGAGATAGCATAAATAATTGTTTTACTGTCTCTTTGTTCGTTCAAATATGTGTTTTCTGCTTGTTTAGACTGCGAGGTAAGAAAAGAAAAAAAAAAAATATCGAAGGAAAACGGTGAAAGGTAACAATGTTTTTCCTCAAAATCTTCAATTTCCTGACGTTTTCAGTTGAATAAACAACGATTCCGAAAACGAAACAGTCTTATTATTTCAATGTTTCATCGGGCCGACAAATGGTAATATTGAATTTACGTAGGTAACGTGTTTCTTGGTACTATTTTATTTAAAATAGTGAAGAAATTATGCCGAGCAATTGATTACTAGTTAAGAATTCGTCGTTTTTATGTGAAATTAAAGGTACGGTAATTTTTATCAGCCATTACACATTGTTCGGTTTATGTTAGAATATCGTTGAAGAATCGATTCCAGTTATATGTCAATTCTAGAATCCACAATTGTTTATCACTAACATGCGTAAGAAAAAGATCAGTTGAAGAGGAGTCTTAAAAAAAAAACTGTTAGTGCTATTGTTATGAAAAAAAATTGTCAAGCAATAAACATATTATGCAGCGATGAAAAAATAGTTTTTCTCCTTTTTTTTTCTTGTTCAATTCTTAGTTGTGTCAACATCATCGAGCATTGAAAATGCGAATTGCAACCAAAGAGGAAAAGAGGAAGGAAAAAGAGTCAAAACTAATAATCAGAAATAGTACTGACTTCAGAATTTTTCCATTCCTTACTCGGACAACTCAAGCGACATAAGTGTTGATCACTTTTTGCTGACGACTGATTCATTTCTCTGTGTAGACGACGTAACAGAATTCTCAACCCATTTAATACACACGTTACAAGTAACATTACACATTTTTGCGACGAGCAATACGATTAATAATGTACATGAAATAATGCTAATGACGGTTTTGCAAACGTTCGTTGTTTCGTTTCGGTACAGTCTTTATTCTGGTATACTTGAATCGTCTTTTTAGGCAACGTAAAAACGGGGGTCTCCTTTTCTCTGACAGAGGACCGAGATCGATGCTTCGGATATATAATAGGTTGGTCGTTAAGAAAATGTTCATGCTCCAAGTTCAAAAATATTAAGTGAATCTTGAAAAAAGAAAATCATCAAGGTTTTAATGCTCTGTCTCACTATTAAAGGGTGCCAGCAGATGAAAAAATTAAAATTCAGATACATATATGTATATATATATATATGTATGTTTTTCCTTATAAGATGAGATTTCATTTTATTCCAGACCTGATCTTTTTGAATTTTACAACGAATGAAAAAAAAATTAAAAAAAATCAAACGGTATACAAATAAATCTGGGATTCAAAACACTTTTTACTCGAATATTTTCAATTTTTCATGATGGAATAATCAATATGGCGTCCAGAAAAAATATAGCCTAGAAAAAAGTCTATTCGAAATTTAAAAAAAAAAAAACCATGCTGGCACCCCTCAACATTGAGATAGAGCATTGAAACTCATATGTATAACAGGATTTCTTCGACTACATTGTTGTGTAACTTGTTACAATTCTTAAATCAAATAAATATAGTACAATTAACTTAATTCCGATCGATTCGAACCAGGAGTGACGTAATAGCAAAAAAGGGTTCGAGTCTCAACTGAAACGTCGATAAGTGTCGGTAATAGGAATCTGTGTCCACAACCGGCCTTTTATATCTACTCCCGCCCTACACTGGGCGATGGTTCAGAACTGACTTCGGTCGTTTTTTCAAACTGAATGTATGACAAAGAATGGAAAATAATGAGCAGAATATTATGAAACAAAGCAGGTAAAACAAACAAAAACAAAAGGTAAATATAACAACAAGGAGAGAAATACATTGGAACGGAAAAGAGGTAATGTGCCCATCTTTATCCCTGTCACGGATCAGACTATAACCTAGAAGTCTGTGGGAAAAGAGCTTGATAAAAATGGATGGTGAAGGGTGATTAGAAAGCCAAGGACGTGTCGTCGGAAGTTTTTACAGACATTTGGGATGCTCGCGGTGTTCACGTAGATTTAAATTATAGATGTACAACGCGCCATTAGCTTCGTCCCATATAGGTATTTTTATGTCCGCCTTTAAACAGATTGAACGCTACAGTTCGCGGTCATCGAAACTCTCCCAGAGGTCATTCAAAGTTCGGAGAAAGTTTGGCGCGGCCGAAGCAGAGAGAAGAGGGCGTCCGAAAGAATCCGGCTTTTATGGCCGGCGATGGTTCAATTTTTTACAATCCTTCTCTCTTCGATTTATTGGAGATTTTATGGGCCGATGATAATTCTGTGCTTCGAGTTTTTGTTACTTGAATATAGGATCGTCACGTGAGATCTAGAAAATTGGTTAGAAAGTGAATTGAATTAGACAGGATTATCAAATCAACAATGAATCAGCATTTCCAACAATTAAGGAGGTTAGTTAGTTGAAAATCGATAGTTTTGAATAATTTTTTCACAAGACTATCTCGTACATCAAGTGTATCAGTAATTATTGTATTAGTGCAAATTACAAAGATGTGGTAAAAAATATAAGAGCATAAATTATTGAAATAATAAACGAAAACTTAAATATCGATGCTACATTTCGAACTGTTTTTTAAATTGCTTAAAAATCCGGTGAATTAGTTTTATTCAAAATACTATTTCTGAAAAGTTTGGTGAAAATGTTTTTTTTTTTTTACCATTTAAGCATGGTGAAATATTCAATTTTACAACATGACGATGTTTCAAGATTAAATTGACTTGAGAAAACGAAAAAAACGTTTCAGTGACTTTGTAGAAAATAGTCTCCACACTGAGAGAAATTTTTACTTCCGGCTACCGCTCGGTCCTTGACTATTTTTATTTTTACCACAATCGAAAAATATTGTTCTAGGTAGAAAATGAAAATTAGTTTCCTAGCTATTACCGGAAAGTCTAGTATCCGTTACTATTCTTTCTCATTACGATCACAGTTACTATATTTTCTTGTAACTGGTTCGAAAATTTAACGCTTGTGCGACAATAAATTAACGTTAAAGCCTTATTTAAGTAAAAAAGTAGAGTAAATCTCAGAAACAGATTTTGCGTTGCAATAACCAAAAAAGGATCAGCGATAGCGCAAAATGCTTACGCGTACCTCATTTTTCGTGATTCCAACAATATTCAAACAGTTTTTTTAACGATACTCGTTTTACTGAATTTTTCTATTTATTATAACAAATGAAATTTTTCTCAGTGCACAGCCTCTCCAAACGATTGGAATTTCTCAACCATTTCGCCGCGAAAAATCGTCGGGCAAACATTAAATTCCTAGCGTTTTACACGAACCGACTTCTGCTCTTAAAAGTATCGCTAATCTGACATTTAATTTGCGGTCGCGGTTTAGGGAGAGAACAAGATAATGGAAGCCTTCCGGGCGTCGTTGGGAAAGTTTTTTTATTTGATTTTTATGCGGAGATAAATTTGCCTCGATCGGATCCTTTCTTCGCTGAAACAATCGAACGGTCCTCTTGCACAAGTTTTGCACATGCAGATCCAAGTATGAAACAAGAGAGCGTGCAGCACTTTCTCGGGACTTCCGGTTCTCCGTTACAGCTGTCTCAAAGAGTTGCTTCGAATTCGAAAGGCGGCGATCAAAATCACGCGAGAGATCGAAGTCAGTCGCTGGTCAAAACCCAGGAAACAATGATCCATTTTTTTAAATCTATCTTATCGTCTGCTTTGCCCTTTTCTTTTTTATCATCGTCAGACTGAAGTTGAGGAATCCGCTTTTATCGCTCTTGAATGTCAGCTGTAATTTCGCTTTTAGATGTGAAAAAAAAAATCAGAGATCACAATCGATAATTGTGCCAATTTTTCAGATATTAAACCCAAATTATATTCGGATTTCTTATACTTTGCAATATTTCAGCTTCACTGTTTATGCGAGAATTGTGTCACCGTATTGTTGCAATGACTTCGTATTTTGCGCAACTGTCGAAAAAATGATACGCGTGAAACAAAATAAGACATTGTTGCGTTAATTTTTTTTTTGGCCTGTTTTTCTTGACGATATATCAGCTGAAATATCCAGTTTAAACAATTGATATCGAAGGAAGAGATTTTTTTAATAAAAACCTGAACAACTATTGCGCAACTGCACTACAGGTAGATCAAGTTTAATTAGGCTTAAAGAAAAACGATAAAAAAAGAAAAAAGTCGAGGAGTTTTTCAAGAGATACGAATGGCTCGGGTCATGAGCACCAATTTATACGAGATATGAATTCTGCTACCTTTTTTTAACGAACAATTTTTAGTGTTAATACAAATTCAATAAATCGCTCGAAATTGAATTTTTCTTGGGCTCCTAAGTTGACCGAAAAAACAACTCAAGTAAAATCAATTTACTGTCGCATAATGTAATAAACTAATACTTCGTACATGATCGAAATTGACGGGTTTTTAATATTTTACACACCAAGGGGATAGTTTTTTGATCAAAATTATCAGAACTTAATGTTTCCTGCTGTCTCTATGAGAGACAAGAACGTCGGTGAGTAGAATTCCATAACCCTGCGGGGGATTAATTGAAAGTGCAGATCTGTTTTGATTATATTTACACGAACTTTCAGAACAACTTTCACACTGCAGTTTGCACTTTATAAAAGATCGTTAATCACGTCTTGCGGTTTACCGACATCCAATTAAGGCCGCGCCCGTTTAAAAAACTTTTGCACATGGTACATCCAGTCTTTTAATTTGCGCGGTAGGAATCTCAATCTTATCCATTAACCACGATTCTTGACCGTTTGTGGAATAGTCTAAGATCCAAGCAGCACAAGATTTGTATTTGAGCTTTGAGTGAACAGGGAAATTTACTTGTAAAAAAATATTCCACTTTTTATATATGTTGCATAATGTAGAATATTTCAAACTAATTTTGACTTAGATGTTTCCAATGAAAAGTGGAAAAAACGGTCAAATTATTCTTCCTTTATTTGAAGTATGGTATCGAAAAAAATCCACGAAATTTACCCATTTTATTGGATAATTTGAATGAATTATCTCTCAGTGTGTAGAATGTTTATTATATCGATGAGCGTGTAAGGAGGGCTCGATTTGGTTCTGAACACGCGATCTGCTCACTGCTGTTAAAAGTAAAAGCACGCAAGGGTCGAAAAGATCGCCGTCAAATTAAACATGCCTGGGGGAAAAAAGAAGAAGACAAACTACACATGGTTGTAATAAAATTTGAATAAAACCTCAAATACCGCGTGTATAAATAACTCGCTTAGACAATTTTAAGAATCTTTTTAATCCTGGTACATACAATACCCGGAGGTGAATTATCGCTAGAATGAATTAGCAGATAGTAAATTTTATTAAACGCGGCGAACGATCGTTTTTTCAAGCAAAGCAATTTCGTAATAATTTATCACGTTCCGGGTATGAAGATTGTATATTTTTCACTGTCTTTCAATAGAATTCTCCAGCTCTATGATCGATTTCTTGTATGTATAGTACCGGTCGTTTATGAAACTTAAAAAACCTAATGTAAATATTTTTAAATGTGTTTTATTAAACAATCATTTATATACAAAAAGCGGCAATGTCGATATCCTGGTATCATGCAAATTAAATTATCTGAAACACAAGAGGCGAAGAAAGAAAAATTGGAATGTGTAAAACACGGAGATTATGCATATATGCATTAATTAAATACCCGGGGTAGAAATAATCAAGTAACGTAACAAGCCTTGCTGTTAAATATTTCCTTAAGTCAGTCACGTAACTTTGGAAACTCTTTGAATTGCTATACGTAATTTTGCGAAATATAAACCGCGATGACTCATTGTCGGTTTATTGACCGACGCATTAACACTTGTAATGACAGTCGAAATATAATATACGCAAGAATTTATGCACGAAGAGTTCCACCGATATTCCCGATTGTTATTATAAATTATTTTCGTCGATCCACATCGTCGTTAAAGAGCGAAGAATGCGGAGGGGTTAAATTACATTTTTGCAGGTGTTGCAAATATTCGCGATTCCGTGCAGGGCGGACAATAAAATAGCGTGTGCAAAAAAAACGAGACCGAGTATGCGAAGGGTCGGAAACAAGCAGAAACACATGTTTCCAAATACAAACAGTTATTTCGCATTTCGAATCCAACGACGCTTTGTAAAAATGCAGACCGAGCTGTTTATTTCAGGCCTCAATTTGCTCGAACGTGTCGACAGCTGCAACTTTCCGCGTGCATGCCATTCTATTACATCTCGAATGACACGTTGTCCAACTTGCAAGTGTAACAAGAATCCTCGTAGCTCGTAATGTCGTCTCGGTTTATTGCCAGGCGAGGAATACAGCTGACAGAGAATTCGCAATACGGTGTCCAATTTCCGATATGAGGACAACAACTTTTCATTTTCACCGTGAGAATTACTAACGACAGAATTAGTCTGTTTACTGCGCATGCGCTACAATTTAAGAGCAGTTCCTTGCCAGGGTGACCAACCGTCGGTAACGTAACCACAAAAATTTTTCAGGTTACATACATCGCGGTAAACTGTCGTGTAAATTTGTGACAGTTGGTCAACCTGGCAAAGAACTGCTCTTAGATCGTAGCGCATGCGCAGTAAACTGTAAAAAACGAGAGACTAATTCTGTTGCTAGCATTTCACATCTAATATTGTATTACTAACCCAAATGCTATGTATAAATAAGAAAAAAAAAAAACATCGGAAATTGCAATTTTTCGATACAACTATTTTCTCTGTCTAATCGTTGGTAATCTAAGTCCCGAATTTTTACGGGTTATGGAGTCGCTTCGGCCGCCATCTTGAATTGATGATTCAGATCGAAAAATATTGAAATCGGGTGAAAGTATTGGTTTGAAAAGATTTTCAAATTAAATCGAAGACACGTTCATTGAAACTCCGAAGTATTCCGAAGTTTAGAAACTTTCAAGTAGATAAAAATCTTTGAAATCTTCATTGAAAGTCTTACAGATTAAAATTCCTCGAATTTCATATATTCAGTGATCATGACTTATATTGAAGATGAAAGCCAAGTGAAACGCATTCATTATGAGATTCGGACTTTTTGAAATTATGTATGAATAACAACATCATTTTTTTTCTCTCGAACAATATATCGTTGCCACGCAATAAATTATTTTTTATTCTCGGTCTTCCGAAGAATTGCACGTGACGCAAAAAATTGAAATCAACCAAGAGACGAAATTCAAAACTTAAGTAATTTTACCAAAGCATTTGTAATTGATCATATTCAATTCCTGATGATCGATGAAGTGAAAATGATTTTCAGAAATCGTAGGCCTTCGTTAATACCTCTGTTTTTTCATTTCTCTAAAAAACCAATTAGAAAACATGGTTAAAAAATCACATCGTAATAAATATAGCATAAATATGAAGTATGAATATCCGATATGCTAATTAGTACAGTTTAACCCGAAAACCGAATTCCGTATTCATTTCCACGGCTACGTTTAAGGCTTGAAAAGAAACTGGAGGTGAAATTTTTACAGGTGATCGAACTGCTTCACGGATACCGCGCGGAGTGATTCGTTAGAAAAAATTTATGAATAAATTTTATTTACAAACATAGGTATAAAGCACTACAGTGAGGCAAGAGTCCGCTGACATTATTTTTTATTTATTTATTTTTTTTTTCATCTCGGATATAATTTACTCGAAAGTTAAACGCCCATTTTTTATGTCACACACCTGAAGTATATAATTTATTCGAGTGTGAGATGAATCTCGATAGTATTGAATGAAATCCTCAAGTTAAATCAGTAAATCAAAATATTTTAATTAATCGCTATTATTTAAATGAAAAGATATTAATGCGCCAATTATACGTTTATTTCCTTCTCAATGTTTTCTTTCTACTATAGATTGAAGCGCGTTTCTTTATATTGTTTATTATTATTTACGCATTTAAACATGTTTTGCTTTCTAATAATTTATTGTCCTGCCAATCTACATCGATGAACTGCGATTCAAGCTCCTGGGAGACACGAACTTGAAACATAACAACATGAAATACAAAGAAATTAAAAATAACACTACAATCAACGGCTTTACACGCATTAAGGGGTTAAATTTACCTGGATGAGTAACATAAAAAAAAATCGATTTTTTAAAAAGGTGCTCATTCGAAAGTACTATCCTTTGAGTTTCTACCTTAAAAATTTCATAATGAAATTCGCAGTAATGACGAAGTTATAGCGTTTTGTAACCGACCAGGTGAGCAGCGATAAAGGCATCAAAAGAAGGAACAATATCGACATCTCAGGAAGATCCGAGTCATATTGCCCAGGAATCGAAAATCTCGTGTTAGTTTTAAATAAACCAGTCATTTCATTCGCAGTGTAAACTCTACTCAACAATTTTACCACGCGTTTTTCTCGAAACAATGTTTTCAAAATCGCTACCAGAAATATCTCCGCGTCTACTTGACCGACCGAGATCTAGTTTTGCAGAGTTACGTTTCACACAATAATCTAATACTTGTCGAGCCGTTTTTTCGATACCTGGCAGTTTTTTTTTTTTTTTTTTTCATCATAAGTAGCGAACCAAATACACGTCCCAGAAAAACGACTGTAACTTTTTTACCGTTTGAAATATTTCAACCAAATTTTCACACAATATAGATAAAACGTCGTACTTTCAAAGATATATTACGGTTGTTCAATAGCAGTCAGTTTCATATAGGAAAAAAAAATCTTATACATATAACCCTAGTTTCAGCCGTCCCAGATATATGTAACACCATAATGAAATTTTATTTCATATAATGAATCAAAATTATACTATATTTTTGTTTCTAGAATCGTACTATTTACATACATCGAATATTGTAATATTTGGAAGGCATGATCTAAAAATTCTCGAACGGCGAAAGAACAAGTCTGAGAAACAATTTCTCGTGTAGTTTCTCAAGAATACAGAAAAAATAATCAAACGTTGATTAAAAATTCAACTATTAATACATCGCGATCTGTATTAACCCTGAAGTTGAGAATAAAAAATATAAAATATAGTCCGGTTAACTCTTTTGATTGAAAATACAGATTCATACCAGTAATGGAAATAAAATTACACATAGTATTGAGAGAGCTATAATTCGTTTGAAATTCGCTTTGAAGCGTTTCTCAGCGAAAGTAAAATCGATTTTTAATCCACATATTACGAAAATTCACACCGACTTCATTTAAATATGTATATAACGAAAAAAGGTTAAACGATCGGAAATTTTCTAACCGATATGCAGAAAGATTGCTGCTGAATTCATTGATCATAAACATAATCTGTCCGCGTGATGTAATTGACTTAAATTTCAGTGTAATATTCACGATTGAAAGTATTTATCGAGGATTCGGAAAAAAGACATATTCATACATGATTCATCAGAGATAATCGTTGAAATCTCTTGCGACAATGAGACAATAACCACATGCACAAATTATCTACGTCACGATTGCATCGTTCTATTTACACAATATCCAGCATATCCATAATAACGCTGATCACGTTTCGTGCGTTTTATATGAAACAGTGATTCAGAAAATGAACAATAACGTGTCTACGTTTTTACGCGAGCAACAAGTCTCGATACACGTATAATCGTCATCAGTAACCTTCTATAAACAAGAAAACACATTGACGATTCATGCAAAGTTCAACTAACACCCGACAATTGAGTTACGACGATGATTTTCTAATTCCGATCATCGATCGATGACCCGCGTTAAATGTACAATAAAAATCGTGACAGTCTGAAAGAACTTCGACTTGTTCCGGTTTCCGGTATCGCCGATATTCACGGAGGTTGAGGACTGCTGCTGCGATTCCCGCGCTTCTCATCGACGTTTGATTTCTTCTTCACTTCCGGTTCCGGAATCTCCTGCTCCTCTTCAACCTCGTTTATTTCTTCGTTGATTATTTCGACGTTTTCACCGTCTAGACTCGAACCCGAAGAATTTGACTCCTCGCCAATGTCCAGGATTTCGTTAGGACTGGAGGGGACGACTTGCTCCTGAAAGCGAATAAAATAAATAGAGGAAATTTATAAGGAAACAAGATTGTGGACCCAGATATTAACTGGGTCGTTTTTTGTTTCCTTTTTCTACCTTCGTCTCAACTCTGTTACACGTAACGCATTTATTGTATGTATTTATCGCTCATGGTTTTAAGCCTCCTTGCTGAAAAGCGATAACGCATCGTACATGATTTTTCTTATCTCGAGTAAACACGACGAGAAGACCGGTCTCATCGGCACACCGCCGTTACGGAACAAGGTTCAAGGAGATTTGGAACACCCGAGCTTATCAGCGTTTAATAACGACGACGCGCCGAATGACGATAACTCAACATTGTGGTACATGTACCTAGTTCTTTTTTTTTTTTATCGTTTTATTTCCTTCTATTCATTCTCATTTTGCCCGTTCACTTCGCCGTTAGTTTCTCGATCATTTATAATCGGTACCTTGGAATTATTCCACGTTTGAAAAGAATTTTTATTCATGTCTTTTTCGAAAATTTTTACGTAATGAATATTGATAATTGATTATTCTTCCGGTTTTCGTATAGTCACATCTTATTACCACACCTACGGATGACGAATTGATAATAATTATAGCTTAAAAGAAATGTTGGTTTTTTAATTTCTTAGTAAATTTCTATAATATCTTCAAATTATCACACGATTAGTTATAAGGATCAATAAAACATATGGGAATATTGACTTTTCATATACCTACACACACAATTTGATATCAAAATAATGCAATTTATTTATTATAACAATATAATGCAAATAACTGCAGATTTCTGCTGAAACTTGAATTCTAAAAAATTCCACGCGCAATAGCAAAGATAAAAGTAATGACATTATGATTATAATTGTTTTCGAAGTGTGTATAATATGACAATCATTAACGAAGTACTATCGCAACTTCCGGTAGTGCAACTTATTTCACACACATATGCTAATTATTGTGTGCATAAGTTTTCAAATTGAAAAAAATAATATAGTCTCACTGGTTATCAATGTGACTTTTGATTCGTTCTTGTTATCGTGTCTTTTTTTTTAAGAGAAAAAGCTTCTTACGTCTCCGTCGCAGTTGGTTTCTATTCGCGAAAGGATATCGCCATGGTTTACGAAGGAGTCGACTTCGTCCTCGGTATTTTCGGCGTCGACGTCATCCGCGTCGGTTGCGTCAGAATCTTCTTCCGGAATACTCGTATGTCTGAGGGATGGTAATTCCTGCGACGAAATTGTCCAGTCATCGTTAATTACGAAAGTCGTTTCCGGAAGGGCTGCGTGAAAAATCAGATGGTTGAAAAATCTGATAATATTTCGATAAAATTTTCACTAAAAATTTGTCATTTCAAGAAGAAATGCAATAATGAATTGAACACGGTTTGATGATGACATTTGTTTGTTTTTCAATGGAAAGACTCCGAGTTCAGAAAGTGAGCTTTTCAGATTGAATTTAAGATATATCCTTTTGTGAGGTTTCTTTTCTTGCTGTTTGCAGCAAGTTTTTGATCTAATCGAAAAACTAAAGTAAAAAAAAAAAAAAGAATCCGGCTTCCAAACAAAACACCCTATTATGTATTCGCACGTGAAAAATGGATTGAAGAATTTGATAAATAGCAGTGATGCAATATCAAAGATCATACGAGTGTTATAAATTTGCTGAATCCATTGATTTGCAATGAAATGATAAACAGCAGCGTATCTCATATTTTATCATTCACATAAGGAAGATTTGATATTATCTTTGGCCACGTGGAGCGAAATCTCCAATTAATCGGAAGTCAACGCTTTTCACTAGTTCCATGATGGAATGATCATTTTCTAATTTTTTATCTTACCTACGCTGTTCGAAAAACGCGTTGCAAAAAGTAAGGCAAATCTTTCTACGACATACCGAGAGGGTCGTCATCCCCGTCACTGGAATCGAAATATACCGGTGAATAATTTAAGGCAGCTCGTAAGCTCGGGCACATGTCATGATCGCTTATTGTTAAACGTTCATCCGGATGCGTTGCCGGATCTTCCATTGCTGATTGCGTTTGCAACCTGTTTCAACATACAAGAAACATGCGAAATTATTATACAAAGAACTGGTAAAAAAACAACTTGTGTTTTGATAAAGGAAAATTTTAAACTCAGTCTTTTCTTTGGTAATCAAAAATACGTTGTGGATAATTTATTTATAAAGTTAATAATTTGTTTGATAACAATCGCATAGAATTTTTTGTCTTCCGCTAAATTTTGTTATCACACATGCCTGGGAATTTGCAATTAAATTGATTATTTATAATATTATAATTTATCACCAAACCCCCGACAGCTGAAAAATTATACCGTTCGTTTCTTTTACCGAATGTTTTCTTTCCTTTTTGCGTACGTTGTGCGTAAATTCTATTTAAATTGAAAATAATAAATATATCCATGCAGAAATTTGTAAAAATCCGTTATTAATTAATAATGTTTATGTACCTACGTGTAACATTGACGCAATGAAAAATGTTTTCGAGCTTCGTGTTTTTTTGTTTTCTGTTTTTATACAATTCTTTTTAGAAAATGCATGCAGAATAACTATTTCACTGTCATTATCTTTTTTGCGTTAACGACGCGTAAGCTTGGGTAATAGTCGAAATAAGTGATATTTCACTCGGTCGATAAGGACTGACAATAGCATCCTCTTAGGAAAAAAAAATCAATCGAGAGGTTCGACAAACCTGTAAAAAATACTCAAAAACATGCCTTACGTGAAATTATAACCAAAAAATAGGATCTTCTGTTCCTGAGTCAGAGAACGGTAAACACGTGCGATTAAATAATCGCCCAACCGTATTCGCCGTTGCGTCAGCTGCTCACGGAATATTAGAAGCACGCCGCGCAAATATGCATTCAATACGAATTCACGCGCGTATGAATGCACACGTATAAATGAATGTATAAACAATATACGTTGTAAAAAAGGTGTGAAATTAAAGCAATACGTTTAACAAACAGAAACACAGCGTACCTGGATCCTCGATTTTGATGCAAAAATAAATTAGCTGCAGGGCTTGAATGTTCGTATAAATTTATTTATAAATCCGAGGTGAACTTGATTGAAGAATTTTTAGTTTTTCATCGCCGCGATGCAACTTATTGACGGCACACACGTCACCGTGATGTAGTTAAGGAATCGCCGACGAAGCTTTTACGCAGCGATATCGACGCGCGGAAAGCCGTCCACGAAATGAGCCGATTATGCTACTCTTACAAGCGTCGCGACGCGACGCGTCGTCGGCTCGAAACGCGCGCAGAAATAATTCTCGTGTATTCCACGTGACTCGTAACGTTACTCGTTATCTGAAATTCCGGGAGTTTACACGAATTCGATCGATTTGGACACTCGATGTTTCCTCAGGCCGGCGAGTCACTCGATAGAATGAAATGATAAATTTGAAAATTTAACGTTGCGCCTTCGATTATTTTATTTTTTCCAATATCCCAAAGTCTATTGAAAATTCATCTGACTTTATTCAACCAATCTGTACAATTTTCCACAACGTCTTGTAACAATTTGTACATAGTTTTTTTTACTAATCGTTGCACTCTGCACAGATTTCGGTGTCCGTCAACATCTAATTAATGGAAATATGATTTCGCTTGTTATAAATTAAAGCACCGAATTATCAGCTACGGCAAACTGTAAGTTCAAATTTCTTAAGAAACGAACTTTAAACTTGACGAATCGAAACTATTCAGAGAAATAAAAAGAAATTAATAAATGTCAAGTGGAATAAAATTACTCAACTCGTTGCCGAAAAACTGTATTAAGGAAATTTTTAAATCTAACGTAAACTCGACCGCTCGCTTAAGACGCAATTTCGGAACTGAAAGGATGGGTAAACGTATAATGAACATGACTATACAGGTATGAAGTACGTCAGTGATTCTAACAGAAACGAGGCCGTTGACCCTACCTGTGAGATCATCTTCCGAAGTGACTTTGAATAGCCTGCGCACAAGAATCAAGGATTTATTACGTGCGATGCGATGCGTTCCAAACGAGTCGTCAATTTGCTTCGAAATATCTAAGTTTCGTTTGGGAAGCAATTTTTTTTTTTCATGTTGGTTATTTTTTTTTTTTTTTTTCATTTCTCATAAGTAACAAGGCAATCATAGTTTTAATTTTAAGTATCATTGTTCTGTTCGATCGAAGTCTACGAATTAATCCTTTTCTGGACAGTTGCAATAATCGGTCCGAAGTTTTCCATAAACTTCAAAGCTAAACTGTAAATCTTGCATGTAGTTGCAAAATTATCACTGTACGCGTTATTCGTCCCGATGCGTATTACTTACAGTTCTGTATAAACAGAGGACGGGATGTTTCGATTATAATCAAAGAAGTTTAGAGTTAAATTGAAACGATACAATTACCGTTAACAACGAGAGGAAAAAGGAAAAATATTAAACCAATTACGTGTTTTATTTTCTTGGGAAAAAAAAAAAAAATTATAATAATACAGATAAGTAAAGTGTCCATTATTCCTTAAAATATAACATATCCGTTATGTATATTATATATGTATAATCAAGAAAAAAAAAATGTACACGCTGTAGTAAATGCGGTAAAGACCGCATGATGTCGTTATCCTTTAGGCACCAGTTTTATCTACGTGTATATATATATATAATAGTTGTCTTTATTCTTTCATTTTTTATAATATGTTATTGAAACGTATATTACGTATGGTTTAAGTTAACGGAATAGCATCTATTCGACATTAATAACAGGAAAAATATTGGGGAAAAAAACAAACAAAAAAAAAAAGCACAAAGCGCCGATTTGAAAGACACATACACCTTTTATACACGCGTGTTCATACAGATTTCATGGGTAAAATCTAGGAAGCAAATTTAGCGAATCATTCAAAATAATGCTTTATAATAATTATATGCAATATGTATATATCGGCGTAAGGTATACATATATATATATATATATATATATATATATGTATCGTTCTTTTTTCTTGGAGTTTATTTTTTTTTCTCTTTTCTTACAATTTTTCTCTTCAACTGTACAAAAATTATTTAAAGTATCACTTTGTATCCACGTTTTTCTTTTCTTTTTTTTTTTTTTTCTCGTATGGCGAAGATATTTTTACGATCACCACACCTTGTATCGATAATTATTTTATCGTAAACATTTGTGTGTAATTCTATTACACTTTTTTACTTATTTTATTTCTTGATGTTAATCTTATTGACATCGAAAGATCGTTCGAAAAAAAATCAACCAATCGGCATCAGAATTGATTAAATCCAGGCTCATTCAACGTACGTTGATTAAACGGTGATTAAAAAAAATATATATATATATATTCATAACTGCAATCCTCACCATTTATTCTGCGCTAGGTGTGATAAAGGATTGATAATTTCGATACAATTTCGTTACACAAATGATAATAGTGACCGTTATCTAGCCGGAAATATCAAAATTTGTAATCAATCTCGTTTTCACAATGTGCGTGAGGCGCCAACCGTCGTTACCTTGAATCGTGTTCTTCTTTGATGCCGATCCTTTGACCGGAAATAACGGAGCTTTTTCGAAAGCATCTGCAAATTTAACAAGCGCAGTTGCAAGCGCAGCGACGTACGCGCTTCTCACGACGGTGGGCGAACGGTTCTGGAATCGAGCGAACCGAACGTGGCTGAACGTCTGGAAGAGGAAGACAATTATCAAAACGAATCGAGGAATTCGAAGGAAATAAAGATAAGCAATAAATTTGGTTTGGGTATGGAGAAAATACTCTCTCATATCTTATAATTATTGAAAAAAATAAAATGGTACTAACAATGTGGACGATTTTCCATGTCCTGTTCCTGTTGGGATTGGTGCGCTTGGAGATCGAGGCTTTCCTGTCGGCCTCGCTGTTCCTCGTCCCTCATTGGTTCTGTCGCCTGGTCGTCAGAGACTTCGGTGCGTGCCTCGACCGGAATTTCCAAAGATTCGACGGGCTTCAAAGGAAGGGGAAACCGTGGAACGGGGAAAGCTCGACCTTCGACGACCTGCGAACCGAAATGCGCGGAAAGTTGAGCGACAACGGGTGACGAAAGGTTAAGGGGGGTAGAAAAAAAATTTGGCAGCGGTGGGATTCGAACCCACGCCTCCGAAGAGACTGGTGCCTTAAACCAGCGCCTTAGACCGCTCGGCCACGCTACCTCGAGTGAAAGTGGTCCTCGGGTGATTCAACCCGAGTGCGACGCGGGTCATTTGTCGAAAATAGGCCAGTTATCGAACCCCGCTTGGCGGTGCGAGTTGACTCTATTTCTAAATGCGCCGCGGCATCGACTCTGTGGCGGGAAAATTCGTGCGCGTATCGTGATGTTGCTGCCTCGTTCAAATAGACGCTGCGTAGCTTTTTTCGTTTCCTCACGGAGTAGAACAGTCCCGATGCCTTAAATTCTCGGATAGTCAACACTCAGGCCGAGAAAGAAGGTGTCGAAGTCGCGAGGTGGACCGCGGCGCGGAGAACGGTGGCCATTGGCCTCGGTTCGTTACGTCGTGCGAGTCATGTGCTTAGGTATATTTGTTCCTCCACGATAAGTTGATTTTCAAATACATATGTGTTAAGTACCGTAGCGTCGTACTTTCCCCGGGTTCTTTGAAAGCCCCCAGGCCGGACAAGAATTTCACGTCTCTAGATGGCTTGTTTTCAAACAATTATAGGCGTAAAACAACTCTATACCGTGACTCGCGTAAGGAAGTTTCCTTGCACTTGCTTCTCATTGCGTCACTGCTGTGTCTCAGCATATATCCGTGAAATCGACGTTTTTGCAGGTACAGGTTTTACATTTTATTACGGTTCTGGCGTTAGCTGAATACAAGATTTCTCGGAATTCGTTAGAATGAATAAGCAAATAAATAAATAAGAAACAGCAAAGCCATTTTCTTTTCAATTGAACAATCAATTTTTAATAAAAAGCAATAACCCTCCTCGGACTTTCTGCTATTCGGTATCTACGGGAGGAGTGATGGCAATTTCTCAGGCAATTTACAGTAGCATTATACCTGGTGAATTAAATTGCGGACTTCGACGGGTACCGGGAAGTTTCTTTCGGCTTCCTCGCCCTGATCTTCCGGTCCTGGGAAAGGCTTGGCATCCTGCTGTTGTTCCTCGCTGCTGTCCGTTTGCTGCTCTTGACGACCCTCGATGTTACCGTGCTCAAGAAGGTTCCTGACCTCAATTGGAAGCGGGAATGGTCCGAGAGGAATTGGCCGAGCGCCATCCGGGAATGGTTTGAATTCCTGGACAATCTAAGAAGCAAAGGGGAAAAGTTAAGCATTTCGAGTCATCTAGAATCTACATTTGACACTGAGAAATTTCTCATCATAAAAAATAAAACACGGTGTGGCTCATATCCAAGTCTCGTGATAAAACATCAACAACAAACAGCTCGTGTAATATTCGTTGATTTTAGACACTCATTGTACACCTAGGGTACGCAATAAATGTAAACCAAGCTAACAAAAATATCGAATTTCACAATCATTCCTCACCTCTCTTCGCTGTCCTTCTGGTACCGGGAACGGTCTCGAGTCGCTTGTGATGTGCTGAATGATGTTCTTGATCTCGAGCGGAACCTGCTGGATGATTCTCCTGATCTCAATGGGTATTCCCTGGAAGGGTGAGGAAGAGTGTTCGGAGTCAGGATTAGCAGGCGGCATCATCGGTGACCTGGATTCCTGTGGTGGCATCATTGGCGTCATCATTGGCCTCTGCTGTTCCTGTTCGGCGAAGTGGTTGTTCGAGGATTCGGGCTGCGGTGGCACCATACGTGACATCTGCATGTGTTCGGGGTGGATTACTGGAATCGGACGGGGCTGGGAGGGCATCATCGGTGGCTGCTGTTCCTCATGTGGCTGCGGCGGCATCGGGGGACGCATTCCGCGCATCGGATCCATCGGGAAGTGGCGCAGTTCGATTGGGATTTGACGCATTTCAACCTGGAATAAAAATGACGGTAGTTACAATTTCATCAATAGAAACGAGGCTATTCGCGAAATAGTGAAAAAGTGGTCAAGTTCAAGTCTTGCTTCCGGTTAGAACTTCTCATTCAAAATTTCGAGTCAAGAAACCACGCTCACCTGGGGGCCCATCATGGGCGGCTGTGGTCCCATCATCGGTCTCTGGGGGCCCATCAACGGTCGCAGGGGTTCCATGCGCGGGGGCCTCATGTCAACGGTGAGTTGAGGGAGACCTCGGAAGGCGGGTGGTAGAAGACCGGGAGGAATGTGGTTCAGTCCCCTAGGATTGCTCAAGGGCAATTGCTGCATGTCTGGGACCTGGTACTGGGAGTGGATTTGGAACTGGTTGAAGGCGTTGGAGTCCTGTGGGTGGATTGGGATCTGGACGGTACCGAGAGGCACTATTATCGGCGTCATCATATCTTGGTCCTGAGCTCTGGAATCAATGACGGTTCTTGCGTTCGTTAAATCGGCCGAGAAACGGTGAAACGGGAGTGGTAAAGGCTCAGATAGTTTTTGCTCAGATAAAAAACAAATTAAAGTCGTTCTTACTCTTGTTGGGGGTTTCCAGACTCGCAGAATATGGCGATGCGTTCTCCAAGGAGCTTCTGGAAGCGTTGAGGATCGGTACTGTTGTCGATGCTGTTGTCGTTCGATCCGTCGGTCAATTCGCCGGCTCTCTTTCGCTCAACGACGCAAGAAACGCGGCTACGTACCTGCTGCATCAGAGTCTGTAAAATTTAAGATACGTGAGAATGTAATTACAAAGCCGAAAAGGAATTACCCGCGGAATGAGAAAAGGAGAAAACAGGACTCGGGAGAAAGTTCTAATGTCTGCAAGATTGGTGCTAACGATAAGAGGTCACCTAAGGACTTTTGAAATATGACGTTCACCTAAATTAGGCCAACCTTTTCTACCGTTTGTCAAAATTTACATTTTTGGCCTAGTTCACTGATTCTCAGTTATTTCTCATTGAAATTGGACTTGAATCGAGTCTTCTGCCAGAGTAACCTCGATACTCATTTTCGCTACACTAGCAAAGCTGACAAAAATTGAGAACATTTTCCTTACCCCTGCAATATCGTCGAGATCCAACTGAAGTGGAAGCTTGATGTGAACGGGTGGGAACTCGTCGTCATCGTAGTCGTCCTCCTCCTCTGTATCGTTGCTGTCATTGCTCTCAGCAGTTTTGCTGCTTTCGTCCTTCTGGACCTTCATGTCTTTGGTATCAGGCTGGACTTCTTTTTCGGTTTCAACCGAATTAGTCAAGACCTGCAGGGAATCAGTCGGATCGACATGGTCCTGAAAAACCATTTAAAGAGAATCCTGCATTAGCAACGATTCATTGGAGCGCCAGTATATTGCTATAATTGCTTTCCAAAGTTGACCCAAAGTGACAATGTATCTACAAGTGTCGAAAATTGATTCCGAGAAATCTTTATCCCGTCAACGACACGATCAACAACTCTTCGCCCGCTTTCACTCAATCTAGGCAAAGCCGATGTTCCGCCATGAAAAAAGGTATATTTATACGTAGGTTTGAATGCAAGCGGCACAAGTCCCGGACGTTTACCTCAAATGCGACGTGATTACACCAAAGAACGAATGTAATGACCCAGGTATGACTAACCGGAGTTTTTCCACATGACAATCAGATTGCGGCTTATACGATGTGCAATATAATATGCTCGCGACTTCCGGCAGAGGTTGCTGCACCTCGGATCGTCCCAGGATCGAAGTATCGAAGTGTTTCGACATCCACCGCCGACATCGTCATGGGCATTACCGCTATTTAAGTCGCCGTCACCGTCTTCGTTGTTGTCCGATTGCTTCCCCTCCGTCATGCCTTATATATACATATACACCTATATTCATTGTTATTATCGCAATAATCTGACGAGCCGCTGCTGTGCAGGAGGAGGTAATTAGAGTCCGTTGCGTCACGCGAGCGTCGCGAGAAAGGCGTTCTGTTTACGAGGCTTCTGTGTGTACGGAGACGTCAGTGTGCAATTTTACACGTCGTGTAACGTCTCCGAGTACGAGAATGTTCCTCGGGGAATCGGTATGAGTGACAACTTTCCAGTTAGCCTGGCCTCTCCGACTCTTGTGGTACCGCAGTCACTGACCTCGTGCGTTTGTTCCTTCGATCCCCGACTTTATAACCATCTCTGCATCTCGTTATACGTACGGTATGTATGAGGTATAGGTCTCTGTGTGTATGAGATATTCCCAAAGTTACGCACGGTTATCTCTGCGGTATACCGGTTTTTCCTATTTCACTCGTAGAGTACGCCTCTTGTTATGCAATTATACAAAAATCGTTACATTGTTCAAACCGGCATGTGTATAAAGTGTAATACGCGACCGACTCGACTGATTGTCGTCATTATCGTTAGCAGTAATATCGTTACCGCTTATGCCGTTGTATACATGTAACCCAGTTAAATTTCGTGCTGTAATTAAATCCAATTGAATCGGATTGTATAATTTTTTTTTTCGCACAACAAAAAACCTGCAGACAATAATTTTACCAAAATTTTATCAACTTATCGATATAAATTCCAATCCTGACGTCTGAATAATAATTCTGTTGATGCGTTTATTTCTGAAATGTTTGAGCTTTTTCAAATATCTAAGGTATAATCATTGCCAAGATTCTTGATCGTGTACTAAAATTTGAAACCTTATACTGCAACAAGTGATCGAATTATATCGATTCACACACGCATATATATACACGTCTCTGGGGTTTTATTTACGATGTACATGTCTCGCCGTTCTTGTACCGCACGCATTACAGTATGAATTTCTAAAGAAAGTTGTACGCCACGAAGTATAAGGTACCCGATACTTCCGCAGTTTCCGCCTCCTTTTACACCGCCGCATTGCAGCATGCAGTATAATTCTATTTGCTGAATAACTACCATTAGCAGCTGTATCGCGTATTATACTGTGATTTAGCGTATACAGGTTGTCATCGTTTCGCACAGTGAAACTTTGAAACGTTTTACTCGCTTTACACGCACTGCAGTTTCACAAATCTCCGACTTGAGAAGCCTTCGGGCGGTGTTTCTTCATCCAGCTATTACGCACGAACGCGTAGCTGCGTGCAGTTATAAAATTGTAATAAAAAATCGCAGCGAAGAAAAGGGGATTCGATGAGAAATAAATAAAATTGTTATGTAATTTAGGACGATGACCGATTTGAATTTTGATACTTCTTGGATATGTTCATGAAACCGGATGCATATCTCAAGTTGGAAAACAGTGGAAACAAATTGAAGCGTGATAAATTATAACAATTTTTCAACGAGGTGAATTTGAACAAGAAATAAAAAACCAGCTTACCGGTTTGACGCGAAGAAAACTGATGAGATAAAAAAAAAAAAAAACTAGCGATTTCGAAACTCGGAAGGACAAAAAAAAAACACGGCCACTTATTAACAGCTCTGTTGAATTTCTAACAATCAGGATAACGATATTACGATTCGTTGGTAACAACATAAATCGCACAGGACTTTCTAAATCGTGATAGAACCGAACGTACATACAGTAGAAACCGCATAGCAGATATTTGTGCAGAAAAAGAATATATACAATATAAATAAACAACGAAAGACAAAAGGCAAACAACGAATAATATTGAATCGTGGAAAGTTTCACTCGGTGGTGAAAATCTCGCGGCGGTAAAAAGAAATTATGTAAAGGAGGTTTAAGTGCGCTCCTTATTGGCGAGAGTAAAAGAATAAGAATACTACGGAGAAGAGGAAGAATCTAGAAGAGGTACGTGAGCGTGAAATCGTACGTATACACGCGATAATTCTTCAAGAATAATATCATACAGTACCGATGTGTGTGGGTGGAAAGTTTAAACTCTCTCGACATTTCGCGGTGCACGATCTCCTCGGAGATGACGCTACTGCTTCTTCCACTAGACACGATGAGCCGAGGATGGACTCGCGGAGATCGTCGTGCAAAAGTAGGTTATACTCACGGCATAGCTCCGAGAAGTGAACGGTTTATTAAGTTTTCTCTCCTAGCCTTAGAGCCTAACTGTATCGCTCCCCTTGCATCCATCAGAGTTCTCAATTCATCTCTGAACAGGATCTCAAGGAGGTTAACCAAGCCGGCTGGTTTGCCAAAGATTCATACTTTTTATCTATTTTATTGCCAGATAGTCGTACATTCGGGGTCATTGATTCCGAGACGACTTGTTTTTTGGACAAGTCGGTTAGGTTGGCAATGCCGCATCTGCCTGCAGCGCCACCGACGGCCGGTCGCGAAACAAGCTCAATCGTTGTGAACGTAACGTAACCTATGACCGTCGAATCTAACCCAAAAATAAAAAATTCGACGGTCATAGGTTATGTTATGTTTACGATGGCGCTGCGGGCAAATTCAGCATTGCCAACCTAACCGACTTGTCCAAGAACTTAGAAATCTCGGTATCACTCACCCAAAGTGTACATCGAATATTTAATAAATAAATACTTGTCGGAAATTTAAATATTTCTCGGATAATACCGAGAGTATAGATTACTAGAGGTAAAAGCAAAAGCTAGATATCAATGATTCGTTTCAAAATGCTTTGAAATAGTTTAAAATATATTAGGTTAGTTCGATTTCTCTTCTCGCTGAGTCATTTTATTCAGTGGACTGTTTTCTGCAAATTCATTGAAACATTTTTTTTCCCATGTTAGCATCGTGGAATATTTCATTTTACAATATTTCACCGATATTGATTATGATCAACGATTCACGGTATTTAATTGACTACTGAAATAGAAGGAAATTTTTTGCCGGGGTTTTTGTAGAAAATATAGTCTTCTGAATAAAATTAGCTATCGTTGAGTATTATCGAATGAATCTGTACAATTTTTACGATTTTACAGTGATTCAAAATGAAGCATGGATAATATAAGATAATTTTTAATCTTTTATTTGTAATTTCATTATTTTTTATGCTTGTATTCTTTGAAAAGTCTTCGTACGTTGCGAGCACAATAATTCGATAAGTATTCGATGTACGACAACCTCGTAATAAAATTAATAAAAATAAAATGATTGAAAAAAAAGTAGTGGTAAAATTCTCCGATAAAAAATAATAGTATTTTAATGCCAATATAGAAAATTTGAAAACATTGCGAAAACTCCTCTGAATTTCTGATACCTTTGAAATGGAGGAATCGCTTCCAATTTGACTAGAAATTCGAGTCTCTTAAATTTTATCAATATCTTGTGAATTTTTCAAAATTTATTCTCAAAATGAGATCCTGCGTTACAATTTACCAATTACATCCATATTAAACGCGTTGAACGGTCTTTTAGTCAACTTAACACACGCTGCAGGTGAAATTTGTCATAGACAAACGCGAAAAGCGGGTTAACCTAAAGAGAAAACTGTATCCTGTTTGACAAGCGGCATAATACCGGAAGTCCGATGCAGTGTTTCGTTTCTCGGTTGGTAAATAACGTTGCAATTGGCGTGACGTCGCTGGGATGAAAATCTTCTCCTGAAGAAGTTCGAATCTACGCTTATTCAATTTTATACCGTACAACTATCAGCAATTCAGACAATGATTACAGAATGATCGTGAGATGCAGTGTAAAAACGTTAAAATTAAAGCAAAGCTAAAACGTTGCGATATAACAGTAATTATAAACAAACAACAACGTTCTTGTATTAGTTTTACAGAATGAAATGTCAACGACCGCTCAACTGTCTGTTAATTTTCGTAAAAATAATAAACCATGACTGTGCACAACGGATTAGAAAGTACAACCTACGGTGACGTTTGAAAGTAATTACAAATCTCACGCACAGTATGTATACGTATAAAATAACCACATATTATAGCAAATTAAATATTCATCTTCTTATCGAGTGTTTTAAGTTACTCGTAGTTGTAGTCAATTGATTAGTTACTTCGCTGGAATAGTCAATAAATTGCTCGGTCATTCGGTTAAATTTGCTTGGCTACTTATCTTTTTATAGTATTTTAGTACTCATATACTACCTATATTTAATTTTAGAAAATATTGAATAGTTTGTGGGATTTTTTTTTTTCGGTATGTCTTTCGCTTTATTCTAACGCTTCGGTTATTCCGTCATTTGTATCGCATTCAGTTGTTCGATATCGTCAAAATTCACCCCAATCAATTATTGTCAAAGTGTATGGAAGCGACACATTTTGGTTATTCACTAATTTTCGTATCCAATTATTCAGTTCATTCGTTACTTAAATACAATGAAGGTACAAATTTAGTTGATCAATTACTAGTCAGTCATATTCAATGGATTAAATTGCAGTTGACAGGTATTTAACTTCGTCGATGTTTAATGATTTCTAGTTATTTTTTAGTACATCGATTTCCTAGTTATTTAAATAACGATGATTCCTCTCCCCCCCCTCTCTCTCTTTATCTATCTCTCGATCGCAATAATTCTTCGGAAACAGGAATAATCACACCGTTTCGCAAATAGGTTTAGATATTAACGATGTGCATGAATAGTGTGTGTGTACGTGTAACATAGAATAAAGTATAGTGTCTACTTCTTACATGCATTTCGAATTACGTAACCTCGTGTCGCGCCTGCTCACCTTGAGCACAACCTGGTACCGCCTTGTCTGATCTAGGTTTATGAATCTGCGATCATTACCGATCACAACGATCACGTGTATTTTTAGCATTCCTTTAACTAAACCCTGTGAATTAGTCGTGGGTGAGAATGATAATATTTATTTTACGTAAAAATTCTGAAAGGATTCGAACTTTTTATAAAAAAAATGAAAGAAACAAAATTACACCAAGGAATTACATAATCAATTAATCATCGAATCAATTGTAAGACGGAATAAAGGGAATGGCGAACGAATGAATTTTTCTTCACGAGAGTCGAATGCTGTGTGTAACGTGAGTTATTATCGAACCTCTAGGTCAACTTCCTGCTAATAATGACGTCTGTTTGTTCATCTCCGTACGCGAGATATACTTTCAGAGTTTGAGAACTGATTAGGCCTGGCTAAATATATACTAATGACGTTATAATACGTGTAGATTCTTCATATCCTTATCAGCGAATTAATACTAATTTCTAATGTAACAGAAATCGCGAGTGAAAAATCCCAGACGCGAAATGCAAACGCAGATCTAAAGCTGTTAGAAGTAATCGCTAAAACCGCGAATACCGGAACTTTGTATTACTGACGTACGCAGATTGTTGATAAGTTCATACTGTCAATATCGAATCTCTTATGGCTAAAAACATCCCATTTAGCTGAAGCTAATTAGTATAATTAGAGAGATATCTATACTAAAAGACATTAGGCAAAATTTAAATTGAATTTAGCACTATTTTGCTTCGGGCTTTTATGTATAAAAAAATTCTGTGTTTTATGAATAACTAAAATTGTAATTTGTTACAGAAATTGAACTATTTTTTTGAAAAATATTCGTAATTTTTTAGTGTATTTTTACTAAAAATCCTTTCATTGTATACCTGTACACACAGCAAGTTTAGTTGTAAATAAGATTTCTTTTTCTAAGCTTTCTACTTTCAAACCTTGGGCATGTAGCAACGCAGAGACAATTGCATCCGGCAATTATTCATACAATAGCTGGAATAACTTACGTGCTGAAAGAATTTTCCAGCGTTTAAAACATGATACTTTGAAGAAATGGGATCCATTCGTTGAATTTTCCTGATCCAAACAGGAAAAAGCGAAAAAAAAATTTGAAACCATTTGACCATTGATTAATATCATCAGCAGTATAATAGGAACAAATGATCATTTTTCTTTCCTTAGCATCGAATAGACATGACGAAGAAAACAAAAATCTACACATCGTATTCAGTTCAATTTTCCTCCCATAAATTTCCTGTATATCCATAACTATTCCTCTTACATCGTTAAAGTTTACAAATAAATTATAAGAATTAATTGGCGATATAAATATGGCTTGTCATTATCCAACCGACGAATCCTCAAATAATAACAAAAGTAACGAAGACTTTTCATCATCGCTTTCGATAGATTCTGCATTTCATATGGATAAAAATAAAGAATGTTCGACGTACCTGCACCAGAGCTTCCGGCTGAATATGCTTGATGTATTCTCCCTGGGACTGAGAGGCATCCTGCTGATGCTGCTGCAGCTTCATTTCAGCCTGAAGAGCTGCGATGGCTTCCGGGGTGCAAGAAGCGCGCGCCTGAACGTAGGATGAAGCCAAAATAAAGCAGCCCAAAACAACGGACATCGCGATCAAAGTTACGGCTGCGATACGAGCGATTTGAACCGCTGAGCTTTTCGTTCCTGGCCTCATGTAAGCCTGCGAGTAAAAAACATTTTTCGGCGTCAGAATGATTTTTACATAATTGTTAGGGTTGGGAAAGTTTGAGGTGTAGGAAAGAACGCGTCAACAAAGCACGATTATTCTACGATTTTGGAGTATCGGAATCGAGAACCTGCAAAAGCTCTGAAAATAAAATCGCGCGACCAACCGGGGGGGGGGGGGGGGGGGGGGGGGGCGAACATTCGAAAATTTGAACAATTTTGTTACAGCTCGTTATTGGAATTTGTGGAAACAATGATCGAAACAGAGAATTTGAAAATAAGACGACGATAAAAAAAGAAAAAGAAAAAAAAGAAAAAACAACGACAGGGAAAAGTGGCAAAAATGGTACACGAATAAATCAGCTGCGTCGAGACACTCGGAACACCGGCAAACAAGGATATATTTTATTGTTCTGCCTGCCATGACAGGACTGACTTGTTGTCACGGTTAGTAAACAACTGAGCCGAGGCCTTCGAAGCTCTGCAGTGTGGGATCCTTATAATACATTATCTAGTTGTAAATTATGTTACAAGTGATGAAATAAAAGCTGTGATTGAATAATGTATGCGAAATGTGGAAAAATGTCGGATATTTTCTTAACAGTATATTACTGCGCGTATATAATTGGGAAAACGGACTGATTAAACTCTAAAAAATTCTCAGCTAGCTTCTGTATATTTATTATACATACATATATAATATATATACAGAGTGAATTGCTAACGACCGAATGGTTTAACGCGCATGCGCTAAAATTCGAAGGCAAGAGCATTTGTTTCATCAGGGCGACCAACATTCCTAAATTCAAATGACAGATCGCCGCCATGTATGTAACCTCAAAAATGTTGGTCGCCCTGATGAAACAAATGCTCTTGCTCTCGAACTTTGGCGCATGCGCGTTAAATCATTCGTTCGTTAACAATTCACTCTGTATATAGTTCAATGCTCAAAAAAATTAGCGGAATGAAATAACCTTCGCGCAGAGTTAGAGTTCACTGATTATTCGCTTTTCAGCTATACATCTAGACGTGTGCACAAATATATACATATATATATGTATGTATGTATATATGTAATGCTTTTATATCGCTCCCAGAGGACATCGAGATGTCACTATTAGTCATTGACCGTATTAAGCATTGGCCTCGAGCTGATCAACCGTTAATTTATTAATTAATAGAAACTCATTCACCGTTTTTGAGTTGTTGACGCATGCAGAGAGCAAATTTTGAAAAGAAATTTTAGAGAAATTAGAATTTTGATTTCCTTCACGGAGACGTGCAATTTTCTAAACTTTATTTTTCGATCAATGAGTCTACCGAATTTACAAATTTTCATAAATAATTAAATTGTTTAAATATTTCATTGCGCAAAAAATGTTCAGTAGTTGAATTATAAAATTTAAAAATATATTTCACTAATCATTTTTTCAACTTAACCTAATATTATCTTATTATTATATTTCAAATTTCGTGCTCAGCAGTTGCGTAGAAGCGTGAGATTTTTTCTCACCAGGCGAGTAATGATTCTGATACGGACGACTTGTGTTCCGAAAGGTTATTTGCATAGTACCGTTCATGAAAATATAATTTAAACCGTCTTTAAATTTTTCCGTCAACGTCCAGGTACTTAAATAAACATATTTGCCGGATTTGGACGATATTTTTTTTTTTGTGCCGTGATTTAAGAACCAGCCACCGGTTCCTGTGATAATGAAATTGTTTTACACCGTGATTCGCGTGGTGAATGGAAACGATCCCCCGTTATTCGTGGAGGTGCATGAAAATACGGTACGAGGTACGCAAAAGAGCCGTCCGGCAGTGCCGAAATGCCTCCGTAATTATGCAATTTCGTAAACAGGTATTATAATAGGTATACAGTCGAATGGTTACGCAATTTCCTCGCACGTAATCACTCCACGAACATTATAGCTCACAGGCTTTGATTAATTACACTGTATGAACGTACATGTGTATAAATATAGCTGCCTGGTTGCATTTTTTTTTTTTCATTCATATTATCCGGCCAACTTTTCTCAGTTCATTTAATTGCTATCAGGCAGGCAATATTACACAGACATCTAGAGAAGATATTCGATGCACAAGCAGCTGATATTTATTGATTTGCCAAAGTAGATATCGACGATTCGTGTCAAATCGCTTCGGTATGGTTAAAAATCTTATAAATTTTTGGTTCGATTTCACTTAACGATGACTCATTTTAACCAGATGACTATTATCTACAAACTCGCTGAAACACCTTTTTTTCATCGTTTTAGCAACGTTGAAGATTTTATTTCACAACATTGCGTCGATATTTATTACGATCAATGAGTGGCGATATTGAATTAACTACCGAAACAAAAGAAAATCCGCTTCGGGGACTTTGTAGAAGATAGTATTCTGAACAAATTAATGATCCATTGTAGAGTAAAATCGAACGAATCTACTAATTTCTTAAAGTTATTTCAAACAAAGCATCAATGTCCAAGCTTTTTTTAATCATTTCAATATTTATTATTCTTGTATAATTTTTCAAGATTTAGCTTCGTAAATTGCAAATATAATAATAACTGGACAACCACTCGATGTGCGACTATCTCGTATTAAAATCAATAAAAAGTATCAAAATTTTATCGATAAAAATTCTTGTCACTCGTTTTCATTCTTCCTCTGTTTTCCTTACGATTGTCGCGAGAAGAGCGGAATTACGGAGGCTGTATCATCGATTAACGCATTAGCTGAAGCAGGACAGGATGGAACGGGTGGATATTCTACCGCACAGCAGTTTCCGGTTGCTACTAAATTACATACCGTAATATAATCGTATCGAATGAACGCCTCCGGCTCTTCGCACATATACGGTTGTACTTCACACACGCAGCAAGGAAAAAGAGATACCCAATATTATAACTCTATCCGGATTCGATCGACGATCGAGAAACCGTTGCACGTCAGATTTATCCTTCTTTTCAAAATGGAGATACGATATTGACGCCGCATATCTAAGCAGCTCAAACGTCGCGCAATAAACGACAAGTATGAAAATGTCGCGCAAAGTATTAAAATTCGATGAATCGTCGTTCTTTCATCGAAAAAAAAAAAAAAAGAACCGCAATAAAATTTTGACGCAGCCGCTGTTCCTCCGTTTTACCAGAAACTCGAGACAAGGAAATACGTACCGTGTTTGAATGAATTATTTTATTTTTTTGTTTTCTATGTTTTTACACAAAAACCTGTGACATTTCTTTTTTTTTTCATTTCCGTTCGAAAAATGGAAATCTTTACGAGGATACGCTTGTATGCTAAAGCTGCTGGAATTTGGTGAAAATTTGAAAGATACGCGGCGATTCGTGTCGTTCGAATAAAAACGAAAGGCGAAAGGAAAAGGAACGATCGAACAAAATAAACATTATTATTAGTAAATACGCGGTGATACGCAGTGCCGGGATTTTGTATGACCACCTTACATAATACAAACGCGAAAAGCGGACACGCAGTTACGGGTATTACAGGTATATCAAGCAGATCGTTGCACAATGAAAGAAATCAACGATAAAAAGACAGAATAAAATTGAAACAGGAATAGGAACAGGAAATGAGAATTATTCTTCAATATCGGAGTGTCTGTGCAAAAATGTGACAAAGAAAAAAAAAAAATTACCCAACTGTTACAGCGAGGTGTAAAAAAAATATATATATATATTTTCACAAAAGTTTCGATATTCAATTTTTATGAATAATTGACCAAATAATCATTATTCTGCACCGTATGGATTATATGAGATACAATATCGCAATTATTTACAGCTTATTTAATATACGTAATACGTTAAGGAAAAATGAATAAATAAATACATTTTAAGAAGCCCGAAAATTTAAAACCTGTGCTGTGTGATATGATTACAGCATTTAATAACGAATAACAGTAATGTTGTAATTAAATTTCCGGACATTATTCATTTGTTATTTATTATCGATTGATTATTCTTCACAGTTATAATTTACAATTATATTACATTTACTTTTATTCGACGAATAAAATGCTCGACGAAAGAGGAAAAATGAGGTAAGAGAAAAATAAAAACAAAACAAGCTTGCGAGAATCGCTGAATCCGCTGCAGAAAACAAGCCTGCGTCGTTCTCGAACGTGTATTTAAATAACATGATGCGTGTACATGAACATTGATATACATATATATATGCAAACGGCGTGCAAACGCGTCACTGTATACATACATAATGCAAAATTGCTAAAGCATTATGCACACATAATAAATACATGCGCGTGTAGTTACGTCTCTGTGTTTCGCAGAAAAGTTTTAAAAGATCCGTGAAAAGGATCCGCGTGACGCGGTCTCAGGTAAAACGAATACAAGGTGCAGGCAGTATTTGAGGATAATATTTTTACTCGTTAGCGAGCGTTTAAACAACGAACGTCCCTCGGAAACGAGACGTAAGAAATAACACAACACAGTATGCTGTTTAAATGCTAATACGCTAAACGCAGCCTCCCCAAGTATTGTGAGGATTATAAATGGCAGTAAATTCCCGCCGTTTACGGGTATATAAATAATGCATGTGGATTGCAGAGCTGAAACTTCCTAAATTCTTCTTTTTAACAACGATCGCGAAAGAATCGGACGAGGTAAATGATGGTGGAAAATTAAAGAGAAAGATGGAGAAAGGTACAAAAAATTGAACGAATTTATACATCACGTAGGTAGAATAAAATCATCGATTTGTAATCAACGTTTTTTGTTTTCACTTTCGTTCACGTAACATTTTCCCTCGTTTTCGGACAAAATTTAACAGTGAAATTCTAGTTTTAATTGATACACTCCTGGATATAGCGTATAGATGTGGTTTTTTACAGGTCGATGTAATAATGACTGTAATAATGATAATATATATTGCGAGGATGAAGAAGAGACTGGATTCGTTGAACATGGAACAGGGTTAACGATCTTGTGAGGCTGGATGTGTAAAAGAGCGTGAACCTCGCGTCGTGTTTCCACTCTATACCGATCCTTAAAAATTGTATCTTAGCTTCGCCCAGCAGCGTTTCTCGTTGTACAATTTGTCATTACAAGTGATCCGTTGATCGGCAAGGAAGAAGCACGTCAGACACGCCTCGTTAGCGGACAAACGTTATGTGCGTGTATCTCTCGTTATTTACTCAGCTTAAAATTCTCTCTCAGTGTTTTTCTACGTAAGAGCTTCTTCGACGCATGGGATGAAAATCGTTCGTTAAACCGAAAGTCGAAGGACGATCGACGATCAATGAAACCGGTCGACTCAACAACGATCTGTGATATTATCGGTGAGTAAATCGGGAAATCGTAGGGATAATTTACGGAAATCGTATACGGAGTAAAATAAAGAAAGTATGAGTAAAGAGAAATAAATAAGAAGAAGAAAAGAAAAGAAAAAGAAAGGTACGTAAAATTTAACGAGGATAATTTCACTTCGTTACAATAATCGGGGGCAAAATGATGAGAGTAGATACGCGAAGACGGAAACAATATGCCCCAACGAGAAGTGGAAAAGATTTCACGCTCAGAAGCCGCAAAACTATCCATTTCCCGATCCACGGAGCTACGATTTATTGCCCAACCTGCGGGAGGATCGGTAATTGAAACGTGAGCATTGCCGGGTACGGCATAAAATTCCCAGCCAACTAATGGACGAATGGCGAAGAAGAGGAAGAGAGATATACTCGCAGGCGATGACCTACTATCTCCTAGCAGAGAGTCCTCCTCTTACCAGCCGACGATCTGCACGGCTCGTCCACATCGGGGTCAAATTTTATACTATCTCAGCATTACGGCGAATACAATGATGCTGTGGGTGATACACGGTTTGTACAAACAGACGGAATCGTTCTTCCCCTCGCCCTCAACTCCCCTTTTCATTGTTTCGGGGCATTTGTCGTTGGCGTTAATGGGGCTAAAACGGGGACTTTTTGCAAACTCAAAATTTAACTTTCGACAAATTGTTATTATTGACGCATTACGGCGAAAGATCATTTGCAGCATGACGAGATTTTACGGTACTTCCCAAGTTTGAGCTGCATGCTTTAATGTGGAATTTATTTTTCTGGGTCTATTAATTGGACTAATTTTAGTTAAATTATACCACTGTGTACACTTTTAATTAAGAGACCGTAAATTTGCACGCTATATTCAGTTTTTAGTGAAGAGACGGATGCAAAAAAAAAAAACGACGAACAATTGAAACGATGATATTGTAGAATAATTCCAAACGGTATCGCAAACATTAGGCCCGAATGATGACAGAAATATGTTGGAATGTTTCTCGAATCACTTTAGGAGGATGTTGGAATAGTGCCAAAGGATGAAATGTATCAGAGTCCAGGCCAATGATAAACGAATGATTTATGAGTGTTGTTTTGAAGCAGCAATAATAAAAACGGACGATATAACATGCAATTCAACTATTGTCACGAATGTGCGAAAATTCTCTAGGAATGGAGATCGATTCGCATAATGTTCGCGTTGGAACATCGAAATAATTGAATAACAGGTTATAATCCACGATTGACTTCCAAATAAGTCTATCGCGGTTCTCCGAACGAGGCCGTAAGCCGTGACAATCTCTTCGTTAGATCTGAGACAATCTTTCTCTATTCTAGATCTCAGTCGTGGCCACGATGCAGCGTGAAAACGTGATGGAAAGTAGGGTCGATGAGGCAAGCCCGATTACGAACCACTGGGGCATAAGTACCCGGTGTGAGAGAAGACTGAAAACTCGGAAACCCTAACGAGAAGTGGAATTTAACGATTTCTACCGTTTGATTAAAATCGAGAAGGCCGGTTTCGGCTACAACTCGGGCATCAAACTTTCGTCCATCGATGGATCGTTTCGTCGAAAGACTGGGCACACGGAATATTCCAAAGGTTCACGATAACGCCGTGGTATTCTTTCCGGACGGCATTTACCGTAATGACACCCGGCACAAGTTGTGATTCAAATGGTAAACCTCGTTCGCTTCGATACCGCAGTACCTGGAATCGTGATCGAAATCCGAGCTTAAGTGGAACGACACGCATACCAGATTGAAGATAGAAGTGTCCAATAATTATACACCAGGATTTCTAATTCGTAATATCCGTGACTATCGCCTGAGGTGAAATCGGTCTTGACAATCAACTAAGAAGAGACTCACACCGTCGTAACGACAATAACTGCAGTGAGTAAACGTGACATCGACGAGTCAATTCGGGACAATATAATTTCTCCAATTTCTATTCATAACAGCGCGAGGTCCTAATGTGGGTAATTGGAATGACAACAATGACATAAAGACGCGACCACTTTCCACTACTCGGTATTAGATTCGCGTAGCTGCGATAATCCAACCTACGTGTCCTTCGGTGGTTCGAAATGGTAACGAAGTGCAGATGAAACGATGCTAACTGACATGCGAGACAATGAACGAGGAACGAAGTAAGATGACGAGAAGCCCGTCAAAGGAACACTGCAAGGACTAAGTCTTGAGCTATCCGTTCGACGAAAAGACGACTTCATCCATCAACGTCACCGATAACCCGAAATTACAGTAAGGTACTGGTTTATCTTACCGGTGGTGGTTCGGTGGTGGAGTAGACTTCGCTGGGCGCATAGTGGCTATGGGGTGGCGGTATTTCCTTGCCTCCAACGGCGACGGTGGCCAGGGAGTCTGGCTGATCCTTGTCCATGGTCTGGCCTCCTTACGGGACGTTGAATAGGGTGGTTGGTGCGATAAAACCGCGAACTGTTGCCCCGAACGAGGGTGCCGATGGAATGACGAGGATGTGATATTATCTGAGGATGATTTTTCGGACGATCCTGTCGGAGGAAGTTGATTACTCGGTGATTGGGCGAGCAGTGTGATGCCCAACGGTAACGGGCCGCTAGCCTAGCGGGCCCCTTCACCTTCCCCCCGCTCCACTAAATCCCCCCTCCTCTTCCTCCACCTCCTTCTCTTCGACGACGACGATGGACTTTCTAACCGCTGCTGCTGCAGCACCACCAACAAACCGAGGACACGGGCCGACCACGGCCTGTGCACCAGTACATCACCGATTTACGCAAGTCCACGGAAACCACCGGTTGTATTTACTGCAATCGTTCGAATTCACTGTGAGGAAAATTTTTTTTGAGGACTTGCGGGGACTATAATTCTGATGTCAATATAAGACTATCACACGACCGTCCAACACTGTCTGATGCGAATTAATTATACCCTAATTCATGTCAAGCTAACTACATCGATGTCAATACCACACCATCTGACGCCAGTCTAACATTATTTGATGTCAATGTGTCACTATCGCATGTCAATGTTACACAATCTGATGCCAATCTAACATTATTTGATGTCAATGTGTCAATATCGGATGTCAACGTTACACAATCTCGTGTCAATATAACACTATTTGATGTCAATATAACTGCATCGATGTCATTACCACATTATCTGATGCCAGTATAACATTATTTGATGTTAATGTGTCACTATCGGATACCAATCTAACACTGTTTGATGTCAAGCTAACTAAATCGATGTCAATGTGACACTATTTTATGTCAATATAGCATTATTTGATATCAACGTGTCGCTATCGAATGTCAACATTACACTATCTCTTGTCAGTCCAACGCTATTCGATGCCAATCTAACAGTTTCCGAGGTTAAGCTAACGCTGTTGATGTCAATCCAGCACTATCTTATGTCAATCTAACAATACCTGACGCTAAATTTCAGAATTGATCGCAAAAATTGTTAATTTCGATGTCATATTTTTTACAGCACACTTGGCCAGTGACGCGCCGTCTAAAGATGAAGAGGCGTTCGGACCAAGGTTAACTACTTAACCGAATTGAAGATCAGATATTATCTTCTTCTTCCAGATACTAAATGTATTTCACCGACTATTTTTTACTTTATCACAATCTTGTGAATAACAACGACAGTGCTGACTCAACAATGTTGCGAGTTGACGTTTCAGCAACTTTGAATATTGTTAATATTTGTAAATTCTTCTACAAATTTCTGTGAAAGCCAAAAGTAAACAGTGTAACTGAAAGCTGTTGAATTTTTACAGTTTAATTCGTAAACCATGCACATTCGATTCCCGTTTTAAAATAGTTGCAGTAAAAAAAATTGAACTTTTTGCCGGGAAAATTTGAAGAATTTCAAATTTCACGTTCTACGAACTGTACCCTGAGATCCTTCGACTGTATCGAAAGCCCCTCGTGAAATATTTCCTCGCAAATTTCTCTGGAAAAAATCGCGACAAAAACACAGTGAGAAATTCAGAGAAATTGACCGTGCGAATTTGCTGCTGAGTTTCTCTGATCGTGGGCTGTATATTTTTCCGAAAAAAATACGCTTTGCGGTTTTTCTTCGCGATTCTTACACTTTTCGCTTCAAATATTCCCGAGTAAAAAATTCACGTACAAAATTTTTTATGAACTTCACTGCGTGAATATAAAAAGAAATAAAATAAAACACTGAATCACTCTGATGTTTACTTGAAGCGAGATAAATTTATCATAGATCCTGCAACGAGCAGAATTCGCAGAGAGAATTCTCACCAGCACAGAGAGCTGAGTACGCAATGATTAATCGATGCAATACCTCTTCAATTGCTAAAAGCACTTTTTGCCTCTGCCGGTAAGAAGAAGAGATCCTCGTCGTTGTAAAAGTTTGTCAACGACTTTCATTTTGATCCCGGAATTATACACCTTATTAACAATGCAACATCCGAGTATAAAAATGATCGCAGCTGCCTGCCTTCGAACAATTACCAGACGTACGTATACATATATGTATAGAAATCGCGTGGGAAGAGGAGGATTTGGTTAATCATATCATCGGTGGATCTGTACATTAATGCACTGTACGTGTGTGTCGTATGAATTATAGACACATGTAAAGAAGGACACGAACGGAAACTGCGAGAGTCGTTTGTCCTCCGGCTTCGTTGTAATTCGAATTGCGTAACGAGAAACAAGTCTGCAAAGAAACAAAAACACTTCAAGAATCGTATAAACAAAAAATTGCCGCGTAATCGCAAATTTTTTTTTTCCGACACCTCAATGCTTCTTCAAATTTAAAATTTCTACAAACAAATGAATAAAAATATCACCACTATTCTCACGCTCTTTTATACGGTCAAAAGGAAATCGGCGAACTGTATTTTCTAGAACAAATCCATCCATGACAAATGCTTGCTCAAATCTCTGTCGATAAACGAATGGATCCAGAATAATTTTTTCACCAAATTGAATTTCTAACCACGTTGAGCCGATTAAACTTCACCGATATGAGAACTGATCGGTTCCGTTCAGGAAATATTCCTTCGTAGGCTAAAAATTTCTCGTTTATACACTCGCCATTTTTGTTTTCTGCTCGTCACTTACGAAATCACGTTTTTTCGCTATTTCACTTCAAAATCAAGCGTTGCAACTTTTTGTTGACAGGTTTTTTGAAGTAATTAGGGATTTCCCCTGAACGGGATCATATTTGAAAATTTATTTATCACGGATATTTTCAGAAACGTGATTGCGGGTTTTGACTAAAAATTGACCTTTTCATTTGCAGCCAAGTTTGAAGTGAATTCTATACCGTCTTGTTTCGTGTACTGAATACTGAATTTGTGTGTTCTGTAAATAACATAAAATTTACCAATCTCACGTTTAATGATCGAGACTAACTGCAATATTCTTTCTAGAATGTTCTTCATGTACATACGTAAGTGTCTATAACCGAGTGAGGTAAAAATTGATATCTAGTTACAGCTATGCGCGGTTTCGTTTTTCTTTCTCCTTTTTATCGCGCAGTAGACACAAATGGTTTCTCAGATTTCAGACCCCCTCTTGTGCAGTATACCCACCAGAGATTTGATCCTCGGCTATTAGGCACAGAGAATAACGTGCAAACTGATTACAAGCTTCAAAGTTTGCCGAGAAATTGAGGAACCGACCAATTACCTGCACGTATCTGCACTATACGTGTACATTAATAATTATGAATTATCAACCGAAGAAGAGCCAATGCGTTAGTATAATTTACAGGCTCAAGATACATTCTAACCAATTTATCTCAGTACATTAGTTCCGATCTTCTGTTTGACGCTAATGACCTACCGATAGCATAATTTTTCAGTGACTTGAGTAACACGGGAAAAAAATAAAAGTTCTACAAAGTTCCGAGGAAGTAATGAAATTTCTTAAAACGACGAACAGTTTTCGTTTTGAAAACTTTTAGAGCGTGTGAAACGGATTTGACAAAAATAGAAGATTTAAAAAAAATGTGTATTGCTATATTATGCACGTACGGACGTGTGTATGTAATTATGCACATCATAGATACACGGAATGTATATGTTTATTATGTAGAAATGTGTACGATATATGATTTGTAACGAAACAAATGAACCCGCCAAGTGAAATCGCTAAAAACCTTTCAAGAACACGTTGCATGAGAAAGCTAATACTCGTATACAACCAACATCGCGCTGTTGATAACTCGAGTTGCAGTCAGTGTTCTTTAAATTTTCCCATTCATTGATACACCGGTATTTAAAATCCAAACAGCCGCAGTAAATTTCAAAGTTAAGTGATATTCACACATCTCCTTACTTTCAAATAAAAGAAATGAATCGCGGGATACTTTTGTTAAATTGATCATCGTCACTTTCGTTTCCTTTTTTTACTTCAAAGACTAAACAGACAAAAGCAAAAAAAAAACCGATAAACGTATTTTTTCACTATTAATTTCAAAAACTGCCGACGATCAAAATTCGACACAATGTGCGACGTTAATTCGTACAAATAAGTTCATATATGTTCATTTATTTCTATCCCCCGTGAAAGGTTGTAAATATTAGATTTACTCTTGTGCTTGATAAAAATTTGTGGTCATTGAATATTCTCGCTCATTCATTCAGTACACGTTTTGCGCATTGACTTACATAGCGGTTGCCATTCTTTCCAAATATTTCTGAAATCTTCAGGCCTCAGAATAACCACGGGATTGACGAAATTCGTCAACAGTTATAAATTGGCACAAATACGTGACTAAATGAAGAACGACTTTGCGAGAAATCGGCATAAAAATCGGTGCAGTTTTCTTGCACAAGGAGTGAAAATTTCCAACACGGATATTACAACGGCCAGAGACAATGCGCGGATAAATTGTACGCGTAAAATATTTGAATCTCCAGCGCGGGCGGAGTCTGAAAAGATAAGATGATACTTTCTCCGATATCCATACCTGGCTGACTTCTCACAGGTCTTCTATACACACACCGCGCGCAAGTATTAACGGAAAAAAAGATGGTTATGCAAAGAAAAAAAAAAACCATGCACAAAAGGTATTCCTACATATGGAGACGGAGATAGGAAGGCAGAAGAAAGTTAGCGGGCAATTATCCTACGCGAGCACCAATTTACATGCACACATTAAACGTGTAATGTAAGGTTTCTTGTACGTATTTATATAGAGATGTATCATCTGACCCGTATCTATGAGAGATTTCATCCTCGAGCGTAAACTGACGCCGGGATGTCAGTCTCCTGTCTCAATCATAAGGCTGTCGCGTGAAATATATTTATGTATGTATGTACACTTGGTGACACCGAATCTGAGACGGCTAATTTTTTACACTAAACAGTTATGTTGGCAACACAGAGAAACCTACAGCGCCACAGTCGGTCGAGCGCGAAACAAACTCAATCTCAATAAACGTAACATAACCGATGACCGTCGAATCTAACCTTAGAATACGTGTCAATCGAACAAGTCATTATTCCCACGGTATTCTAAGGTTAGATTATACGATCATAGGTTATGTTACGTTTATTGAGATTGAGTTTGTTTCGCGCTCGGCCGACTATGGCGCTGTAGGTTTTTCGGCGTTGCCAACATAACTGTCTGGTGGAAAAAATCAGCCGTCTTAGATTCGTTGTTCCCAAGTGTACATACATATGTATTGCCTCGGTGAAAAGTAAAAGGACAACAGAAAATTGGGTAAGATGGGTATAATGCAGTGAATTTGTCTGAAACCAGCGGGACGAAGAGAAAAACTACATCTATTACAGTTTTCAATCTTAGTAGTTAAAAAGAAGTGCCACATTGTTTCAATTGAAAGTAATAAACATTTTTCTTCCATTTGTTTTCAACCGATTTCAAGAAATTCTATTCATAAATGAACCTGTAATGGTAAGAGTATCGACTTATAGATTCAGACATAATTTTCTTAATAAATAATATTCTCGAAAAAATCTGCATTACGGAAATTAATCTATTTTAGTGCAAAATTCAATTATTTCACCGATCGCACTTGAAAATACGATTTATTGATAATTTTTCGATATTTAAGAGATTGTTATTTATCAAAGTTAGATTTGCTGAATAAAATTTATACATTAGAAAACAAAAACTATTTCAACGTTTCAGATTGAAACGTCGTCATTCCATCCAAAATTTCTTCATATTATTTTCCGATTTTTTCACGTTATAGGCGTTGTATCAAACTCTGAGAAATAATGATTGAATAAAAGTTGCATTACTTATCTGAGAACGAATAAAACCGTCCTAAGGTTGAAATATTGTTAATAAAAATATGGATTAAAACCGGAATGACTAGTTGGTGATTTTTGCAAACTCGGAGTGCGTCTAATTGATTTCCGGTAAATACTGAAGAACATGTACAGTGCTAACAATAAGATTTTCAACTATAGGTACCTCGGAACGGAATTAGACGTTTATTTCCACTCGGTTAGACGTAAAGGCCGCTGATTCTCTGGTTGTGAGGATATCCTACCAGATCCTCAATATGCAACGCATCCTGCCGTTGCATAGCAGATAATGATAATTATTATCGGTGTTATGCCATTATTCTACTCCTTGTATATCTCCCCAGAAACACCCAATTGTGTTACGAGAATTTAAAGATTCGTAGATAAAATTAAAAGTACTCTCGTCTAACTGGTGTATGTATTGCGAAATTTTCTATCTTGATATTATTATTATCTGCGGTTAAAAAAATTCTTCATTTTTCCACCGATTTTTTTTTATAAGTTCATAAGTATTGAATATGACCTTAAAAATTTCTGGATTTATAAAAATAAACTCTAGCAAGTTGTAATTCTCAAAGAATCGAACATTCTGAAAATAAATTTGAACTGGATTTCTTTTTCCACGTTCAATTATCCAATGACCGTTTTTGGTTTTTTTTTCTGCCCCTAACGCACGCACGCATTTGTTTTTTCAAACACTTCCACCAGATAAACGAATAAGGAAGAAAAAAGCTCAACGGAACGATAACTGAAAAAAAGCATTTCCAAACAAATTCCAATAAAAATTACTTCCCAACAGTAAGTATGAATCGACCGATCTACAAACAGAGAATTCCCCGGACTTGGAGTGACGAGAATGCGTCAGAATCAGTCCAATGACCCAACGAATACATCGTATATACGCTATTCCCGTTGATATCGAGGCGTTAAAAGCCTCGATATAACCGTTCCTTTCGAAAGTTATCAAATCTTCTGCAGCTACGGTTTCTCTAGTTAATCTCCTAAAGTGGGTGAACTGAGAAAGACCAAGGTTCACTGGACCAAGCTGATCACCGAGCAAAACAGCCGTTGATCCAAAGCCAAATATTATTCATGCAATTAGTACCTGCCGTGCGAAATGGATCAGCAGCCACACAAGGTTAAAGGTGCCAATCAAATATCATGACAGAACGTTATTATCAGTAACGCGAATTAGTAAAGTTGTTATCCATTTTCAAACTGACTCAGAGAATATGTATGAGGTGAAATTTTTTTCCCTGCAAATCAGAACAGATTATATCGATTTTTCGGCGATTCCTTATAACTTTTTTTTCACAAGCAATTAAACGATGGCAAATCTACTATCTAATAAAACTACAGGAAAATGTAATTTCGATTTATCTCCCTATAAAATGATATAGTTATCAACTTTCAGTCTGACAAAACGCGTACACTAGAAATCGTTGATGCTTATTCCGAACGATTGATTTATGAGAGTGAAAAATGGCAGCGGTGTAAAATAAATCGTCGAGAGGTATGCCGCAAGTTATAAATACTGCAATGCAGGAATACGGATAGACATGCGATCCTGCGATTAAGATTAGTGTGAATGAGGAACACCACTGAAGTGTAAAACCGCAAGACAAGTTGCCTTTAAATTCTCAACGACCGTTGCAATTACTCGACTTAATACTGGGACTGGGTAAAAAAAAGTAACGTAATAATTAAGCGCACACCTACGGGGTGAAAAGCCTCATGGCTAATGCTCGGTGACAAACGAACGACCGCTACAAAAACACGTTTCAACGTACGTACTTAAATCACCGGCAAACAATTTCCCTGTGGCAGCTGTTGAAGAACGAGAACTATCTTGATTGCACGCGATTTACACGCAATAGTCATTAGATGCGTCGTCATTCGTCCTGTTTATACTCTCGTACCTCAAGTCCGACGGACCGCTTGTTCTTCACGGTAATTAGAAAACTCGGACGGTAGAAGAGACGAGTTAGAAGCCTGAAGAACGGTCGCAAATTTAACCGTCGAGAGTTTGTGGGCAATTAGAATATCATTATATCATTAGATTTGAATATAGATATAATTAACTAGGTATTATAATATAGTTTTCAATGTTTATGTACAGAAAAAAGAAGAAAAACAAAAAATACTTTCAACGAATAACAGAAGTCATTGAATTGTCGAACCATACAAAATGAAGCTAATAAACAATAATATAAAATGTTTATTGACAACACATTTGTTTGTACATTGCTAGCAAACATAAATATATCAAAATGAGAGCGACATGTCAACACTACTCCCATCTTGATTATTTGAAATTATGTCGCCGTGTAGCAGCTGGTATTCTTGTTACATAACAGGCGCAGATTCGGTGTCACAGCTATCATCAAACAACGCCATTGCTTTGTTTGACTTTGTATTTTGTATTTTTGTTTTTTTTTTCATCCCATTTTCACTATATAATCACCGTTTTAGAGACTGGAGAGACACGCACTGAGAAAATTGACTAAGGCCCGATTACTGTTACATCCTTCTTTATATCAAGGAAACAGGCTCCGTTGGCAGCGTTGTTTTGACCCCCAAACACAACGCAGCTTAGACCGTGGATCGCCATGTGCTGCCAGAGCTTCTGCATCCATTTATTCACTGTTCTAAAAGTTTTCTCTATCTTCTCGCTCTTTAATTGATCCTCCGTGATACGTAGGTGGCAAAGAGTGAAGGCATGCTCCATCAACACGTTCGAGGCTCGAGATACCGCGTGCTTATTGTTCTCAGCAACTACAAGACGCACCTAAGAAGAAAAACGTGAAGAAGGACATTCATTTTTTTTTTTCAAAACGCGTTTTTCAAATGATATACGTATAGCCTTTAATTGTAAATAAGGAGAAAAATTTTGAGAGACTCTTCAAGTTGCTCTCATGTTTCAATCCTCAGTCGTTGCAGAGATGATAATTTTTCCGTATTCATGCGATGCACAAAGTTTTCTTCACTCACAATATAGAAGTTTTGCCAGATCCGTTTGAAGTCTTTGATTATGCGATTTCGACATCAATTGAAGTTCAAAGAACTTCATACGATTTTATTGTTTTTCGAAATTCTTCTACATTACCTCACATGGAGGGATTTCGTTGAGTTTTGAGAAATTCTGTGGCGCTTTGTAAAACATCAGAGTATTTGGTTGCTGAGATTATACAGAAACTCGTGCAAGATCGTGATATTCTATGAAACAGCATGAGATTTCAGAAAAATATTTCACATTTTGCGAAACATCCGTATATTCATCGAATCTTATAAGCAACTTTACTCAGATTTAATCAATTTTAGTGACATCACAGAGAGATGTATAAAATTATATCGCAACTAGGTAGTTCTAACACGATTTTATGAAGTTTCATTACAATTTTAGAATACTCATGAATCTATAGATGTCATGAATTTTCGTCTGTTTTTATGAAACTCCGGGATACTACCTGTATCGAATTTAATGAAGTACTGCACATGATTTTGTGCCATGTTTTAAAATGCTAGGAAACTGATGCATAAATTCATAGAGTTTTGTAAAAGCTCATATCGACAAATGAGCAGTTCGACCCGTTAATTTTGTTTGCAGACTAACCTGATCGGTTGTGTCGAAGTTCTGATCATCCATGATGCTCAAAGATGAATTTTTGAGATACCTAGAATACTCATTCATCACGTCTTCGGTACCAATGATAGCCGCTGTCTTTTTGTCTTTGGTAACATGGTTGAAAATTGACGTTGCGTAGTTTCTCAGCTCCATTCTGTCTATGACTTTAAAGGATTTCCTTCTCTCCGCATTCATTTTCAGAATTTCCATATTCTTCTGACCGACCAGTACCGCATCACCAAAATCGAGACTGTTCGCCAATTTCAGCTGTGCCAACTTCAGCGAAGCCCTTGAGTCCTCGGAGGGACAATGTCCTCGTCGTCCTTCCTGGATTCTCTCATCGAGAAACTCTCGCGCTAATGTTTGGAGTTTGGTTTTTCTATACCTGTGTAAATGATTGAATAACTATTATTTGTTAACTGTTACTATGACCCAGAGCAAAGCATCTTATCTATGAAATGATTCATGAAATATGATCGCTTATCAAATGAAATCGAAGCAAATTTCCAAACTTCAAGATTATGGAAAAATATACTTGCGAATTTCGTACGGATTTACCTGTCCCCAGTGATATTGTATATCACAGATGTGTCGATGATGTAAGGATGCATCATCTTGAGAGTGTGAAGATCAGAATTTAAACTTTGTCCCACTAGAATAGCGTCCGGTGGTAATATTTCCCTCAAAGCATTCTGCACCTCTACTAAAGTTGTTGTGACATTGTGGAGAAGCTCTTTTGTGATCCCACTGTACCGAGTGAGATAATCGGTAATCTCATTCGCCGGTTTTACCAGCGTTTCATAGATAATCTAAGAGATACAAGTTACAGATACAGTCTAGTTGACGCTAACTTCGTTTCGATTTAGAACACTTTGAACAAATTCATTTCCAGTCGATACTCAAACTTACATTCATTCTTTCATCCACGATAGATATCCTAGTTAGCTCAAGTAAACCAGTCGTTGTTCTACACATCTCACAATCCAAACCAAACATTGGAGATCTTGGAGTAGCCTCGACATACATGTCCTTTGTTAAAATGTAGTCCTCATATCTACAATAAAAAAAAAAAGTAAACGTTGTAAGCTTTGAGTACAGGTATATACACGCATTTTTTATGCAAAACCAGAGCATTTCAGACCATCAACATTCAAAATATCAATCTGAAATTTGGCAAAGGCAAAAAAAGGTCTGGCCGACTCTTGTGACATTCGTTGTTTTTGTCAATTACGGTATATACCAACGAACATCTATACAATTTATCCATGTGGCGTACACTGAGAAATTGGACATCAAATAAATTGATAAGCCGAACGGTAGTAAAAATACAGTTGATTTTCTTCAAATGATCCTTACTTTCTCGCTAACTCGCCTTTCAGTGGCAGCGGATAATTTTCTTCTACTAATTGCCACGGAGACAAGAGGAGCTGAGTTCTTGGGAACTTGTCGGTGACAGGCAAGTTTTGGTGAACCTTGAAAGATTTATCCCCGACACCTAGCTTATCTGCAGCTTGCATTGGAAACACTGTTTTCAACAGCTTGACTAGATCACCGGTACTCTGCAAGGCAGCTTCCAGTGATCCAAACTCTGAAACCAGCCAATCCACTGGCATTTGTGATAAATTCAAATTTAAACAAGCCTCAAACGGTGTAAAAGCATGAGATTCGAGAATGCGATCCACGTTTTGCATGTTATTCATTACTTTCAAAGTTTGGAACTAGGTTTTTTATACTAACGTTTGATCAGTCTATCACTTTGAGTGCCTGTGAGGGGGACGGCAGCCAACTCCTCGACGATCGATCCTCCGTACACAGCTGGAGTGACCAGTTCGAGTTGATGTGTCAGGTTCGTCGTTATGTTAGTGAATATAGACTCATAGGCACTGAAATGATACAACGACAGTCCTTCGACTACGAGAACAACCGTATGGGCTACCTGTGTAAAAATTCGCTGACATTAAAATTAGAAAGTAGGTTTCACATATAAATTTCGTAACAAAATACGTCCAGCATTGTTCTTTGCGTAAGACTTTCAATGCTCGCAATATTGATGAAATGAAAACAAGAACGTAAATTTGCACCTTGTTATACTTTTCAAGCAAACACCATCTGGCCGGCAAATACGGAGAGTGGTGGCCGAGCAAAGAGTACATCAGAAGATGTTGCACGTCGCTGAGAAATATTGGAATTCTATCTTCGTCCTTGACGTTGAAATTTAGACTTGCATTTTCCCCAACGTTTTTCAAACGGAATCGAGGGATCACTTTCAACAGCTGTTTTCTTTCTTTCAGCTCTTGCTTCAAGTTGGCGTACTCTTCGCCACTCAATCTATCGAACCACAAAATCCCGGTAAACCAAATCGCTCTGAACGACTCTCTCAGAATAAGTAAAAATAAAATAAAACAATATATAAAGTTGCGAGTCCTTATAAGAACAGCAAGGAATTCTCTTGTTTTTTTCTGTGAAGCTATTTCTTAACAGAATTCTAAACATTTAGAGATGCCATGATGTTACAGTTTTGCACGCAATGCATATTATCAGTTTTTGAGTAAAATTAAAAAATACCTAGGTTTTTTGTTGGCAAGGGGATCAGGTTCGTCATTGCTTTCCACCTCTGTTGTCGGCGGCTCAGAATTAGTGCTTCCTTGTGCAGCATCATCCAACGTTCTCGTACATGGTCTTTTCCTGCTCAGACTTTCGATGCTGGAGACTTCATTGCTCGTTTCTTGATCGCTCAATAGATTCGTCAGTGTCTCCTCCTGCGTGTAATTAAGAGAAGAGTCAAACAGATTGTGAAAACAAAGAGTGAAAGAAACAAAGCGTTCACATTCTTTTTCAACCATGTAAATAGGAATTTCACCTACTAGTTCAAAATTTGTGCCATCTACCGCTTGTTTCAGGGCTAGCGCCTTAGCTTCTCGATCTTTGTCATTGAGTTTGGTGATCTCTAGAAGCGCGGCCATTTTTTTGCGTTTCTTTTCGATTCTCTGTAGTTGTTTTCCCGTCGGTGTCTTCATGATCGTACAATGCGCTCCGAAGTTCTAGGCGCAACACCATCTAGATCCTGCAATAATAATACGTAAACATTCAATTCTGCAAGAGATTTGACACTAATTTACAATAAGAACATAACATATGACTGATTTTTGCTTCTTAAATTTGTAGTTTTTAAATTAAAAGTCATTATTAAGTGATATCATATCTTGCAAAACGAGAAACTGAATACAAACTTGACGCACATCAAAACAAGAACTGTAATTACAGCACACACGGTTTGAAACGATAGAATAATCAGAGTTTGAATTGATACGTAAAGAAAAGAAATTGAAATCAAACAATGAGGAAGCAAAGAAGGGCTGTAATTTACCTGTGAATTCTGTGAAATGAAACTTAGTTGTCAATTTAGTGTTGCTGTGCGAAAACATATTAATATTCTTCTCAAAATTGAGAGGATTTGTTTGGTATCAGTGATGAGTGCAGAAAACGGTAGCCTTTCAAACTCGAATAAACTTTACTTTAAATCGCGTATTAACCGCAAGTTATTTAGTACAAATTCTGAATATTTGGGAGGGTGTTACAATTTCTGGTTTTGCTACAGCGACGTATCTCCAAAACTCAACCAAACCATTGCTTCTCTCGTCACTCGGTTACCACCCATTGTTGCAATGACCGATAACAAAAGACTCTCTACCAATGAGGTCACATATGTTTTCATTCGTCAGGATTGGCATGCTTTTTCAGATGGCTCAATTACGCAAGAAATCATCCTTGATAAGAATTCTCCTGTTTCGTTCTTTCCGATTCAACTCTATTTCCTATAAGTGAAGTTCTCACTTGGACGTTTCAAACAGAAAGATACAAGACACAGAACTTACGCAAGTGTGGTATATTTAAATCCGTTGGCAAAGATTTTAAACACATTTCTAATATATACATTGCATTTCATATAAAAACAAATTATTTGATTCCACAGGATTTAAGGATATCAATAAGTTTGATGAAATCACGTAACTCTGTAATTTTTGCGGCACGCACGCTTTTACTAAACATCAAATTGTTCAGTTTATTAGCTGTACTATCTGAAAGCACCTCGTATTAATATATTTTGCCATATAAACAAGACTTGTGGTTTTTTAGGTAGTAATAATATAGATCCTCAGATCTTGTAAAAATGTGTCCGAGTTGAGATGCATATTATCTATTATTGTTCATCGGTATTTTATTCCTCAACAAAAGGAATCAGGTTTTCAAAATTCGAGATTCGTTAGTCATCAGTCTAAGCAAGAATAGTTAATGTTAAGAATTTTATTCCGTGTATACTATTTTCAATCTCTTTCTCTCGCTTCTTTTAGTAATATGAGATTATTTTTTACCCAACTTTGTATCCGGATTACTCTTCGAATACACAAGAAAAAAAAACTTCCAAAGAGACTGAAAGCAAACAGAAGAATGAAGGGGATGAAGAACAGATGGTAGAATTTATAAGAAAATGACATCCCGTGAAGAAGTGTTGACAAAGTTACAGACAAGGAGCAAAACAAACGACGACTTACCATTTTAAGGACGTGTTGAGGTTAAATCGTGTGCGTCGTCTAAGCTTGAAAAATTTCACACGTCTTTTGAAACTACCTTTTTTCAAACACAGAAATTATACGGCAACGGTACTTTGTGCCGGCATGCGTTTATCTTTTGCACTATTCACGCACTTTCGTCGGAGCACAACACACGTTGACCGAAGATATTCTTTAATGGACAGTCAACGCAACTGAACACAACACGCGGAAAGTCGAACACCACAAAATATCAGCACATGGGATTGATGTAAGTCATAGACTTTATAAGTCTACGGTGTAGAGAAATGGGATGGTCGGCGCGACGAGCAGCGGCGATTTGACGAACAAACGACACGCGCCATTAATTGAAACAACACTTCTTCAGGCGACAAAAACTTTGCAGTCGATTTTGGTAAATTTCAAGATATCGTCTGGAAGAGAATTTAGTTCCGAATCGGTCTATGTGTATCGATAATCAACACCGACATTATTTCAGTTAGAAAAATCATGTTGTAATGCCGAAAAAAAGATACTTGTCGTATCTTCTCTCTAGGCAACCATCTCACACATCTGTAACTATACTTGCCTACATGCAGGCTCATATACATGTGTTGCCTATGATATGCAACCTTTGCGGCATGCGTGACTACAATTTCCTGTACATGGGCGAGTTACGGGTTTCTTTTTGAAATTTTTATCCAAGAGTTTTTTAGTTACCAAGTATTTCTGATTATATGATTCAATAGTATTCTTCAGCAGATGCGAAATTTTCAGTTTCCATATTTACAATTTTCTCGGAATATTGTAAATACGCGAGACAGCTAAATGACAATTGATTATTTCAAAACCAATATGTGTTCTTCATTTCCGAATGTTTATGATTTTTATCAGAGTATACTCTGATATTCGTTTTCATTAAATTATTGACCGCGCATTCTGTAGTGCCAGTTTGTTACGGAATTGATCGTTTACCGTGTGCATTTATTTTTGTCACATAGCTAAGAAGAAACGAATTTATCTAACATCAATGTGTAATAATACAACAATTAATCCCTTATACTGCTGTCGTGAAATTAATATTACAGCTATTATGCGTCTGTAAGTTATATGCCAAAGCCATTTTTACGAACTAACGAAACCGCTGCAAAAGTCGACCGCACTGCAGTTATAACTTTTTTCAGGGTTTCGTGATATATAGTTACCTAAGAATTATTGCAATTATTAACTTCCTATCTTTACCATACATCATGCAAGTCGCCTGAAATTATATTCCTGCAAAATAAAAACTCTTGCCACGCAGAAAAATTTCAAACGTATCCGAATTACGTATAATCATCCCTAAATATTTACCCAATTAGACCGGACTTATACAGGGAGTATATACACCAATTTGTCGATTACACTACTTGACGCAGGTATTTGCTCCTCGAAATACGCGTATCCAATGGCAACGAGTAAATACTCGTCTTTTTACACGGATATATTTCTCCCTCACATTACACGTACGTAATACAATTTTTTTCGATCATTGTCATCATCATACACACTTCTGGCATACAAATAACGCAGTTCTTCCTTGATGTGGGTGTGTGTGTGTATGTGTTTTTTTTTTCTATTCTGTTTAGTCTTTGGTAGTGAATTTTACCTGCGGTTGACAAATCAAAGAAGTTTCCTACTGCGTGTGCAAACAAGCCTGTCATATGCACGAATTTGCAGTAAATCATGCAATTATGCTGCTGTGGGAGTAACGAGAATCGATAAAGTCGGTTTTGATATTTAAAAAAATAAAACAACATGCAGAAACGAATCGTAATTTGTTTCTTCAAGCTTGATGACGAAAACAAGGAATGTTGGAACGAAAGTAACATTTTTATCTTATAATTAAACCTGGAATATTATCGATATTTCAAATTTTCGTACACTGTTATAAAAAAAATGTCGGTAATTTATTCTGATCACAGAATATTGCTTATAATTTACAGGCAGTCAGAATAATGATGGTTTTTGGTAATATATAAAATTTTTGGAAAATTCTATGAAAACTGGGTGAATTTTATTTCTTTATGTCTGCGATTAATTGATTGCCATCATAATCGGTTCTAAATTTTCCATTATAACACCAGTGTTTTTTTTTGCCATTATTCTAAAATTTGACGATGGTTTAGCAGATATTTCTTCTAACGATAATAATATTATTAGTGCTAATCGACTGATCGGTTTTCTAATTAATCGACGATTTCGATTAATCTATTAATCGAAGTCCCGCATAGTAATTCTGTAGGCCAATCGGTATACGAATCGAAACCGTCGATTAATCGAAATTAATCGGAAAAACGATTAATCGATTAATCTCACAGCAATAAATATTACCGTATACCGTTAACGTGATGCACGCAAATTCAATTATCGAAGTAATTATAAGAGAATTGCAAGCAATCAAGAAAGCGGTTGAATAAAGAGGCCGAGAGTAATTTCTTCAAATCCAAATACAAGGAATGATTACATTACATATTAATTGTAAAAATACTCCGCGTTCAATCACATGTTAAAAATAGGAAAAAATAGCAATTTCACCTGGAAACGTGCAGAGCAAAAATCTCGTGTTTAAGAAACGAATATTTTAATCTAACGATAAGGAATCGCTCCAACTTTTCCACGATAAACGATAAATAAAAACTTCTTCGCAAAATGTTCTACATGTTCTCATACAGATTGTTGCAAAAAGTATTTCAGTACAAAAATAACTTTTGTTTACCACCTTAGCCGAGGCACAAATACCTTTGTAATTTCTTACACCTTATATATATATGTATCCATTCGCTGCGGGTTCACAGCTGCGATCTAATCCTGTTTGCGATTTCCGTACCGGAAGTGAGCGACGAGCGTGTAGCAATTTCGCCTCGTCCTCGACGGCGATTTCATTTTTGTCTCCCAAGGACGATGCCAATTTATTGTCACACTTACACACAGCTAGGTAACTCGGTACCGGAATATTCAAGAAATATTGACGCCGATGGTGTTCGAGCGTTTATACCTGTCACAGTTTCGTGTATTCGCGCAATGCGTGATGCGATATGTCAAATTTATCGCTTTTCGCGCAGCCCATATTTTCTCACTGTGATTTATATCCCAGTCGCGTAGTCGACCAGGGCCCGAATTTCCTTCTGACTCTGTATTATATAACTTCGTATTCCTTCAACTTTCTATTTATTTCTCAGAACAGTTCAATTCTGACCTAACGTTATTTTTCTGTTTTACATATTTACCTATTATTTTTAAACGATTAATCGGCAGCTTCGATTAATCTTTATCCCAATTAATGGATTAATCGACGGTTTCGATTCATGTACCGATCGACCTGCAGAATTATTATGGGGCAGCTTTGAATCGTCGATTAATCGATTAATTGGAATAACGATTAACCGAAATCATCGATTAATCGATTAATCGGGCAGCACTAGTTAGAATAGTTAAGTTACTTTTTTACCTGGCTTTAGAAACATACTTTTTCATATACTATAAATCGCAGGCAAAACATTTCACACAATTATTCAATAGGTACAGATAAATTGTCGTTTAAGCTAAAATTTGAGAGCAAAGAAGAGAGAATTTTTTTTTTTTTTTATACCTCTTAAATTTTTTCGGTAATCGATGAATCTGTCTAATCACAGCTAGAATAATTTCCAAGGGGATCCGTGAAGTTTTAGTCACGTCGTTGCACGTCAGGGCTCGAATCGCACGTTATTTTATAGACACACACTATGAATGTACATATATGTACATATAATATCGATACAAACATATACACAATATATGTTCGACATATGCGGTGATTTTATATTTATATACGAGCGATTCTCGAAGGCTGAGAATAGTTGACACATGGTGGTGCCATCGTGAAGATCAGTCACACCTAATACGAAATTTTTGTATTTTCAATTCCAGTCAATTCGTGAATAAAATTGTATTGAAAATAAATCATTGCGTAGTAATAGTGATAATAATGATAGTTGATTTTTAACGTATTAATACACGGTTTGATATAACATTAATCATCGATCATTATATTCTTTGGACTGACTTGACTTCGATCAAAACAGCCTTGCAACCATGGATTTTCTGGTGGGTTTATCAAAGGACAGGGAATGAAATTATTAAACATATGCGATAAATACACTTTTCACCAATCTTATCTGCACGTTTTGTAATACAAGCAACGTTAATAGGTACACGATTTTCTTATTCGGTTCAAGCATACGAAAAAACAAAAGTCAATTAATCGAAAATTCGTATTTGCACAGAACATACAAATATTATACAACACATATTGATCAGATGTCGTGTTTGATTCAATAAAGGCACATCAAAGCAGAAAGGAAAATGGTAGTCTATAATGTTGAAATGATAGTTCGATAATAATCCTTTGGTAAATTCAACGTATTTCACTATATACCTAATACGTATTATACGATGTATAGTTATACGAGAATTATTCTCTTGTAGGTATATACGTATTTCAAACGATTGTCCCTGAAACCCTACCGCATAATAAACAGATACAGCCAGTGGTATTCACAGGTATTTAGGCTTCTCCTACAGTTTCCGCATTTTTTAGTTTTCAATGCAAATATTCAGCTGGCCTCTGCGGAGGAAACTTGCCGTGTGAAACAAACCTCAAGGTTTACTGGAGTAGAATTGAAGAAGGAAAACTTTATATACTTAGAATCGATGTATTTGAAAAATACAAAAAATTAATACATCATTTCTTCCACACAGATTTTCACCCCTCAAACTTATCATTCTTAACTTCGCTACGAGCTTGCAATTTAACACGAATATTACAGTGTAAAAATAATTAGATTTTTGCAAAGACTACTTTTCAATACTTCGAAAGTATGTAATTGGTATTTCTTGTTGCCGATTGATTTAGATCTACGAGTAAAAAAATCACAAAACAATGTAGAAAGAAGAAATAAAACTTTTTCAAACAACTTCGATGACGACGGTTCGAAACTTTGGACAAATTTCAAGCTCTTGCAAGCGATAAAAAATCTATACTTCTAAAACGAATTATAAATAAGACTTTCCAATTAAAAAAAATACCATGTCTGTGTTTCTGTCCTCCGATTTTTTTTTTTTTTCTTCCAAATAGAAGAAAACGAGTCTACTCACTGAACTTTTATAAGGACTGAGATAAATCGATCAAAAAACGACAAAAAACGTAATTGAAAAACAGTGGTGACGCACAAGAATTTCCAAGGTTACGCAATTACTACAAGAATTTACCAACGAGAAAAACTCGGATACATTTATTGGACTTACGGCTCTGAATTCCACAGATAAAATGTCTTCCGGTTAATTGTTTGTAAAGAGACATTCTCAGGGAAAAGTTTTATACGATATAGATTAGAAACGGAACTGTTACTCATTTTCGTCACAGAGAACGTAATATTATTATACATATACGTATAAACGGAAGCGATCCTAAAATATGATGTATATACGAAACCGCGAAATCGTGAACCGAATATAATCCGGAACTTTCCCTGCCGTTCGTGATTTACAGCTTACCGTTTTCGGTATAGATTTATCTCTATTATTACATCCACTTTTCCCCGTACATTGTTCGACGGATTTTACGATCCTCCCAATTAACAAAATCGACCGTTAAATATACTTCGCGACAATATTCTGCGACGCGTTGCAGCTGAGCAATTTTGTGCAATCTAAATCGTATCAAAGTGAAATTTTTCAACGGGGTTAATTTCACAGCGCAAAACGTTTATGATCGTGTTTGAAATTCTGCAACTTGTTTAATTTCACTGTTTGTCCAATGTCTGTAAAACACCGAAAACACCCTAAGAACTTTCTTACAAGTTGACATTATAGTAACATCTGAAGCTTCTTCGTATAACTTTTAAGAGTTTAAAATTTTTTATCTTCCATATTTAGGAAAAACTCTTTAAATTAAATTCTAATCAGTCAAATTCGAGCCAACTTTTTCAACGCTGATGTTATATTTTTTAAGAACGATTTATATTCCCTTTTCTTTCTTCTGCTACTTTTTCTTGAGACCGGAATCACCGTCCGCCGTGCAATTTATAGCGAAACGACATGAACTACTTATCCCATTATGTAATTAAGGGGTTGTCGGCAATAAACGTGGCTCTGAATTCGCCGAAGTCGACTTCCAGCGCCCTTCTCTTCTCTTCTCTTCTCTTCTCGGTGTACAATAATTATTTCGCGTTTGTATGAGTACAGCCGAAGTTTGCTAATGCTCGCAAGCAAAGGCTTCGCGTGTTTCCTCGATGTCGCGATGTCCCCGTAGTACATCAGAATTATACAGCTTTTGTTGTAAGCCCTTAAAGCTGCAGTTTATACTCGACTATCGTTCGGGGCAGATTTCTCAGCTGTGTTATTCCGCCTCGAATTATCGCGTCTCTTCGCTCATCCCTCTGCTCTTTTCATCCCAACATTACAAAATAGACTTCACCTTCGATAAATCCAAGCTACCATCGATAAACACAAGAAAATGCTGGGCCGAAAAAGGGTGATATTTTATACATTCGTTCCTGTATACTTATCATGTTTCTTGATTGCATATCGTTTGAATCGTGTCAGATTTATTTCTGCGTAGAGAAGCAATTCGACGTATTATTGCACTGCAATGAATTCCTCCTGTTTGAAATTGTGAACGTTTTAACATCTGACCAGTTGATAATATCGTATTCTTCAATATTCGTATACGATTAAAAAATTTAACCAAACCACAAGATAATCAGCGTGTTCTTCGATTACCAAAACTTACACCCCAAATGTTAAAACAAAATCTTGCAAAATTTGAAATAGAATTTAGAGCAGATTGTCTGTGCGGAACAAACGCTTGCGCACGTAATATATTCCTCACTGAAGAATTGTCGAGATTATATTAGAGATGACAATTTTTTTACCTAAATTATGAAGATTATAAAAAACTTTTCTTCATCTAAGGGTGGAATCAGCGCCGCCCGACGAATGGCAAAGAAAAGCACACCGACTGCTTTGCAGACGGAAGTCAACACGGATGACGACTGGTCCAAGATATTGGAGAGAAAAGGGCTCGTAGGTCGGCTGATCGTTACAAAACTCTTCCCCATTAATTTTTATCAAATACTTTGAACTGAATCGGATACTCCGTGAATGTTTTCAGTAGTCGACGTTTATTCCGGATGGAGCGGACCCTGCTCAGGGATGATAAGTCTCTTGAAAAAGGTCAAGATGGAAATCGGCGGAGACTTGCTCAGCTACGCTGTTGTAATTATTTTCGAAATAATCAATTTGGCACGGATATCGTCACGATATAAACACGATTCCATGGCGGTCGCACGAAAATAAAACAGAGAAATTTTTAAAAACAGAGAAAGTACAAACTTTGAAATCCGCAAAAGTTTCGTAAGGACTATCTAATTCATTCGATACTCGCATGATTTCTAGTCTTCATTTTCAGGCAAAATGTGACCATATCAAGGATCTCGAACGTTTTAGGGGAAAGAGCGAGCCGACATGGATGTTTCTTCACGTGAGTTAACGCTTTGATTTGATGAAAATTATTGCAGTTAAGAGAAAGAATGCGATTTGATTTCATGAATTTATGTACATTTTATAGAAGGCATCACGAATGATTTGATTTTCATACGATTCTTTGAGAGGATAAAAACATTCCTTGCCGTGCATGAAGCATTCGCGATGTTTTACGTATCCACTGATCGACATTCTGCATGTTTTTACAAATTTCAGAATGGACGAATGATCAATTTACTCTTCGGAGCCAACTGCCCGGAACTTCAGAGAGTCTTGAATGAGGAGTTGCAAAGATTGCAGACCGGAGATCCTCCCGAGTGAGTTTCTCGCCATTTGTCATCTATGGAATTCATTCTTTATCCCTACGTCGTCATTTGAATAAAAAACCAACACATTTTGTGACAAAAATATATCTTTTAGATTCTCAATGGAAGTGACTGAACGAAGTCCAGAAGAAGAGAAGAGGTTGCGGATTCTTGAGGAGACGAGACTGGCCAAAGAGGCTGCGAAAAGGGCTCAAGAAGGTACGGCATATTAAACCCAGATAATTTTTCTAAAATTAATCATTGCAACTAATTTGGTAACTATATTTAAAAACGTCATCACTATATACGATAACAGAGGCTGAGATAAAGGCAAAATACGAAGCTGAAATGACGCATTATACAACTTCACTGGCAAAGGAAACGTGCCTGATACTTTATCCGTGGGTATTTAAGGACGAAGAATTTCACAGGAGGGATAAAAAATCCAGCCCACCGTACATGGAACTTATCGAAGAATTACTACCCGAAAATTACAAGATAGCTGAGGAGTTTAGAAAGCAATTGGACGAAACGATGATCAACGATATGCTCAAGGAGGTAAACAAAACCCAACGAGCATCCGTTCGACCTACTTCTATACCGCTCATTTTTACAGTCAGATTACGAAATGACGGAAACTGCGAGGAAGTTTTTGCTCGATGGAAAATGTATGTGCATGCGACTGAAAATCAGCGATAAAAAGTTGGAGATGGACGTTGAAAAGTATCTGCTGAACATTCTGTTCGGTGAACCGTCGCTGCCCAAACCTGATAAACTTCCGATGGAAGGCTGGTAATGGATCAGCGTTGCTCTTCAAGATTTGTCCTTCCCACCATTTTCACTAGCCGTCTTTTTATTCGGTCATTCCAACTCTCTCTCGATAAGAAATTTTATTCTTTAATCGTGTTATTGCGTCTAATTACATATGTAAATTACTATTCGCTTTATTCTAGTTTCGGCGAGCGCCATCGACCCGCTTTTACACCACCTTCAAAGGACGATATTTACCCCGTCGTTTGGGCCCCGCCAAATTCTCGAAGCAAAGCCACCGTTTTTCAAGTCATATTTCGAAACTACGTCGAGAAAAATTATCCGGTGAGCAAAGGGACCGCGACGATTACTAAGATTTTTGAAAATCGTGCCGAATATCGTTGTTTTCAATTAATGTTTAGGATGGATGTCATCCGTTCATTCGATGATTTTGATCGGAGATTGAGTGCAGATTCGTGTTAGCACGTCATCGTTGTTATTGATATCTAATGAGTTTGTTTTGTACAGTTCGAACACGAAATGTCTCGGCCACCGGTGATTGTGTTCAAATACGACAGTACGAAAAAGAACGACATCAAGATGATCCTGAGCAACTACAAATCCGATTTAATCAACTTCGGTGTTTTTGAACGCGACAAACCGCCGGAGGCTAAACGCATTGCCACGTCCATCGAAGAGTACGAGGAAAAGGTCGAGGAGCGAACGGGGTTTGTTAATTACCAAACTCATTCTATATCCTGGAGTGAAATTCAGCGAAACAGTTGATTTTTCTTCTCCTTTTTCCGTAGCAATTGATTCGGCTGAAAAGCAATCAGTGCTCAATTCGAAAGTCTTTCCTACCCTACAAGTTTCAACGAATCTAGAAAGATAACAAATAGATGTTGCAAATTTCACGAGATTCGATTGAAATTTACGAAACTCCTGTTAAACTGAATTACGATTAAAATTTGGTTTCTTCCCGTTTTCACAAATGTCACTACTAACAGACTTCCGAAATTTGTACAATGAGAATTGAAACTGATAGTTAAAATCGTGAAGCATCGATCAATAGTGGGCTGAACAACGATGTTTTAGGTACGAAGTATTCGTTTGCGTCGTTAAAAAGATAGACAGCGAATCTTTTTTGGCTTTTGCGGGGATCGGACCTTATCACGTTAGCGAGAGCCCCGAAAAGGCCGTCGACGAAACTGCGGTTTACTTTCCGGCTCCAGGTCTCGTTGAAGAAGTGCCGTCTGACGATGAAGAGAACCTTGAAGGGGAAGAGAACCCGGAAGGACAAACAGAGGCCACTGAAACACCCGAAGCGGTCAGTCTAACAATAACACCATTTTTCATTTCCATTGTTCCAAAATTGTTTATACCTCATTTGAAATGCGTGCTTACAAGTGCGGAATGATGATCTAATGAATTTATTTTTGGCCAGAATCCTGCCGGATCGTAAATAAACGAGCGAAGCTGATGGCGAGATTCTAGGATTTTAAGGTATTTGTTAAGTTTTAACCAGTAATAGAAATAGTTACAAGAATTGATGAATAAAATTGTATCAAAATATTGGAAGGTAAATGAGGAATTAATAATACAGAAAACCGCAGGTTTGTTAGTTTTTAAATACCGACATTTATTTCGCACCATTCCCTTATACCAAAGTACAACACAATCGATACACAATCAAGGTATTGAAGTATTAAATGAATATCTATACGTAAAAGTCGTGTACTGATGGCGAAAAAAAAACGACGGCGAAGTAGGATGGTTTACTTCTTGTAACCGCAGCTACGCCTGCGTCCCCTGGCACGTTCAAACTTACGTCCCTTTGAGCGTACAAGTGGCTTAGTGTGAGAATGTGGCACTCCGGGTGCTGGCCCGAAGTGTTTGACTGCTTCACGAGCATTCCTGCGTCCCTGCATCAAAACTGTGTTCTTTCCAGTCGGTGAACGTAGCGCCAGTTGATCAAAAGTTATCAACTCTCCGCCAGCCTTCAAGATACGTCCTCGCGCTTTTGCAGTAACACGGAGTGCGCATACCTACCGAAATTGACCGAATTTAATGAGGGCCAAGTAAATGATAGATTATAAATTACAGTTCGGTATTTTGCGCAATTACAACAGGCAGCTATTCTTTTCGAACGAGATCCTGCAAAAGTCCTGAATAAAGGGATTTTCTGTTAAAATTGTATCGGGTTAACGTAATAGTACAAACTTTGAAGAAAACTCAGAAACAGAGAATTGAATATTAGATCGCAATAACTAACTTAGAACAATAACAACAAAAAAGATGAAAAATAATGTCGAAACATGGATTGCCTGCAAATTAACAAATTTATCACCAAGAATTGAATCGAAAAAATATCAGTTTACCGTCAATTTGGGTACTTCCAAAATTCTGGCATCATCAGTGACAGTTCCAACAATGACTGCGATTCGGTTAGCACGACCCTCCTTCTTCATGAACCTGATAATACGAGCCAGTGAAATCGGCGGACGGTTGATTTTGCTCATAAACAAACGCTTGAGGATGATCTTATTGAACTTGGAAGTAGTACGTCTGGCCAAGAAGCGGTACAACTGCGAAAGGATATTGCATGAAACTATCAGCATTGTCCATTTGGTAATATATTGCATTTCAGCAATTGGATTAAAAAAAAAAAAAACTTACAATTTGTATCGACCTTTATAAGGAACTTTTGACAACAGGAAGCCAAAAGTCTGAATAGGAAAATCGATTCCCTCGTTTTCTCTAGCGAACGTTCAAATTGAACCAGCTTATGAATAAACTGACACAGAGTGCAGTTCGCAACAAGTTTTAGATATACTTTTTTGTAATAATTGACGTCACAATGATGAAATTTAATTTTTTCAAACATCGGATCAGATAATACTTAATTTACCATCAACGCTGCAAGCAAATACGAAATGATACATCTCTCATTTTTCAAATAACATCAGGTCTCTTTCCAATAGAAATCTGCTATATGTGTACATCTTTTTACTGTTATAATCTTTATTATCACATGCAATTATGATAGTAATCAATTTATTACACTTACTCAACAAGAAATGATAATTTTCTTTCTTTATTTACTTGTCTTTTGGGTTTCATCAAATGTGATAATTACCACATTAAACGTAGTAAAACTTTAGAATATAAGCGGTAGTAATACATCGCAGTCAAATCACGGTTGTCAGGACCTACTGTCTTATATGAAGTCAGATATAACATAGTCACGGTGTTGCGACCACCTAAGATAATGCGAAACATCAAAAATGTGGAAACAAACCGGAAAACAGCTCGACAGAGTGGAACATAACAACCACACAACTGCTGAAGGTTAGTTTGCAAAAAAAATATAGAATTTTCTGACAGACAAATCGGATATCATATTGGCGTTGGCACGCAATCGATAAATAAGTTTGTTCACGGAAAATTGTAGAAATGTGCAATTCTTGAATTGGATCGCTTCATAAATTGGTGTTGAACACGTGTTTTCGGCAAGGAATAAACAGCCGTGAAACGGTCAACCAATTAGAACTTAACCTAACCTAGCACAGCTTGAAAGCTGAAAGATCTTATGTAAAAAATCCTATCAGACTTGAAAATTTCGAAGTTTGGAAGTGTTTTTGAATTGATGCAGGCAAATAATGAGGAGAAGTGAAATGTTCAAGCAGATGAAAGAATAAATACCTTGACGAGAAGCCTGAGATACACGTCCTGCGACTTGGGCTCGGTTCGCCGAACCTTACGGTCATGTTTATGGTTGATGTCGATACCCTATGCAGAAAAACCATTTTATTAATACACCTCCTACAGGATCACTTTATGCACAAGTCATCATTATCCCGTATTTAACAGATGCCAAGGGATTACGTGGAGCGTACAAAATATGTTCACCATCTTACCATTTTGACACACCGGAAAAAGAAACTGACGCCGATTAACGTGAACGGCGATGAAAGAGAGAGTAGAACAGATGGCAGCACTGCTGGCTGTTGACTTTTTCCGGTCAATCTTGAACGCAGCCGCGAGTCGCGAGAATTCGAAATTACACCACTTATCCGTACTTATCGGATTTTTCTCAAAACCGTATACTGCATAGGGTAAGGTATTTATTTTATCCTGCCGTGTTTTTAAAGCGAATAAAATTCCACAACGGAGAACATGTTTGAACTGTGTATTCTGTTATCAGTATTAGGCATTTTTATAACAAATATTTAAAGTATTGAAACGATCAAATTTACGAACGCGCGGCACTTTTTTTTAACTTTGCAGTTTCATGCGCTGTATGCAATGTGAGGCGTTGCCTTCATTTCACCATTCTATTAGAATTGTAGATTTGTGAAATCCGTATTTACATTATATTTGCATTTTACAAGGTTATCATAATTTCTCAACGGCAAAACTAGAAGCTTCCAAAACCTGGTTGAACTAATCACAGTTCCAACATGTGACTTTATTTTATAAAAATGTTTAATGGTCCGTTACGGACATTGTCGGTAACTGAATAACTTGCACTGTCTGAATTATATCCAAAATTATAGTATCGAATCAATTTTCATTCGTAGATATATCGATTTATTGAAGTGATTGAAAGAAATACATCATCACTCACAATCGGCGCAGAAGTCTGCACACCTAAAAATTCTATAATTCAATATATTAATCATTATTTCAATACGAAAAGTGTAAGCACTTATAGGTCGGTAACAGTACAAAATTTTCGTACCAAAGTTTCCCGCCCCATAACCTCACCAATGAAAAATGTTTCAACGGAGTGTAACTAGGTGGCATCACAATTCTAATCCAACTTGGAACTCTGTGACAAGCATTTCCCCCTCATGACAGCATGCTTTCAGCAACGAGCGTTGTGACAAGTTTTCCGACAAGCACTTATGCCGCGGTCGGTGAATCGGTGCATTCGCATTGCTGATAATTAGCATAAACACTTGGAAAGGCAATAGTGGGGAACCTCCATGCACACCTGCTCGTTGTACGCAGCCGTACGGCGCCGGAGTGGCGAAGGGCTCCGAGGGTCGGCGGCGGCGGCGGGGGGGGGGGGGGGGGGGGGGCATGAGACTATAGACGGTATCGAGACCAACTTCAAGAGATACGAGCGACCCGGCGATCAGTGCGTAGGATCCCGTTAGCCGTGTAACGAGGTGTTGCTGTCGCAGTGCAGCACACGAGGCGGGCCCCGCGCAATCGACTGACTGGTTTCCGAGTCGAAAAAAGGACGTGTTAATAGTAAACAAACGAACAACAGAAGGCGGTTGTTTTTCGAGTGGACGATTTTATTAAGTATTATTATACAGCGCGATATTCGCGGCTTCCTAATCTTCGTCGCCGACTGTAATTCGAGCTGGGTTTGTTGCGAAAACAACGACGTGCTGTCCGGGTGAAGGAACTTCTGAACACTTTGGCTGTCGGGGGTTAAATCATGACAGAGTTGGTTGTCACTTGCCACCTGAGCAACGGACAACTATGAAGCGTGGGGTATTTCGCCACTCGCTGCTGCATCCTATCGACGCGAATGTGCAGGTGCCGTATATACGCACACTATTGAGGATTACGGCGTGAAACGAGGTTCGAGGCCTACCGATTATTGCCTCAATCTTATTTTGCAAAAGGCGGTTTAATCTTATCGTTAATTCTCCTCGGCGTGCAAATGCTATGCGGATTTATTATCCATAGCGCCGTATTCTAACCGTTTATCTGATATAAACACTGGTTCGATTTTTTTTTCGTTGATATTTTCGCAATGTGTGTGCGCGTGTTCGTCAGTTTCTCTGTATGCAATAATGGAGTAAAGTTTCATTCGCACAAGTAACGATATCATTGTTAATAAAGCAAGTAACGAGATTTCGTTGAGATGACAGATGCCATTGAGGAGTAAAACAAAAGACAACGGAACATCTGAACGAGAACTCGGCCGGTAACTCGAGTTTGAAACGGCGCGACGTTGGCAATTGTTCTTAATTAAATAAGATTAATTGTAATGGAAGGGAATGGCGAGGCGCTCCGGGCAGATCCGGTGCTCGAGGAAACATTCTACATAACTTCGAAGAAGAACACGTTCTACCGAGTCAAGCTTACCGAGAAGGGTCTCAGCCTTCAAAAGGAGACCAACGGATCCACCAAGACTGAGACGATCGCGTTGAGCGATATTATCGGGTGCAGATGCATGCGGTCGAAGAAGCGAAACGCCGGCTCTTGCGTCTGTCACCCGGGCGCCTCTCGAACCCAACTGAAGGTCGTCGAATCGAGCGAAAACATTCAGCCCTACGACGAACTCGACATGTCCGCCTATCTCTACATCTACTCGTACCCGATGAAAAAACCCCGCGTCAAGGGCGCCAGAAGACGCGAAAGAAGCACTCTTACCCTCAGGTTTCGCAGCTTCGACAAGTACGAGGACAATTTAAGGGAAGCCAGCAGGTGGCGACTCGCCATCAAGTGCCTCATCGCCAGAGTACCCGTTCCCAAATCGCTGCTCAGTCCTACCGACGCCAATTTGGAGCTTCTTCTCAGTGGTAAGAAGCAGGGGATTTCCCCCATTTTTTACCAACGGAAAGAAAAAATTTCTCGCCTTACAACCGGAAACGCGTTTTTCCACTTTTTCCTCATTCGTTAGCATTTTGTTTCATCTTTACCGACCGAGCGAAACGTCACTCATTCCTGTTACAGTATTACTAATGAGAAAATGCCGCAGATTTTGAATTGCGATAGTTGCTATGTTTTTTGGTCAATGATGCATGCGTGAATCCTCATAACAGTCAATATAAATAACTGACTACGAGGATTATCTATCAAACTTTTCCCATCTATAATATTCGAAATGCGGACACTGAACCTTTGGTAATTCGGGAAATTCTCATTTCGTCGGTTCGACAGTCACATTTAAATCTTGGGAAAAACCAGAAATCCTGGGGAATTTTATCTTGAACCAGGATTATGGATATGATGTCATAAAGTATTGACACAATCATTACCCTGAGGTTTACCTTGCGTAAAGAAATTTTCATGTGTAATATTAATTAAGTTGTACGTAAACAAATTAGTATAACCACACTATAGTTATATGTATATATAGTTTGTAGTGTGGTCAAGAACCTGTTTCAATTCATTTAAAGCCACTTGAAGTCACTTGAATTTTTTATTTTTCAATTGTAATTCTGCACAGTAGTTATGAAAAATGGTCAACCGAATATCATTTGAAATTAACCTCAGAGCTTAGCTAATCTCTAAGCCTAAATTTCTATTAATGTGACTGATTTTATTTCGCGACTTGATATTTTTATGGAAATTTATGGGAGATTCCCGTCTATGTTTACGCTACATGCCAAACAAGTATGTGAAGTGCAGTATCGATACGAAAAGGAGATAAAACCTCCAATAATATTTACCTGAACGCTGAGATTCAATGTCAATTGCTTACACTGGTAATTTGGTGAAGTAAATTACACTCAAATTATTGGGGTTGAAATGATTTTGTAAATTACATTCAATTTGAACGGACAAAGTTGCACAATTTTGAAATAAAAACTTCGTCTATAGATCGCGAATGATATTTAAGGTCTCGAAATTTCTCCGAGTACTTGATCATAAAACGCTGCCAACTTAATGTACTTCACAAACTTGTAATAATCATGTATCATTTATTCATTGTAATAATACACGCTAATGAATACAAGACATTAGTGAGAAATATTGTCTGGATTTCCTGGAATATCGTCGTGATTTTAGACTTAATCATCAAAGTCGTTCCTGGTCAAGAGACTTTCGAGAATATTCTCAAATTCGAAAAGTATCGAATCGGGAAAATATTATTCCTCAAAAATATCAATATATTGTATTGTTTGTTATCGTAGTTCACGCATCAACGTCGGAAAGTTATTTATCAAAAATATCAAAACTATCCGTTCGGATGTTGAAATGTTGCTATTAAATTACCACTATATCCCTCATAAATACCTGCAAAGACAGAATTCCACGCAGTATGAGGAGTGAAAGATTGACCTCGACAATTGAAGTAACTAAAAATTCACGGACTTATAAAAATTGTTTGCTCTTTTTTTTTTTCACCGTCGTCAAAGGTATACAGATAACCTACGTTTGCCCACGTTTCTGTGATTAATTATACCTTTTTTTGGTACAAGATATAAAATTTATAATCTTGATCTCACGGTACGAATCGGTATAATTTGTATAACTGTTTTTTCGCAAACTTCGTCCATTACAAGTCGATTTCTACGGTGGCGAATTTATAATTATAACTGTTGTCATGCTCCTGCATCACGAATGATGATGAATTTACTTCTTGCGACGACTAATTTATCAATGCAACATAATTTGGGAGTCAAATTGGATGAACGTTGATCGTTCGCGTGTGTGCAATGTGCCATTATCCAACAGCAGCAAGATCAGAACTGACGATGCGAACACGGCACGATCATATCATCGTGTTGATAAAATATTGCACTTTATAATCTTATACCACACGAGATCTAACTATAAGCGATTTTATCCGGTTACATTCTGAATTCAGTAATTTAAACCTTCATTCTAACTGTCATAGATCAATTCTCTTATTCCTCTCCCGAGTTTCAAGGTAGCACGATTTTACACTTCGAATAATATTTTATTTTCGTTATATCGTCGCGGAGTGCACAGAAATTTCGAATTTACCGTTTTTCCGGTTTATTGTCACGGCATGACGTAGTAATAATAGGATATAACGTGTGTTTTTTGAAAGAAACGTGTTCTTTTACGGTGTAAAAACAATAGATGACAAATACGACGAAAACAGATTAACGAGCATTCAGGTTGCGCCCCTTCGGGTATAATTAGCTCGAGAGCAAACAATCGGTCGAAAATTAAAGTAACCTTTATATCTTTGAACGCTCGTGGCAATAAGAGATAACGTATTGAAAAGTAAAATCTCGTCCTTAGATTTGACATTGAAAACAGAATTGTTTTGCATAGTTATAAAACAATCTAGTGTCTTAGCATCCGTGAAAGATGAGGAAGAAGTTTTCGCGGTTGAAACAGCAAGGAAATTACATCAATTGCAGTGTAAACGTTGATAAAACTCATTCTTTGAAATACGTACATCGACACTAGCAAGACACGAAAACTAATCTTGGACACTTTGAGACAGGAATGCACTTAAAGAAGATTATCGCGTGTCATCCCATTAACATAATTACTGTTGAGCAGGATCGAGTCAAGTGATGCGCACAACGAATGACGAGTCATAACATGAACTACGAACCTACACGTTCGTGACTAAAATTTTTTGTTGGAATAATTTTTAAGACCACGAACCTACCGTTGAGATAATTGCATTGTTTAAAGTATCGTTTTCGATTGCAAAAAGCTGTGAGAAAAAAATTGGTAAAAATGATACCTTCTTTTCAAAATACGTGTGAAACATTAAATTTTCAACTCTGATAGATTTGGCTTCGTGTTCGTGGAAATAATCCAAACAACGAGAATATTTCAAAAAACAAAATTGCGAACTCCAGTGCGGACAACAACTCGATTTATCATGATTCAAATGACTTTAAAAAGTTACTAGATATAGTTTAAACCAGCGTTGAAAGATCCTCAGAGTTTTGAAAATATCCATTCAATTTTTCCCTGTCGAAAAAATTTCGGAAAAACCGCTTAATTTTTGGCCTGAATTAGAATCTGTGCCATATCTTTATTTCTCCGTCAAACGAAAATCCATCGGAGTGTTTTCACTCAGAATTGCGTATGAAGTGAGAGTATCTTTGCCGAGTTTGAACATACGTGGACTCGGATATTTTGAGCTATGCACAACGTCGAAATCGACGAAAGTCACCCCCTTAAAATTGATAATCGGTACTGCACAGTGTCAGAAATCTGTAGAAGAGCGTCGAGGATAGTTTCACCTGAAAATTTGTAGAAGCTTCATCTCCTCACTTGTCCTTTCTATCACATATCCGAACACTGCGACAACGGCATCAACGAGTCGGAGTTATCACACGGTGCAGTGCATCTCGAAATTGCCACTTGCACCGCTCGACGAATCCTCCAACCTGCAGGCGAATCGATTCAGCCTGCACGTTGGTCTCAGGCAGATGGTTTATTCTGTAGGTATAACGTAGGCAAGGATGCTACGTGCAACGAGGTCGATGACCTTGTTATGTAAAAGTGAGAAACCCACATGACGTTATTGTGTCACGATTCTCACGTCACACCCGGACGGAAAAGTTTACCGGTTAATAGGTGAAAATATTGCGAAACAAGGGATCGTAGTGTTAAAAATCGAAGCTTTTGGTATATGGAACGATCGACGAAGATAAAAAGGTTCTCTTCTCCGAGATCGTCAGAATTGGTTGTGTGAATTCAGGTTTCGCTGTGTCGAAATAGTAGGTACAGGATAAGATAGTTGACGCGTTGTTTTTCCGAATTTCTCTCGTTGTTCGCGATTGCGATCGTGATTTCCCCCTCCACCCCCCCCCCCCCCTTTTTTTTTTATTTATTTTTCCTCCACCTGCTCTTACGCGGCTACTCCTCGGGTATAATTGATTCAAGGATCGCCGCCACTGCGGATGTTATGAACTCCTGCATAATCATTCTCGAAAACACGACTCGCGTCACTGGTAGTTAAGCGGAAAAATAAAACATCGATAACAATGATATAATCGTGACGAAAAGTTATAGAGATTCCGACGTACAAAGTTTCTGCGCCGTTATTTCATTCTGTACAATTTGGTATAAGAATCTAAAGAATGGAATAGAGATGTATAAAAATTTACGTAATAATCGATCGTGATCGATTTAAAAATTGTACAACCGATTCTTTGTGTACTATAAGAAAGGAAGGAAAGAAGTAAAAAAAAAAAAAAAAAAAAAACTACGTCTACCTAACGCAAGAAAAGAATTGATTGATCGATCCATCGATGTAAACGATCGCGCAAAATCGTTCGATGCTAATTTCTTTTTCTCTTTATTATCGTTCTTTATAATCTGCTATTTTTTTTTTTCTAATTCAATAGCGTGTAACTGGTTTCTTGTATAACATCTGTTTTCGAACTCGCTGAATGTATCAAACTTCGTTACGGCTGTCGTGCGGTGAAATTAAAATGAAAAAAAGACGAAAATGAAAAAAAAAAAAAAAAATCAAATGAAACGAACGAACTTGAAAAAGGAGCATAAATTAAACCGCAGATATGATTCATCCGTTCTGTGGCGTGAATAAAAAATTTCAATTACGAACTGTTCTAGAATTCGCCTTGCAAATTTTCTCCCCGATGACGCGGAAGACGCGAAATTTATGAAAGAATTATACCGAATGAAAATAAAAACAACTTGTTCGTCATAGTTACGTCTATGTCTATAGATGTACAGATCCGTAAACCGGTCTCTGGAATGACCCGAATCTTTTTAAGTTTATCATTGAAAATCACCGCAGTTAGTCTGTAAGGTTAACAAGAAATCGAAGGTTTTTTTTTCTACGCATATAATAATCACGACAAAAAAACAATTTTATTCACAATCACGCCTAAATTACTTGCGACAGGATCAAAGTCTTTCAAATCACGTTTCACCCATGCGTGCTTTTAGTAATATAATCATAATCGTTTCTGTTATTTTAAAATAATAGGTTCAACTCTCAGCTATTATCTCGAGATCGGTTATAACTCATGAATAATTCATTCTCGGTCTCTGGTCTTTTTTTTTTTATGGGTCATTCAATGATTCAGATTCTTATTTTGACGACGTTGCGGAAGATCGTAAAGAAACAATTAACCTCATTATCATAACAGAAAAACAAAAAAAAAAAAACCAAAAAACCGTTCATATTTTGTATACATATTTATTTATATTTTTTGCAAATTAATCAGCTCACCTTGAATTTTCATAAAATTTGTAAAATTCTATTATATCAAAAATTCCAGATGAAACGATTTAAATATCCCCAAACGAAAAGAAAATAACGAAGTGAAAAAAACTGGAAAAATTTTCAAAGAATTCTGTCTATGATATATGTACGAAATCACTCTTCGGTTTAATTTATATAATCTACGATTGTAGCTTCAATTTTTAACACAAACTAGCAACAAATTTAACGTACGTATAGAATAATTGAATTCAATATTACAAAAATCTTTATCTTTGCAAATTGTCGAGAATTGTAAAGAAGCGAAACATCGGAATTCTGTATTATACCAATAACTTGTTCAACAGATATTACGAACGGAGTGAGAAAGAATTGTGGTAAATTATGACTCTGATTCAAATCAGTCTCCGGAAGTTGGAACTTTAATGTCACTAATTATGAGACTAATTTTTTCTCGAGAAAACGATTTATAATACATACGCCATTCCCTCGTTTTCTCCTTATCTAACCAGACTTCAAGATTATATATACTTACATTCCTGATGTTCTGAAAGAAGGTCAATTTTAACAAATCTCGATCTAAAACTTTGTGAATGCATGTAATGAAAATTTTTCATCGCAAGTTTTTAGATTTCGATGGATAATAAGGAGGGAAGAAAAAAAGAATATATATACATTTTTTGGAATAGAATGATTTTCATATTTTTATGCATACAAATTTCGTTGAAAAATTGAAATTGGGACACAAGTTTCTTTGAATCTTTCGTTGTTTTTTTTTTTTTTTTCCTCCGCACCGTACAAAATTTTTACACACACACACACACGCAATAAATCGTAATGTTGCGAACGTTTTTACCTTGACATCAGGGCCGTACGTGTACAGCATATAAATCCTTGTAAGTACTCTATGGTTATTCTCAGTCGTTTATTCACAACTATAGAAGTGAAAGGGGTTCACGAACCCGCGTTGTGAAATTTTTCACACGTACTCGTTGTGTGGTTATAGAAAATTTATCCCCGAATGCAACTTTACACACATATACTGTAAAAAATCATAAATAAAACGCTATACGATTACGAACATGTTTGTTACATAAACAACAAACTGACCGATCGTGCATCATGCACTCTGTCATTCTTCAAATTGAATCAAAGCTAATTTACCGTAGTCATGCAACCGTGTTAAGTTTCCTTTGTATTTTATTTTTATTTCATTTGCCTTTATCCTTGCGGGGAAAAGTGCGAAATTTATTCCGAAAGGTATGAAAATCCCTGTCCCGAACACGGACGTTTCTAATGAAATGAATGAAACCGTCGAGGTTGTCGTGACGAAAAATTTATCGGCGAAAGAATTTTTCAAGTTTTTCTATTTATCATTGTAAATATTTTCGTTTGTTTATATTTCAAACCGTTGCGTTCCGAACATTCATGAATATTCTAAAACAAATGCGGATGACGTTAGATTCCTGCAGACCAAAGAGTTATTCGGATTTTCCCATCTGCGAAACTTTGTTTCAAGTACCGAGCTGAGTTAATGCGCGTTTGAACAATGGTCTGCGCATTTTTCCGTGCTGCAGCTGCTGCAATGTTTATTATACAATAGTCTCAGGTTTCTACGTCATGCATTCAGGTGCACTAATCTAATGCCGTGAGGTGCAGTGCTGCACAATTGCCTACAATTACACGTCGTCGGTGCAGCTTTTGCAAAGTTACGATGCGAAAGAGTTTCAGAGATAGAAAAAAAAAAAAAAAACAAATGATAAGTTACGTAAAAACAAAATATTGTATATTATTTTTCTTTGCGACAAGTTTGAATATTTCAAATTGAGAAATATTGTAAAGATCAACTTTATACACGCCATTTGAGTTGGCGGATCAAAATTTGAAATCCGATCGAATCCGGTTAAAAAACTTTGTTCAGGGATTTTCAGGGTCGTTGATTAAATTCGCTATACTTAATTTTCAAAATATGATATCAGATTCGTAATCAGCGATCCCAAAAATCATGGAACTCTATCTTGATATAAAAGTTGACCGATCAGTACAATAATGTGTGACTCAAAGGTTACGATCATTGATTGACAATTTGTTGTTGTTTGTTTTGTTTTTTAAACCTTGAGTTGTTTCGAAATCTGGTACTTATTACTTACTTTGCTGTTGGGGTTTAATTAGGCCTTGAATTTAACCAATTCGATACGAAACTGCTATCGACAATTTCATAATGAATAAGCATACGTTAAGTCGGGTTTATTTATTATGTATACAAGATCCATGATGCTGAGTTCGTTTCGAATTAAAATGAACGAATGAAATGATCTCTTTTCGGTACGAATCGGGGAAAAATCATTTACGTAAGTACTTTCGTTTTTATTTTTCATGTCTAATTACAGAATTATTCAAGTTGTTGAATAGAAAGCTGTAGAGATTTTTCTCTCATAAAAGTTAGGTTCCTTTAAATTTTTAATCGATAGAAAAGTTATTTGGAAAATTAGATGATTGATCTCGGTGATGTAATCGTCAGATCCCGTAATGTTTTATAATATATCGGAATAACATACCGACAGTTAACGACTCGATATTGTACGTCGAAAATGTTTATAAGAACCTCTTCCTGTTAACGATGACGTGAAGAAGAAACACGCCTATGCTAATTTGTCTTTATGATTCGACAGAGAAAAAGTGTCAGAATTGTAAAACCATCCGGTGAAAGTCCAACGATCAGGTTTATAATTTGTTGTTATTTTTTTCTCTCCCACAGTGTTTTTCGTCGGACTTCTTAATTCTCTTTCTAGAAAAATTTACGTTCATATTATTGAACATGAAAATTATTAATCATTCATATATTTTTTGTTGCTTTTTTTTTCTTACGTCTCTCGTTTACCAATCTATATAATTAAATTTCTTTACAATTGCGTGATTCTATATGTAAAATATCTGCCTCTTCAAAAGTTTGTTACTATTTTAAAACGATTTCTTATAATCCGGATACTGCAAAGTATGAAAATTGGCAGCATAAGCGATTCTTCAATTCCTTGACGTCACCTTGATCACCCTGAGTATTGTTTCATGGATACACCACGACCCAACAACACGTCTTCAATGATTAATTGACTAATCAGGAGTGATGTATGCACGTGCCCGTCATAGGAATGATTGATCACGTAATTCTTTCGCAATTAAATATACGTACTATTTCATTGTCATTTTCACGATTTAATTACCTTACACAGCCGCATTTTCGATGGAAAGATTTCCTCGTACGTATACACACTTTGCTCACTCATGTATGGATGCAATGTAATGAGGTAGACAGGTAAACACTCAATTATACACGGTTTATTTGGAACTAATCGCTCTTACGTATACATAATGTATACGGTATATTTTCTTTCGCAAACAGTCGATGTTGTCGAGCGACGCGCATAATTTTTATTTTCGTTATCGTTGTTTGTTGTTGATTTTCAAGGTGAAATTATATAAACTACGATATAAATATACGTGGATATTTTACCGTTCTACAAAGAATCTGTTTGAAATAATAATTATCGATGCAACAAACTTCTCGTCGATATACGCCAATTTTTCATCTTTTTTTTCTCTCTCTCTCTTTTACTTCACCCTCGATTTAAATTGGATTTTTTATTCGTTCCTCAGAGCTAATGTATCTTGAGGCCTAGAATTCAGCGGTACAAAAATGAAAAAAACGAAATGACGATGATAATGGTAAGAAACTCCGATCGTGTTTTCCATTTTCTCACGTTCCTTTCGCAGCATTAATCATCTGTAGGCATAATCAGTCGAATGAAAACAAAACGATTATTTCACTAAACGTGCAAAGTGTTGCATACGTTTGCATATATTACGAGGCTTGCACGTACTGCTGGAATAATAACGTACGTCAGACTGAAATAATAAATGCTTACGCTTATCTTGCCTTGCGAGTCGCCTCTTCTAACAATAATATCAAAGATAGAAACGTAAACTGATACGCAACATCTTCTTGCGCGTAAAGTTGATCCGTGTGTCGTAGTTAGATAATATGCCCACTTATCACGGATTCTGAGACGGACATTTTTTTTTTGCTAAGTTGGTTACGTTGGCAACGCAGATTCAGCCCGTGGCGGCCGATCGTATTTTCGGTATTTTTTACACTCCGCGCACGCGCAGTCGCGAATAAATTTGACATTACGCAACTCTAACCTCAATCTCGTGCCGCGGGAAAAAACGTGCAACATTCTCTTTTTATATAAAGAATCGTGTTCAATAAGGAATTTGCCTCCTTGTTAAACAATACACTGTTCCTATTTGATATTGATCAAAATTTTTTCGCATAATGTAAGATATGTATGTATATGTATACATATAATTACAAAGTTTGATTATAGGTACACATAGGGCATTCCATGCCAACTCAAACTAACGCGAAGGTTACCATTTTTGATTTTGCTGGAACTTGACCCTGTTTTTGAATTCTGTGAAAAAAGCTGCGTTGATTTTTTTCGAATTTTCTTGCCCAACCGTTCAGGAGGTCGTGAATTTTCGAAAATTTTTTGAATTTTATCGGCACGTACTTATAAATTTTTGAAAAAACCCTGAATTTGAATGTTATTTTCTAAAATTTGTGCGTTTTTGAATATACTTTTTAAAAATACTGTGCAAAAAGATGTCAAAAGGTTTTTTTTACTCAAGTGGTTTCAACTTCAAGATTAAAATTTTAAAACATGATCAAATTCATTGGAAATACATCATGGTCCATCGGTCGAAAATAAAATTAATTTCAAACGTGAGTTTTCTTTTTAATTGGGATTTCGATTTATCGTTACCGGTCGCTATGTTTCAGGACGCCACCGCCAGCTGGCGCCTCATTCGATCTCCGTCAGATCGGCAAAGTAATTCAAATTCATTTTGTGATTCAAAAACATACCATTTTTTGTTTCCCTTTTTTTCCGCCCACACAATTCTACAGTTTTGAGTTCCCACCGAAAATTCTTGTAATATCTAATCTTACGGTTTTTCAAATACAGCCGTTTTCGTTTCTTACGAATAACGACATAATTCGTTATCGTGCCGATATTTCAGAAGATAAAATGTTATCGCATTTGACATTTATCGACTCAAATCTGACTTTTCCAGGTTGACTGATTTGATGTGTTTGTCGTTATTGTTATTAGTATTGTTGTTATTATTATACCGCTGCATTTGCCGCACAAAAATTTGTTTTTAAAATTCACGATCTACCTTGTTACTTACAAGAAAATTACTCGATGATTCATATGTACTTAATCATTATCTTAAACATATATTATTTATGCGATTGATGTAACATTGTTATATTCTTTGAACAATCACTCATTCGCTGTATAACAATTTTTAAAAAAATACCGATTTTCAAGTGTCCGCGTCGAGTAAATCGAACCGCAGACAACGACCTTGAGATTAATTATTCACCGCTTATTCTCTTCATGCTAATCTTGTAATTTATGAACAATGCACACGTGCGGCCGTGATGTGGAATTCGATACTGCATATTTCTAAACAATAAAGGTCTGCTGGAGGATACTACGAATTGCCAATTATTTTTTCCTCAAAGATTCTTGTAGAAAATTCATCGCTGTACAGAATGAACCAAATAACTATTGAGCAATACACGTTATGCGAAATATTTTCAAATTGTTAAATTTTTTGGGAAACTACGAAATTTGAGCAAAAAATAATTACCGCACCATAGAAATAATTTTGATTGTTGAGAATGCTGTAGTTTATTTTTTATCCAAAATCCGAAGAAAAACCTCTCAGACTTTTTTTTAATTATTCTTATATTGTGAAAATTGTATTAACCGTTCACAATCAGCCATTAATATCCAGTACTTGTCAATTAATTCGGCTGATTAAGAAAAATATTTCCACTTTGGTTGGAGATAGTGATTTAAAGATTTGATAAGATTTCTGTCGTCTAATCTTACAAAATGACGTAATTGAAATAGTATATACTTTTCGCTCTAACGTGGTTTCAATTTTTTTCTTCTCATTCTTAAGCGTGTCCGGGAGAAGATCGAAAGCTGTTGGTGCTACTGAATCCGAAATCGGGACCAGGCAGGGCGAGAGAAACGTTCCAACGGAGAGTTCATCCGATTTTATCGGAGGCCGAGAAATCGTACGAGATCCATATCACGAAGTACCCAAATTACGCCAGGGACTTTGTCAGGTCGAAGGATATTTACCAATGGAGCGGCTTGCTGATGGTCGGTGGCGATGGTATCATATTCGAAGTCGTCAATGGACTATTCGAAAGGCCGGACTGGGAGAAAGCCATGAATCAATTACCTCTCGGCATCATCCCTTGCGGATCCGGAAACGGCCTCGCCAAGTCCATCGCACATGCCGCGCAGTTAGTGATCGATTTATTTCGTTATACTGCACTTGAAAGATTCTTCTTCTACCAATTTCTTTTCTATGATGGTTTTTCTGCTATATGTTATGTACGTTAAGCGAAAACAAAAAAATAACGACAATACTATAAATAATCTCACAACAGTTTCTGTTTCCCTATTATTTTTCAGAGAACCGTTTGACCTGAATCCAATGCTTATCAGTACTCTATCAGTCGTTAAGTGTAGAAAAACACCTATGGACTTAGTGCGAGTGGAGACAAGGAATCAGGTGATTATTATATTCTATAATTAGTGTATCGATATAACGAATATGATAAAAAAAAAAAAAAAAACAAATCAACAGCAGTAACAAAAACTGATTCATTAACGTCTTATCATTTTAGATACTGTTCTCGTTCCTCTCCGTCGGCTGGGGTTTGTTATCCGATATTGACATCGAGAGCGAAAAACTCCGTGCTATCGGTGGTCAAAGGTTTACCATTTGGAGCCTGGCACGACTAATCGGGCTCAGAACGTACAAAGGCAAAGTGTCTTTCCTGCCGTACGACAAGCCAATTCCAAAAGAGAACGGCACCACCGGCAACGGATTTCAGAAAGATCGGCAACCCGACATCGGCAAAATTTCTCATTCAAAAAGCTACGGGGATCAACTAGACCGGTAATTATGATTAGAATATTTGCGTGTACTCGACATGTCGCTTTGCATTATTCGGATTTTGAATCAAGTCGATGATTGACGTCGAATTTAGGTACTCGACTATCTGCGAATCCAGGAGTTACCACGACGCGATTGACGGCGATCAGATCCCAGATGCTCAGGAGAGGATAAACGGCCTGGACGCCAATGTCGACGAAGTTATAACTGAGAGCCTATCTCTAGAAACTGGGAATCACAGAAGGAGGCTCGACAGCTTCTACTCGGTTACTTCAAAAAAGTCTACATACTACAGTACTGGGGGTCTCTCCAGTTATCAGAGTTTCTCTGAATCGCAGAGCGCCGAATTAGGTATTAAATCGCGTTTTACAAAATTACCGAGTATTATTGTCATTTCGATGGTGATAAGATTATCCTTATAAAAATTCATCTGGATAAAATTTAACATACTTTCTCATACAGTTATCTCTATAAAGGATAACATCGTTCTCATTTTCATTTGTAGGTGATCAAAGACAAAACTATAAAAACGGGAGGTTCCTAATACGCTGCGAAAAAAAAACCGTTGATTCACCGAAATATTTCTTTGTGGGTGACAAAAAAAAAATAAAATACGTTGTTGCTGCGAATAATTTTTTGCTATCGAGGTGCTGGGAAATTTTATGCGAAAGCAACTATAGATAGTGTAGGTGTTTTTTTAAAACAACAAAAAATGTTACGAGATCAAGCAAAATTTAGTTTGAACAATACGATATTATAATTTTTTTTTTATTATTATTCTCACGTAAAAAAATATTTTTGCGAGGAGTTTCTACCAGACATTTTGATTGGGTTATTTATTTTCGCAAAATTATATCAGATTCTCGATTCGAAGTGGTGTGATTTGTATATTAATAGGGTGTTTTATTTTTTTAACTTAAAAAAAGGGTGGATACGAACAGAAAATTTATCTTGATGAAGATAAACTGAACTCACATCATCTCGGAAAGATAAGAGATAAATTGTATTTATCGAAGATGATAGACTTAGTTCAAATCACCTAGATAATGTTAAAAATCCAACGTTTTTATGACGTCCCTTGCACTCTGTTTACAAAATCAAATAACAAAATGTGTCCTGCATTTTTCCGTTTTTTCAGGCAGTGGTGAAAGTGAGAATCGAATTATGTACGGCCCAGCATCGACGTTGCCAGCATTGACCGCAGCGCTTCCTTCAACGTGGACTCAAGTCGAAGGTTTGCATCGACATGCGATACCGTGTTGACTAATTATTATTGATTTAAATTGATGTTAATTCAGAGTTCAATAAACGTGGGATGCGTCAGTGAAGATTAAACTCAGCTTTTGCAATGAGAACAAACACGGTTGTAGAACCACTAATGTTTGATAGTACCTTCTTTTCTCTTAGGGGATTTCATAATGGTCCACGCCTCCTATCAGACGCATCTCGGACAGGATTTCCTCTTCGCGCCTCGTGCTAAATTGGCTGACGGTGTAATTTGGCTGCTTGTTATTAGAGCGGGTATCACCAGGGCACATCTTCTGCAGGTATTATACTATTCCTCTTCCTTATTCGTGCATATTGCTAATTACCTTTTATTCTGTTTGTTCATTTTTTAGCGATAGATCCGATTAAAGGCATGAAATAGTCATCGTAGTACATAATCATAGAAATCGTTAATTTCTTGAGAGATTTCTAAAATTGAACCGTAATCGGATCACTAAAGAAATTTGCAAAATCTCAATCTGTTTCTTTTTGCTTTTCCACGCTTTTGTCTTTTCACTAATAATCTCGTATTATTACAGTTTCTATTAGGTCTAAGCAACGGTTCCCACCTCAACTGCCCTGGGGTTGAAATGATTCCTGTAAAAGCATTCCGAATAGAACCAGCCGAAGGTATGATCGGTTACTTGACGGTCGATGGGGAGGCCGTAGATTATGGACCGCTTCAAGCCGAAGTATTTCCATCCTTAGCGAACGTTATGAGCACATGATTACAAAAATTGTTTAATCAAATTGGCTCAGGTTTTAGGAAAATTTATCTCGCGAGGGTTTTTGATACCTCGAAAGCTCATTACCACTATTTATTATATTATCATTGTTTTGAGTTTTTCAAGGGGCCATATTTACCACTTGCGCTATTCCTGTTATGACTTGTTTAAATATTACAAGTAATTATATCGTACGGGTGAAAGTATTTTACTCGGCGAATCCAGCCACGTTCGCGTATTATAATTTCTGTAAGTAAATTTTTTTCGTTATGATATAGATAATCTAATTTGATTATTTGATACCTTTTTTTTTTTTAAATTAAATATATGGCAATCTGTCGTTTCTGCTTTTTCCGAAGCTATAATACGTATTGCGTGGTATAGTTCAACTTCCAAGATACTAATTATTGTGTATATATTTAGTGAATCGCGAAATTTTAAATAATACTTTAGACAACGATATATTATTGATTCTAGTATAATACGAAATCGCGTCCACGTGTGTTCGTGAAATTTTCTAGTAGACTTGATTAGATATTATGCATAGATTAATACCGTAGTACTTATTGTAATAAACTTGGTTTAAAAAATTTGCGATGTTCTACCTACACGGGTCAATAAAAACGTATAATCAACAGAGAACAATAAACTGCATTTACAATAAATGTTGAGGTACTCGGGGAAAAAAAAATTTTCTTATGACGTTTCAATCGAGTGTCGTATGTCTTCAAAATGTAAAAATAACAGAGATACAAAAGCATAACATGATTAATGATAATAATGATGATAATAATAATAGTTGCAGTTTGCACAAAATTATAAAATTTTGTATTATATCATTACACCACCAAATACATATTAGAATTTTCGGGCATTGCCTGTGCGTTGTTGTTGCCATTGTTGTTGTTATGGTTTATAACGAGAATTTTTTTAGTACAAAATTACAGAAAAAATAATCATTCAAGGGCTACAAAAAATCATATAAAATTTATAACGCCGTCTTTAAAATGTATATGAGTATTGTTCGAGACGCGTGATGAAGCAGCTAAATATAAAAATTTTAAGCTCAATAACAAATATAAGGATCAGGAGTATACTTACGCATGTGTCAAAACAATTGAGCACACGAAATCATTACCGTTAAATTGTGATAAGAGCGTGCAATTATATTCGTGATTGAATAGGTCCAGAGAGCGTGTTTCGCGATTGTAATTATGTATCGGAATCACTGTTATTATTGTTGTTGTTGTCGATGATATTTATTTCCATTCCCCTTGAATTCCAACTCGTAAACGAAGCTATGATGTGTACATATTGAACTATACTGTATAAATGAAATATCAACAGCCAGTTAAGGGGACCTACTTACTTCAATTCCATCATTTCATCAATTAACGGCTGCAGACGAATTATTTAAGCTACGGTTGGAGTTGAATACTTGTTTTTTTAAATCTTATTTCTTGTTTGTTTTTAATCAATTTTTTATGTAAATAGATTATATATACATGTTGCGACATCGCAAAGTGATTAGTATGATATTCGGATACATAAATTTCGTGCCAATTAAAACGTCAAAAGGCAATTAATCGAATGTTACTTTGGCAGGAAAAGCAAAATAGTAAATTCAATCAATCCTCTTCCACGGATTAAATACCGAGTTGAATGAGTATTGAAATAATAGTCAACTTCTTATATGTGCGAAAATTTTGCGGGTATAGTCTAGCCGTAGTGATTTTTTTTTTTTTTGCTTCACTCTCTGCTGTAACGGGAACTAAGCGTGATATGAAATTTTAGCTTTACCAAAAATTAAGAGACAAACTATGAGTCTATATATAATTAAGGATTGTAAGTTAAATTTAAATTTGGTGCTTGGATTGTCTCTTGTATCTTTTTTCTCTTTAATCAATTTCGCAATGCACTGGAAAACCACGTTCGTCAATTTATACATTTATTATTGTTGCTATTTTTTATTGTATTTTTTGTTAAACGACTAGTACGAGAATGGTCAATGATAATTGTAAAACAATGCCATCCAGGCACTTCATTTTAATGTTACGGCAATTATTACTAAAATATTAGTTGTATTAATAAAAATTATGAATTTATTATATTATTGTACAGTTTACTAGTGTTTTTCGAAACACTGCAACTTCTTATATTTCTCCTTTTCCTTGAGTAACTGCGCGGACATTATGTCATTGACGACAGCATAAAACAATTTTCACTTTAGTATCGTCGAGCGGTGAAAATTATTCAAGCTGTCGCGCTTTTATCATTCATCTAAATTCATTATTCAAGGTTTTTCAGAACAACCTAACATTTTTTGTTAAGTTTTCAGAAGATTACACAGAGAACAAAATTACAATTTTCCAATAAAACGTTCGTATCACTTTATTGAGAAGTAAGACGTTTATCTGTATTTTCAGTTCAATTAATTATGAGAATAATTTTATAAGAATTGCAGCGTAAAAATTTTGTTTTCTTTATCGATAAAAGTATCATCAGGCTCGTTGAAGTTTACACAAGATACTACACATATTTATATATAATTATATTCAGTTATTTCTTAATAACGGTAGTTATCGTATAATTATATGCGTGTAATATCTAAGTACAGTATAGAATATAGTATTATATGTACAAATGATGCATTGATCATACTACATCAGTTATGTACATCTTTTGAAAGAAGAATATTGATTAAAATAAAAACAAACAATCAAATAATTATATACAACTCAATGATCTTAATAAAAAAAAATGAAGTTGACTGCTGTAACAGTAATACATAACAATAATGAGCAAAATCATCAATTATCGTATACGTATACAGATAGGCTGATATTAAAAACGAGAAAAAAAAAAAATAAAAATGAAAATTGCAACTCCTTCGGATAATGACTTAATTAAAGATACTTAACTTACATATAAGATTACATGTTCGAAAAATAAACTGCGTACCTACTACAAAGACACGGACGTGCGAGTGAAAAACGGCACATATAATCGGCAACTGCGGTTTTTTAACTTTTCATAGATGCGTGTTATGTAAGTTGGAGCAAAAACTTTTCACCTTGGCTCATTAAATTAGCCAAAGATGCTTGCTCTATTGTAAGATAACTTTTATAAAATCGAAAAAATTTTTATCAAACTTGTCAACTTGACACCACCCGTAATTCATATTAATTTTATAAATTAAACATTGTAGGTATTGAATATGGGGAGAATTTGGGAATTTTTAGTAGGTAGTAGGGCTAGGATATGAATTGCTTAAATCACACACATTGATAATTTATAGCGAAATGTACGATTTCAACACTTTATCACGCATCTACAAGTTCATACAATTACGCAAATGATACTACTTTAAGTTTTCGAGTTAAACTGTTCTCTAAAACCAATATGATCGCGAGTTAATCGCGTACGATACTCTACCTAGATTCATAACGATTTATCTACTTCTTTTTTTTTCATTCATTGTTTAATTTTATAATTGTTATTCAGTTTGTACAACGATTTACACGAAGTCAGTCGATTCTCACGTCTACGCGACGATAAATCCTAAAATCTTATCCATTCCATCGTGAGCGAATAATCTGCGTTGAGAATACCTGTGATTTTTTCAGATATTTCATATTTTATATTATATTATTATATATTATATTATATTATATTCTCCAAAATTCGTATGAAATATGAACGATAAACCGATAAAAAAAAAAATATCTTTACAATCCTCAGTTCCCAAGATGCAACTGATTGCAGGCTAATTACGGTTCACTTAACTGTTGTTCTTTGAAAAATTCAAGTATTGCTCTAAAGCTCTCAACAATAGCTTGCCTATAAGCTATCAAAGTTAAATGAGATTGACATTTGCACAAATTTTCACAGTCTGCTCTTCTCATCACTAAGGAAAATTCATATCATTAAATCCGATTAGCAAAAAACGATACTAATTCTTTTCTCTTTAATTCTAAAAACTATAATTATATTCAAACCATCCTTTCAAGAAATTTCATGCATTATTATATGTAAATTCAAGTTTTCACCATGTAAATCAAAAGAAAAACAAAGCGAAAACGAAAATGAATTTCAATATGATCAATTCTTAGACAATGCGATTATAAATACATCGCTAAAGCCTACACATGTCTATAAATTCAATAATATCGAATTGACCATCTTGTCGAGTTTAAACCTCATATAAAAATTATTAAAAATTTGCAACTAGCATGTATCGGTTGCAAAGTATATTATATCGTAGGCGCACAATTTAGTCCGAGTTTTAGTCGTGCGACGTGGATTAATTACAGACTCGGTCAGCCATTTTTCAATATTTTTCTTTGTTTAAATTTTGTCTGTAATAAATGGTAGCTAGAGTTTATTAGAAAAAAAACCTGTAATAAACAGCTGGGCGGAGTATACCAGACACATAGTTACAAGTGTAAAAAAAAAATTCAAAAACGACTCTTTTCATATCCACCCTGTATTTTCCAAAACTCTATACGTATTTGACGATTTGCACATACGGTAAATTAGAACAAATATTAGATTAACGTTAAAAGTTTCAACAATTTCTAGTTACTATTCAATCCAAATTATTTAATATCGACGGAATTGTTTCGTTTCTTTTTTGCTTTACATACGTTTTGTCATCTTTTTTCTTTTCCTCAGACTCTAAACTCAGTACACCGTTAATATACGTATAGAATACTAAAATAGATATACATCGAAATCCAAAATTTTCAATTTCAACTTGTCTCATTTACCCTTTTTCTAACTTGCAAGACTGAGAGAATCTATGTTAGCCAATAAGTCCCTGACGTCGCCTTGAATTTCATCCGAAGTATTGGACAGTGATAGTCGGGAACAGAATGTGCTGAGAGCCTCGACCTGTTCTCTGGCATCTTTTTGCCTCTGCAAATAGGCGAGCAGCATGCCGACCACGTTGTGCACTTCTTCTTTGATCTTATTCATGTCCGAACCTTTGAAGCTTTGCAATAATCTCAACTTTGTCTGCGCTAATTGAAGGGGGTTGTGCCCGTGCTGGTCAGATGAGAGAACGTCCGTTCCTGCTTTCAGCAAGAGTGTTACTACTGCTATTTTACTCGTCACCGCAGCCAAGTGAAGAGGCGTGTTTCCGAGACAATCACGCTGATTCGGATCCGCACCGTGTTCCAATAATAGACGCACGACGTCCGTGTAACCCCTTAAAATTGCGCGAAAAAAAATATCGCTAATAACAAACTTGATCAAATTAACGTATCGCAAAGTCGAATGTTGCTGTGAAAAGTGTCTAGTGAAATTCCGCTGTCTTTGAGAATTCGTCAAGGGCTTTGCCAAATTTTTTTTTTTTTTTTTTCATAGAAAACTAGATTCGTCTCTCTGTTTTGCGCATGAAGGTAAATTAAATTATCCGGCTATATAATTTTTGACCATTTGTAAAAATAAGATGAATTTACTGAAATTAACATGGATGTTTATGATATTCGTAAGCAGGGCAGGTGATTCTTCTCACTATTTATATTTCAAACTATTTATACAGCTGGAATAAAAGTCTAAAACACTGGTGAATTGAATACAGTCTGATTATGATGAATATTCTACTTCCTTACTTAAAATTATAAGAATCTGTTTGGGTTTGTCAATTTTTTTCTCAAATGCATTCTAAAATTCACCATCAGTTGACTAATCTTTCGAAGAATCAGAGATTTTTTTTTTTTTTTTTTATATGTTGTTATTCCAGAAGTGAACTAATTGAAAAGCTTGAATTATAGCACTAACCTGGATGATGCTAAGTGGAGAGGGGATCTTCCCTGTTCATCGTGATTATTGGGATAGACACCACTTGTTAACAGTCGTCTCATCAGTTCAATGTTGTTTGTTGCAGCTGCCAGCCTCATCTTCCTTTCGTCGAGAGGCCCTTGAAACTCCTGCCACGTTTTCATCCTGAACTTCGATTTGCGCTGCATGGCATGCAGTTTCATTTTCCTATGGTATGTTGATCCTGCCCGTTGCGGAGACCAAAGCATATCTAAGTCAATCGATAAATAGAGGCATCGATTTATTGGTCAATATTTCTTTGAACTTATCGATATCAGGCATGGCCTTGATAGGCCAATTTATATAATTTAGAGAAGTTATCTAAAGCTCTCGCTCTTTGGGGTGTGGAAAACACAGCTAGATCTGAAAATGAGATTTCCATGGTATTCCTGAGTCTTTTAACCCAATGATTCACAGTTTTCAGAGGGCTAGATTTATTAATCATAATTATAGATACAGCCTCTCATCGCATTGGCTCTAAGGAATGCTCAATATTTAAAAAAATGCAGTTTTAAATTCAACAGTTTGTATAAATAAATTTACAATTCTGCCAATGATTTGTTGGCATATTCACTTCGGCACAGTGATGTAAAGTTGGTTTTATGGTGTAATGAGAAAAGTGCAGTAGAATCAATGATAAATTGAGCTTTCGATAAAACTTGATTCGTCCAAGCTTCAGGGACCTTAAGAAAAATAGCAACTCACTTGTTTTCAAAATCTCCATCGTTGTACTGAGCAGTTGACCATTCGCTCCATAAAGAGGCTCTATGTACATCGGTGGTATGCGAAACTCCAAAACCTGAAATCATCACGATGAAAAAAATTAGTTTCACTATCTTTTATACAAAAAAACCATCCACATATTCGCAATTGGAGTGAATGTTTTCCTTGGTTATAATTGGATATGCTACATCTTGTTTAATTGTGAAGTCATTGGGATGAATGTAATTGAGTTTACTATTCATTACATTATGAGTTTGTAATAGATGTTACATTTTTTTACTGTTAATAGCCTTTCACTATCCAACTAGAAATTGAAATTCTGTTTTGCGCCTAAGAAAAGATAAAAATGTAAAAGAACAACTTAAACCTGTATGAAATATAAGCATCTCTGTTTTATAATCGTTGAATCTAAGTATAATCTATCTAAGTACACCAAAAGACTGATCAATAAATTTGTAAAGCAAATGACAAAGTTTTTCATTGTATTAATTATAAGTTGTAGTATAGACATGTATAAAATCCTCTAGCATTGAATACAAGAAAAGATTAACAAAGAGAAAGAGAAAAGAAAGGAATGAACGACTATGAATTACATATGAAAGCAAGCATCATTTGATTGTCAAATTTATTGAAATATTATTGTTGTATAATCTCGAACCTAAGAACATATTTAGGTATCCAAAAAAGAGGAGTAATGGCCTTCGAGTAAAAGCTAGTAAAACATCCTAAGTTTCTCAACTTTCTCTAACAAGAGGGGGGGGGGGAGGAGAGGTGGGACATGCTGAAAGCTGACGAAAGAAGGGCGTTATAAAATGAGACAAGAATAAATTTGACATATTGTTTGGATATAATTACGCTATCCAAATTCAAAGTCAAATTTATGATAATGTATGTATTAACACAATTGCGTCCTAAGGTAAATATAAATATGTACCATTGGTAGGCATACAGAGAAGTGTTTGCATGCACATAGTAAATAATTAAACTTGAACTATAGTTATACGAGTCGTGCATTACCCTAGAGATTTGAAAACCTATTGAGTACTAGAAAAGAACGGTTTGTAATTTGTTGAATATGACCGAATAGTAAAGCGCAGTATATTGATGATGCCTTTAGTGGGCTATTAATAACATTGATATACCTTTGTAGGCTCGGCATTGGCGTGCAATACCAAAGGTCCTGAGGTGCTCGGTTTCGAAGTACCTTGACCATCAGCATTGGTGTTTAAACCAGGGCAAATCGAAGCGATGGGTAAACCCAGAGGTCGGGACGGTCCAACTTCAACATTGGAAAACTGACTGCCCGCGTTGTTGTTACCAGCATTTGATCCCTGGGGAGAGTTGAAATTCGCGGAGACGTTGCTTTCGTGGGTGACCGAGCTGTCGTTCGAATCGTTACCAGTCTCAACCCCGGAGTCGACCGACGTCATTTTACATCTGTGCGTGATTTTTGTTACACAATAGCAAGGTGTTCGACGGTTTTTTTTTTTTTTTTGCGTCGCGATATGCTTTTCCAGTATTCTCCTCGTTTTACTTTCCGTTCAAAAACTCAGCTGATTCTGAACCCAGCTGCAACACGGCGATCTCACCATTATTGTTCTCCTGACAAGTGTGTCGTCGGTATGTATGTAAGCCAAGTTACGTATATAGTTGTCGTTTTAACTGACTGGGCATGCACGAGAGGCGAATGAGAGAATAATAACAACAGCTGTGAAGCGCGTTGCGGCTCACCTCGATTATATTCACAGTCTGACCAACTCACCTTCTACAGGCTTCTCACATACTCTCGACCAAGTAACCAGAAATTTCTACACCCGGCAGCACCCGGCAGCGATTCATCTCTGCACCCGGTACCGCCAATAGGGAATTTTATAGAAACGAGAATAAACTATCGGGCGTACACGCACCGTTGGCGAACCAAACTGCATCAACAGAAAAATATTTGGGGATACTTCATGCATCGAGTTCGCGCAATTGCTAGGTTATTTTTTCTGGAATAGCTGTATAGGACATATTTATCGCAATGCATAAGCCTGGTAACAGATTTTGGATGTTCTTATTCGCCATGCATGTAGAAGGTTCCATCAGTGAAAATAGTTGCCTACACACAGGCGGCTAAAGGTCGCCCATGTGTGATTTATACGTTTGCATCAAAACTGCAAAAAAACATTTTATTCACGGCTAGAGTCGCATGACTTTTGAATTACTGTTTATTTCTATGCTTGAGCTCTTTAAATTGTTGCACGTTATATATTTCCACCATAGAGTAACTACTGTTTCAGAAATTCCAGAGATTTTTCCGGAAAGTTTCCGAAAACCGAACTCTTATTGTACCTTCAGTATTACAGTATTTTCAACAATTTATATTATAATGCCCGTCCAATTTAGAAAGAACGATTTATGTATCTTTCTATGTTTCGAATTAAAGAATAAAATATTACAGGTAACATTGGAATTCGAATGATGACACTCGTTTATAACATCTTGTTAAAGATGTATGAGAGATCAGGTTTTTAATACTTTGAATAATTATATTACAATAATAAAATAGAGTTGCATTAAAACTCGTTGAAATGCATGACTTAGAGCTAATACTATAATTTAAATACAAAGTGAAAAATTTACATTAATGAAAAAAGTTTTTGTTCCTTAAATTATAACAATATTCACGAACTTTTGGTCACTTCCGCTCCATCAGCATTGCTTTTTTTATAAACCTCTTTATACACCAATTCCTGCATTTGGATTCGCAGCCACATTCTTTTTTCCGCGGGTAGAGTTCGAATGTGGGGAAGTAGGCTCATTAAAAAATAGTAATTATCATCGCATCGACTTGCTTCTAACGGATCAACGGTCAAACTGATATTCGAATCTGACCCACCCATCAGGACTTGTTCAGGAGAAATATTTTGGAGCATCATTTCGTTGTCAGCGAAATTTTCCGAGACACTTTGAAATTCAAGATTTTCAAAATTCTCTTCTGGCTCTTGCTTGACCTCGACTTGGTTTACAGAATCCACTTTACCAGAGTCGTTTCCGTCTATTGACATGACGTGCTCGGAGAGTGCCTCCTGGGTATCCTCTTGCAATAAATTTTCATTCTCACTCGTATCGGTTTCCTCGACGTTTTCGCGCCTATTTCTTTCCCAAATCGGCGGTCGTGGTAACATTTGTTCCTTCAGAAATTGAAGATTCTTGTAATGTATCCACACCGGACGATTTCTATGGTATTTACTCTTTCGGTACACTTGTTCTTTCTTCAATTCTGCTCGGAAAGTGTCTCTCAGTCCCTTCCATTTCGCCTTAAGGACTGGTTCTGCAAACACACAATTACTCTCATTATTTGACAAAGAGTCCAGCAGTGACTGATCCTAGTTACTTTTATTCACGTAGCCCAGGATAAGTTGCAGTTATCAGCCAGCTCTCCACTTACACTTACACACACTTTTCTAGTTGCGCGCAGCTTCGCTAAATATTTTCCCGCCCAACTAATGCGAAAGTTCACGACGCTTCTATTCAGTTGCGCTAGATGGCAGCACTAGCGTGCGACCAGGTGTTTTGTATCTAGTTGTTCTGTGGCCGAATGCATCTAATCGCGCAATGACGAGAGGTTAAGAAAGCTTGTATTTTGAAAACTGTGATGAACCTTACTTTCTATTTGGTTTGTATTTTGTACCATTTAATTAAGCTTACCAGTGAACTTTAAATAACTTAGAATATGTATAACGTTACTTCCACAGCTCAAGCAGCCTAGACCTGTCTAATGTCATTCGGTTTCCGATAGTTTTTCCCACTCGAAAGTTTGAAATCGAGTTGTAAACCTACAGCATTGTGATTTTATTTACAACAGAAAATACTGTTTTCTAACGGACCTCCAAGCCTATACACGTCGCTGTAGCTGCACTCGCTATAGCGAACACTAGCGCGATCGATTATCTCCGCCCCTCCCCTTTGCGTCTGCCTTGAGTCTCTGTCGCAACCACTCGCTAGGTATCATTTTCTCCTTTTCGTTGACGGTGAGCGTTTGAGACCACGGAGAAGCTAGAGCGTAAAGTCAGGGTTCTCAACTTGAATTTATCCGATAATTTGTGCGGATGTTTATCCCAAAGTGAATTGTACGTAAAAGTACGCTTTATTATAATGAGCTGAGCAAGAAACGTGTGTTGAACAAGATTTCGCCGATTGTTCAAACACCGATTGGCTTAAAATGGGGTGGCATCGGGATATTACAGTTTCACCGTTCACACAATCTCGTGCTAGTCGCTTGAATTGTTGAAGGGAGGGGATTTTATACGCACGTAACGATCGCGTGAGGACGTTTTTAGGGCGAAAAGGAGGATGAAATGAAATCGATGGGTGAGGAACCTCGGCGAGAGGAGTGTTTGGAAAGAGTTTGCGAGTACCGTATGTAAAACAGCGCAAACCTGGCTGCGTGTGTACAGCTGTGACTCCCGTTGGCATGGTTGTTTGACTTTTGGTGCGAGATAAGAGAAAGGGGTTTGCATTTGGCGGGCTGGAGTTTTTGGCATTCATTTGAGGATGATATTAGGTAGGCGGATAGATACATACGTGGAAGCTTAAAAATCGTGGCAATTTCCATCCAAACGCGGTTAGTTACTTCGCGGTTATGGTAGGAAATGTGTCTTTGGTTCCAGAGGGCCGGTCTCTTGTAAACTTCAGCTATCAAGCGATTCGCGTCCATTTTCACTTCGTCCCTCATTTTTTCTGCCGTATTCTTCCGTTCTTCTATTCGGCCTATTTTTTCCGATAAAAATCGCTCCGTTTTTTCTCTCCCCGAACTCGGAAGCATTCGACAGTTCTTGATATTCATGCAAAACCGGTCCGAGCGATGCACGAGCGAATACTAGCGCAGATAGCGGCGGGATAGCGATTAGCGCGCAGGACGCCAAGTAACGATCGATTCGCCCATACAACGCTAGCGCTAGCAGGGAAGCTGTTATAGCTACAACAGCCAGACCAGGGCCGCACATTTGAGTTCCTTTTCACTCGGCCATTCGGGCGACCAATATTTACATCGCAACGGAAGGTTCAACCGTAATCCAATCTTAAAAAATATAGGTAAAATCTGGAAGAATCGATAGTTTGTACCTCGCAAATGGGGTTCTCAAAATATTTGTAGAGATTGTTACTTTGTTTTTCTCGAGGCTTGCTTGAGCGTTTTGCGCCCGACTGTTACGTATCGGGTGTTCCCGATTTAGGTATCCGATTTTCACCGGACATAGTTATAGAGACGCTCATCATTCGCTGCAAGGTGACTTACGACTAGATCGCGGAAGAGAAAGTAGTTTGTTTACTTTTTTATTAAGTTTTGATCATCGATTCTCTTACTTTTGACCACGTTTTAGTGAAAAAATTTAAAGGCAAAGTTGCGAGGTGGACGCACGTCCCAAGAATGCAGGACCGAAATGAGAATTGATCATTCTTTTGTTGCCATTTTACAGGAGGTACGGAATAAGTTTGAAAACATATAGTTTTTTATTTCACAGACACTCGGGTCAAGATACGATGGAAATTAAAGGGTTTGAAATTGTCAAACAGGGCGCTGAAGCCCGACTATTTAAAGGAACGTATCTTGGGCGACCAGCCCTAATTAAAGAAAGATTTGTTAAAAAATACAGACACCCTGATCTAGACACGCTCCTGACTAAAGATAGAACCAAGGGCGAAGCACGCGCGATTGTTCGTGCCAAGGCCGCCGGTATGATGATAACTTGAATGAAAAATATTTCTTCTAATAAACAGAAAAAAAATATCCATGAACTTGAATTTTTTTTCTACTACAATGACAGCAAAAATTCAAATCTCCGTATTACTGAGAAACTTGTACTAGTGAACAATAATGCACGAATTTGGAACCCGTGTTGTTCGGATTTCATTCTTGCTATTTACGAATGTCCATTTTATTATATTACTAAGTCAATTTATTAAACTTTTCACAAAATTCTATGGACATTTTTTAAAATTCTCAACTTAGAACAGTTAGTTTCCAATGTTGTTTCTGATACCATGTCTCGTAATTATGCTAATTGTTTCATTTTCATTACAGGTGTAAAAACACCAGCATTATTCTTAGTTGATTTTGATCGACGTCGTATATATATGGAGTATATCAATGATGCAATCACGTTAAAAGATTACATAGACTCTAATATCTCTGACAAAGAAAATGTGGGCTGTTTGATAAGTTTCATTGCAGAGCAGGTCGGATCTGCCGTTGCCAGATTACATTCAAGAAACATAATTCACGGGGACCTGACAACCTCAAATATGCTTCTGAAAAATTATCCCGTGTCGCAAAGAGAACGTACGGGTGAAAAAGATGAGAAAAATAATTTCGAAGGTGATTTATTTTATTGCTCCTTAAATTGAATTCCTATCACCAGGAATTTCAAAGTTTAATTCGTCATCTTCTAATTTTAAACATCATTTCTTAGGAGAGATTATCCTGATAGATTTCGGACTAGCTCATGTCGAATCTACAGCAGAAGACAAAGCCGTGGATCTGTATGTGCTGGAGAGAGCCTTGCTTAGCGCGCATTCGGAGGTGCCAAGTTTGTTTCCCGAAATGTTGCAGTTTTACCAAAAATTCTGCACATCAAAGGACAAACGCGATGTTATTGCAAAATACAAGGAAGTTCAGGCACGCGGTCGAAAGCGTCTTATGATTGGATGATCGAGATTTGACAGATAGGAAGACTTTCATGCTCTCATTTATGAAATGTCATTCGAAATGATTTTCTTTAAAGTTTTCTAAGAAGAATAAAATCTGTCATCTACATGAATATGGATGTTTTCTAGACAATTCCAAAACCAACAGCAAAAACTCCACAGCCTTTGTTCAAACTTACAATTAGATCTGGAAATGACTGCTTCAGTAAATGAAGACATTTAAAGTGTGCGAAATGTGTTTATAAATGGAATTTACATTGCGACGTGGCGTTATAATACAAGATCACGTTCGATACATCCGGTATGTTGTGAATATTCAAATATCGTGAATTATAGTTCTTACGCTGCTCTCGATGCAGTATATAATAAATAGGAATTAATTAATCTGGTTCAAATTCATCGTATTACATTATACAGAGCTTATCAATTATGCTAGATATACTAGATGTCTCACTGTTGTTTGGCAGGTTATTGAGCAGCTATTTCTCTCCTAAATTGGTATCAGTCGAAGTGAAGACCGGAATATATTATTATCCAAGTTACCTGCACAGATCAAGAAAGAAAAAAGAAAACAAAAAACAATAATTAAGCTCGATTATTAAGATTTTAATTCAGCCTGATTTCGAATACAAAAGAAGTGCTAGAAATATGCAAATTTACTTTTATATCTGATTTTGTCCGTTAGTATGCGTTCTTCAAGTGATTTTTGAGTAATGAATGTATATAGTTGAAAATTATATACATTCACAAGCTTACCAAAAAACCGGCAAACGATGTTACAAATCCTTCTTTGGTCAATTCCCAAGGGCCGCCGTATTCTTCTTCATCGACTTGTTGAAAATTACTAAAGTAGACATACATTACACCAGCATTAACTAAAAAGAATCTGAAAAAAACAAATTCCTCTTTAAACGACTTCAAGAATTCACTTGGGTCCACATAATTACCTTACTAATGCTAATTCAAATAATATCGTACAGTTTTATATAATTCATTATAATGAATGACATTGAAATACAATGACGCAGCATGTTGACGTACATAAATCAATTTCTGAAAAACAATTAACAACAGGCAAAGTCTGAAACATAAAATGAGCAATATTTCATTCATATAAAGTATAAAACTTACAATAATAAGCCTATAAATCCTTTTAGCGGAATTAATCCCCATCCAATGCCAACAATAATTCCTATTGCTTGTCTTGACCAATATATTACATCAAGGAATTCTTCCTGTGGTGAGAAAAGAAAATATTTCTTACAAGCGCAAAAGATGTTGATAAATTCATATCGCCGATATTTGCTAATTCATTAAATTTTTTAAACATGCAAAAATTCTGAAAAATATTTATTTATAAACAGTTTCTGTTTTTTTGTAAAGAACTTTGTTCTCGAATCGATGCAACCTGTGAAGTTACTTTAAGCAGCTAGGTATAGCTATCAGCTGTTGAAGAAACGCGCTGTACAAATTGTGCCAAATTTATCGATGAATTGAAAAATTCTAAATCACTTGTGAGTTCACTGTTAGAAGAAAAAAGATTCAGTTGTAATAAAAGGTGCAACATAATTAATCCTTATATAAATCTTATATTTTTTAAAGTAATTTGGACATAATTTCTTGGCAGTGATCTTTTGATCAGAGAAGTGTTTTGCAGGATAATAGTCGACGAGTAATACGAGTGATTAGGTAATTTTACTTATATCAAAGTGTAATGAATAGCACTTTACATGCTCGTGTAAATCCTAAAACAGTAATGAAATAAATGTAGGTAAGATTGATGGTCAGACCTTGTCAGGCCACTCCGAATTGGCAGTAATCGCCCGCGTCCAAACGCTTAGTTCTGTCTTTGCCGTGTTACCATTTTTGTCCGACTTTGTTCGTGACATATTTATTACCACGTATTGTTAATCTATTTTTTTTTTTTATTAATAATCTAATGCGAGTTTGTAAATCCAGGCACTCGTGCACTCATAACCTAATTAACATTCCCCCCCCTCAAGTGAAACATAGTGACCGCACATTGAACGTGTATATCACGACGTGGTCATGAGCAACGCGTTTATTCCGTCTCAATCTAGAGTGCTAACCACATAATGTGTTATGACAAACTATGGTTAGTTTTAACCTGCAACACCAGATGACAGATGACGCACGATACAGTTGAAGGCGGCGTTTTTGTTTTTTCGCTCAAAGTCATCAAGTTTAGGAGTCAAAGAAAAAGGTAGCATCATTTCAATCTTCTATTTCAATGATTCCACGAGTAACTAGGTATAGGCGGTATAGGCAATCACCAGTACACTCTTTCTCTCTCTCTCGCTCTGCGGCGTGAGCAGTTGAGGAACTGCACTTGTATGGGTGCGTTCTGATTCTTAGCTCCCGGCGCTGTCAACTATCTTTTATCTCTTTTGCACTCCCGAGTTCGTGATCAGCTCTGCCTCTGTTTTAGTGAGTTTTTTAGCGCTGCAAGCTAATTTCGGAACGCATCCTATGTAAGTTTGTTGCGCAAGGTTGAGTAGCGATGCAAGCGCAAAAATTAACTCAGTGACGGCAGCTCACCGAAGCTGAACGACCACACAGAGTTTAGTGATAGCTGTCAAATACCCGTGAAGAATCATAGATAGCTATTGTAACATATTAAGGATAAATGCATTAGAGATATTTTTTCACCGTTAAACGAACGTAACTCGGTCAATCGCCATTCAGCGAGTTCCGTAATAACAATGTTGTCGGCAGCGGCTAATACCATGTCTAACAACGGGGGTTCGTACAGCAATGACAGGCCCGCAAGCGCTGGTGAACCAGAATTGGCGACCGACGCTGCTTCTGGAGGATTTTTTCACTCTGATTACAAAAAGTAAGCCGTATTTTCGCACACTTATTAAACACTTGCCAATCGCAATGAACCATGAACATATTTACTACCGGCTAAATTCCGTCGATCCCGATCGAAGAGGTTAGAACAGTACAAATTAAAACGTATGTTTTCACATCGATTTTGATTCTTCGATTTTTAAGTAGTTTACTTCATTCATTACGCTTCTTACTAGACATGAAGATCTCAAGCAGATGCTCGACAGCAACAAAGACGGACTTAAACTGGAGGCCATGAAACGAATTATCGGGGTGAGTGAACATTGATAACTCAGATCTGTTCAAACCTATGTGAAAATTTAAGAGCTTCAACTGAGTTCCGATATCCGCCCCCCTTTGATCCAGAAGATGTCAGTCAAATTTCTGAAGTTCGGCAAATATGACAGAACATTATCGAAACATGTCTTTGCCAACTCAAAATTAAAATAACACAAATACACAGATATATGAAAACAATTTTAATCGTATGATGTGCCTTCAGATGGTGGCGAAAGGTAGAGATGCATCGGAGCTTTTTCCGGCGGTGGTTAAGAACGTCGTATCAAAGAATATTGAAGTGAAAAAATTGGTGTACGTATATTTGGTACGTTATGCAGAGGACCAACAGGACCTGGCCTTGCTATCGATATCTACATTTCAACGAGCTCTGAAAGATCCGAATCAGCTGATAAGAGCCAGTGCCCTGAGAGTTTTGTCAAGTATCAGGGTATCCATGATTGTGCCTATTGTCATGCTAGCCATTAAAGACTCTGCAAGCGACATGTCTCCCTATGTTAGAAAGACAGCTGCTCATGCTATTCCAAAACTCTATTCGTTGGATCCGGAGCAAAAGGAAGAACTCATCGCTGTTTTAGAAAAATTATTATCAGATAAAACTACTCTAGTCGTTGGATCTGCTGTTATGGCCTTCGAGGAGGTCTGTCCGGAAAGAATTGATTTGATTCATAAAAATTATAGAAAACTTTGCAACTTATTGGTGGACGTTGACGAATGGGGACAAGTCGTTATAGTCAATATGCTTACCAGATATGCTAGAACACAATTCACCAATCCCAATGCAGATGTGAGTAAGATAAACAGAGTATGCGAAAGAAAACGATCAAGTAATTCGAAATATTTGGAAATTTGTGATCTTTTACACTCATGTGAGAACATTTATTCTGAACCAGAAATTTTTTAATACAATCAAAGTCTTGTGTAAGAAATGTAGCAAAAAGATATCTACAAGAAATTTTATATGTCCAAATTCGCAACATTTGCAGTAGTTTGAAAAAAAAAATTCTTTCACAATGCCGACAATCTGATGAAGGATTCCACTGACGATTCAAAGCTGGTTTTCCAGGATGCAGAGGAGGAGGAAAATCGTCCATTTTACGACTCCGATTCGGATTCATCCAACTCAAAGAAGCCTAAATTTTCTCTAGACCCGGACCACCGTTTGCTGTTAAGGAATACCAAACCACTTTTGCAGAGTAGGAACGCATCGGTAGTGATGGCTGTTGCACAGCTATACCACCATGCAGCACCTCGCAGCGAAGTGATGATAGCTGCAAAGGCGTTGATCAGGTTATTACGCGGCCACAGAGAAGTTCAAAGTATAGTTCTTCACTGCATAGCGAGCATATCCATATCCAGAAAGGTAATTAAATTGAAAAGAAAACAGAATATTATACAAAAGAAAACGAAATTTCTTTCCCAGAATTATCAAAGAAGTTAATGAAATTTTTCAGGGTATGTTCGAGCCTTTCCTGAAATCGTTTTTTGTCAGAACATCGGATGCGACACACATCAAGCTACTGAAACTTGACATTCTTACAAATTTAGCAACTGAAACCAGCATCGGTGTTATATTGAGAGAATTTCAGACTTACATTTCTAGCAGCGACAAGGAATTCGTTGGCGCTAGCATACAGGCCATTGGTAGATGTGCCAGTAACATCAAGGAAGTTACTGATACGTGTCTGAATGGCTTGGTTTCTTTGTTGAGCAACAGAGATGGTAAGTTGATAAGAATACTTGTTTACTTGCGCATTGTTCATCGTCCTCTCTCGAAATTTGAGCACACAATAGTAGACAAAAACTTTGATACATATCGATCTTCCGAAGTACACTTGTTGGTGTGGAAACTGGATTGACTTATGATTAAATTAGTGACTACAAAGATTTCCCATTAATTTGTATGATTACTGCAAATATAAAACTGCACAACAAAAATTACATGAAGCTTCATGATTATTCTTGGTAGAATCTTTTATTACTAGCTACTAGTATCGTATCTACTAAACAAGAACAAAAACGTAAAATAATAAGATGCATAAAATCTTTACAATCAACTTTGTAGGAAATATTTTCATGTGATCACATGAAGCAATTACAATTAGTAATATTTATCTGATCACAGAGGCCGTGGTGGCTGAAAGTGTGGTGGTCATCAAGAAGCTGTTGCAAACACAGCCAAACGAGCACAAAGATATAATAGCGCATATGGCAAAACTGATGGATTTTATAACTGTCCCTCAAGCTAGAGCTTCGATTCTATGGCTTTTGGGAGAGTACTCAGACAGAGTGCCAAAAATAGCTCCAGATGTGCTGAGAAAAATGGCCAAGAGTTTCATAAACGAACAGGACATTGTAAAGCTCCAAACGCTGAACCTCGCGGTGAAGTTATATCTATCAAATCCGAACCAGACCAAACTTCTCTGTCAGTACGTCTTCCAGCTGGCTAAGTATGACCAAAATTATGACATTAGGGACAGGGCCAGATTCCTCAGGCATTTCATATTCAATCAAGATGGCGGAACCGCCGAAACCAAGTTATCACAGTTTGCCAAGAAGATATTTTTGGCACCCAAACCAGCCCCGATGCTGGAGTCTAGATTTAAAGACTCCCAGTTCCAGCTGGGCACGCTCTCTCATTATCTTGACACTCCTTGTGTCGGTCATCACATTTTACCACAGTTTCCAGAGGTTGCACCAGACCCTTCTGTCAGAGATGTCGCCGAGCCAGTAAGCGCCCATGAAATAAAAGATGAAAGACACAGTAGAAAGGAAAAGAGAGATAAGAAGGCGACAAAGGAGAAGGAGAAGAGCTTTTATAGCGAGGATGAGAGCAGTCCTGCGGAAGGTAAGAAAAGATGGAGTGAGGAGCATGATTTATGTAGGAATTTAAGCAATTGTCAAATGATGCTGAGACTAGCGGAAGAAGCTAAACTCGCGAAGTTATGGACAGTAAGGGCCAGACCACTGCAGTTTGATTCTCAACAGGCTACGTTGAACGGTCTCAGTAGTATAAACGTGATATTTCTTTTATTAAACTCAGCCCTAAATGTTGACACCCATGGATCGTTTTGTAAGAAATTTCCTTATATCCTTTTTTGAAATTTTTCACAATCGTTTCCAAAGTATTGTTTGCAAACCAATCATTGTCAGGCGTCATCTCTTTCTACTGTAATATTTTGCAGTCGAGTTTGGAAAATTTCAAGATATCTGCCCGTCGAAAATTTCATTACAAATTAATCCATAGGTTTGAAAATTCAATGCCGAGTTTAATGAAACCAATTTTGCGTTTATATTACAGCGACGTAAATAAAATTGAAATGAAGAATACAATTAGTTTCAGAGTCTGAGAGTGAAGACGAGTCTACCGATTCTTCGGAAAGTTCGTCTGAGGATAGGGAGTCCTCGGAGTATTCTTCCGATTCTGATAAGTACTCCGAAGAGGATGAAAAGAAGAAGAAGAAAAATGTGATTAAGAAGTTGAACAACAGTGACAGCGGATCCAGTTCCCAGGATTTTGATAGCGAGAATGAATCTGATAGCGAGGAATCCGAAGAGGAAGAAAAGCCAGTTAAAAGAGAGGGTAAAGAAGATGCTAAGGAAAAGCCAAAGAGCAATCTTGATCTGCTTTTGGATTTGGATGATGGTGCGTGATTCAAAATATTTTCTTGGTTCAATATTTTCATGGATCAACTGGTTAATTCGGATCGTTTCTTTTCAGTGATTCCAATAACTCCAATAATGACACCGAGTCTCGGTGGTTTCTTGACTCCAATGAACCCGCTGCAGCTGAACGGAGTGACGGAAGTAGCAGCCTCTTTTATTCCCATCAAGGCCACAGAACTGCTTAATAAAGTCAGTGGAAAAGGACTGAAACTTGATTTTAGGTTTACCAGATCTCAGCATCTCGTTAGCTCTGCTATGAATAGCATTGAGCTAACGTTTTCTAACGAAAGTAGCACTACCATAAAAGATATCAAAGTTGGAAACAAGGTGAGGTTGTCCACTATGAAGGGTGTTAATTCCTCTTTGCTGCTTGTTTGTTGTTTCATTCATTCTTTGTTTTTCTTCTCCTGTTAATGAAGGATGTAGAACTTTATCAACTTTTCTGAACCGTTAAATAACTTTACTTTGTAAAACTAGCCAGTAATTTTGGTAACCAAATCGTAATGTGATAATATTCTTTTCAAGTATAAAAAAACTTTTTAAGGTGTGTTTGATCCCTTTAAAACCAACAAGTTTTGCTTTGTCAGACTGACTCTTCCTCTACAACTTGCGATGAGTCAGTTTATAATCGATTTTCAATATAAAGATGCTCGTGTTTTGAAACTACTTCAATTTTAATCTAATTTTTTACTTTAACGTCTTTGAAATAAATTATAACCAGATTTAAACTTTAGGGGCAGATGAGTATAAAAATTATACAGAACTGAAATCTAATAGCAGAATGTTCTATACTACAAGTTCAATGCAAAGTTAAAAAGCTATTGAAAAATTTACCATGTTTCCAAAACTTCTATTTATCGTAAAAATATTGATTTTTACAGGTTAGCCAAATACCAACTCACCGTCTCACGATAAAACGGAATGACGATAGTTTTCTCCTTTCAGAATCTGCCACCGGGAATTCAAGTTCACGATTTTATGCCAATACAAATACTTCAGCCGAAAACGACATCATCTTCAACAATTGGCGTTAACTTCAACGATTCAACGCAGCCGGTTAATTTAAACATAAATTATCAAAAAGACAATGAAACGCTGTCGTCCTCAGTAACAGTCAAAGCACCCGTAGGTGAATTAGTACGATCTGTAATGGTGACTGAGAGCTTCTTTACCGCGGAACAGGCCAAGTTGAAAGGGATGAATGAGCATGTGGTGAAAATAGCTTTTCCTGGACACAACAGAAAAATTATATCACAGAAAGTATTCGAATCTGCCAATGTTGCTCTGATTTCTAGTGAAGGCAATATATTAAGGTAAGATATTTACCAACTTTCAGTCGCTTTATTCAGACATAGAAAACGTGAAGTCTTATAAGTTTGTATTTTCTTTTCATGTCGAACAAAAAATTTTTATCTTCGATTTCGGATTATTTTCGTCGCAAAAGTGACTATTCTAGAATTACCTGAGCTGAATTCTCTTTCCTTATTCTTTCTTTTTTCCTTCAGTAAATTTTCCGTTTCATTTAAATGCTATAAAATTTTCCAATTCTTAAAATCATACGTAATTGATGGTTACACGAAATAAAAATAGTTTTCAAAATCTGGTTACAGGTTCGCGGCGCAGACTTTAGCCTCTAAATCGTTAGTGTTGATAACAATAAAAATCGGAGAAACTGACGATTTGGAGGTATGCGTAAACTGTGAAAAAATGGTGATAGGATCGATGCTGCTCAACGACATTAAGGCTAATTTTAAATAAACCCGCCTTCTTAATCTTAATGTTATACATAATTGATATAAAAACGATAGAGATCAAATTCGAAAAAACAAACAAATTTTCTCACCCCACCCGCATATTTCATTCCATGTTCAATCACACTATATATATTAAAAGACTAACATTGAATTGGGAAGTAAAACCGGATTGAAAGTATACATGTGTAAATCATATGCATGTAACGTATATTGTATATTATACTGATATCATCTCTAACCATTTTAACCATCATTTTTCTTCTTAATATTTTTTTTATAAATATATATATAATAACAAATGTTATCCAAATAATAGCTATATATATATATACATATATATACACACGTTATTGAATTATTAATTCGATTTTTTGTTTTTCTTTTTTTTCCCAGCTATCCAATTAAAATCAATATAATTAACTTTTTCTTTTATTTTGCAACCCATACCATACCAATTTTTTGTTTCCCTCGTTACCGCCGTCTACAATTTCCCAAAATTTCAAACGAAATTCTTTGCTTTTCGTCAAAAATCTCGCCAAGACTGCAGTTTGTGGACGGAAGAAAAAAGAGAAAGAAAAAAATTAAAATAAAAATATTTAAAGTTAATGAGTAATCGATCTGTACAAATAAATGAGTAAACAAAACCTTTAGACATTCCATCCGATATCGGACGTGAAAAGCCAATGTCTTCGTTTGGAAACATTTGCGTTATTTTAGTTATGATTTCAGTGCCGATTCCATTACCTCTACATTCTGAACGTATGTAGGCCGTATCTAGCACTGGCATCGCGTACTCCACTTCACTTTCAGGGAATATTTTCGTACCTGTAAAAAAAACAATGTCATCAAATATTAATATTTTTTACAGCTTTTCACAGTCAATGACAAATTTCCTTAAGCATCTAGTCGAGGTGAAATCCAACTTGTGTCACAATCTGTGCGTGAAAGAATTTTTAGAAGGTTTATTAAATGACAATTTTTCTTTCAGAGATTATTTTTATCCTTATGAAGTTGTGTTGTTGGTTGACAATAAGTAGGGCCTAACTTTTTGCAAAAATTTTTTTTTTATAAATAATATTTTAGTAACATACATTTCGTCAGCATGGCGACGTGCTGAGTTATCAGCTGATCGTTTGAAGTCAATTATTCGAACATGAAGCACAGAATATATCATCCAAGTTGTTAAACTTATTTTCCGGTATTAAATGAATGTTCAAGTAAAATATGGAACAAAAATCAAGTTTTGTATTTGAATATGATCGAGTTTAAGCATCACGTTTTCTGCCATCAGCTCGGAACAGCATGTTTCGATACATACGGATTGTTAGTGTAAATCAATTTGTCCGAATTGGAAAATGTTAATTTCTCAATTTAATAAGATTGGATTCTTAGGATTTCGAGTTACTTATGTTCACCTAGACGTGTGTTACCTTTTTGCTTGAGCGTAAAAAATCCGATCGCCGTACCGTTTTTCCATCTAAGCATAACTAAGTCAGATTCGTCAGCATAAGCAAAGACCGATTCATATTTTTCTTCCTTTGGTGAATCACGCTCTAAGTAGATAATCTGAGACAATGCGTAGTAGACGATTTTTTCCTTTCGTGTTTTAGCCTGATGAACAAAATACTTATGCGTGAAAGATATGTAAGGTAGAAACGGTAATGTAAGCAATCATCATTCAATCGTTTATTTATTTATTTACTACAACCTCCAACCAAATATCATCGCAATCGCTGTCAATAACACCGTCGAGATTAATTACATCATCCACGGTCTTGATCGCGATAAACTTGCCACAGGTTGTGCAGTCCAGGCGCGAAATGTCTCCCTCAATTTTGTACTCTGATAAATTTAACCGCCTGCCAATCGTTTCTCTGCTTTGACGACAGCTAAAAATGGTAAAATACTTTGAAATAGAACGATGTTCGTAAATTAAATTTTAGCATATTTATTATTTTGTGTAAATTTGAAAATAATTGATTGTTAAATGTGTATTTGGCAAGCATTACATTATATACCAGACTCTATATTGTATAGTTACGAGTATATCGTGTGGATATAGTATGCACGAGAGAGGATTTAATGCGAATGCATGAAGATCACCTTAGGCATAACATTGAATCGTGTCGAAAGCGACCCTGGAGAGTATCCATTGTGATATACCTATATATATGACTGCTTCTGTCGCAAGTTTAATGTATTTATATATGTATGCAGTGTGTCGCATGTGCTGCAAACCTCGACGAGACAGTGTCAACGTCGTCCATTAATTACGCTTCCAAAACCACTGTGACTCACTGCTTCACCTTGCGCGATTATATGTACACACTGACGTACGTGGACAATGTACACGCATACCATGTGCATCATTGCATGCAATTGGCGAGACACCAGCTGATATTCCCCTCAAAAATAATAACGAGATCAGTCATTTGGCTATTGTCAGAATACAGTCTTACAGTATACAGATATAGGGACTTTAGCAATTATCAGAGCCTGAATATCCAGTTATTAGCTGGTTTGGTGAAGTTTTTGAAATTCAACATTCATCCAAAGCAAATAATCTTTGTCAATATATAATAGTTATTATCATGTTAACTGCTTCTTCTTCTTCTTTCATTTATGAATAATGAAGAAAATATTTTCATATGGATAACGTTATCGTAACGAAACATTGGGGAAAAATGAGTACTTATTTAATTTTACAATGGTTTTGAACGAACAAGATGTGGAAACATGAGTGTGTTTTCATCTGTTACGGTTTACTGAATTTCAAATAATTCCAAACGTTACGATAACGTTACTAACTTCAGTTTGATGGTATTAAAGGTGTACATACAGCTAACGGAAACGAATTGATCACTACGAGTTTCACCCAAATATTCAATTTACAGACTTAAATCGCGAATTGAGAACAATTACGGTCGTCGTAACAACGACCCCTTTCATTAATTTGTCATGGGAAAAGACAATGATCAAAATCAACCGAATTGAAATCACTCAGTTTTTTCGGTATTTACGGATTCCCCCCACCTCGCGGCACAGCGTGAGAATTTATTGATAGAGCATGGAGCCGAGGTTCGTTGAGCGGCCGCAAGATGGCCGCAGGCTGCCTAGTCGGTGGACTCTTATTACGGGTCGTACCGTATTACTTCAGTGCCAACCAAACAGCCGAGCGGAATTAACATAAGCGACGAGCTGCCAACCAAGTGGGCGCAAAGTGTTGTCGGATATTACAGTAGTGGTTATAGCGTTCAATTCCACCTACATACCAGATACCTAGGCTCTGTGGCAAAATGGCCGACGAGTCGAGATGAGCGTGTGACATTCGCTTCTCGCAGAAGTCGAAGGTGTTCTCTATGTAGTGTTACGGTGTTTGTTACGGTGTTGTGTCGACGTCGTGGTAAAAAATTGACGTCCGAGGTGAAATACTCGTCGGGTGTCGCGCTGTGTCAAGTGGATGGGTAAAAGTGTCCGGCTGGTTTAACCCCTCGACGAATACAACCGAGTGCGGAAACCACGACTCCACTTAGTTAAGAGGTAATGTACAGAAAAACAACCTTCATCCGTAAACAACACGATATAAACAGAATTACTAGAATTTTACACGAAACGAGGATAGAAGTCCGAGAGACTCTCATCCACGCACTAGAGTGTGCACGAACACCAGACCGTGTTTCCCGTCGGGAAGTGTGTGAATTGCTTTTTTATTTTTTCCTGATTGTTTTTTTTTCCCTGTTTTTTGTCTTTAATCGTCACCGAGTTTACGCAGCGACCCGCGAGAAACTCTCGAAGTTGCTTATTTTTCTCCTCTTCCCGAGTGGAACCTCGTACTTTTTCGAACCTGTTTCTAACCGTTTTCCCCCCTGTTTTCCTAATTCTTGCTCGATCGACCGGCCCTTTAAGAGTCCGCTAACTTTCCTCGCATACCTCTCATCGCTCTAATTTTTTCGAGTATTTACTTGCTACCCCGATACGTAGAAACAAAACGACGTTCTCTCCTTCGCAATTCGCTGTTACTTACTACAGGCACTTTGCGCGAGAATTCGTTATGTTTTATTCAATGTTTGAACGGACGGAATATGCAGCAGCAGCAGCACCTCTCGAAATTCGCTTACCCGTCGCTAAACCTCGACGACTCGGTGTTATTAGGATCTCGCCTCCTTCACGCTTTTACGATTTTTAACAAGCGTCAATAACCAGGGTGTTCAGTCGTCGTGGAATTTCGACAGTCACGGAATTCTCCCACCATGGAATTTGATGTTTCGACCTTGAGAGACAGAGAGAGAGCGAAAGCGAGAGAGAGAGAGAGAGAGAGAGAGGGAGGAGAGCTTGCCTGAGAGAGTAAACGAAAAGATAGAAACGCCAGAGAATTTTATATCGTGTCTTGGAATTCCTTCGCGTTTCACCACCGAGCCGTCGGAATTCGTTCTTGATTGAAGTAGAGAAGAAGTGGAAGAAGAAGAATAAGAAGAAGACATTCGAGAATGAAAATCATCAGCGGTATTTTCACTTTGCTGATACCGTACGGAATAGATACTATTTACAACGCTGCGACGACTCTCGCGCGAATTCCACATTGGGCGAGAGGAATTTTTTCTCTTTCTTCCTCTCGAAAAACCACTTTTTCCGACATCGCGTTGGCGATCGAACGAAGGAATGGAATTATCATACGATTTCACCGCGTAGTATTTACGCCTGCACGTAACGACGAGCGTTAATATCGACTCTTAATTTCTTCAGCCGGTTTAATGCTCACGGTTAGCGCAGTCGACTTCTTCCTCCATCTGCACACGACGACCTCGAAGAACGTGTGAAATATTATACGTAAAGAGACTTCCACACTTGCGAGCATAGGATGAAGATTATTTCAACACGCGAGTGTTGAAATTCTTTTTCTCTCTTTCTCTCTCCCTCTCTCCCTCTCTCGATTCTTAATTAAACGAAAAATTTTTCTAAAAAGAAGCGAAGAAATGTGTAAACCGTGCGTAAAGTAATCCCGAATGAATTAACGATTATCGTGAAATAATAATGACAATGGTAATGATAAGACTTAACGGTTCCAGAAGCCCCAGATTAAGTTGTTATAAACGTTTGATAACTCGTCTCGAGGCGATAGTTCTGAGTAACAGGTTCTTGGTAAAAAATGCGGTTGCCATCGATTCGTGTTTGTTTGTTTTTTTTTTCACTTTCCTGTTGTTGTTTTCGTTGGCTTAAACGGTTGAGTTACGGTGATAAGTATTCTTGCCACCTATTTTATATCCATCTTTTGTGTATTTAAGAGAACTTGTCAACATAATTCTTTACGGTTTTTTTAAATTTGTTGAGTCGAAAAATGGCACCTTCAAAGGGTCAGTACAAGAACATCTCTTCGATCAAATATCTGCCGGTTTATTCTCCAATCGAATGTAGGTATATGTTTTTCGACTCTTCGGTAGACGGTTTTTTTTTCTTTTCTTTCTTTGCTTTTCAGCAATGCTCGTTAAAGTTTTGTTTTGTTTTGTCTTGTCTTCTTTTTCACACTACATTTTGATTTGTCGATAATATACGAACCGAGAGAAATATATGTTCGGTAGGTCAAGGCTGCTGCCTGCACTGCGTTTTACGCACGTACGCACGCGTTGTGTGTATATGTATATCTCTTCGACTCTCCAGATGTGTGTTCCTTCTTCTTCTTCTTCTTCGTCTTCTTCTTCTTCTTCTTCTTCTTCTTCGTTCTCTTTCCTTCTTCGTTGAATCTAAATTTATCCCTCTTCGAATTCTTACACCACGGTTGTTGATGCGTAAAGCCGCAACGAGGTTGTATGGTGGTTGGCACAGAGTCGCAGAGATACGGTGAATACCTACCAGGTATAAACGCAATACTCACGCGATTTGTACAAAAATACCGACGAGGTATTTATCTGCCCGCATATCATGTGTGCTGTTTTTACCGCGTGGGTTTTAGAAGACTATGAACGAATGCGAAAGTCGCGCTGCTCCCTCTCGGTTATATCATACACGTACTTTTAATTCCGCAGGCATGTGCGCGTTAAATATATACGCTTTCATCGAGTGGATAGTAATATTGATGATAATAACGATAGTAATGAATAAATCTAGGTGTAATTGTAACACCGTTAAAACAAAAAAACGAAAAACAAAAGAACATGTATATAGAAGAGAGAATGAAAGAAAATTCGAGATAAACTAAATGAAGGACGGGAGAGGTAAATTGTAAAATAAAAAAAATGGATTTATCCCTTTTGCTAACGCGAGTTAATTTTATAAAACCTCCGTGCACGTCGTGCGAACTCCTTTAATTAGTGAAAAAATAAATCTGTTACTTATATTACGTACATACACGGTTACCGGAAACTGTTGCCGCCATGTTGTCGGATAGTTGGAGAAGGAGAGAAATAATAGGCACAGGTGGTCTCGGGCTTAATGGATATAAGGTTGTAATATAATGATGGTGAAATTGAGAGGCACAGCGGTAGGATGGGTCGTGCTGTTTAATTATTTTCAACAAGGAGAGAGAAAAGAATAAGAAGAAGAAGAAAGGAGAAGACAGTCTTCCGGCAAATTAGCTGCTGCTGTTGCAAATTCACTTTTTTACATCTAGTCGTCGGATGAAGTAAATTGTTCGAATCGCATCCCGCGATACTAATTTGGCTCATCGTCGTCGCCTCCGTTGCTTGCCTCCATAATTAATTAAACTATGGATATCGTATGGCTATTGTATGTACATTAGGGTATTTTGGAAAAAAATAATTTGTGATTTTTCACCAAGGCACCCCCTAAAAAGTTTGTTCAGGTTAAAAGAAAGGTTCTGTCAAAATGTGAGAATTTTACGTTACATGGAAGACGGTGCTTTTCGTTGATTTTTCACTTTTCTAAATTTTAGATTATTCGATTGGAAAAAAAGATAAGAAATGAGATATGTTTTCATGTTGTGGAATTACTTTGATTTCTTTTCTTTTTCACGTACAATCTGCTCACAATTAACAACAATTGACGTTTTGAATAGTAATCTTCATTTCCGATTACCACCAAAGTGTGGTAGAAAGTGATATTATTATACTCTTATAGGGACGAAAAATGCAAGGAAACGCACAAATCGAGAGTAAGAAAAAAAAAAAATTGAATAATTACAAATAATGTCAAAGCGTCTGACTAGTGATTAAAAATTTGTATGGTAATTGACATTTTTTCAAACTCTATAATGTGTTATTGCGACGAATTTTAAACATAATAGATACAAGTCTTTGTTTTGACGGAGTGGTGATGAAAATAAATGAAATTTCGTACCAAACATTTCGTTCTCGCCTTAACGATGGCTAATGAGGTTAAAAATAAACTTTCAAGTCTTACTATATTATTGCGATGAGTCAACTTTTATAAGAAGATAGTATTCCATGGTTTTTCGGGTCGCTGATTACGAACCTGAAATCAGATAACAAAAATTCAAGATAGCGAACGAAAATTTCAAAGTTAATCAAATCCGGTTAAAAAACTTTATGCACTGGTTTTCGGGGTTGCTAATAAGATTCGCCATACTGAATTTTGATAATCTAATTTCAAATTCATGATCAGTGACCTCAAAAAACACTGGACAGAGTTTTTTTTGCGGCTGCGATCGAATTTGATTTATTTTCGTCCGCCATATTGGATCCGCCATGTTGAATTTTTTGAATCCGATTTCAGATTCGTAATCAACGATCCCAAAAAATTATAATTCATGCGTAGAGGAGTAAGTTTCTCAGAAATGAATTATTCCTGTAATTTATTACAATTGTTTTCAATCGATTTGTTACTAACGATAAGAACCGCAAAGAAACGTGTTGACAAGTACTCTAAATATACTAAAAATGGATACAAAGTAGATGGTAAAAATACTTGACACAATGATTGAGTATACTTGTAATTTAATTTGAAACATTTGTTGTAGTATATCACTGAAAGCTATTGCCAGTCGCTTTTCGCAAAGACGGAAAAATGATAAAAAACACAAATAAAATCAACTTCCAAACACCGGGACGTTAAACATTTATAACGCGATTTATAAGGCCGACAGATGTTGTGGGATTTACTCTCGGTCATTGTACAGTAAATTGTACTGTTAAGAATACCGAACGAGTGAATCCGTTTTCACATTTATTATGCAGCGTTATATATTCTTTATGCGTATTTTTACGTTCCCGAAAATTGAAGCACCTTTTCTAATCTCTTGTTTTGCATTCTAGATTTATTATAAATGAACCTGTTGCTGCTATTTTTACATTAAATTCATTATCGAAACATGAAATGTACAACAATAGAGACAAATCGCACGCGAATTCATGTTTTACTTAATTTTCTGTAAATCAGATTCGTTGGTAAAAAAGTGTCAAGGAAAAACATGAAAAATATTAATTGATAGTTGCTTCTAATACGGATTCTGAGATACAATGATGAATATTTAAAGAGATACTGAAACTTGGGAAGCTAATCGAGTCCTCGATATCGTAGAATTATTATTTATCATCCTGATAATTATTTGTTTATCATTAAAACTCGTACGAGAAAATTGCAAAAGCCAATAATGCAATTGGATTTTATTCATGAGTCATGAAATGTCGAAATCATCGCGAACATAACGTCACCGTATGTTTATATTTTGCGATTAGCGAAACGTGATACGTGTCTATGAATAATAAATGAAACGATAAGGATGTGAAGAAATTTGATCTGTAATTTCACTGCATATCGTATTGCATTTTTGTTATTTACTGTAACAATTATATCTCAGACATTTTACTCCGGTTTATGCTAATATTGTTTTCTCTCGGTTCGTTTTCCGTGTTCCGAACGTAAAGTTGGAAAATTTTTCCAAAATCCAGGGAAAATATATTACATTCTTGCTTAAACGTCTCGTGAACGTTCTTACGAATGTCAAGTAAAAGGGAGAAATTAAATATATCCAGTGAATCATTTTTCATGCGTGAGGAATATTGGTGAATGCAATGTACGAGTGTAGAAATCTAACATATCGAATTACACTGATTTCAAACTTTTATATTCATTCCGGATCTGGATATAGTTTGAAAAAAAAAACCCACGCACACACACACAATTGAATCTTGACGTTTTATAAATTTATAAATGTATTTCTTACCATGATAAACCTTTGTTATGAAATCCGTGGGTTTACTTTTTTTATCTGCATGCAAGTTGCAGTTTTCAGTAATATGGCGAATCTCATATATATATATATATATATATATATATATATATACACAATAAAAAATAAAAAGAGAACAGATTCCACTAAAAAATGCAGGAAAAATGTGCTACCTTTGTAGGAAAAAAAATGATATCTTTGGCATGGGTATTTTTTTTCGATGAGGTTAAAGTTGGTAACGTTGCTGCAACGATGCATGTTTCGGAAAAATCGTTACTTCGCACCTTTAGGATTGTCCGAAATTTAGTCAGCCGTGATAAACAAAACAGGCTCGCATTTTGAAAATTCAACTTTTCGAAAGTCGTTCTAAAATTCCTCAATGATGATTTTCCTTCCCGAGGTTCCGTTACGTTAACGTAACCCTCTTTTTACATACACATGGGACGGGTTTGAAATTGGTCGGAATGACCATGATTCCGAAGGTAAAAATATCGAAAATTGAAAAAGACGGAAAGATGGAAGTGGCGAAACTTTCAGCAAGTCAGAAATTCACAGAACTGAAAATCTTCGATCGTAAAGAATTTCGATGCTTCGGATTTTGATATTTTCTAATTTTTTTTACTTCCGGGAGTTCGACTCGTCGGATTTACGCCATTTCGGAACTTTCAGCTTTGGGTTTCGGCTCAATCAAAACTTTGACGTTTCGTCAATGTTTGATTTCTTTACTTCAAGGTTTCGCAACTAAAAAAATGCGGAATTTGGCGCCTTCGGAACTTTTCAAATTCGAAATTTCAACCCCACCTCGTCTAGATGTATAATGTATGTAGCGTTACGAAGTGCGCATCATGAAGGCGATCACGATGATGTCACCTAAATGGAAGTGAACATTTACAGCATTTACGTACATATACGTGTGTGTGTGTGTGTGTGTGTGTGTGTAACTTTGCATATGTGCGAAGGTACGCGTATATTCGCAAAGCATGCAAACGATGTCGTGTAAGAGTACGTGATAGGTGCTCGGTTGAAACCATACGTGCAGGCACATACGTAATATACAACTCACTTTGCGTGCCCCCCAAAGTGCGTACATTATATATATATTCGTTCAGCAAAGCTGCCGGTGATGCTGAAACTTTCTGAAACATGTGGAATTTTTCGGATTTTTAATCGAGAGGAAAATAACTCGGTGAATTGATGCGTCGATAAGTTTGTGAATTAATTCCAATTCACCTGAATTAATGAGAATTAATTGAATTGTTAAATATTAACTGAGGATTAATTGAATTATGGAAAATTAAGTCGAGTTCATTTGAATTAGTTTGGACTTGTGGCAGAATTAGTTGTTCGGGGTGAGATAAAATTTATTCGAATTAACGGGAAATGCAAAGGAACGAATTGGATTTTTTTTTAACTGATTTGAATTAGAGTGAATTATTGGGAATTATTGTGAAAAAGATTCGATATTCATGAATTGAAATGAATTGAGTCGAATTAAAGAAGTTTGTCTGAATTACAAGAATTAAGTTTGAATTATTTGAAAATTAATTTAAATTAATACAAGTAAAAAAAATTATTACGTCACTCAAATTTGGATTTATTTTCCCCCTTGTTTTTACTCGCATCTTTATGCTACGGAATATAATGCGTGGTGTTTAATTTTTTCTATTCACTTATGTTTTCATCGTCATACTTATTTACATTCTTATTTGCACATATTTTAATAGTAAACTGCCGACGTTGAGACGATTCTGATGTTTGTTATAGAAATGATTTCGTAATATCCTAAATGACACTAAAACGGTAATATTAAAATAAAATTCTGCATTGGTTATTATCGGTAGTCATGAGAAATCATTTAGGACTACAGAAATCATATGAGAAATTACCTGATGAAAGTAAAATTTATTTTTCACGTAATCCCTCTCAATCACTCTATAAAATGTAATTAAAATCATATCGTTCTTTCTTACAAAGTGGATTTCAGGAGTTATTCATATCCTGATAATCGTAAATAAGTACGACGGTGAGTGCTCGGTCGGTAAAGGTAGGACTGCTGTATAACCTTAAATACAAATCTACATTTACAATGTATGAATCAACTTGCTATATTTGTATGCTTCAAACGCCAATCAACACTTCGTCTTCTACATGCTTGGAAGAAGAAAAAATAAACTATCACCAATTGTTTTTCAATCTTTGACAATAAAACGATGATATGGCTCGAATAAATTAACGAATACATTCTCGATTATATTTATAATCGATGTAAAAGATTGGTTCAAATCATTCACATAATTCACGAATAAATTGATTGAACTTGATTAAGTACATTGAAACTGTGCCGTGTGTTCTCATAATAAGGAATTCTGAGAACGATGAAACCGAGTGAATAAAACGAGACTCGTTGTGTGAAAAAAAAAAAAAAAAAATAAACAAACTTGCCAATTAAAGTTCATTATTTCTCTTCAATTTTATTTCATATCGCAAATTGAAGGCGATTTACGGTCAGTCTAATCTTAAGCTGCGTGCAGTTTCAAAGAATCCTTACAGGTTTTTATTCGTATGTACGAATCGCTTTCACGCCGCACATGTTTATATACGGTATATGTGTATAAACACCGCGCGATGTGCGTATGAAATAGTAATTTCAAGTGGCATGAAAAGTGGGTGCGTGCTAGTTTACCAGTCTAGCTCTATCCTGAGTAACGGCCACTTAAGATTACGTAAAGGTGATTCATGTGTATTAGTATGTCGGTCTGCGAGTCCTCACCTTATATCAAATACCTCCATGTGTCCTCCACCTACGTATAAATTTTATTATTACATATGTAGGTATCTTCTCCTTCTTTCTTCGTCTTTTCCTGCTTCTTCTTCTTCTCTCGTATGACATAACTGACGTCATTGCCGATGCCGAGGAAAAACGCACGCTGAATTATTCAATACATCTTTTATTTATTCAGCTATTTAATTTTTTCACCCCGTTTTTTTTTTTTTTTTCTTGTTTCTCTATCGGGAAACGTAAAATCAATGTAAGGTTTCCGCTTGCTTGGAAAATTGATCTGTGCAATCGTTCATCTTTCGTCGCGATTGAATATTTCGCGATTCGCCGTTGTCCATATTTTTTTTAACGTTTTTATACTCCACGAAAATATTACACTACATACGTCAGGCTGACTTACAGATTTTGAAAATGAGGCGAAATTTTAAACGATCTTTTCTCAATTCTAATCGAGTAAACTTTTCGCAAACTCTAGCAATGTACATCGAATTTTGCCAATTTCTATCACTCTTATCATCGTTACGAATTATAATTTATATCGCACAATGATGTAAAGATGGTCGAAGTATCGTTGTGATTGAATTAATTCTTTGAAAATGTGACGATTCGATCGGAAAAAGAGTGAAGAAGAAAAAAAAGAAAAAGAAATGGATATAGTCAAAATTAGAACAAAATAAAACGTATACACATGAAAATTCAGACTTTTTCAGACCTCAGATCGTCACGCGATAATCGGACTAATAATTTTTTTAAATTCAATCCTTTGAACCTTAATTTATCCGCTACTGCATACATATGACATTTGATATAGTTTTGATGATAACTACAGCCGCATGAATTCACACGATGTATCTACAAACATCTACGACTCACGCACTTGTTTTCTTTATCTATACCACAATCGATGTACATTTCCGTTGCAAGTGTGTGCGTGTGTGTGTGTGTATATATATATATATATATATATATATATATATAGTAAACAAATAAAGAAAAGAAAAAACCGAGAGAGGAAGATAATACTTGATATGTAGAGGATAAGAATCCTATTTATATATTTGATGATGATATAACAGCTACTGTACAGCGATTGTCGTTCGATAATTATTATCATTATTTAGAAAGTCGAAATGTCTTTTGATTACGGAGGGAAAAAAAAAGACGAGACGGTGATATGCAACGACCAGTTTCTTCCTAGAGATTCTTCAAATTTATTTATAAGCGTATCGTGAAAGATTATGCAATTTTTTAAGCTTTTCTCAAAATCACTGATGAGGTTTGCAATTTTTCAAATATATAATCGAAACAACTGATCGTATAAATGAAATTCAGAAAAATTTCAAGTTGAATGTTAAATTAAAGCCGATTTTTTAATTTGACGTTTAACGTTAGAAATCCGCGTTTAACGTCATGGAAATATTATACTAACGAAATAATGTCTTAATTTTCAAACGGTTGCCGAAATTATATTATATTTTGTTACATTATATAAATATCGTTACGTGCAGTTTTACAAGAGTTATATGTATTAAAAAAAAAAATGTACATGCATCGTTTGAATAAATACTCAATTATAGTTAAGCTGTTGATAATTTGCAGTTTATTTCAACGAGGGTATAATAATATAATTTAAATAAGGTGGGGTTGGAAAAATAGTTTGCCGCGGATGTTGATCGTGTAATAAATTGTCATCGCCGCGCCTTGTATGTTGAACCACACGTCATAAGATATTCAGATTATCTGTATTTGTATATGGGGAATTTCATGCAAGCCCAACGAATGAGTAATTTTTGATTTTATTCAAAAAAATTTCTGCAATCTTCCCCTGAATTTTATCAGACATTATTTTATTGAACGGCTCAATTATTTATAAATATTTAAAGTGATTTTGAAAGGAACATTTTTCAAATACTCAAAAAAATGTCAAACTATATTTTCTACTCGTTAACGGTCTTGAATATGATGTAAAGAAATTATGATCGAAAAATGAAAAGAAACGAAATGAAAATAATATTACGTCTTCACGTCTGGGTGAAAGTCTGGCCTATGCTGTGTATGATATAGAAAACTTTCAGAATTACATGCAAATTATTATATTATAGGCATGCATATCGATTTAACACCGAGTCCGCGATTAATCAAACACCTAATTAAATATTCCTCGGCAGCGAGTTTCTTCCTCCTCCTATTATTCGTCAGCTGGCAATATGGCAGGTATAAGCAGCAAAAGTGGCGGAGAGACTAGTTTGCATAATTGGTGCACGTATTAATCTGCATACACGTACATACGTAGGCGTGCATCTTGGTATTAATTTACGCAACGCGATGAATGAAATACGCAGTTATATGCATATAATTATATGTATATAGATTATTATTTTTCACAATCATGCAACTTATCAACTTCACCAATGACAATCGTTACACGTATTATCCGTTAACGTCATCAGGCCGGAAATCTAGGTCTGGTGATTCATGATTTTAATATTATATTTTACTATTTTTTTCCTTTACAGAAAATTCATTTCCTTGTTCGTGTCCATAATTTAACCAAGCCATGTTTGTTGGATGCAGTGTTTACGTGAATGTAACGAACCAACAAGTGATTGTTTAATTAAATGTATCATTCAAATTCTTTGTGAAGTCTGTTATCATTCAAACACCCTTTACATAGCCTGGTAAATATAATCGTCAGCTGTGTTGAACGTTCACATTGTCTCGGAAGAAATCTCATTCGATTTAACAATTTTAAACCAATCGAATGATATTTTATAGTTGTTATTTCGTTTCGTCGAACAAATTGTTTGATCGAATTGAGCTACAAACATATATCGATTCAAATACTTGTATCAGCCTCACCAAAATGTAGCTACATCAAGTGAAACTACAAAATGAAATTACTTACTTACGATTGTGCGTTGTATTGAATCCTCGTATATTTTTTGCAAATAGATTCAAGACTCGTTGTTTTGTTTTTGTAGATAATGGTCGCCCACCGTCATTGATAATGAGCCAAAATCTGCAGAATTCAACGCTGGTGAGTAATTCGCGGTAGTTCAGTAATATTCGAATAGATGCAAATATGGCGAAGAAGGAGACGCAGAACAAAGAGGAAGTTGACGATAATAACTCATCGGTGGTTGCTTTCTGTCGAGTCTGCGGTTATCTTGCGGCATGAGTTGTTAAAGCGCTGCAGGAATCGCTGCCAGAGAAGATAAATCGAACACGAATACCGTCGGAGAATTTTTCACTTACTTTGTCTTTCGTATATCTTTATAACGTGTATAATTACATTAAAACTTGATACTATGCAGACTTCGCTCGCCGCTTCATGTTTGACAATGAGAGCTTATATAAATCATTAGCTGGCTTACTCACTATTTCGTTAACCCTGAGTTTTAGTTGTCTTTAAGTAAGTTTTGATACAGGTATCTGAAAACAAACGCGAGAAATTGACGGTCTCGATAACACTAGTCCTAGAAACTTTAACCGCTATTTTCGCAAATAATTTAGAGATGATTCTTCCGATTTTGAGTTATCGTTGTACAAAAATAGACGTTTGTAGTAAATTATTGGTAAGGACTCGAACGGTGAAGTCACAATGTGACCTAGAAATTTTCTTTCTTGTGAATAAATTTGCTTAATCGTTTGTCGCGATATAAACTCCCAAAATTCAATGAAGCTGAAGTTAGTAACGTTAACGTAACGAAACATTGGGGAAGTCACTATTTTGCAAGTTTATAGTGAGTTTGAAGTAATTAACTTTTCAAAATATGAACTCGTTTTGTGCTGTTATATTTTACTGCAATTCAGAATTTCCTCTAGCTACGAATTGACGATTTTTTTACGAAACGTGAATCATTACAGTAACGTTTCTAACTTCAGTTCCATAAAATTGAATAATACGCAAAGCCCCACTTTTCTTGCACCTGTGATAAAATAGTATATTGTTTACCAAGGAGGCAAATTCGGTCGTTTTGGGCCGGGCGTAATTTTGCAATATGAGTCGTACGTGAGGACGCAATACGAGCCAAAGACGAATGTTGCAAATAGGTGAGGCGAAAAGATCGTTGCCTCCTTGTTGCACACGATTCTTTATATACAACAAGAGTATGCTACGCGTTTTTTCACGAAGTACAAAATTGAGGTTAGGGTCACGTAACGTCAGATTTTCTCGCGACAGCGCATGCGCGCAGCATTGAAAAGACCACCTTTAACTCCTAGGACTTGGAAGTGGTATTTTCTGTACTCCGCGCATGCGCATTCGCAGACTCACTGGACCGTCATAGAAAACGCGCATGGAAAAACGCGTAAAGGATGCTCGCGTTATATAAAAGAGATTTTCGGCATTATATGTATTCCTGTAATTTGATTTACACCTTCACAACTTATAAGCAAAAATCTTTATCTCAGTCATAACGAATGATTTCAGAGGTTGATTCAGCCGACAGTGGCAGCCGCAGTGATGCCTACGTATCACAACACGGGTGGTGGATATCCGAATATTTCGGCGACACCACGTCAAGCGAAGCTCGATGGGAACCAAAATCACCACACAATACCCTCGAATCTTACCTCCCATAATTCCCTCGGCCAAAATACGACCCAGCATACAGCTTTGTCGAATCTGCACACGGTAACACCGTTACCAGTTTCACCTACAATGACACATCATTCGATGTCGGCGAACGTCACGCAATCCCTCACTCATGGTGGTAATTTAACAACACCCACCGTCATAATGGCCTCGAATTCGGGTAACATTGCCAATCCGACACCCATGACGAACAACCCCAGGCACGAAGTCAAGCTGAACGCAATGCCGTAAGTTGTTTGAAAATTTGATACGCTTGAAATGCATGGATATTCCGGAATTACAGCAACATTTTCTTGGGATCTTCCGGTGCCTGGAAAATGTAATGTCGGAAAGTCTTGTGTGTCCAGCATGGAATTCCTGGTAGGATACGCTCATGGAAGAACGGGGAATGTCGGGGGGGGAAAAATTGTTCAGAGAATTTCAAACTTGGTCTGCGAAAAAGTGATGTGAGGAAACATCTGATAAATGGCTGAAAAGGAAATTGAAAAATTCCCATTTCATTATTGCAAAGAAAATCAAATCATCGTACCAGGTAATCCAGACCAATTGCACAACCATCAAATGAAAAACACCGTCAGACTTAGAAGGTGTGCAATTCTTCCAAATTGCCTGGTATAACAATGTGAATTTTTTATCGGATAGTAGCACCAATGCCCACTGAAATCTCGCATTTGCAGATATTAAAAAAAAATTATTACTCTTCCAGTAAAATATATGCTGAAAATGTGGTCGAAACACCTATAATTTAATTGAGGAAATCCACTCTCTTGGTGGGAGTGGTTAGACTTGAGAAAATAATCTGGAAATATCAGTGAATTGTTTTTGAATTATTTGGAGCTGATTTGGAGGGCGAATGATGAAAATTTCGTCCGAGCCCTAAATAAATAACACTCTAATATGTATATTAACACGAGGAATGCATTTAACTACAACTATTTGTCTCTTTTCTCTTGAAAATTTGAAACCATCATGCATAATGTGGGGTCTATAGTTGTTAGGAGACTGGAAATGCTGATGTCATTTCATTTAAGGCATGTGAACACATTAAAAAGTGAAAGGGTTCGTTAGTGACTGACTAGAAAAAAAATTTATTACCAACACAGCTTGATAGTATGATATTTTATTCAGAAAATCACAGTACAGATGTTCGGTGAAAGTAAAAGAGAATCATATTTTCCATAAAAATGTAACGCTTGAATTCCTCAGCTGGTTCCACGGCAAGATATCGAGAGAAACTGCGGAGAGGCTGCTGCGCCCAAGAGAGGACGGTCTGTTCCTGGTTAGAGAGTCGACGAATTTTCCTGGCGATTATACGCTGTGTGTGTGCTTCCAAGGCCGCGTCGAGCACTACAGAGTAAAGTACAAAAACAATCAGCTGACCATCGACGACGAGGAGTTCTTCGAAAACCTCGCCCTCCTAGTCGAGCACTACGAGCAGGACGCCGATGGCCTTTGCACCCAGCTCACCAAGTCGCTTCCCAAACAGGGCAAGCAGGACTTCTGCGTTGATCCCAAGGCCTTCGTTGAGGCTGGATGGGTGATACAGACCCACGAACTTGAGCTGAGGGAGTGTATAGGAAAGGGTGAGTTCGGCGACGTTCTTTTAGGGGTCTACAGAGGGGAAAGAGTCGCGGTAAAAATGCTCAAAGACAACAGCGAGGCTGCCCAAAGGTTCCTAGCTGAAGCGAGTCTGATGACCTCCCTTATACACGACAATCTTGTCAAGCTGCTTGGACTCGTCTTCAACAATCAGCACATGTACCTCGTCACTGAGTATATGAGTAAAGGGTCCCTTGTTGATTACCTCAGATCTAGGGGAAGACTTCACGTGTCGAAAAAGGATCAGATCAATTTTGCCTAGTAAGTATTTATGGAGATTTTTGGAACAACTGATTGTGAGACAACTAGATAGATTGGAAAATGTGTGAATGTGAATTATACCGTCTTAGTGTTCTTTATAATGACATAGAAACCTGAGAAAAAAATTCAAGCTTTTTAAATGTAGAATTAATATTCTTTCAAATTCTCATTCAAAAACTGCCGTAAATAGTTGATTTTGCAGAATCGCACTATCATATGCGCTGGATTCTGTTTGCCCCATGATTCTCAGAAAGTTTCACATAGCTCTGCTGTATTTTTCGCAAAATGATTTTTATACATGTCGAATTTCCTCGATTTCTTCAACAGAGTAACAAAGATAACTATAAATTATAGCAAGTGTACTGACCTGAACCGTTTGCATTCGTTCGCAGTGATACCTGCGCTGGTATGGCATATTTGGAATCAAGACATGTTGTGCATCGAGACCTGGCTGCAAGAAATGTCCTTGTTGCGGAGGACAACTCTGCGAAAGTATCTGACTTTGGACTCGCACGCGATGAAAACTTCACTCTTGATGCTGGAAAGCTGCCGATAAAATGGACCGCTCCTGAGGCTCTTAGGAACAACGTGAGTTCATCTCTAAATCGCGTGATGATTGTACTTACGGAGTGCAAGCCTCTCTCGCTTTTTCTCTCTGCTCATCTGTCCTTCTGATTCTTAGCAATCTTTTTCTGTACTTATACTTTTTTTTTTTTAATTCTCAGAATTTGCTCTTTATATGGCAAAGCGAGAGCAAGAAGAGTTATAAACTGAAAAATTGTTTGACGTGTCTTTCTCTGCACTTATTCGTACCCATCCAATTTCTTTGTATTATTCAGTCAGTTCAAACTATAGAAACAAATTCAGCAGAGGAAGAGAATGTTTGATTGAAAGTAATTCGCCTGTATTTCATTTGACGAATTAGTGCGATTAAATTTTAACTTGTCCTTATTTTTCAATATTCTCTTTCTCTTCTTAATCCAGACAGTTCAGATTGTTTGTCGCTTGCTCGACTCGCTTAGCAAAAGAAGAATCTAATGTATGGATGTGAAAAAAAAAATGTGAGTCAAAATTTATTCGGATTCCCTAATCACAAAATGCGATTTCTTGGGCTGGGTATTTTGATAAATACTGGTAAATATTAATATTCTTTTCTCTATTTGATTCTAATTCTCTTTTCTTTTCATTTCAATCCAGTGTACAAAGAGTATCATAGACACGCATACACAACAGTAATTTATATCGTTACAGAAATTTTCAAACAAATCGGATATGTGGAGTTTTGGTATTCTTCTATGGGAGATCTACTCTTTTGGCAGAGTACCGTATCCTAGAATTGTGAGTATCGTAATAGTCCCGTTTCAATGTCTTGATTTCATGAGAAAAATAATGTTGTTGAACTAGGCAATGAATACTATACATAATAATTTATGTTTGAAACCAATTTAGCCATTAGCAGATGTCGTGAAGTGTGTTGAAAAAGGCTACAAAATGGAACCACCGGATGGATGCCCACCTGAAGTTTACGAAATCATGAGACAGGTATTAAAAAATGTTTTGCTAATGGATTGACCATTGTTTACAGAGAAAATTGCAATATATGCTGATATAAAAGTATGTCTTTCTAATTTTTGGAGAAATATAGTCGATTTACGAAAAGAGAAAGTAAAGAGATTACAAAGAAATTGAAATTGTCTGAATGATATTGATCTATCCATTTTCCATGGTGTATCTACTTGTGTTTAATAAATATTTTGATGTATTTTACGTTCCTCAGGCGTGGGATCTTCAGCCAGAAAAGAGACCAACCTTTCACGACATCAAAGTAAAACTTGGGCAGCTGAAAATTGAATATACTATGTGCGCAAATTGAAATGAAGTAAGAAACGAACAAATGTTCCAACTAAACTTTTTACGGATAGGAGGAACAAAAGTGAGGAAACGTCGTGTATGTGAAAACGTGATCTAGCATCAGAGTGGCAATACAAAAGTTAGTAGATGAAGGGATACCTCCTAAATACTCGGAAAGAAAAATCAAGAGAAAACAAAGCCAAGAAACTAGAAAAATGTAATCTAGACTGTAAATTGTATAAAAGAGAAAACGGAGTAAGAAAACTTTTTATTTCCGTTTGTTTGTAATTTATTGATATTTTAGTTCACATATTATATTGTAAACGTATCCGGGATCTTTTTGATTTTTATACACGGACGTAGCTCAATCTGCATCGATTGTGCCTTTCTTTGAATGAATCGACAGGACAGTATTGACTTGAAAAATGTTATCGTAACAATTGCCAGATTCTCGCTTGAGGCGAAGGATCGAGATATGGATTTTAGAAGGAGAAAAGCAAAGAACAAATTAATATTGCGCGAATGTATACAGTAGAGATGGAATTTCGCTGCAATCTGTGGGAGTGTAGAATAGTTGTAACCAGAACAATCATCATCCTGCCATCTTTTCGGTTCGTAGAAATAAAGTTAATTTCTTCTCACCATTCGCAGTCTCGGAATGTCAAGAGATACTTACTGTTTGATATCCCAGACAATACGAAATCCAGAATTCGTCACAGAACAACGTTTGAAAATAGAACTTCACCTGACAAAAGATGTCTTCGATCCTGGACGGAGAGATACACAAGGCTTTTCTGAGACCTTGCGGGTGACAATGAACAAAATAATGGTTAAAAAAAATATCGTTCCACGTTTGATTAAAAGATATTTTTTTCGCACAAGCAAGGTCAAAGCTTGTTAAGCAGAAATGTTTTATTAATTCGATGTTCGAGTAAAAGTCGTTTTAAAGAATTATTTAAGGTGCAATGTGTCTTGAAAAGACATTCTGTAGAAACGATATAATACGCCCAGAAGTTGTATCGAAGAATAGAATTCAACTGAAAAATGTCTTTTAGATAACCATTTTTAAACAACGACAATAAACGAGAGAAATAAACATCTTAAGAATTCCAAGTGTCCAATAGATAAAGAAAAAGTTATTTACGCACAGGGTAAAAAATAAGGTCGAAAATACGAATCTTTCGGTCGTATGTTGATCTTAGAATTTATTTAACACGACTTTTGACTTCGTGCTTGTTTTTTTAGTATCGAGATGAGAGATTTGTTTGGTATGTTTGAATCTGATTTAAGTTAAAAACTTCCGGTTGATTGTCTGAATTGGTACCTTACGTCGCAAATAAAGAAGTGTCAATGTCAAAAATGCAACTTTCATTCTTTGGACATTTGATTCCTACCTGTTTTAACGACTAATTGTATAAATATAATTGTAAATATTCATTTATGTGCGTGCACATGTAACAATGTTACAATATTCATATATGTGCATACACATTAGTATCTGTAAAATCATTATAAATAATATGAAATGTGTGTGTGCGGGTAAAGAAGTAGACGAGAAGGATATAATGCGAAGTTTAAGAAAGTTTAACAAAGTTTAACTAGGTACACAATATTATACATCGGTGTATATATATATACGTGTATATATATTGTATCTATACCTTGATATATATACATATACGTATGTATGTATATTTATACGTGCAGGATGTTCCTATGACTCTAAAATTAGGAATTACTCGATGCTCTTCACTGTATTGGTTGCGTCCCTATGTTATTGTTGAATGATACCGTCTCACCTGCAATCGAATTTCAATCATGTCACTGGACATCCTGCAGCTGAACAAAATTATCGACTAATTTATACAGTACGTGGTACGAGAATGATGAGCATATACATGTTACGAAACTACGGAATTGTATAATTTCTGTCGTAAATTTTGTCCAGCCCCCCAATAGTTCGTCGGTTTCGTTGTTGTCGGGATGACGATCATTATGTTATGATTGTTGTGTTATTTTTTTTTTTATTCCATACTTGTACATTTTTCTTATTATCATATTACTGCAATTATTATTAAAATCATTATAATTACTAATATTATTATTATTTATACATCAGTTTTTACATTCTCGTCGAAGCAATACCTGAACTGTTTGCAATTGCTTAATTGTGGACAATCTACGGGTAGTTTCGATTTCTTTTTTTTTGTTTCCAAGTAATTTTATTACACATTTAACTCATCATTTTGCAATGTATTTACCCAATTCCTTAGATGGTAAGAAATTTAATATATATATTAATATAAAATTATTATTATCATTATCATTATCATCATCACCGTCACTGTCATTGCGAATCATTATTATACAAGTATACATGTATGTCACCAGATGAAAATAAGCTTCGTACATGATACGTGTACAGCGTACGTTACGAATTGGGAGAGATTAAACTAAAAATTATTGTAAAGGAGAAATTTATTGAAGTAGGTACTCGTGTGCAATAAATAATTTGTTTGTTTTTACTTTTTCTGTCTTAGAAATTGTAGTATAGACTCGACGTAATAAACTTGTCATATCGGAAACTATCTAATATAAACATTATAAAATTTCAATTTCGAATTTAATATGGTAGATATACTTAACGCTCTCCTTTTTTGTAGCGTAAGCTTCGTGTCGTCGGTCCTGTTGTACCGCTTGCATGGGTGTAATTTTACACGTACGTTTAGTTTTCAGGTATTATGTATATGTGGAAAGCAGGGGGTCTCGATATTTTGATCTAGTTATTTCATGTGTAGTTGCTACATAAATTATGAATCGTATCTATTCGAAGAATCTGATATATTGTATACATTTGAGAGTATTATAATTGCGGGGAAAAATAGAAAAATTTACCAGTCTAAACGATGGACATTATACATGAAAGATTAAAGTAATAATAATTGCCAATGGATATACTATGTAAGGTATATATTTATATTCTATCTCCAAATTTACTCCGATTACGAAGATGTTAACGGATTGCTTCTCAATCTTCCAAATATGAACTAATCTTTCTTTTTAAATATTACTCTTTCTTTTCACAAAGGATTTAAATTTTCGGTTCATTTGGTAGCTAAGACCTACTAATGGTAAAAGTTAATCGCAACGAATTTTTGCGTTGCAAAAAATTTCGATCAAAATCGAAAGAATAAAAATACATAGCTCCAATAATCAAAAGTGTGTAACCTGCCTAAATTTTACTTGCAAACACACGAATATCAGATTAAGTTATACAAAAGGAAAAAAAAAAAAAAACACCGTTTCAAAATGTATCTGCTCAATCCGATTTAAGTACATCAATAGTTTGTAACAGAGAAGAATAAAAGAATGAGAATTAGGATTATAGCACGAAAGAGCGTACGAGCTACGCTGAAAATTCTTTTATTACTTTATTTACGGTATTGTTAACGGTTCGAAAGCGAGTTAATTCAAATTTTTGGTCACTTCGAGTTAACATTTACTCTTGAATGGCGTTTCAAAATAGCGTACGCAGTCTCTTCCCTGTAATTGATCGTACAACATATTTAGATTGCCTGCCAATTTTGTCTCTGTGAAGCTGATTGGAACCTGTAATCTATGTACAATGCGATTCGCATAGCTCTTGAATAATAGCTAAAATCGTTACCAGTCATGAGTTTATTTGATACTTTTATAACTCGATAATGTACATCACTACAATTGAAGTATTTCAATGACAGCTGACAACGGTTTAAACGTGGCAAGGTCGTAAGTGATGGGGCATTTATGGGCATTTTTCGATAAACGGATTCGGTGATGCTGACTGGAAACTTTCAATCATTGAGACTTTTGGCCACACACTGGAGCCGTATTACTCCCACCTGCGATTGCGACTCTTCCGGTTTTCTTTGTCCATCGAGCTGATACTGCCAAGCAGATTTCGATTACCTTGATTTCTTTTACTCAGAATAGAACACACTTCACCATTCGAATATGCTGCTGTGTTCTCCTTATTATCTTTGAACCTGTCCTCTCTCAGTGTTCCTCTACGCGTTACAATGTTCGTTCCCTTATTGAGCACTGAATTCGATGTTCCGAAATTACTTTTTAAGCGAACCGCGTCACTTCTATTTGACCGATCTTCAAACGGTGCTCGAATTTGACTTGATGACGGATTATTTGCCGACGCATTTTTGTCCGCATCCGGCGTTGAATGAATGTATTTCGATTCGGTTGTTGATTTTGACTTTTGAACAGTCTCTAATTTGTCGTTTTTACTTTCGTTTAAGATGTTCAAACCGTTTTGATTATCACTTACGTAATAACGGGATTCATCCTCAGTACCCATCATGATCGGCAAATCTGAAGGATCTTCCAAAAGAGATGCTGACTCTCCATTTATGCCAGAATGATTGTAAAAAAGTTTAGACAATATCGCCACATTGATGTGTTTTTCCTTTTTTATCGATGAAGCTTTATCTTCCTGTGTTAAATTTTCGGGGGTAACGTTTTCGTCAATCGTAGTTTTTTTTTTGCCCTTGGATGCACTTTTCAGAATTGATGTGCTCTTCTGTTTCCTAACCCGTTGCGTATCGTCGCAATCGTCTTCGTTCACCGAACTCTTCGACGAAATGCTCGTATCCGAGTCGTACGTCGAATCGCTTGGAATTGATTCCTCCGATTTTTTACCGCGACCGCGATTCTTGTCGCTAGATTTTTCTTTCTTCTGCTTCATTTTCGTCTTCTTATTATCAATTTTCTTGCTTTCAGGTTCCTGAACCTTGTCGATGACTATGACTACGTTATTGGCTGACAACTCAACGGACTCTCTAGTCTTCAGTTCATCCAGACTCTGTTTGCTCACGCTGAGATCTCCCTTGTCGTCAATGCGTATTTTGAGTTTTTTTTTACCCTCAGCATTGACCTGGTCACTGCCATCGGTGGATTCTTTGGATGGCGCCTCGTTATCCGCGCCATCATCACGACGACATCCTTTAATATCGTTCTCCAGTTTGCTCACCGCAAAGGCTTCGGGTGAAGCCGGATTTTGCCCCTCTAACGAGGGGTTGTAAGTCGTTTGAGGACTTCCGCAGTTCGGTTTAAGGTTCAACCGACGCGGATTTTGAACTTGAATCATGAACGGATTGGGCGAGTCGAATCCTCTGTCAAGATTCTCACTGGCCTGAGAAGCGTTGAACGATTGGTTGAAGCCCTGAGCACCGTGGGACTGGCATCCCTGAAAATTCCGGAGAGCATTTCCACCACCGCCGGATGAGAAGTTCTGACCGTTATTACCCGAAGAATTAACCCAGGGCATTGCGGAAGCTCTGCGTCTTTCCATTTCCGCTTCCACCTGGTTTATTTTGTTTTGAAAATTCCTCAAACGACTCTCTGCCACGACACGCTGGGAATGATAAGGCGCGTAGTTGACATTGACCCGTTCCTCGCATTCTCTCTGTCTGAGAACAGTCAGGAGTTCTCTCAGCTCAGCGTCGGACTTTATACTCAGGATCATCGGGTCCAGGTTGGTGTTACCTTCGGCCCCGATGCTCTGACATTCGGTGATGCTTCTGTTCACGAGGTTCTCAACGAAGGCTTTAAGGCTGTTCACCTTGAGCTGCAGCATCGTTAAAATCGGGACGATATTCCGTGGTGGATTGGCTAACATATGAAGGTTTATCAGGCCGTTCACCTGCTGCGCGTTCCTCGTCTCGGCGATCAGCTGGTCCCTGCTCAACGCACCGATCGCCTTCTGAGCTCTTTCCATCGTCTCTTCCATCGTCGTCGTAACGTTGGAACCGGGAACTATTCTGAGGACCAGTCTAGTCGCCGCGCACGGTATCACGCCTTGGAGTGACAGAAACTGGGAAGCCAGAGCCTGCAGGTTTATGGAAGAAGGACAATTGGGCTTCGTGCAAACGGTGTCGTCGCTGCCAGGAGAGCAACGATGAGTATCGTTCTCCTCAGATTTCAACTGCTGCAAATTACCCTTCGTCCTGCAGTAACTGCAGTTTACTGGGTTTCCATTCGGCGGTGTTCGGTTCTGATTTCCAAGCGAATCGTAGACCGGTAGTGTGAAGGGGTACGGGAAGCATGGCGCTGGGAAAATTGGACTTGGCACTGAGGGAGGCCAGCCGATTCCACCAACCGATGGATAGTAACCCGTCGCCTGTGGATATCCAACGTTGAGCTGTGGTTGCGGTGGAGTTTGTGGAGCTTGTTGGGGCTGTTGTTGTGGGATCGGTTGGTTGTTTGGAAGTATGAAAATCGGCGTGGTGTTTGAGACGCAGCTGCGGATTTGATCGAGGATGTTTTGCGGAAGGTAACCGCCGCTCGGCTGCATCTGGGTTTGTCCCATCGGCTGGGGACAGAGACAAGGGTTTCCGTTGAACGCGACACAGGGACATGGATCGGAATTTTGCTGCTGTTGTTGCTGATTGAAGAGAAATGGATCCTGCTGCATCGGTTGGCCGAGATTATAGTTTTGTCCAGCCGCGCCTGCGAATCGGTGTAAGATGAACTTGAAAAAATATGTCAACGCCTCTTACAAAAAGTAGCACGATCTTGATTCACCTACCCTGCTGATTCATTCCGTAAGGATTTCCGAAGTTTTGCATTTGCTGGAAGTTGGGGAACTGATTTTAACTGGCCTCCGATCGAACGAATTGCCCGAACCCTGGGACTCGAGTGACCGATGAAGCAAAACGCTGCTGAAAACCGAAAATAACGTTACCTTTGTTTACCGTCTGCGCCTGAATCTGCAATTTTTATAACGGAATTTGAATTGGTATTTTTAGGGGTTATATACGTCGCTGACGCCAGTGAATGTTGGATAGATATTAGAACGAGTCTTCTTGACTTCCCTTCGTAGTTAAGCCTGCAGTGCACTGATTATTTTCCATTTGATTAAAATTTTACTCTATCTAAATGATAAAAGATGACCAATTAAAATTTAGCTGTCTTTTCGAAACATCACGTCTCGTTACATCAAAGGTTGTAAACGGAGTGTAATACATGCATGTGAAGTACGACTAATATGAAAATCAAAATCAGCTACTAATGGAACATGAAACTCGCGATATCCACACCGAATATCTTTGGCAACACAAGTAGAGTTGAGGAAGACGTGTAAGAAGGTTGTTTGGTACTTCTTACAGGATTTCGTTGTTGTACAGTTTAAAGTAACAGAAAAATTATAATGCTTCTGAAATATTATTATGCTCTTGCACGATTTCTAGACGTCTTAGTAACTGATTGCCCAGATGTAACCACGGCGTAAGCTTACGTGACGTACGATTTAGCTGATCAATTTTTGTTTCGCGTGTGTAAGTCATTTATTCAATTGGATTCAATGGATGGAAATGCACATCACAAGCTCTGTACTTTGGGCTAAAGAAATACCCGTAGAAGTTTCATAAAAATCTGTAATCCAGACCGACAGCAGAGGAATTACGAAGGAAATCTTTCATTTTTTTGCTGTAACTCTTGATCCGTTACTCGCAGCGTATTCAAACTGCGCGCAAAATTACATCGATATAGAGCATCAAAGAATTATTTCAACTATTTTTCAAAGTCGGCCAAATTTCGACTGTGAAAATCCGAAGCTGGGACCTTGCTAATTTGCGATTTTCAGACCTCGGAAACCTTTCGTCTGAGAATCGTTTTGCCGGACTCCGTTTCGTCTAATTGTAACCACAGGATTGCGAAAAAGATATGAAAAAGAGATATCAAAATACACGCAATCTTATACGCAAAAGTACGCGTCCACGCAGCGTATAAACTGACAGATTCTTGCGCCCTTCCAATTGCTTTTCAGTAAAAAAAGGAAAGGTGACGTAAGTCTCACAGTTTTCAATTTTTATTCTTGTTCATATTTCGCATATTTCGACTAACTCAAACGCGTCATTGCGCAAAGTCGATAGTTCGGTTCACAAACATGTCTACGTCTTTACCATCAACCATCAACCATCGTTACCAGACATGACGAATTTAGCTTGATTGTCGGAGCGCAAGTATGATTTCCTCTTGGGTAGTAAGTTTCTCAATCTACGCTGACGGTCGTCGAGTTTTGCGGGCACAGGCGTAGTTACGTATATCGCAATACGTAATATACTGCATCAAGGTCAATCGCCACTTTGGCCTTTCTCGCTGAATGGGACTCTCTCTTAAGTGGGCCAGTCGCCAAAGGCAGACGTCACAAAGATTAAAGTCAGCAAGCTCCGAGTTGTACAGACCTTCCACCGGAGTCTCGAGTACCAGACACGATTTCTACGTTTTATCGGGATTTTGCCGTTGTAAAATGATCAAGAGAATAAATATCTGATCCATTATTCCTGCGGTGGTTATTTTATCTGAGACAATTTCATACGGTAAGTGCGTAACGACCCTACAATTCAAAGCTTGAAATTCATCTCGCACAATTTTGAGAACTATTATACGCATGTGCCCTTATTCATACGGATATAATTCTTACTTTGGTGTCTCACAGTTTAGAGTGTAAAACACGTTCACATTCAGACGACGATTGGTAACGTTTTAGCATGATTTTTTACACCTAGAAAAGGAATGGGTTCATTCGTGTAAAAGAAGAAGAATATTGTAAAACTGTTTTAAACAATGGTAAGAATAATGACCGAGTATCCGTATGAATAATTCAGAGCAGCTCACATTGGTTCCATAAAAATTCTACAACGGTGATGTTACGAGCAATATGATGCTTTGTATAATGTATGCATGTATGTGTGTAAGTGTGTCTTAGAGGTGTAAGATTGAACTGAGGAATTAGGAGGTTAGTCGTAATATGAGTGTCGTTAGAGTAGTTACTCTTGTACCGCAACAACTCTGTATATAGTTCTATTTCTATGGCATCTTGAATACACCCAAATCAAGTTCAGTTTGTGTATTCGTTTTCAACTCCTTAACCCTTGGTCGTAGCTGCATTAGTTGCAACAGGTGATAACAGCTGTTTGAAAAAACCCGCCTAACAAATTCCTATGCATTTAACTGGTATCTGAGCTTACCTTTAACGCTGTACCCTCGCATGAAGAATAAATATTATTCTCCTACTGTGTGGATCTAGATTCAAGATATATCAATTTTGCTACCATTGGGTGTATCTTTGCATTGGTTTCAGCAATAAATCAGAGTCGGAGATCGCCACGGTCTGACAGTCTTTACCAAAAATGGCTCAAAAGTTACCGGACAAGGATTACGAATTCATTCGTGAACTAATCACGGAAATGGTGCACGACCGTTGTTTTTGCGAACGAGGCTCACGGGAGTTTGTAGAAGTCGATTCAATCCGTGCGGAGCCTCTCAGTTTCCCGGACAAGATACCGGTCAGCGAGATATACGCAGCCGAAGTTGGCGTCCGGTTCTCCGGCGAGCTCCAGAAATTTCCGGTCGTGATAAAGCTCCTACCGAAGGCAGCCGAGGTGACGAACGCCCTGGAACTCTTCCAGAACGAGGAACTCTTCTACAGCAAGATAGTGGCCAAGATCGGTACGCCGAACTTCGCGAAGTGCTACGCAGCGGACATGGGAAGATACGGCGGTCCGGTGATCGTCCTAGAGAACCTGAAGGTCCAGGGATACAGAGAAGTGGAAAGAAAGCTCGACGAAGAGCATCTCAAGGTCTGGATAAAGGCGCTCGGCATGTTTCACGGCAAGGGCTTGAAGCTGAAGAGCGAGAACCCGTCCGAGTTTCGTGAGTTTCACGCGAAGCTACTGGAAGCCACTTTCAACGAGGAGAACATCAGAACCGACATGCCGAACGGAAACGACATTCTAAAGACGGCCCCCTTCCGGGGCCTCAAGTATCTCAAGTCTCTGCCTCAGCCGGACCTCGAGTTCGTAGAAAAAATCGAAACCAGGCTCGGGAGAAATCCCTACGAAATCACGAGGGACCTCGCCACCGAGGTCAGCGAATTCTCCACCCTCTGCCACGGCGGTCTGAGCCGAAAAAATCTACACTTCAAATACGACGAGCAAGGCAAGCCGATCGACGTAAGAATCATCGACTGGCAGACGACCAGGTACTGCCCGCCTGGCATTGACCTGGGTCCCATCATTTTCACGAACCTCGACGCCGATGATCGACTCTCTAAGGTGAACCGACTCCTCGATGTTTACTTTGACGCTGTGGAAGCGGAGCTACCAACGGTTTCGAGGAACGACCTGAGAAGGGACGTCGTTTCGAAGCTACTCTTCGCCTACAACGTCGCGTCCTTCCACGTCCCCAACGTCGACAAGGATCTGATCACCCTCGAGCAGTTCGTCGAGGGAGTTTGCTCACTTGGGGGAGAAGATGCTGATCAAGAACTTGCCTCGATATTGTTGGACCTTAAAGCTCTTGGAACTTTTGATTAGACAGCAGGGTATTCTGTCAGAAGCTTCTTAGTATAAGCTTACAGAATGAGCCGACTGAGACCGATGCACGTATTATCCTCGTCCACTTGCTCGCGTTCGTACGACTTTACTGTAGTACTATATAGTCAAAAATACCGTTGCTCCAATCTTCTCGCCGCGGTAAAGTTGGACAGACGGTAAATACAAGTGCTACGTATTGTGTGGATTTTTCATAAACGACGATAATAACGCTTAAATTTAAGTTTCGAATTGCTTTGAATTATCTATTTTTCTCGTCTAACGCGTTTTCGAACCTGAATCACCATCGACGAAATTGTCCTTGACAGAGACCATGACATAAAATTGGAATTTAATAACCTCGAGTGATTGTTGGCATTTAAGATTGACCATGTAAATTCGAATAACTCAAAGTGCCACATCATTGAAAATTATCGTTATTGTCCGTCTGCAATAAGAAGTACAATTATTGGCATAGTACAGTAATTGAGGTACGAAAATATATACGTTGGAAAGATAAAAAGAGAGAGAGAGAGAGAGAAAGAGAAAGAGATCCCAACGACGATATTTATTTCTCACAGGTATGTTAATTACAAGAACAGTCTAATGTTCAAAGATAGATCTACTCAATGCGCGTATATTATTCACTGTCCCTCAAACTCTAAAGAACCTTGAAATAATCGTATCAAAGGTATTGGTCCTTCACCTTGCTTTACCTATTAAGTTATAATTAATTCTCGTCTCTTATTCTTATTCGGGTAGTCATAATTTATTGCTCTTACTTACGCTTACATTTAGGCAAGCATCATTCGTAAGAAAAACTAATTGATAATGCAGTGGTCTTTTATTGTCGAATATTCAGTTTTCACGGTCACTTCGTAACTTCTTGGGGATTCATTCGTTGATTAATCAACTCATTAAATGCCATGATTAATCTCCAGTTTTTCGTGCTAACGCAAAGATTTACAAGTATTACAAGTTAGACTCGACGATGTTCTCCTAAAGGCTTTGATTAACCATACGTGAGCTTGTAAGAGATAACTTTTGACCGATCCTTCGTAGGTAGGCAATGTTCCCAAGCCAATGTTTCATCAGAAAATCGATACCGCTTGCCGAGTGGATGTTTTACACACTCCGATTGTATACGCATAATTTTCTAATATGCACACACGCTCTTGGAAGTTATAAAGAGTCTTCCGTAGACCAAATAATTCTATCCCGTATACAGCGTCCTAATCCATTACATCGGATGTGCAGTTGATGGCGAATTTGTAAGTCTCTTTCTTTTTTTTCACCCGAGTAGGGTAAAGTCTTCTTATTCCACATCCAATGGTGCCGGTAAAGTAGTCTCCCGTTGACGCCGTTCCTGACCGATGGTGTCCAAAACCAGGAAGAGAATGACCAGCGTTAAGAAAAGCAGGCTGATGCAGACCAGGAGACTCGGTGTCGAGCATGCCAATATCCGCTTGCACATAGATTTTGTAGAACATCCTATCGAAGATGGGCTAGAGAGCGATGTTGGTGGTGGTGGTGGTGGCTGTGATGCTGGAGTTGGTGGTTTCACTGAACAAACTGGCCCATCAATTGATCTGCCACCGCAACGCGATGGTACAACTGATGGGGTCAGTGTTTCCTTAGCACATGTCCAATCCATTTGAAATAAAGCGAGGAAAATCGAAGAATTTTGAGTGGTGTCATGGGCCGAAAGTGACTTGAAATTGACAGGGTATAACAAAAGAGAAGATATTGATACGACGTTGCCAGTAAATGCATGTGAATTGGTCGATCCATTCTTCGCAGATTCCGGATTCGAAATGAATTCATTTCTTACGGTAAATCAATCTTTTCTTCTGCACGTCAATACGTTTCAAATTTTCAAAAATCTTATCGACGTATATCCATTTTTATCTACTCGTTAGTGATTGTACGCGACGTTGCTGCTAGGCTGGATATAAAAGTCCATACTCAATTCCCAGTCCACACAGTAATCTGCATGGCCTACATTCGATTGTTATAGATAAAAGGGAAAAACGTGGCTCGCAATCAAAATTTTATTACTTCGGCTGTATCTGTCTGTGAGATATTATTTCATACAATCCAAGACGGCGAACCGCAATCAGTTCTATTCCTGTGCAACATTCCCACGGCATATTGCCCCTTACTTTCCTCAGGCTATACATACAGCTAGGTATAGCTCGCATCCGGCTAGTAACTCAGAAGCCCGACGGTGTCGTTCATTCATCGATGCATTCTACGGCCTTTGAAGGTTGCGTTAGAGCCAGCTATAAGACATGTGAACATACCTACACCTGCCTATGTGCTCCTTTGCGCATGGTACAGATTCGTGATTATAAATGTACGGTAAGCGCGCTCTTGGTCATTTTTCTCATTACCACGAATATGGTAATTTTTCTTGAGCTGCATAGACTCCATTTAATGCATTTTTATCACCTCGAAACTATTTTAATAACAAGAGGAGAATAGCTGTGGGACAACTAGTTGTAACGTGATATGCCGTTATGTTTTTAATCAAAATGACTAGAAATTATAGGTGTGCACCGATAATCAACCGCGTAAGTATTAATTAATCCTGCAGAATGAGTATTGACGGTTTCCTTCCTGCAGTGCAATAATATGACGCCTTGTATCGATTCTAACGATGTTAATGTTTAACCCGTCCACCTTTTTCATTGCTCGGTATATTAACGATGAAAAGCTATAGCCATACACACAAGTACCGCAAAGTTCGCCTGGTTATATTATAACATATACTTTGTGCACAGAAGTAATCATGGTTGTAAAAGGTAACGCCAATTTTAGAAAACGAAGCCTTGGCGAGGTTTTTGCATTACAACGAAATTTCGTTCGAATTCTTGACAAGGAATGGAACAGTGTAAATATTATGCTTATGATAAATATAATCCTTTGTCAAGATGGTCTTTATTTTGAACTTTTTCAAAATTTGACCAGGACGCCCCCAAGTTGGTTCCAAGCAAACAAGTCGTCCTGTGACAAAGTATTGTATACCGAAACTGTGGTAAAAACAGGTGTATTTCAAATGGAAAACTATACAGCCGTTATGTGAGGGTTTAGGGTTGAGGTAGGGAACCGCGCTCGGAAGGAGATTGTTATTCATTTATTTGTAACCATTCCTGAGGGCTGCCGAGTCAAAATTCGAACAAGTTGGAAATAAAAACCAGCCTAACTCACACTTGCGTGGATGACGCGGAGCAAAGTGCAGCGGATACTTGCCGGCGGTCCGACTACGCCGGGTCACGATCACTGCCACACGAGCCACGAGAGACGGGGCTCAAACAGCGCGTGAGTGTGCACGGCGTGTACGCTAGCTAGTAGTCGACGAGTGGGGATGAAATGTGAATGATCCTAGCCGGCGGTAGTGAGGGATAAGGGCAGGGAGAGTGGGGGGCGCCGCTTCGGAAATGGCCGCGGGAAAGTAGAAAGCGGTGTGCGACGGTGTGTTTCGACGGTTCCGACCGATGGATCGGCTTGTAACCATACGTGAGAGATAACCGAATATGTAATAATTCCATAATCGCGGAGCACGGTGCATGTTTTAACGAGTAATGTAAGGGCGGAAAAGAGGCGGTCGAAAAACCGGAAAAAAAAATTCGCTACTCGGTTTTTTCAACACCGATTCAATTATAGAAGGGCAAAAAGTCTTATCTTTCTTATTCGTATTTAATGAACGCTTACTCGCCGTTATCACCGTCATTATCAGCCCTGTGTTTCCCTACGTTTACGCACACCGCCGCCGAGGGCATATTATTCAAGAATGGCCGGGGACAGTGCTAACAATGAAACGAAGGAGCGGGGTGAGCAGAGTGCGTCAGCTCGGGGGGAGCCGCATTCCAGAGTGGGCGGCACGGTGGAATGTGATCATCCACCTCCCGATCCACCCGGTAACAGGAATTCATCCAGCAGCATGAACACGATAGCAAATTGCCGATACGGTATCACGGCCTCTTTCATCCAAATTTGCCAGGTAATACACCGCAATAATTCAATCATACGTATACGGATATTTTGTATTGCATCGCACTCGCGACCGCTGCTATTTTGCCCGTATGTGGCACAATGAAATCGATATAATGTACAGGGTGATTCAGGCGGCATTGAAAAATTTATCATACTGAAGTTAGTGACGTTATGGTAATGATTCATGCTGGGGAAAAAACGTTATTTCGCGATTTTCTAATTCGTTTGAAATTCAGTATACCGTTACAAAACAAAACACACTCATACTTCGAAATCTTAGTTCCTTCAAAATTATTGTGAAATTATGTTTCGTTACTAACTTCAACCTCGTAAACATTTTTGAAGCGTAAATAATGCCTTGACGAAATTCATAAATAGAGTAATCTTTTTCCCAATCATCTTGAGAGAGTTTAGTTATTTCATGGTAGAAACGATGCTCACAGAATTTAGAATCTCGTTATAATAAACAGTTTGAAACTTTGTTGCGACGATGCTTACTTCAGTTTTGTTACTTTTCTGTCATTGCTGAAATAACACTTTACTAAAATACCAATTACCCTCTGATTGGTCAAGACCAGATGTCTACTATCTCCCAACAACTGTATTATCTAATCGCTATGTATTCGGATGAAAAATTTTCAATTTTCAGACATTGCCGACAATCTATAGCTGAAAACTTTACCGTTTCACCGTAATTAGTAAAATCGAAACTGATCTTTGACTGACAGTAGGTATTTTTTATTTCGTTTCTAGATACGTCTTCAGTATTTGTTTCCTCACCTATCCTCGCCACCGTTGCGCTACAACACTTGCCAAGATTCGGTGGAACTGACAGCAGAGCGTCTTGGCAACGATGTCATACGCTATCTGCTTAAAGAAGATTTATATCAGGTGTCAAAGGATCCAGTGTCCAGAAGCATGCGGCATAATGTACGCCTGATGCTCAATAAGCACAGTATACTATTCACCAGTATGGTAAACAGACTGAATGTTGTTCCTGATACCGCTTACGAGGCTTTCATGGCCGTTGCCGACGAACTGTTCTACAATGGCGGAATAACCTGGGCTAGAATTGTTTGCCTGTATGCTTTTATGGGGAGATTGGCTCTCTGGGCTAGGGACAGAAGGATGTACGCGTTGAAGAAAAAATTACCCTCTTATGTGTCGAGGTACGTCAGCGAAGAAATCGCCCATTTCATCAAGGGATATGGAGGATGGGTGAGTAGCACCATTGCACTATCACTGGGCCATTTACTGTACCTCATTACTCCAGCAACAATTGGTACAAAAATCTTACACGATTTTTTGTACCTGCAATATTAGCAGTGAAATCACATATGGCTTCTCAATAGTAAAATACAATAAATAGGTCTCGCCAGTTGCATTGTGCAACTTATCATCACTGGTATGAATTTCTCTCTATGTTCTTGATGCTACAAGCCCAAGCTTGCCGTGCTGCTGAATTCGAAAAGTGCTTCAATATTACCCGATAAATGAATATCAGTGTGAATAAGAATATGATATTTTCAGGAACAACTTTGTATAGAGTATCCAGTTGCCGAAGAGGTCAGTGGAGCCATTTGGCGCAGTCTACTAATGACTGGTGCAACCCTGGGATTGATTGCCATAATTCTGACTGTAGCATCTTAAGGTATTTAATCCAAGGTAAACATTGAATAGTAATTATACTGAAGAAGAGAACGATGAATAAAGAACAAATTTTCAAGTACTTATATTCTGTGATTAGAGTCGTTGAAACAATTTTCAAAGAAACAACCACGTTTCAAAAATTTCTCTTGCATTTGTTAGAATGTCCAGTGACTGGATTTTAAAGTATCCAAGCCAATATTTCATTTTTGACACATTTCTTTAAGACAAGATGATCTCTCACATTGAAAATTTCCCAACCATTAGACATCTTGAAGTTGATATAAACTCATTACTACATGTAATAAATGTCGACAACTAATATGAATGTTTTATGAAATTTGTAAGAGTAACGAATATTAACAAGACCAACGAATTTAATTGTATTGGAATTATAATAGCGCCATCTGAAAAAAAATTTGGGAAAGTTCTTGTTCGTAATTTTGTCATCCTACCAAACAAGTTTCTCTATAAATTACTTATTTGTGGAGCCTGTACAACTTGTATATTCAGATAACTTACATTAACGACGACGCAGTGCGAGTTTGCTGTTGCATACGGTAACAATACTATATTGCAAAGGAAATTTCTCAAATAAAGGTAATAGTGATGATTTTTTACCTTTAAATAATTAGCTTTAGCTTCAGCCTCGGCTTAGCACAGATATCGGTGAAAATAAATAACTTGATGAAGTATAAGTAGAAGGAAAATAATTATAATAATAATACTCAAAATCAATTAATCTGATCTCAAAACCAACAAAAAAACAAGAATCTCAAAATTGTATTGAATTTAGGTAGAAAGCAAACTATTTGTATTTATTTATAATTTATTCTAGGTAGAAAATATATTAAATAACAAATTTCATAAATGATAATGCTCTCAGAATACAAGGGAGGAGAACGTCATGTACGATATTCAATCCTTGTGTTTTGGGATAGCAATATAATATATGTATGCTTGGCCATTAGTGGTTTACAGTAGCGTCTGTCCTACAAATTATAATCTAATATGTAATTTAAAGATTTATAAAATGTGTTGTAACAATTTTTGTATGACGATAAACTCTCTATTTTTTAGTTTTAATACCTTTGTCATTGAAGTTTTTGTACGAACTTAGATTGCGATAATAAACACTTTTAATATCTTAATTCTGTGGTCATCATTTTGACAAATACCTGTTACTTATTGGATTTCTAAGGAATCTTTTGATGATGGGTGGTAGAGCTTTTGAATGAGACAAAATTTTACTAAACTTTTATTATTATTATCTATATATTGGAAAATTGGCTAATCAAATATCTAACAAAACTATGATAAGGTATAATTTAATATTTTACAAGCGATTTATTCCGATCGGAAACAGTGAAAACAATGCGGTATTAAGACCTGTTTGTTGTTAGGTACGTAATATTATTAATAGAACTTATTTCATTTCATTACAAGTAAGGCTGGGTTCTATGGACGTATGAAGAATGACTAGACGCTAAGGATGTTGTTGCTTCTTTCTTCATTTTTACTTTTCAATTAATTTCAATCACCAGATAATAATAGTAATACTAATAATAATAATAATAATAAAAATAAGCCTTAATCTCATTTACGCATTCATAATGAGCCACCATAGCGTTCAGTCAGTCGTACACGCATTCAACAAGGGTTTTAACCACAAACGTGTACGCCTAATCATGTGCAATTTTCCTGCACCAGAACACTTTAAGTGTTTTATTCAGTATTTTTTTATCTTATTCCTCTGCGTGTTACCACTTCAGTTACGACGTGTAATAATTCCTGATAAATTGGGGAGGGTAAGCTTATAAGCTCATAATATCTAAAAGAATGTTGAATCGAGACACAATGCTAAAGACGAAATAGTCTATCAATTCTAGCTTAAAAAAAAAAAAAAAAAAATTATTCGAGAGTAAAACAGAGAGCTTATGACAAAAGTTTGATATTTATGGGACGAAACATGAAAAACGTGACAGAAAAAATGTGCTTATTTAGTTATTTATAATAATCTGTTCCAAATTATTAGTCTTTATCGTCAAGATCCAGGCAAAAACGTGTCGTAAAAAAAAAATTCTTATTTAATTATTTATAACAATCTGTTCCAAAGTATTAGACTTTATCGTCAAGATCCAAGCCATTATCTTAGTATTTAAGAGTGATATAATGGCGACAGGAAATATTGTAAAATAAAAATAACAGAGATGAAAATGTACATATCGGATTTTAAGTTGTGTGCTGGAACACCAAAAACACATTGTCATTACGGGTTTTTCAAAGGAATATCATCAGTGATAATTATAATTAGCCGATCGTCAGTTGCTAAGACTTGTTTCTTCTTTCTTCCACTTTTAAAACCAAACTTGAATTCGCAAGGCATAACAAAATGTATAATTTAAAAAAGAAAAAAGAAATATATTTTTATATATATAGATATATAACAATTTACTTATTCCTAATCAAATTTGCAAACTGTACAGAAAACGACCGAATTAGTATTTTTTTACTCTCTTCTCCTCTTTTATCCACTATTTTCTCACAAAATTTTTTCTGATCATAAGAATCAATAATTAAATCTTCAAAAGATTCTAAACTTATTTCATTTCCATTATTACTTATTTACCGTTATACTATATAATATAGTACGTATATATCACTATGTATCTGTACAAGTGAAACAATTTTACGTTATTGTTCCTGAAATATTATTATGATCAAGTGATTAACAATAACTAATGAGAAGAAACACAATAGCAATGGTTAAAGTGTCTGAGCTTGAATCTTTGAGTTTTTTGTTTTTTTACCTTTCCACCTGCAGTACACTACGTTACTCTAATATGCGATGGTAAATAGGTAGTTACGTAAATTTAATCCGTTCCATATAACTTGGCAGTGAAAGCCCACGACTAGTGATGTTTTGCGGGACAGAAAATGAGATTGAGAAAAAGCAAAAGAAATTTAAAGCCAAAAATAAAACACCTACAAATAATGTATAAGATTTCTACACATGCATTGCAAACATTCATCCAACGATGGTTGCAGATCTGTGAAAAACTGAAATTAAACATGAAACATTTCTGAACAATGATCAGCTTGACAAATAATGACAAGCAAGTTTAATACAGCAAACTTACGGTGGAATGTATATTGTTCATTATATCACTCGAACCGATCAGCCAACTGTACAAGTTTGGCATACTAAACGTTTCACAAATTCTATACACAAGCATAGAAGGCTACTTCTTCTTGCTTTTCTTTCGTTAACTTTTAGCATGTGGTGCAAGTGGTAATATTTTGGAAGTTTCAATTACTCTGTCAAATAGAGAACCAAAGTCTATTCTTTGGTATCCACACTTCTGTACTGAGTTAGTGAAAAGTCTTGTATACCTGGTCTATCTGATTAAGACGAAAATGAATTCAAGTTGCAGAAAGGATGAAAAACAAAAATCACAACAGAAAAAATAATAATAATAATAATAATAATAATTGTGCGTGCTAAATATTTGGTGTAAATTATAATTCATATTATTTATGATGATTTCGAAATGATTTATATATTTTGGGGTAATTGCATCTTGTAGCAACTACTCGCAGTCCGTTATGATCAGTCGTAGATTGCATACAGAACACGCGCTAAGTATACTTCTACACGTTCACATTATTTGATCATTTAACCTTAAGAAGCTCTCACAGATTTGTCACTGGGAAACTTGAAACTGGGAAACTTGAAACTCGAAATTTGAAATTACTAGTTTCAGATTAGTACACATGGTCATTCGGTCGATCTTAGGCATTCCATAAAGCATTGTTACAGCGTCAAGTCCAATATTTTTCTCGCGGCGGAGGGCGGAGGGGGGAGGGAAACGGATTACACACATCTATTCATACATAGGGTGTGTATATATACGTATATGTATGTGTGTATATATATATAATATACATACATACATACATACATATATACACACTTATATATACACTTCATCTAACAAGATAAAAGTATGGATCAAATTACTTTGTATTTCGTCTCTTGGTAGTGTTGAATTTTAATTAACAAGATGATAAAATCGAATCATAGCAACATTATGTTAATGGAGATGCGTTAACGCGGACCGTATCGTCATCAAATGTATATCAATATATATGTATACGATTTTTCTTTATCACTCGAGGACCTGTTCTTTAATTTTCTGTCTCTTATCAGCTTCTTGACATATCACAGCTGGGGCAGGATGAGGGCAATGGGGGAGATGGGGGAATGATGGGTGGCGGGCAACGTCGAGATATATTGGGATTCACGATCTCATCTCCATTGGATAAAACTTGTCAAAACCCCCCTCCCCTACAATTTATTCTGTATAGTCCCACCACTCCTTCTCATATCCTTCATGGACGTGTTCCAGAAGCACCTTTCTCCGACTGTCGCAATATCTGTTGTGTAAAAATGTTAAAATATAGTTGAATAAATTACGAAAAACGTAATAGCAACTCACAAACTAAAGACACTATTCACAATTTCGCACCTGTATTTATCTTGTACTTTCTGCTTTATATCGGCCAGATTCTCACTCGTTATATCCCGCTCTAGGTATTCAGACAAACACTCGGTCGCACTTTCCAAGTCTCTCTGGTTATCTTCAAAGATCACAGACTGATTATTTTTCCTCAAGTAATAGGCAAACACGTATGTGTACATGAGAGTTTGCCGACAGGAACACAATATATCTACTGCTTTCTTCAAAAATTGTACCTGAAATCCAAATAGCGTCGTAAATAAATTGTTTCTGTTTTCCTTCTGCTATATACAGTTTTGCAATTTATGTACATGAATGTTAGAACAGGAAGAAATTCTTAGTTTATTTTTTTTATTTCACATTTGAGCGTGCGAGGTTTCTTAAATCATAAGTCACATAAGTTTCGACTTTGCAAACGTACCTAACGAGTAATCGTTATCAAAACTCACCTCTATCCAAGACATGTTATGCTGTTGCATCTCCTCCATCTTCTCTTTGACACTGGCGTACAATTTGCTCTCAAACTTGAGCGACTGCATGTGATTCATGTATCTATTACAATAGAATAAATATCTTTGTAGTGCCGACCTAGATTTCTCTTGAGCATCTCTAGCTGCTTTGGCTTCCTCCTCGTCGTATCTGTTACAGTTATACCAGCTGGAACCATGCGGTTCCCACGGTCCAAGGCAGACCCAGCAAAAGTCCGCTTTACAATTTTGGTTTTTGCACACCATGTGATTACAACCTCCATCCTTTTCGATGGTGACGTTGCACTTCGGACACTCTTTTGTGTTTGCCGCAATCCAGTTGGAGGTTTCAGAATCGTCATCGCACTTCTTAATCCATTTTCTTAACAAGTGACATTTAACAGGGTCGTGCCAGTTCTCTCCACAATGGAAACAAAACGTGTGCCCACATTTACACGTAACTGGTCTTGGTTCTACATATTGCACTTTTATCGCATTATTGCAGTCCGGTGACGGGCACCACCTCAGCAGTCTGTTACACTGAAAAATTAGGTGATATTAATTATAATTCGAGGCGTGAACACAACTTTCTGATGAAATTAAGTGATTAAAGTAAGTAAAATTCAAGTGCAGGTGCAACAAAGTAATGAAACTCTCCGAAAATTTCAATTATTTAACCAATCGTCAAGTGGATGTTCAAAAAAGACAAACGGAGCCTGTTAAGTATGTTGACGTTGAAGATTATCTTGTATTGGGAAGGGTAATGAAAATGTTTTAGTCGGTAATACTGGTTAAAAACATCGGTTAAGAAGGATTCAGAAATTAATTTTTCATTTGAAATGTATTTACAAGTGAATTTTCAAATTAAAAAAGTTATTAACGTGTGGGAAAGACAAGTGAGTGCGAATCATGAGATGTCAATGTACTACCAGACCTGAAATAAAGTCAATTTTCAAATGTATTTACCTTTATACTACTATATAGTTACTACTATGTAGTATACATATGCGCTTACTTCGACAAAACTGTTCGTAATGAGATGCTGATACTTCAATTTTACTCTAGAGTCTTTGACAAGTCTCATAACACTGGCGTCGTCGACTAGTATGTCGCAGGCGTGAGCGGCACAGGCTATTGTCTGGCCAACACCTTCCTCCATAATTTTTGTAGTTAGATATTCTCCCCAGCACCCTGTGCAGAATCTATGTCCACATTCCAGACCAGTCATCATCTGTTAGAGGCAATAAAAAAATGTGTTCGTAATAAAACCAGAAATGATAAGTTACCGCAAGTATGAAAAAAAAAAAAACTTGCGTCACTATTGTTTAATAGTTGAGGGGATAAATAAATTTTGATACTACATCAAGGTTTATTTCATTCATAATCCGTTTGCTTTGTGTATTAATTAGAGCCAAGCTGCTGGCATGCCTTTAGAGTTCAAGGCTTCGAACACTGTTTACCGTCTAATTTGATTAACAAATCAATGGCAGTTCAGGCTTCGTTTAGACAGAATAGTTATATATTAAATTTTACTACGTCACAATATTAAGCGTTAATGTTATATGACAGTAAAACGTTTACTGTTGTTACAGGATTGGTGGCGGATAATTACTTCCAACAATGAGAAGTGTGTCGATTTTAAAAAGCAATCAGAGCTTGACTTGCAAAATATACGGCACTTTTCTCATTAAAATAAAAAATAATTACTATCACTTTTCTTTATGAACAATTCTCTACATATTCATTTAAGTTCGCAAACAAATTACTCTTCTAAATTCTAAATATTCATCGTGCAGGATTTAGATTTCATTAGCATTTCATTGAATTTTATCGACAGTTTATCTAATATTTAATACATTATACCAGCTTGAGAGAGATTGTACTAAATTATTTCTACGAAAGTAACAATAATTGGACATACATTTTCTTTTTAGCTTGGCCATTATATAATAAACTAAAAATTCCCCCAAAGTAGAATTTTTTTGCAAACTTTGAAACGATTTAAAGAACTGCTGCAAAAATGCTCTGAATGATTTGAGTCATTCAAAACAATAATTGCATCACTCACCGACGATGGTAATGTCATAAAGCATATGCCGCACTCTTCCGTTCCGTTTGTAGAAGTTCGTCGAGACTGAAAAACAATAGAACCAAGAACTGAAAAGTTGTTGAACAGAATGAAACGACAAAAGTTGAATGTTCTTCATCAGATTTTTCATCAATTACCAGAGATATTTGTGAAGATCTGGTCCTGTTAATGACGGGTCCTTTTCTAAAAGGATTTATAACGCGTGCTTCTGCAAATAATTTTTCTTGATCACCGTCATAAAAACGTTCCATTAATTTCTCTTTGTCCCATTTAAAATGATTAAGTAAAATCCTAGTCGTGGTTGCAGGTATCTAAAACGGTACAAAAAAGGCCTGTTAAATTGCATACTCAACAAAATGAATAAGGAAATTCGAAAAATATGGTAATTCATTTCTAGTAGTCAATTCCATTGGAATAAAATACACGAGTTGTTTCCTCATTCACTCACTCCTCACTTACTCACTCACTCACTCGCTCACTCACTCACTCTCACTCTCTCTTTCTCTCCTTTGCCAGATATTCGTAAATGCGAAAATTGTAAGGAAAGGGTGGGGGGAGTAAAAAAGATGGAAAAAAAGAAAACACAAACACGCTTATAGCTTGCAAGGTGAAATTGCAGCAGCAACTCGCATAATACATACAAGCAAGCATGAAAGCGATCAGCTGATCCGGAGAAGACAAAGAAGCAGTCTTGAAAACGGCGAGTGGATCGAAAATAGGAGTTGGGAGAGATAAACAAAGGACGAACGACCGCGATTTAGAGATCAGTGATCACTTATCGAGGATAAAAAGGTTTATACAAAGAGGTTTCTGTAATTTCGTTCCCGAGAAAATGTGATTTTTCTTCTTTGGTCAACGGCAAAATATATGTGTAGTTTTATCACATTGAAGTTAGTAACGTTATCGTAAAGATTCACGCCGAGGAAAAGCAGTTATATCGCGATTTTGAAATAGTCTGAAATTCGATAAACCGTAATAAAACAAAACACACTCACATTTCGAAATCTTGGTTCGTTCAAAATCATTGTAAAATTAGGAAAATAGTGACTTTTCTGCAATGGTTCGTTACGATAACGTTACTGAATTCAACCTCGTGTAGTTTTGACGTGACTGATTGCGAAGGCGGAGGAACGAATTCAATGACCGAAATCACTCACCTCGACGACGGTGTTTACGTCTTTAATCGAGTCCACCATATGCTGAACGATCTCTTCGGTCGATAAAACCTCGAAAGGATAATCGTCAATATCTGTGGCTCGTTCGCGGGGATTCCCGGACTCAATGTCCATAGCGAAATCGACGTCATCACCGCTGGACTCGTTACCCGAATCAACGTCGTCATAGGGTGTCTCTTCCTCAGAATCCATTATTATCGGGGTTTATTATGTATTTTGCTGGGCTACTTTGTTTATAGCGTGATTTTCTCCTCAGAAGACTGATTGCACGTTCTTCCCGTTTCTGCTCACCGTGGCCGTCGTGATTGATGGATAGCGAACAGAGATACGATCGAATGGATTTTTCGAGTATAAATTTTCCAAATCACGCGCGTAGACCAATTGTCCTTTTTTTTTTATTGTAAGATGCGTCTGTGTCTGTGTTTCTCGTCGGTTTGAGATATTTATCCGTTCACCAACACCAGCACGAAACTGTTTGTGAAACAGTTCGATAAATATAATGACAAATGGGAATTGAAGGTGTAGGAGAACAGCAAAACAGGTAGTACGTACGACTGAACGAATGGAAAAAATAAATAAAAGGGAAAAAAAACTAAACAAAAGGAACAAAACTAAATAGAATCAAAGGGTGAAACAATGCCGCGATTAGTTTCGCGACTCGAGATTAGACGGGAACCCTACCACCTAGTGAATATGTGCGAACAAACGGATTCTGTGTGATCCGCACTTTACCGCGGGATGACCCCCGACGAATTTAGATTTCGCTGTATTGCGAGCCCAGAGAACGGTGGGAATAGTTGTGAAAACGACACAAAGGCAGCTAACGCGATTCGTCAACTGCAGCAACGGGTTAGCTAGGCGAAACTGGTGCCGTGCACCTGTGTTATTCGTTGTTCGGAGAACCAGCGAGCGGGCGAGCGACGATCTTTCAGCACATGACGTCACCGTAGCGAGCAGTGCTGGGTTCTGAAACGCGCAGAGAATCACGGGAAACTTTATACGAACGTACCGTAGGACGTACACACATGTGTATACCCATACTTGATGTAATATATGCTTGTGTAGGTGTACCAATATTATACATATGCACGCAGAGAGCGCACGGCACTTGGTATCATTATTTACCTAGTGACAGATAATCGAGACACGGGGGCCTTGTCGCGGCGTTATTTTAACCCCTTGGGTGATCCGACGGGGGGTCCCGTCTCCAGGACAAAGGGCTGGAGAATTAACCGAATCTATATCGCGACGTGCAACGGCTCTAAGAATACACAAATCAGCTGCCAAAAACACTCGAGCTTATATTCGGCAGCTGATCCACTAATGGCAGACGCGCAGAACGAGTCTGGGGGCTAGCGCCACGCCACGGCGTGTTTGGAAAGTTGTCATGCGAAAGCATATGGGGCGCCTACTTTTCAAGCCGCGGCCAATACCTGACGGTTTTAAATTTGTCAGGACCAATGATGAGCGCGGTTTGGTGACGTGACGTTTCGCATTCCGTTTTTTTTTCGCACCACATCCCACCATGCCCCATCATTGCAGCAACAGCAACGCGGCGAACGAGCTCATTTCACTTCTGCTACCACTGCTGGAGTCACGTCCGTCATTCCGGAGTGGTGTTGCTGATGCTGACCGATGCTGTCCGCTGTTGATATCGAGTGTTATTTCGCTTCTCGATATATCGTCGCGGTATCGTCGACGCTGATAGGGTCTCGGGATTATAGGAGCGTGGAGGCGAAAATTTACGCAGAATTTCACTGTGAACTTTGAAAAGAAATACGGAAAAGCAAGAGGAAAAAAAAACAACGAAACTACCGCTCCGAGAAACGAGAAGAGGAAAATCGCGCGCGTCGACGCGAGTTGCGGCAGCGGAACTGCGGTCTGCAGATAAACGGCTTTGTGATTCGTCGGTAGGCGCCTTCTTACGCCAACTACGTGAAACGCCTGAGTCGAAGATCGATTATTAACGCGTTTTTCGTTTAATAACATGCGGACAATTTCGCACTGCTCGTACCTGTCATCCGCGACGAGCAGCTAACGCGCGAAACCTCGCTGGTTAATTGCGAGTTGAAATTCGATAAGGACAAACATGAGTCTGCCTACCATCAAGGATTACTCGCTCCTCGAGAAGATTGGCTCTGGAAGCTACGCGACTGTTTACAAAGCCTTCAAAAAAGTGCGTGTGTACATTTGAGGTTATGTTATACTATGTTACGTTATGTATTATTATGTATACAATATGGAAGGCTGTGATGAGAGAAACAATGATCAAATGGACGCAAAAACGTATGAGAAAAGAAAAAAAAAGAACAAAAAATAGCGACGTTAACTTCGAGAGTTTAATAATCCTTTGTGTAGGGTGGATCTAAGGATGTGGTCGCAATAAAATCGATGGACAAGTCAACCTTGTCAAAGTCTGCTATAGAGAACATAATCACGGAGATAAGGCTATTAAAAATATTGAAACATGAACACATTGTAGAGATGAAGGACTTCTTTTGGGACGACAGGTTCGTACCTGAAATTAAGGCAACGATGTTTCAACTAATAAGTATAAAGAGGGTAAACTGTCGAGTTTTTATTGAGCAAAAAAATAAACAATCACTTATATTTTCAATTATATTTATTGTTCAGGTACATATACATTGTGATGGAATATTGCGACGGAGGTGACTTGTCGAAATTCATTAAGAGAAAGCACAGATTGCCGGAAAATATTTGTCGCAAATTTTTACAACAACTTGCGTTAGCGTTAAAATTTCTACGCAGTCATAACGTTTGTCATATGGATCTCAAACCGCAAAACTTGTTGCTTATGAACACACCGAAACTCACACTAAAAGTTGGAGGTGCGTTAATTATACAGCACGTTTCAAATGAGCGAAATCAAACGAACTAGCCTAAAGTGAAAGAGTAGAAAAAACGAGCATCAAATTTATTGATATTCCACACGCTTCCAGTGCTTTCAAATCGAATGCTGATTTGTTATTTTAGCAAATATCAGCTTCGTATACAATCGCACACGAATTTTCTAAACGCCTCTTGAAAAAATATTTATCCACTTATCCTGAACCGTTTTCAGACTTTGGTTTTGCTCAGTACTTGGCTAATTATGAACACAAATTTGCGATGCGTGGTTCACCGCTTTACATGGCACCTGAAATCTTGCTAGACCACAAATACGATGCCAGAGTCGATCTCTGGAGCGTCGGTATCATCATGTACGAGTGTCTTTTTGGCAAGGCTCCTTACTCTAGCAGCAGCTTTCAAGAACTGGCTGAAAAAATTAAGGACAGACGTCCAATTGAGGTGATTTATAGACAGAAATTATGGTTCGAACACTGGCTGAAAAATTTTATAGTATATTGTATGCAATTAAAACACTATAGCCCTACCCTACGTAAAAATAATTGTTTTTGTAGTGTATCTGGGTTTTATTTTCATATTAGTTTTCTTAACCACAGAACAATCAATCATACAATCTAGTGTGCATCTTTGTGAAATCTTTTCAAATTACACAAAATCTTAAGACTCGTGAAGATCTTTTGCAATGCGTCAGAATGTTTCAATGTTATTTTAAATACCAAGACACGTCAGAGCTAAGGAAATCTTTCAAGTCTCTTGTCGTTTTTGAATCGTGGCTTATATGCGCTCCAGTTATTACGCACTGCTTTGCATCGAATCTTTTATACCGGCCCTAGGGGTCATTTTGCAACGGTTAACGTAAGGTAGAAAGGCACCTCACTCAAAGGATATGATTCACGAGATTCTCGTAGTAAAGCATGGAGGCATGTTGATTGTGGACTTACTTGATCGGAATTTTTATAGTGTTGTCTTTGGATTGAAAATATGGATAAATTTTTTATGCGCTATACAGCTCCCTAAAAACTCGTATATAACTCCAGAGTGCAAAGATTTGATAACTTCGCTGTTGAAGCACAATCCTTCGGAGAGAATTACGTTTGACGAGTTCTTTGCCCATGAGTTCTTAGACCTGGTTCACGCACCGACCAAAGACAACTATGACAAAGCTGTTGTGCTTGTACACAAGGCGGTACAGCTGGATAAGGAGAAAAATCAGAAGGAAGCTTTTCACCACTACTGCGACGCTCTCAGATACTTCATACCATTAGTTACCAGTACGATAACATCACTGTATTTATCTATCTCTCTCTCTCTGTTTGTGTTTGTGTGTGTGTGTCAAATGTGTTGATACGTCGGACTGGCGTTGATAAAGAACTGGGCACGCCGACCCGATGGATAAAATACAAGGGTAGTCGATGCAGGCAGTGGAGAAGAGGAAGTGAAATTTTTTCATTTATTGTGAATGGCTGCGAATATTATGCATGTACAATTTATAATCGGAATGGAAATGTGAAGATACTTATAATTCCTTAGATGAGACTGATCCACAAAGGAAAGAGGCTCTGAGGCTTCGTGTCAATGATTATATAAAACGAGCAGAGGAACTGAAAAGCGTTTATGCCGATGACTATGTGGATAATACTGATAAAACAAAGACAGTTCCAGAGGTGCAGGGGGCATTGGCGAAGAAAGAGTCCTTTGACAGAAACAGCTACCACAAATTATGTTGGTACAATGATAAAAATGAGGGCATGAAAGGGAAACGGGAGTAAATTCACACGCACCCTTTTTTTCTACATATTTATGTTATTCTGTCTGATGGCGAAATATTTGGTGGTATCTGGAAAAAAGTAACAAGTCGATATTTTCTTATCTCCACCGGTTGTATGGGTCACCAGTGATTTACACAATGCGTTGTACAATATGAATTGTTCACTGATTAATTAAGAGTAATTAATGAAAGTGTAGTTCTTTCCCATTATTTAAATATAATATTTTTAAAGCCAATGAAATGGGTGAAGCTATTTTCGGAATATTTACATCATTGGAATAAGTAAATGAGATGAACGTAGTTTGAATCTCCCATTTTAAAAGTTTCCTGGATTTCATATAAATGAACCTTGACACTTGAAAAAAAATTCAAAAACAAAATGTGCTTTCTTGTTTATCTGCTTTATAAATAAGGTCAGTGTCAGATTTTGAAAAGCTAAGTACTCTGCTGATTTCTTTCGCCCAAAAGACTGTGCAGTTCGATTTATCTCCCGTTTCTGTTCACCTGCTCATGCTAAGTTAACGATTGGAATTGACTGAAGTAGAAATTTATAAAATCAAACTCTATACGCAATAGCTGAATATTCACGTTCGGAAATAGGTAGCCTGAGCAAAAGTACAGCAGGTATGTGCGATGCCTTAGAAATAGGTGAGATTGCAGAGCAGTATCTCTCTGAAGGGAAGTACGAAGTTGCCCTTGAGAAGTTTAAATCCTGTTTAGAAATGCTGGTGCCTCTTTTAGCTAAGGAACCACCTGGCCACAGAAGAGACCTCCTCCACAAACAGGTAAATTCACCCGAACGAAACATGGCATGCTACGTTACACAAATCTAAATTAATCAACTATGTTACAATATTATAGGTTCAACTCTGGATGAAAGAAGGTGAGAGTACCAAGGCTCTTTTGGGTACGAAAAATTTAGAGCCAACAGGAACGCAGACCACCTCGTATTTAACTGATCATCAATGTACCCTGCAGTAATAAAGTGATAATTGAATTTAGTTAAAATTTAACGGTGATTTGGGGCGGAAGGGGGGCGGGGGCGACTGACTGACCATTCTTCGTTCGCGTATCGTGATAATTACCAAGTTATTCATCGACGCGACTGATTCCTGCCTCGCGCATAGTTTCTTACGCGTCCGCAAAGTGCAGACATTAATTCGCGCACGCGATCTGCAGCAGATTCGCAAAGCCTTGCGGATCAAATTAATAGATACATGTGTATGCGGAGCTACGGACGGCATATATACACTTGTTGCGCGAGCTTGTTTACTTATCGTTCTGCAAGGTCGCGACGAAATAGCGTCAAGGTGAACGTGACCTTTTCTGCCCCGATTTTTTCCGATGCGTTGTATACTTGTACCGAATCTTATCGCATTGGCAATTAAAATTAGAAAGTATCACGGTAAAATATTCTAATAACGTGCGAAAGTATGTTACCTTCCCCTTTTGCAGAATCTGTAAACTTTTTCATGCTCTTTGATATTCTCAAAGAATTTTGAAGTATATAATATAATTTTGAAGATACTTATGTACAGTCGAATCTCGATCATCTGAATCAAACGGGACAGGGCCTAGTTCGCATTGGCGAAAGTTCGGACAAGGGAGCAGTAATGGCGGGTGAAATGATGCCAGGTATATAAAATATTACGAACACAAGATAGTTAATACATGTATTTTTTTTTTTTTTATTTTCACACACGTTATTCCAAGTCCTTTGACGTGTAAGTTTGACACAAAATATCGTTGATATAAAACTATGAGAATGCAAGTGGTGTGGGTCAGTGTAACCTAATTTTTCGGAACAAAGAAATCCGTATTTAAGATTCACAAAGGACCAAATTCCTTTGTCCTAAAAAATTAGGTCAAACTGACTTGCACCACTTGTAGTCTTAACCCCTCGTATATGTTCCACAATTTTGAGTTCACGAAGGTGAACCCTAGAACGGCAGGGGGGGGGGGGGGGTAAGAAACACCCCACGCGAACTTTAATTTCCGGCCGCAAGAGAACAACTTATACGTTTTTAAATCGAGACATATCAATTTTCGACCACTTTTGTGGAACTTGCACAAAAACTTTTTTGGCCCGCGTGATTCTTCACTAAAAACCGAAGAAAATGAGACCCTATAGGACTTTTAACGATATGATGTACCAGAGTTATGGAGTTTACAAGGTTGGGGCGTTTTTCACCCCACGTTACTGTTATAGGGTTAAAAGGTAGGAATGATTTAGGTTCGGCTAATCGAGGTTCCACTGTAGGTTAAATAATTTAGAAATGATGACTTCAAATCATCTGAAGACACATTATATTGATCTGCTACACCTTTGCTAGAAAGCTGACAAAAAGTTTGGATGCCATCGGAAACTTTGCAGGAATTTTTTTTTCGACTGCGGACCGAACGATAATACCAGACCATTTTCACTATCGTAAAATATAATAAATGCTCATTAGATGTAGTTTTAGCCTCCAATATTTTGTTTTTCGACGTTGACGCAGATACGAATGTACAGTACCGGTACGAAACTGTCGTCCGCGAGGTCTTTCACCGAATTTGCGAGGTCAGTGACCTTCAACTTACGTTGGACACTTGGGGTGGAAACAGTTGCGCTTGCGGATTTCCGCACCGATCCACCGACCAGGAAGACATGACCCCTGGTAATTGACGTGTACGTCGTACGGTGCCGAAGTGGCCGGAAGTACGTACATCCCGTACCCCCCCTTGTTACCCATTCATCGATCTGTATTTTCTTAATAAAGACATTAGCAAATTATGCGAAAAGAAAGCGAAATTAAAAAAAAATATTGCATATCAATTCCATTCCTTTGTTTCTCCTCATTCCCCTCTTACTAAACTAACAATCGGGTCACTTGGTTTGTGAACAGATAGTTACGGGGTACCAAGTTCGACGAATGATTTATCACTGATGGAGTTTTTGGAAACGTTTTTTACAACGTCAAAATTTACCATCACATTTTAGATACCGTACTGACACCTGAAGAACGTGACATCTGTAATATATGTTCACACCAAAGGCTGACGCCTGAGGAGTACATCTTTGGATAGCGAAATGGCTATTATGCACCGGAAGTAGGTGCGAAAATCACTTCGAAAACGTTCTTTCGGTCACTTTCGAGATGATAAGGAGGAGAGGGGTACTGAAACATAGTGGAAAGTTTTATCCCCGCCACCTTGGAAAATTACCTACCCCCACTATTGCTATTTACCACGTACCGGATGTGCGGCAACGTTGCAATTGTTAAGTACATAGGGTTGTGGAGGGGATGACGAAGGAAGCGGCAACGTTACACATTCAAATCCAGCAGGCCCAGCGAGCCTTGCAACGGATACGGAGTACGATTAGTTCTTGGGTTTTTTCTTGCCATCTGATCAGAGATTCGTCCAGTAAATGTCAGAGAGAATAGAAGCCGGTAATTGTTTAGGGATAGTATGTGCATGGAAGTCCCCAACAGAGAAATGAGGGCACAAGATTTTGACGAAGATGTTGAAATACTAGAAGCTCGAGTTGAACAAGGTAAGCTTTGAGGTTATGTGCATGTTTTCTGCCGCAGGACGCTCCGCGTGATCCCGCCTCTCCCTACCCCACCCCTTGTGGTCTGCTTCCTTCTTTTTTTTCACATCCCTTTCTCAACAACCGTTTATACCTCTAGTTCTGTTTTGCCGCGTGGTTCCGGCAAATTATAACTTTCTTTTACTTTTCATTTCTTGGCCTTTACTCATTCTATGTTTTCCCGCGTACTTTTTTATTCGTGACTGTTAAACTAAATGTTTGTAACTGTATTTTCCTTTCTATTACCATCTTCTTTTCAACTTTTTGTTCTTGAGTAAGGAAATACTACATACAGTTTTGATTATTTATTATATGCACGTACTCGAATTCCGAGTCGTTTACTTAATGAACCCGAAATTTTCCGTAGAAATTTAAGCCCTGAACTCGCTTGATCATTAACCGATGAGACGGGTTAAAATTTATATCTATATACCGTGCTATTATCGGGTGAAAAATAAGAAAGGTCGGGATAGTTTCTTGTGATAAAATGATGCATGAACATTAAAGTTGCAACTGTGCACTTACAGAAAACCATCAAAATATAGAGGCTAATTGCAATCTGTGTATAAAACCAACTACCCACCTCGCATCTGAATGTCAGTGCATTGATAACAATTTTTCGTTACGAACACAAAAGGGCCGGTGTGTGTGTGCGCCATATAGTAGATGACAGACAAGTATATATACATACTTATACACATTGCTTAAATAATATACAGGAAAGCGGTGCTCAAAGTGTTCTTGATCTTGTTTTAACTCAGTTCGAGTCGGTCCGTGGAACCGAACGGAACTCGCATCGTGTGATGCGGGCACCGGGCGTAAGCGGCACATTATATACAGCTGCGGGTAAATATGTGAGAAACGGCTGTACATAACATGCCCCGCGCATCCCTCTCTCCTTTTGCTTCACCTCCCCCCCTTTTCTATATACTTTTCCCGGTATACATATGTAGATGTATATATAGCATTCGGCGGCATGATGTAACATAGAGGTGGCTGACGGACTTAGCCGACCGGCAGCGAGCTTGTATGTTTGTGCACGAGGTTCAGTCCAGCTCATATATCTATATAGGCAGTCAGCTGCTGAAGGAACATGCCACCATTTGTAATTTTTTTGATAAATATGCGAAAACCTTGCAAAATTGTAGATTTTTTTTCTATTTTCACGTTCTTTATTTTCTTGATTTATCTCGCCTGGCGATCTAAAAGTTGGCCAACTAGAATCGAGGACGTCTCCATGTTTTTCATGCGAGGTCGCGGAGATCCTCGTGACGTAAATAAATATTCAACCGAAGCAGTATATTCAGATCTTTCAGATATCTTAGCAAGATAAATGAGATGGGGAGCTATTTTATAACGCACTAGATAGAACAGATGGAAATTGCGGATTACTTGTATGATTGTAATGACCTGAATCGTAGACCGTTACGTGACCGATTGTAATCAAGTTTCTCCGTTATGATCTGAATCGCCAAATTTTTGAATCTGGATACCGATTTGATTGCAGTTTAATTTTTGGTAACCGACCGATCAGTCGCTAATGAAATAGAACCAGATGGATCCGATCCGTCGCCATTTTGTTGGCGCAATATTCTCCCACCCCTGAAGACTGCGGGCGGGCTCGTCCTGACATAGCAACAGCAGCAATAAAGGTCTGCTATAAATAGATCGCTTGCCAGTGTTGCCAAAATGGCAGACCTACGCATCGTCGGCCATTTCGGTAGCGTGCGAGGTTGTACATTTTCCCTTAGATTTCAGCGAAACACGGCAACGCCGCGTTATGCGCATGCATATGTGGATATTTACACGCGCCCATATACATTTATACGTATATACATATACGTGTGTATGTATGCATACACATATGTATATATCATCGCATCAACCGTGTAGGTATATACATCGTATACATAATACATACGATGTACATACCTACACGGTTGATGTTCTTTTTTTTGTTCCAATTTGTTTTCTTTCAATTCTTCGTTTGTTTTGTATCTTTCATTTGATTTTTTTATTTTGGTTTTGTTATCGATCAATGGCGGTTGTTCTTCTGGCGTGCCATAATAATGAAAAAAAAATAAACATTGTATGTAACGGAGTAGGCGGCAGGGGCGGGGCAGGGAGGAAGGGGCGCACGAGGGTCAGAGGGGGGAGGGAGGGTGATAGCTGGCAACACCGCGTCGTAAATCATGATTAAAATAATAAATACATATGTAACGTCCGTACGAAGTATATAGGAGATGCGCAGTAGAACTCAAGAACTGACCGGGAGTCCGGGTACTGCGCAGATTTCACACCCCCCACCAGGCCGGTTTCCTCCCCCTCCACGTAAAAATCTTCCACGATACGAGGAGTGGGGGTAGCTTAAAAAGCACTATATACGTGCCTGAGTATATACCAATACATTTACCAATCTTGGCAGTATGCCTGAAAGAGCATATCGACCGTGCGGTGTTGCCATGTTCTTGAGATCTCGCGCTAGTTTCTGCCCACTCTTTGAACCGTATGTACTACACCAGCATTACCATGGTACACGTTGCGAATACCGTCGTTTGGTTTCGACATCTCCTTGGAATATGCATAGCTAATCTTCAAGAGTAAACCGCGCCGCGATTCCAAAGCCTAGCACAGCACACTCTTGCATGCGGCGAACAATCTTTCAGAGTACTTAATACATTTTCGTCTCAAGCTCACATCACTTTATGAACTCGATCAGCTGATCAGCCGTTGAGAGCGATTTCGGAGGGAACGCAAGAAGGTTTCTCTAATCTTTCAGTCAGGAAGTATCGATGCGTCCATAGCGGCGATCATTGCAACTGTGATTAGGCATCGGGATGTGTAAACTAATAACATACGTATATTGCGATCGAACCTTTTTACGGGATAGGGAAGCAATGATACTTACTCGTCGATCAACAGCGGCGCTTAAAAATTGCGATAGATACGGCACGGGGGCTACGGCACGCATGCCACCTATATGTCTGTATAGATATGTACACATTAATATGAACAAGTGTACATATATGTATACACATATATATATATACATACATTAGTGAAAAATACTTCTCGGAAATTAGAAGTTACTATACCGTATTGGAATGGTAATAATACGTTTAAAAGTTTGATACGCCGTAGCGATGGGGAAAGTAAAGGAAAAAATAAAAATTTGATGTCACGGGCAGGTGGTCCTAGACGAGAGTTTGGTCTCGCTACTGTTTCCAGCGCGGTGTCAAAAGCGACTATTGAAAACAATATCCGAATGCATCCTTGAAAAAAGGAGAAAGAAAAAAAAAGGTCTGCACAGTATGCGATACAGTCAGTCATAGACGACCTTGGAAACGCGAATGCTAGCCTCGCGAAGGGCGATATTTTGTTATAATGACGTCACGGCAAACGATGGCGTTTCCTTTTGTTGGTGCCAGACGGCACTCGACGATTGGCCGCGTACAACCTCGGCGGGACGCCATTTTAGTGAAATGACTCACAGGTGGAGAAAAACCTAGGATGTATTAAATAGGGCCTGCGCACGAGGCTACACACTGCTGGGACATTTCCCTTTGCCGCTGGTGCTGGTGGTGCTGCCTGCTGGCTGGCTGGCTCGATCGCTCGCTTGCTTGCTTGCTTGCTTGCTTTCAAATCGAGCTGCTCGGCGGCATAAAATGTGAGGTGACGTGCCGTAGCGCTGTTCCGTGGCGCGCGCGTGTCTTAACGCTGCGCTGGTGATGCCGATGCTACCGCTGATGCATCGTAGACCTAGACAACTGACGTGCACAACAAATAAATATCATTTGTTGTCATCGCGGAGGCGAATCGTGCGTACCTTAAACGCTGTCTCTACTATACATATAAATAATACATAAACGTTTTCGTATCATACTTGACAAGTGTTTTTACATAAACAAGTGCAGGAAATATGTGACATTACTACTCCTAGGGTACGTACTACGATCGTCCATCTAGGCGTATACCGAGGCTCGAAGTGGCATGTGGTATCGCATTTTAGGCAATTTTGCGACCAACACTCTGCCGCCGTTCGTTACTCCGCTACTCCTGCCGCCGTCGTCGCTGCTGCTGCTGCCTCGATCGGTGAGCGAGTTCCTAGCTAGCGCGGAGGTACAGTCAACGTAAAAAGTTTCGCCACTCCGCCGCGAGCACGGCTGAGCACGGCTGAGCACGGCGAGGCGGCTTTATACATACTTCGTTAAATCGCGTAGTAGACGTAGGTACATACCCTCCTTATGTACGTACTACATACTATCGTTTTATCGTGTCGCGTGAGGTGAGGTGAGGAGCCTAGCTCGCTCGCTCGCTGCCGCGGTATGTACGCGTATGTCGTCTAGTGCCCCGTGCGACCAACGGCAATAAGCAGCCACCTCGATGCTACTACATGGCCTAACTACGTGAAATTGTATAATGGCGTTATCCTCGGCTGCCGCCGTAGTCCTCGCCAAAAGTTCGCCGCCGGTTACTGCAGGAGGAGGAGGAGGAGGAGGAGGTACGCTCACATCATTATACACCCTTATTTTAGATCACCCCGGGACTAGAGATATCCCTCATCCCCGGCCCCGAGGAGTGTCACACTTAACGTGTGCCTCCGTTTATATCTCTCCTTCACATGTTTCGTTTTTAATCTATACGCCTTGTCCAGTATATCCATGGCATACACGATCCGACTTCTGTCACTCCTGAAACGCGATCGTTACGATCCCGTATCGTGTCACCTTTTCTCGTTTCTTTTTATATTTCTTCCTTTGTTATTTTCACAATACAACAACGTATCACCCGTCCCGTCGGTGCCTCGTACGTCAAATTCCCGATTTCCTTCCTACATTTTATCGTCGGCTAAAAGGTAAACAGAAATGTGGAAATATAAAGGCGCTTTTTCACTGCTAACGAAATGCTCGTGAATTTTTTTTACAATATTTATCCTTCCCGTGACAGAAATCTCGTGTCCTAATATTGTTTTCATCCTAATATCTTACTTGTTTCGGAATATTAGTTTTGCCAAACCTTGACGCTGTCCTATCTTATGTTTTTCAGGTTCTTTTGACAACGTGACGGTGAAGCAGGAGCGACCCGACGATGCGGAGATCAGGGAGCTGGCAGCCAAAATGGTGGAAGCAAACAAGGCGAAAATGGTTACAGCTATAGGCGGTGCGCAGCAGCAGAGGACTGGGCAAAACGTAGTGCCTCAGCCAAATTTACCAGGGATACTAGGCTACCTTTCCAATGCCAAAAAACCTGTGGATTCTTCTATAATCAAGCCGCAGCTGCCAGAGGGGAAGATTCCTCTTGACGACGACAGTCAGAGAGGTAGATTTGGTTGGACAAGCTTTGGAAAGTGTCATATACCATACATATTTCGAGCCGGTGAAAGATATTGTGCAGTGAGGATATTGGAGTCTAAATTATTGAACAAATATCTTGGATATCTGCACGCCGATATATACAGCTGCACTTGCATAAGAAGCTACTACATAACAGAGGCGGAGAGCAAGCTGTTCAACGAGATAAACATAAAACACTGCGACAATCAATTTGGTAGGGAAACCTTCACCGTCAAGGATCTTGTCGTGCGGCTCGCAGATGCCAAGGAGTTTTACACGTTTCTGGACATGTGCTATACGAAGTTGACAGCTGGCGCTGGCCAAAACAGTCCTGCTACCGGTATGCAGAAGGCTGAGAAGTGCGGTTTTATTCGTATAAACAAGGAGTCGGTCGTCCCCTACACGGTCAAAGATGGTTTAAAATATGTTCCGCTTTTCTACTTTGAGGGAGAGACTGATAACCTTAAACTTAAGGCTGAGAAACTTGAGGGATGGGACCTGTCGTATTTAAAATTCTGCTGCAAAGTTCAGGGAATACGCAATGAACTGTTTGCCAGTGAAACGTGTTCCGTGATCAGTTTGAGTGACATAAAAAGTTACTTTCCGCCCGGCACCGGATTCGAGGATTATTGGCCGAGCAAAGTGATGGACTCGCAGTTGTTGGTGAGCAGTAAGGGTGGGGGCACTGGGGGGGGATGGACAAAACAGCCTCCCACACCTCCCGCTGCGAAGCAGCCATCCGTTGTTCAAAACAATACCAATAAAAACAACTCGATAAATCTTCGAAGCGCTCAAATACCGACCATTTTACCAAGGGGCGTTAACAGTAACGCGACTATCCATAGGCTCGGTCAACCCAGACCCGTCGTCACTACGCACCCTGCCCATTCCTCACCTTCTAGGGTTTCACCTGGTAGCAGGACGAGCTCCGTCGCTCAGCAACCTATGCTCAGCGCCGTTCAAACCGCGTGTAACGGATGGCCGGGCCTCGTCGGTGGGCAACCCACATTTCAGACTTTAGTTTCACAGCCGAGCCAAGTCATCAAAATGACCAATCCTCCTCTCAACATGCATAATGTATGGGTAATTTTTTGATCTATTCTTCGTTTACTTCGTAGGAAATTCCAGTCTGAAACATTCTTGGCAAATACATGTGTGTTACAGTTTTGTCTGAATTTCATTGGAGAATTAATCTTTACCAGAACATGCATGAATAAAACTAGAAAGTAATAAGTTTAGAAAGAATTCTCTTAGTACGCTGGTTTTTTATTCAACAAATATTTTAAATTGTTGTAAAATTTGGTTGCCAGTCCCAAAATAGTAAACACAGGGTGTGCACCGTGAGAATAAGAATTTTCAGACTTGAAATGTAACATTTTTTTGTGATTATTTTATCGTCGTCAATAAGATCTTTTGTTATTATTATTGAAACATTCGGTGATATAATGGCAAGCATTTAAAAGTACAGGCTTTTAACTAAATTCCATGAAAATGATTGAACTATTCTCTTGCAACGTAATTAACCAGTGATGATAATCCTATTTTTCATATCGCAATATTGATTATCAAATCGAAATATAAACGTTTCATGCACTAATTTTATTTATTGTCGGTAGTTTACCTCGTCATTTGATTTCCATTGGAAATTTATTTCGAAGCGTTTACTGGTTATTGTAACTTTATTCATTATTCACACAAAGAACATACATGTATTCCGAATGAAACTTTATATTGAGATGCACGCTCAGAAAACGAAATTCAATTTTTCTGTGAAGCCTTTAGTTTTGCTAATGAAAGTGGCCATGTATTTTGTCACACGTGGTGCATACAAGATAAAGTCGCATTCTGGATACAAGCCACATAAGTTGAGTTGTTTGTAGATGTAAAACTAGGAAAAAATTACAAAATTCGGTTTTAAAAAAATACGAAGTTGAATATTTAATTGCAATGTTTTTTGTCATCGAATCTCTAATGAAAATAATATTGTTTCCTATCTCACATTCCTCATAAAAACATTGTTCAACTTGCTTGAATTGTAAATTCTAGAAAAATATCTTTTCAATTAATTGAAATTCACAGGAAGTTACAGTTCTTCAGAATCAAAGTTTTGAAATATTGATTTCATGGTATTTTCTTGCATTTTGCAGAAAGTTACTTTTTCAAAACAATTTCAGAATGAACTCTACGGTGCACTGGGAATATTCTGAAATTTAAAAATGTCTGAAAAGTTTTTAGAATTTTACTACTGTCCTCAAAATTTACCCAGTTAAAGTTTGTAACTTTATTATAACTATCGATTTCCAGAAAAACTCGTTATTTTTCGACTAGAATTACCTGAAATTAAGTAAACTGTTGAATAGCATTGACAAACTCAGATTTTCTAAATTCAATTCTTTCAAATTTCGAGAAGTGACAAAATAGTTATTTTTATTTCAACGTTGCGCTACGTTAACGTCATTAAAATTTCAGTCTTATCAAAATTTCGAAAATTATAATTTTGACCAATAATTGTTATCTTTTAAGACTCTTTGCTTGCGATTGTTCTGTGTGAATGTCTACCTCCAATTACTTGTAGACACGCTGTACTACCTGTTTTCAAAACAAGATGGATGTTTTAACATGATTTTAATCCATTTCAGCAAATAGCTTCATCGAATAAAACTTACTCACCGCAGTCTAGGAGTAGAGGGGGTGGTAGCGGGGCAGGGGGGCAGTATCCAGGAGTATATCCTGTCACAACGATGCAAGCCGCTGTCCAAGCCCAGCCACCCCCTCTTGTCAGAGCTACCACCCACACCAGTCAGCCCAATATCGGGTAAGTCGAACAACTCGTACTTATTGTTTGTGTTTAGTTTGATTTATTAGCAAGAATTGTGTTGGATTTGGTAGTTGATTATTATTAAGTCTTCTGACGTACCGTTGTGAGCTTTTTATCGACCGAGCACCCTGCAGCTCATTTAAACTTGAGGTTTATTATCACATCAATACTAATCGCGGGTACACTTTCACTAAATATGACATTCAGTTTCACTGTTATATCTGCATGTGCATTGACTTTGTATTGATGAAAATTACACAGCCTGTCGATCCTTGATTCAGCGAATTTGAGTTTTAAAGTCTGCATTGTTCCTTGTTTTCAAAGAATTGTATGTTATTTTAGACATTGGTGGGAGTCTATACTGTTGATACTATTCGGAGGTTTAACATTTTTGGAAAGTAAAATCACATATTCTAAACACTTTTTCTTTCAATCTAATTCCATTCGAGCACCCTAATGTTATGGAAAATATGGTGAAGTAATGGGGTATAAGAGAACAGTACGTGTGAAGACTTTTAGTTTAGGTACTTATGGAAAAATGTTTGCAATAATTTTTGGAGACTTATAGATTCTCGTAAACAGTGATTATAAGATTTTACTCTCGTATAATTTTAATGAAGGATAGGGTAACATACAATTTTTTTTGATTCCAAAACAAAGATAAATCCAGACTTCTGAGACATACATGGTAACCGTAGCAATTATGGATTTCAAGTTTAAACCTAACAGTAAAGCTTTTTGTGATGTTCTTGGTGCGTATTTATACAAATTACTTGCCGCAGTACTCAAAATTATTCTTAAACATTCGCATTTGAATAAAAAATAATGATAGCTACTTGTCGTACAATAATCTTTGCAAGCCTCGGATCAGTCTAAATTGCGGAATGTAGTCAGTCATCAAATCGCACCTGCTACATCGCTGATTGATAGATTTTATTGCTGTGAATCTATTGTATTAAAAGAGCTTTAGTATCTCTTCCAATAATTGAATTTAATTTGCCTATTGACATACCAGAAATGTAGTGAGGAGAAGGTCTATAAATGCACAAAACAGCTTTTTGCCTTTGTACATACAATGTATGATTTTTTCTTTTGTATAGTTATCCAACCTATGGGAAGGATGACTGGTGAGTCCCTGTACATCGTATTATAGTTGCTTTCGGAATGGGAGACCGAATGAACGTTTAGAAACTCTCGACTTGGACGAAGTTAATCATTCACGTAGTATGCCATATTTTCGCAAAAATCAACATTCTGTCATCAGTTAACATCAGCTTACAAAAAATTATCTATCAGATCATGTATTGATTAGAAATACTATGAATTACTCAAGACTGAAGTGGCTTACATGTTTGAGATGCACGGGATTATTTAAACTTATTAGGATATCACTTCTTTGTCTTTAATTTGTTGCCAAAAGATCAGAAAAATTTTTATTGCACAACAAGGAAATAGCTCTGTTCGATCAAAAGTTTGAAAACCACTGATTTCTCAAACCTTATACAACAGTATGCTTAATATTTTCATGTATAACTGATTAATCGGTTACTAGTTGCTGATTTTCGTGAATAAAGTTGATTCAGTCTCTTTGTTCTTTGACTATTATATGAATAATTACTATCCATTACTTTGATAATTTTTTATAGTACTACAGAAATTGATTAACAAAACAAAACTCTTTCTACTTTTAATTACAGGGCAACAACTACGTACACAACACCAAGCTTGGGTGTTCCCAGCGCCGTCAGTCCAAGTACCTACCCACATAATTTGTTAGGGCTAAGCGTTGATCAGGTCCATGCCTTAATGCCACCAACCCAAAGTATGTTGTCGCATCCTGCGCGACACACACCACCTGGTCACAATTCTGCCACCGCAAAGTATCCACCGCCTCTTATACCCGTTAATGGAAGTAATAACAATGCCAGGTGAACTTTGAAAAAAATTATTATTATTCAGCGTTCTGAAAGTTCACTCAAATCTATTAACCAGCCCAATTGAACTTGTTAGCCAATTAGCAATGAGTCATGTACCTTTACTGACAACTTTCAGGCATTTGATTTTCATTTTCTTAATTACCCATCTGCTTTCACATATAACACACTAATTGGGATTTTCGTCGCGCAGATCTGAAATTGATTCTAACTCATTGCACAGTATAACAAAGTTTACTTCATGGTTCATGCTTTATTCATAGAATTGGAGGCTTCTAACACTTTATTCAATCTAATCCAGGTTTGGAATCGATGAGAGTTTACTTCACGGTTATGATTTCCCATCAAACTTGACCTTTTTCCGAAGTGTTCTAGAGTAGGAATACCTGGTGCATGTTATTACAAAAATATTAAATAATTATCGTGGTAGTAGTGAAGATAGTGAACAAAGACCTGTGCTCATTATGGCCGTGTATGAAATTCTTGTCGAACTCCTAATAGGACGTTTAAAGATACCGAACATGAGGAGATGGAATGTTAGACATGAAAAAAAACTTTGGTAATCATTTGCAGGGATTCCAGAAGTAGAAAACCGCTGTTACCTATACCGGACACACCTACTTCAGGCTCTCATGTACCGTACAAAGTACAAAAGGCATTGGTTGATGAGAAAATGGTGCCATGCATCAACTTCAAACCATACATTTACACCGAACTGTTAATGACTCTTCCTGACTTTGTATCTCAGTATTTTCCTACTTGTGACATAAACACTTGCAGGCAAGTCCTGACGGATGTTTTGGGTATCGATTTGTTTCAAGGGAATAGGTGAGATTTATATGTAAATACACTTATATTTTTTATGATTGTGCGATCATGTAATCAATTCAATTTCAATTTTAATAAAGAAAAAAGGCGACATATATATTTTACAGTCTCGTTTTGTTTGTTTGCCAGATTTTTATTTTTTTTTTTCTCGAATAACAATGTCGATAAAAATGTGGTGAACCATCTCCAATCTTAGTATTCAAATAGTGTTGTTTTACAGATAGTAAGTTGCAAAGGCATTTTTAGTTGAATTTTCTGTTTTCAGTTTTTTTTTAGCAACCAATTAATAATTGATTACACTGTGAACAGTATTTAGAATAGATTAACTTTAGTGCCATCTTCACGTACCAATATGTAAATGATTTTTTCCTATGACTTGGTTTATTTACAGGCAACAGATGCAAATGCTTATGGAGGCAGGTAAATGCTCTTCACTAAATGAAGAGCTTCCTTTGATCCAAGTGAAAAATATAATGACGTACATGCCACAGATGAAGTATATACTCAATCCTCGAAACACAGCTATTCCTAACTTGGCTCACTCGGCCGAAGAACATGCTGCTAAAAAACGTCAACGCACCAGCTAGGAGTGGCTACAGCCTTACTGGCCCACGTATAATTATTACCATTCAGCATTTTAATGGGGTACCTATACTGTTCCGTACTGGCCCTCTGCAAAAATTGCTGGATAATTGGCATATCTGAAGGTGCTTCTGATCAAGTCATGTTCCTTTATGTATATAAATCTATTGCGGCAAATGATTCGACCATAAAAAATATGAAAAAAAAAATATGCAAAAATTCCAAAAAAATTTTTAATTACGTCTTTTTTTTTTTTTTACCCAAATGAGATAATATGTATATATCTTTATTCGTTCATTCTTTTCCTCTCTTTCTCTTTTTCTCTCTTGCTCTGAAATGTATTTTCTTTTAATGTTACACACTGTCTGATTTGTAAGCTTTGCATATGATTTATTACTTGATCAATTATATCTCATTTGGGTAAAATTTGATATATTCATTGTGAACCGCTCAGGCATGGTGTGAGATATTTTACGTAGACAGCCAGAACTCTGATGTAAGAGATATAGATTGTCAAAAATTTTGAGCTGAAATTCTTGTCCTTTTTACGTTTAATGTCTGGTGGTTACAAGGAACAGCAACAAAATATTTATGAATACGTCCTTGCACGAATATAGGCAAAAGAATTTAGTCCCGAGTTCTCGCGTGTTTGTGTGATCAGTCTACGTAAAATTATATTGCAAAAAATCAACAGGCTCTCTTTCTTTCTTTCTCTCTCTCTTTCTTTTAATTGGTTGTAATAAGAAAGATATCTACTTTCTGTAAACTCTCAGATTTGAATTATTCACATCTATATCTATTAAATTATTTAAAGCAGCGACTGAATAATTTTTAATTGTAATATTAACTGAATTTGGGCACATTTTGGGAATTTCAAGGTTGATTATTTAACAGAAATTTATAGTTCCCCTTGATTTACTGCTTTTTCGTAAAAATTACTCCAAAAATTGACTTCTCTGTGTGAATAATGTTCAAATACAAACGTTACTCGCAGAACAGACGAAACTGTAACAAAAGCTCATTTAGTGATGATCTATTAATATTTTTAGATGAAAAAAACATCAATGAATTCCCACAGTATTTGACGAAAAAAAAATTAACAGTGGGTTTACATATTTCGAACTTGCGATACGATCGAGCAACAGACATGGTGCCAGCTCAAGTTCCTAGTAAAAATGTCCTGGTGTACGAAATCGCGAATGGACGATAATAAGTAATGCAAAAACAGGGGGAGATTAGTGACACACATGCTGGATGAACGCAGTATGTGGAGTTCGTGAAAAAAGCGAGAAAAAAAATAAATACAGTCAAAAGGAATTTCATTCCTGCAAAAAAGTGATTCAATATTTTTTTAATCATTCCAACATTTTACAAGGCATCAAAAAATAAAAATAGCGTGTAAAGCTTTTTCAACATAATCTATGTCTACAGTGATTACATATTACTGTACAGCCAGTTTGAAATTCATCAGTTTGAGATTACACGATAAAAAATATTTTTGTTCGCCCTGCTATATGTCGTTCAATCTGCAGTTCTTCTTATCACAGATGCCAACTATAATAATGTAACTAGTTAACGCATAAGATGTCTTTTTTTTTTTTTATTTATAGCACCTTTTGAATAATTACGTGCGTTGTAAGGCATTTATTTTTGAAAGAAAAAAAAACACAAAAACAAATAAGACATACACTATTCAACAAATTCTCGCACTCTATCGCAGGAGAATGCCCATAATTCTGACGCGTTAATGTGATGATACATTTTTTCTTTTACTTCTAATTATTCGCACATACTACTTACTACAAAATACACTTATGGTCGAAGTTCTAGTACTGACCATCTAGAAAATTTTCGGTGAATAATGAAAGTAATAATGAAATGTTTCATTTTACACCGGCAAAGGCCATAAGCAATGTAATAGTGTGTATGTGATCTTCCGTCGTGTTACATGATGTACGTAGTACGGTAAAACACATTCTCCTCATAATGCGAAACGAATAGCAGTGTCGATGACTCTCCTGACGAAATTGACGAGAACAAAAAGGTGTAAATTGAAGGCTAATCAAATAGGTATCCTATGAACGATATCTACTTTGTAGAAGAATATAACTGTAAGATTATTATACCTAGTTATGGAAGTAAAATATGGACTTGACCTGTTCGTACTGTAAATTTTGGACATTTGTGGCAGAGATTGTATAAAAAAGAAGTGAAAAAAAAAAAGAAACAAAACGGAGAAGAAAAAATGAAAAAAAAAAAAGAAACAAAACCCACCTATGTACGTCTATGTATGCTTTAGAAGTGTATATAAAGAGAATGTAATATTGAACTATTCGCTTGTGACGATAAGTGGGTTTTATATAAAAAAAGAAAGGAAGAGTAATATTTGGACAACAAATGGAACGGATATAGGTACATATTCCGTTATGGTAAAAATGGTATATTTTATTATTTATGAAACTGTGTATCTATAGCTGAATAATATAACTTGAAGGAAATTCTATTTGCCATTAAAAAGACTTGTTACAAAACAGGACTGGAGTCTCTAGACTTCGTTCTTAATTGTATTTCTCTTGTTTCTTACACACTACAATTCTGTTATTTAATAATCACGACATCGGGTCATTGCATTATATTTACGTACGAATACCTCATATGGATGCATACGTACGTACATGCACATGCACTGGTCGCGTGTCGTTGATTTTTATGGGTATAATTTTGTCACCTTGATTGTACTATGTGTAATTTTTCTACTCCGTGACATCATAAATATAATTAACAATGAAATTATTCTTATTATTATTATCATTAATGTTATCATTATTATATTGTATAAGACACGTAGGTCTTGCATACTCAGAATCTCGGAGGATTTTTGCGAGGCCCCAGTCCAAAATTAGAAACTACAATACTTCTAAGGACTAGACTAGAGCATTTATTTGTTAAAACACTTGTTATAATACATGTATTATAATTTATGACATTGTCATCTGTACATATAGCTGATAAGGTTTAATTAGGACTAATAGATATTTCAAATAAAAACATGATATAACAAAGTACAGGATCCTTATACGTCGCTTTATATTTCATTCCAGTTTTTTGTTTTTTTGTTTTTAACATTTAATTTCGTAATTATTGTGTGTATACGAAAGAACGAGATTGTTATCGATCATTAGGTATATCGTAATCAAGTTTGAGATCTGTGCGGATGATGTGTTTATCGGGTGTTTTTTTTTTTTTTTTTTTTTTTTTTTTTTACTCAACCGATTAGCAACGTCACAAACATTTCCAAGTAACGAGATGACGCAAGTCGATAAGTACCCTCCCAGAAAGTATCGTCCAGCATGATTGATTTGGTTCTTTTCCTTTCATTCCCACTTTCCGTTTGGGAGCGTTATAACTTTAACAATAAAAAAAATTCTACAAAGTACAAAACTTTAAGAGATGAGGTAAGCCGAACTGATTATCACTTATTCTTTGTTTTCTTCCGTATGGGTACATATCCTCGATTATGTACCTATTGTTTTCTCCATGTATCTGTGGTGGAGCTTATATATTTTTTTTTAATTTCAATTTCTTTGCTTATGGTATAGGATACCAAATACTGGACGGACAGATATTGAAAACGTGAATTTGCAAGATTTGAAAGATATTTTCAGTATGTTAGTATATCTGTATTCGTATGCGTATTCTTACGTATTTCAACTCGGCTTTTAAAACGATCCGTTACAATTTAAATTCCAAGTGATACCAACCGAACTCTATACAAAATTATGGGTTGGAACCTACTAGCGTTAACTGAAGATTGTTGCTTTAGTCAACCCTTCATGTCACTATAATCTAACTTTGTGTAAATGTGTATTTCATTTTCGCGCATCGGCACAGGTCAGTTCACAAGTTCTAAGTTCGTTCCGTCAATGACCTCGTCCACTTGCTGTCTGATGACAAATTTCGGCAGAAAATCTTTGCCGGAAGATTTTATCCAAGTAGTCGTGAAAGAGTTTCTGAAAGCAGGCAACCAATTGAATGGTACAAAGTAGCGGGTAAACAACGGTACGGCGTCGCAGGAAAACCACAATACGACGAGTACGACACATCGAAACATGCGTGGCACATTAGGTAGGTGCTCGTTAAACTGCATTCGCTGATAGTACGCGCCACCGAAGGGATGATGGGGAATAAATACCCAATCAGGCCAAGGAAGACCCCCTGACAAAGGCTGCCAACCGAACCTTGATTCTCGTTTGTTGTTTAGTCTGTACTCAACCTGCCAGAAGACAAGTTCTTTCCTTCGCTTGTTTAGATTTCATATTAGTTTCTGTTCGATTCATTCCTGCCGTTCCGTTGGACCAACGTTCTTCTTGCATTACCCTTTCTATTGTTATTTTCGCTAATATGTTGGGTTTATTTTAAATTTAACTCAGCGATTACCCGTGTAAACGGGCTAAGGTAAGGTTTCTGCTTCTACTACATATATTTAAAAAAAACAAATTCAATAACTCTATCCTGTCGTACGTTGATCAGTTTTTTTTAACTGCACCGTGTAAATGCTAGTATTTTTTTGAATCATGGTTCGCAGTTCCTCGGACTGTGTCGTAATTTTTAATAATTAATTTTAAACCTCCGATCGACTTCGTAGCTATAACGAATAAGTACTTTTCTCTCTATAAAGTTTTCCTTAATTTCTGTAGTTTTTGTATAGTAGCTTTTCCATGAAACTTTGCTAAATTATATTCTGATTTGAGCTTAATCTGTAGTAGTTTGGAAGCTTCGGCCAGATAGCAACTACAATTATTGTATTATTGTCAGCTGTACTTGAATATTCTTCTCGCCAGAATTAGCTATCGATTCTTTCTTGCTACTAATCTTTAAATTAAGTGATTAGGTTCGAAAATTTTATTATCTACCGTAGTGTTATATCGATTCTACCAGCCTACTTTCGGCTCTCGCTACCCACCACCGAAACTATCCATTGTTGTGAACAACTTTTGGAGAAATTCCTTGTGAATCTTACAAGTTTCATTTTACCCGAGCCATAAAATGAAAATAATAAAAAAAAGTCGTATTTATAGGCTTAAGAATTTTGTGCCGTCTTTACTCCAAAAAGTATCACAGGAGATGAAATAGATTCATGTGTGCAAATATGCTTAAGCTACACCGGCTGTAGTATTGTTCCTTCAGTCAGCTTAAGATTGACGTGGAAGTATAATATGTAACACCTGACTCTTTTATTTTCTGTTTGCTTGATAAGGTGAGTCTAATTGAACAGTTGCGCCGAAATGTGAAAAATGATTCCAATGATCGTTAACGACAGGTAACCATGCTGCAGCGAATAACGTAAACTTATAAATTATACCTACAGTATCGTAGAAATAATAGTACTCGGAGAGTTTTTCGAAATATAGTATTTCTCCGTACGAAAAAAGCACAAAAAATAAAATTAATAAAAATTCTGACCAACAATGTTAATTTTAAATTGTAGAAATTAGTAGTTTTCAGCTAGTTGTCATTTCTAGATTACTCATTTTCTAAATCCAGAAATTTCCTTGCTAAATAACTGCAAATTGTAGACTGCGAATGCATAAATTATACCCATTTCATCAATTTCGGTGCATTTTACAATTACAATTGTGCTCATATCTCCAGTGCGTTTGAAATCACCACTCCTGATAAGGTCGTAAAGTTCGTATTTTTAGTTGCAGAATATTCCCTGATTTTTTAAAAGCAATCAAAGCGGTGTTAGTAAAAGTATAATATAATTACAAGGAGGTATAATAGGGTATTTTTACGCTGAACGTGAGTTTGTGCGATACAAGTCGTAGGCGAATAATACAAATACGTGAACCGTAAAAATGCCTCAACCTCATTTTGCACATTGATACTTTATCTATCAAAATTATGGTGCACACGCGAATGCGCCTTAGTGGAGCACGTTTAAATACCAACGGCGGTTTAGTGCCTATTACTTATTGTCGTAAAAATGACTGCACAGTTATTAAAACGTGTTAAAAACGCCTACATTATACATGAACAGTATTTTCGATTCGGTATTGACTTTTTTACGATTATCGGAATGTTCGTTCAAAGGCGCAATAATCTATTGTTATACGTGAATTTTTACATGTCACACACTCCGAAGGAAAGGTGACAAGCTACAGCCTAGGGAACATAAAGATGGATGACATTGATTAAAAAAAAAACAGTTTTCAAATTCATGCTTGGAAACTTAGCGTTTCAAAGCCTGCGGAGCGTGCGTGAAGTGTCACCTTTCTGAACAGTGTGGTAAAACGTCGCTCACGTCATATTTGCACGCGCATAAGCATAACTGAAATTATGAAGCGTATAGAAGGAGGGATATCGTAAAGGATATTAAGAAATGAGCCAATTTTGGCTGCGAATCGTGGTGGCGCTGTTCAACGTAGATTTAAGATACAATAGTGCAACTGTGTAATTAACACATTTAATTTCATCTCTCAACTTAGTATCAATCAGCACCATGTCGGTTATTTTATATACCCTTAATCACATTTTGAACGCGCCATCCATTAGAGTCCCCTCTTTTTCTACGCTCCATAACTGCGGGAATTCTTAATGTTGCAAATCATAGCTTTTTTGGCGCATGCGCACTTTCCAATAATTTAATTTTACCTATCGCCAGTGATGTCACTGAGCCAGGTTTGCGCATTTAGGTTAGGTTTCATAAAGCCGGGCTTATGCCTCTGAATCTTTTGATTGCCCTTCATTTACTTCTTTCGATATATCATATTACATTCGATTGCCTCTCGAATCAAATGCTCTTTTACAGAAAAATTTTTGAAAAAAATAGAGCGTGTCGCATGTATGAATGGGCGATATTTGACTCGCGTGTTTACAGCGCTCGCTGTGGTTGATGTTGCAAGCTTCACAATCTTCGAAAATCGTCCCTTACGTGAGATACGCGCGGTCGCGCACTTGTGACACAGTACGCTATTCTCGCTCGTCAGAACAGCGCGGAGTGCCGAATGTGATGTGTTTCTTCTCTGTTTCTTCTTTTATAACTATATAATATCGATAATGTTAAATTAAAACGAAAAACAGAAACAAAGATTTGCACAAAATTCTAATCATACATGCTTTCGACCACAACATAAGATCTCGCCACTCGCTTATCTGTCATATGTGATAATAACGTTATGATATTTCAGCGCCGACACCCGGCACTCGGGCAGTATCTTGGATGAGTAACTTTTGGACCAGCCTACCATTACCATTGTTAACAAGTAGGTACTCGTCAAGTTCACCGTGGGTAATTGCTCTGAGTTATAGTGGAATCCTGCGTTGAGCCTCCCGATCATCTGGCACGTGATGTCTCGGATTCAGGAACGGTTGCAGGTGTGAATTTTTGAAATTGCACGTCGGCGCGTTTGCACGTAAGTGTACATGCATACATGCCTACATACATGTCGTTCATGGCAACAACGTCAACATAACCTTTTTCGTTAGCCTGTACCTTTCGCGGAATCAAACTTATCGTTGCCAGTTTCGTAAGATCATTGAAAATTCCGGATTATTATCAAATATTTTAGTCGATGGCTCAATTCTGCCCAGAGGAATTATTCGATAACAACTTGCGTTGAGTACATACAATCTATATTGAGCAAAATATACAGTATACAGCCATATCGTGTCTTGCATCATACCTACTTGTATTTGATTTCGACAGCATTCAAAAAGTGAAGTTTCGATGGTACTTCAGTTTCCGATTTCCTAATTTCTACCATCTGATTACAATTAGACAGTGCTTTCTACACTGTTTTTTTTTTCGATTTCTGGCATATAAAACGAAGCGTTATCCTCAAAATTCAATGAAGTCAAATATTATTATGAGACATAAGTCTTCAACAGAAAAGTTTGCATATATCGTTACAGGTATTTTAATGTTTAACGTTTACTTGTAGCTATCATTACTAATTAATCGAGGGGCTATTCACTAAGACTTTGAGTGTACAAGTCATTTCGTAACTTCTAATGATTTCGAGGGAATTCAGATTATTTTAACTAATTTCAAAATACTACATGGATTTCTCACACTTTGTATGATTTCATGCGATTAGATACGATTTTACGAGATTTTGAATTGATTTCACATCATTTTTATATAGATTTCAGATGAATTCATAACTTTTAATGTTAACTGCTGAATCATTTCATGACTAGTATGGTAATTTCCATGCAATTTCGGCCTATAGGCAAAGAATTCCACATGAATTCATGTATCATAAATGTGATTCAATAGAAACTAGGGTGTACAGCTGATATCAAGAGTGAATAGCCCTTTATTATTATTATTGTTGTTGTGATTATTTTTATATGAATATGTTACTATTAAAACGACTGGTAGTGATGTTTGAATATGCCGTCGTCGTTTGTGTCTCTGTTAAGCGTAGTGCACGCTTGACCAACAGATTGTACCATCGATCGAGATCCACAGCTGAATACTCCGACGGTATGATTCTGAAACGATAAAAATTCGACAATTGAGAAATGTTTATGGCAAATAAAATTAGCTATTGCTCACTAGAATAATTTTTGTCAGATGCGATGCTTACTTTAGAATTTAATCTGCGAATTGCCCTGAAAAATTTTAGGAAATCAGGCCGTCCGAAATGCGTAACTGCTTCAAGTCCGGTGAACAATGATCTGTTCGATTCCCCTTGAAAATAACGCTCGCACATGTACTGAAAAACAAAAAAAAAGGTTGATCAATATAGCAAATTTATCCGTTTTGTTAGATTAACAAAAATATTACGAATCGTAACATACCAGCAATACTGTGCGGACATCAAATTTCTCATAAAACTGCGTTATGAATATATGAGCTGTTACAACTTTGTTCTTATCCGCCACTTCCAGCTCTCTTAATATGTCGACCATCCACTCAAACTGCCGTTGAGTCCTTGTTATCCATAAAAAGTATACCTAGAAAACAGATTATCTTCACCTCAAGATATGGAATTCCATGTTCGATTATGCAATTAACAATTGAGAATTTTCTGATTCGAGTAATTATTTCGAAAGAATTCTAAAACTGTAAAAGTTCATATTTACTTTCAAATAGAAAAGAACATTGAAAAATCAATTCTTACCAGACCGGAAAAAACATAAGAATGAAGACAATGATTAAGATTCTTGTATAGAATGAATTCTTGATCAATTTGAAGGTTTCACAGTCGTAATTGGGTTAATTCTTGTTGAAACAATCTTCCATTAGTTCAATTTTAGTTAAACTACAAATTTCGAATTACGAAGTTCTGATTTCTCATGGTTTTAATTCAAACTCATAAACACTAACGTCTTGACTAGTTTCAAAATGCGTGTTTTAAATATTTCTTATGTCAGTGTTTCAGAGGTCATGCATTCTGCATAGTTTTTAAAACTGTATTCTTCCAGCTGTAATTATGATTCAATCTCACTTAAACCCACCTTTTGACATCCCAAACTTTGGTGGATATTCGATTTGTATACTATATCCTTTAGTATCGAAGAGAACGGGGTCACTCCAATTCCACCACCTATCATTATGGCTGTTTTGTACTTGTACCAGTCCTGTGCGCTTTCCCCGTACGGGCCATCGATTCGAATCTGTTGAAATATTTTATCACTGAAGAAACCGATAGTGACGCACCATTGAGTGATAATTAATCTTTAGAAAAAAAATCACATGCGATTGCTTAGTTAATTTACAAATGATCCTTTTGCAGTTTATACCTTTGGAAGCTTCATTTCTGAGTCCTTCATCAGAGTTGGGTCTACCCTATATCGAATATCATGAGTCCAAGGGCCTACTGCTCTGATGTGAACTGAAAGTTTCGGTTCGTTAGGTGAAGACGATAGTGTAAAAGGATGGTACTCGTTTGGGTTCAAATCCGTGCAAGCTATTCTGATCCATTGTCCAGATTTGTATTGGAAATCTGATGGCTTTTCGAACTTGAGGCACGTTACTCCTGAAAACATGATTGTAAATGTAAATTTAAAAAGTTTTCCTTCAACTGGATAGATTTATGAATACCTGAGGGCAGACAGTCTGCTTGTACGATTTGTAACTCCGAAGTTTTCCTCGTCACTGTTATTATTTTATCTATTGTGAAGAGAATCAGCGGTCCGAGGAGGTAATAATGGGTGAATGGTTCCTATGGGAATGAATCAAAGTGGTTGATCGTAAGGGTGGCATTGCTGTATCAAGCATTAGTTTATCGTAGCCGCTTACCTGAACTAATCGTCCAGTGCCGTGGAGAATCATGAGGATGAAGAATATTGGGTACATAGAATGTGTGTAGCGGAACCAGTTGTATAGCCTTCTTCTTATTAAGGGTATAGAAAATAGGAATATCACTGCCGTCAAAATAGTTAGCACAACGCCTGTTATTCCTGTAATTGTTTGCCAGCACCAGTAGTGGAACTTTGGTATCTCGTGTGTTCTGTAAAAAACTGTTTATGTAACTTGTTCCACAGATGTTTTGGATTCTGACGTAAATTTTAAATCCTCCAGCCAATGAAGCCATGTTTCGGGTTACATATTTTACATATAGATTTTTTCACTGTTCTTTGATTTCAACGTCGTTAAGCAAGAGTAAGAAATTGTAAGAGGACTTGACCCTTTTAATATTTCCTACATACTGTTGTGCTGTGGTTTCTTTAGTAAGATAATATCACAATATCTGTTAATATCAGAAAATTTCGAGAAGCTTGGATAAAAAGTTGACTGATTTGAACTGAACAATCCTGCGTTGTTATATTGTTTGGAAAGTACTTACGAATGAAAGAAGTTTGGGAATAAGCAGGTCAAGTCATCAGCTGTTTGTGTTGATATGTGGTAGAAGTTAACGGCATGACCCATGACGTGCAGCACTAACAAACAACAATCGAAAATTAGAAACACGAAATTTCAATTATACTAATCATATAACAACCAATGATGATTGAACTGAGAGGTGTGACGAAAGAACAGGTTCGTTGTCCGTTACTTACTGGTAAAAACTAGGGCCCAGATGGCAACGTACTTGTGCATATCTAAACTCAAATCGAACGGTATATATTGATGCAGAAAAGTTTCTCTGAGCACAGTTATGGTGTTCTGAGACATCGTTACGAGTAAAGTTGCATAAGTGAACATCATTGCCGATGCAGCACCTCTTGTTAAGGTCACTCCAGGTCCTGATATCCGTCGTAATCCAGTGTGCTCTCGTTCAACTTGATAATCTGCAATATAAGCCCACACGAAGAGTCAATAGCAATTTATTTGTCTGTCCAAGCATCAGCTCTATACTAGTTGGTCACTAATTTTGGTAAGCTCAGAGGCGTTATTTCAAGTGTCGAATGATGTGGAATGGTGAATGTTCTTCTCATTCACAGTACGTTGAAGTAAATCATGACAAAATATACTCACAGTAAGCACGTTCGGCAAATATCGCTATTAGCACTGTTGTGTATAAGAAGAGCCAGAAAATCTGCAGCTGCTTATCGGCAATGTACTTTGTAATTGGATACCAGTATGTCCCCGTAGACATCGAAGTTTTGATTATTTCAATATTCTTGTCGATGGGTTCTTCCGCCTCTTTTTCTAATTTACCTCCAACTCTTTTACGTAATTCTCTGGGATCGTCGTAGAAGCTTTCTCTTGCTCTTTGAGCTCTGCTTGCAAGTTTTTGCGCTTTACCTTGTTGCACAGGAATGTTGAATTCTAGCTTTAGCTGCTGCTTGTAGTCTTTAAGCAAGCGTTGAAAATCCATCAAATCAATGTCTTGCTTGTCTGCTAGCCCAGCTGCGTGCATTGTTGATCGTATAGCCTGATCCAAGTCGTCTTTATTCAAATCTACTTTATACGTTTCCACTAGTGATCTGAAATGATGGAAGCACAGTTTTAGCACTGCAAATTATCAGATGCTACGGTATAAGAAACACTTTTTTACCTTAACAAGTTTGCAAAATCGTCTCTGCTCAATGTACCCTTAGCATTTATGTCGTACATGTTAAACAACAATTCCGTTTTTTCCTCTGCAGAGCCGTTGTAAAACACCGTCATCACGGCTATAAATTCCCGAAACGATATCAATCCATTTTTGTTGTTGTCGGCCCACTCAAACATCTGTGTATCAAAGTAACATGGAGATGTCTTAGAAAAAACTAATGTGGTTAAAGAACACCTGGGAAATATGTTTTACAGTGTATTTCGACAAATTCGAAGACTCGAAGAGCATCTGTATGCCTAATACTACCTATGTGTATACCTTTTTAACGAAATTTGACTCGGGAGGCATACTTAAAACTTCGGCAAATTCGTATAGTGTCAGCTCAGTATACATCACATCCTTGGCTAGCTTCTCTCCTATTAATCTATTGAGATCTGCTTGAGAAAGCTTTGTCTGTGATGTACTCGTGTGGTTCCAAAGCTGAAAAAACAATCGACGATGTATACTCAATTAAAGTAAGCTTATGAGAAAATAGAAAGAAAGGAAAAAAAATACCAGTGCAAATATACTTCGAAAGAATCTGTCCAATTGTTTTTGTCTATCCTTCTGTGTTACAGACTGCTTCAGCATTGACACCTTTGTTAAATTATGCACTTTATTGCAATTCATGTTGATGTTGGTAGAAAATCTATCAAAATGCTTCAGGAATACATTTCGCAAGTGATCATTTGCAAATTTTATTATAAGATCGTAATTGTGTTCCACTTTAATCATCACGTAAGCTTCATCGGTTGGTATGTAAATCTGTTGGGTGACAGTCAGATATGTAACGCATAAATGTAACGAATGAGTGTTTAGCTTTAATTTTGTTTTATATTGTTCATGCATACTCTTCTTCCCCACCTTTGTTTCCAAGTTGCGATTCATGTCCAGAGCTCGCAATGGAGAACCGTGTTGATTTGCCACTTCGATTTTTTTTCTCGCAACATTCAACGTTACGAGTATAGGTCGTAGTGGTTTTCTGTGATTGATCCATTCAGTGGCTATTACCGCCGTGAATCCACATCGATAGATTAGTTACATACAAGAATTCGCAAGTCCATTGTTAAATTGAATTAATTTTACCCATTTCTCTTACCGGAATGAACATGGTCCATATTTTCGTCAGCATCATGCACATTTATTGGCATTACTCTTCTCAATTCCTTGCGTCTTATTGCCAGCGTTACTCCCAGGGTGACAATAAGTCCTGCACGATTGAAAAAAAAAATAGCAATTTTACAGATATTAAAATCGCACATTCTGTCTGTGTTGATTTAGTAATAATTGAGTGTTACGTTACCAACTATGAATGCCGATAGACCAAGAAAAGTCAGTATGAACGATACGTCACTGGTCGAAAAATAATCGTACGTTCCCGGTTGAGAACACGGTATCTTGTTTACTTCCTCAGGTCTTGGTGTTATATGGAAACAAGAAATTGTGTTAAAACAGTTCGTTTTTTCCTTAAATTCATTGTTGCATGTTTTTTTCACATCGTCATCTGTAAATAAAATGGAGTCATTGAAGTTACTTTGATCTGTTTCTGAATTGCAATAGTAACTTCGTACCTTTAGTTGGAACTTTGAACAGCTGTCTTTGAATGTCGTTTGCCTTTATATCTGTCACGGCTAATAGTATATGATAGAAAGATAATTGTTTTATACGCATTATTTCAGGTTCGGTGAATAATCTGTAGAAAAACCATTCGTTAAGTTGAGACAAATGGAAAAAATAACAAGTACAACAAAAACAGCCACGAGAATGTGCACTAATTCATACTTGTTCAATACTTTGACAAAAGTTATATATTTACCCATTTTTTCCATTATTGTACCAAAATCTATCACCGTCTCGGATGCGTTGGAACTGGTCTTTTATTATTTTTTGAAACAACTCCCCAGGTCCGTTATTAGTCTCCATTATTCCACCTACCCAAAGATCGATGTCGTCGAACTTTTTATTGTAGAGCTTTAGAAGCGCTTGTTGTGCCTGTCAAAAGACAATTTTTTTAAGTACTTCGTGTTACGTATGAGGACAACGGCGGATTCAGAATATACCTCGCGGGTGACGTGTACAAAGTCAGATTCTTTAGTGATACGTGACAAGCCGAATATCTCTCGGACCGTATTGTAATCTGGAAGTCCGTGATCACGGGCTCGCTGAATATTAATAGCCATTAAATCACGCCTGGAAAATTCCAGTGGTCCAAACACATTGCCCCTTAAATCCTCAACAATTTTATGATCTTCCGTCTCGCACAACTGTCCAGTCATGCCCATTATTAGTCTCTCCATGCCAACGCTCAGCGACGTATTGTAATCTACTGCTTCTAAAATAGCTTCCTGAAATCAAGTCAAATTCACCTAATAAGTTTTACACCGGAGTACAGATATGAAAACGTAATGCTTGTGAAAATATCTAACGTTAATTTTTAAATTATCATTTACGAAAGTGGTCGCTGCTTTAGATTTTTTCTACGCCAAACATTTATTTATTTATTAAAAAGTAACGGGATATACTCTTGTACATAGAAAAAGATATCATTCAATATATATAAAGCATTAAGTGGCACAACGGTGTAGTATAATTAAGAAGGAACTAATTATTCATACTTAAATAAAGCTTTAGAGAGGTTTCTTATAGTATAAAAACTAGTGTTGTAAAGATCGAACCAATTTTCATTCTCTTTACAGAATGATGATTGACAGTCAATTACAGAGTAAGATTTACTGTTCAAATTTATTTCTAATTAGTAATCGTTGTGTCGTAAAGTCCGGCTTGGAACAAGAAAACGAAACCCAGACAATAATTTGGGACAGTCAATCGCATTGTTAAGAATTTGATGAGTAACAATTAAATTAATTTTATACACTGCGGAAAAAACTGAGGGTATTTGAAGAATTGAGGAAATGTTGGAAAGGAAAAATAATCAGGAAGAACACTGAAAATGTTATCTACACACCATTGGTCGCCAGAAACTGTTACACGTTCGTATTATTTTTCCTCTTCCACACCTATCCTTTGCAGATTTCCTCGTTTGAACGCCTGTAAATTAAAACACATTCAGAATTCAGTTACCACGAATACCTACAGCCAAAGTTACGAAACAGGCTCGGCAAGAGATTCCACTAACTCCGGAAATGCTGTTGGAAAGCACATTAAACTTTTTACAATGAAACCAGGTTCACATCATCTGGCACATTGTCTCATTTTGTAAAATTGTGTACGTGTGCCACACTTAATCGAGTTTGTGGAATCTTCCGTTTAGACGTGAGTAAAATGTTACCTGCTGGTACCAGAGTGTGTCCGAAGCGAAACGCAGCTGCTTGAAAGAACTGATCTATCTGTGGATCCACACTGGGATCATAGCCTGTTGTAAAAATGACGAAGGATTATTAAAAAAATTTTCAAAAGACTACTTGCGGAATAACACAGGTCGACAAAAGTTATATTTAAATCCTTTTTATTGAAAAGTTTAAATGCGAAAATGAAGTTTGTTTAATTGTTACTTACAATAAATGTTTGAGAAAATAGATAATTTTTCTTAAAATTCGAAATATCGCTCTGGTGTATATATATCTAATAACACTATTTTTTCTTTTATTGGTTACGCGGAAAAAATCAAAATTTGACATCTGGAACCCAGACTCGAAATTCGTGTCGACCGGTGTAATTATTTCTGTATCTAACTTGCCTTTATATGGTTCTAAGTTGCTGCCAAGCCATTCCGGCAGCCATTCCTCTACAACGATGTGCTGTTGGGAAGCGATAACCCATTTCCTAGCTTCGTTGAATATTTTATCACTCGACCAGTCCTTGTTGAATTTACTTATGTGGTTTGCGATGTAATTGTGCCACCGGAACCACAGCACTCCAAAAGTAAAGAGATAAGGGTTTTCATTACCCCGTGGATTTCCCAGCCCTGTAAATAGAGTCGAGCATTAGCTGAGAGTGTTTAAAAAAAAAAAAAAAGCCAATAATTGACAAGAATGATATTTACTGAAAAATCTGTCCACTTTCTCGGTGTAATGCCGGTTAATGTATTCACTGTGATTATGTGGAGGAGGCGGATTAGCCATCGGCAATCTAACATTGTTTATTATTGGGAACAATCCGTCGTCCGATGCTGCGAGCAATCCTTTTGGCTCAATTTTGCCATCCTTATTCGTACGCAAAACATCAGACCACGCTTTCGTAGTACCGTAGATAAGCCCTCCGTCGAGGTACGGGGTGATTTCATTCAGCTAAACCAGAAATTAATAGTAATAGAAGTGAAATGGTGGTCAAGTGTTTTCTACAATTCTAGTGCGTACCTGCTGACGAGGATTGTTCGGTGAATATCCTGTTCGCGCATCGTATCGTGTTCGCAATACCGGCATCTCTTTATTTAATTTCAGATATCTGTGGTTTTCTGGTATTTTAATGTTGAAATATTCTGGTGGACAAGCCGCCCTTTGGGCATCTAAAATTTCCTCCACGACTTGCTGACCTGTCATGTATTATTGATCACATATTAACGTGTAAACGTCATTCCATAATACAGTAGAACTTTGATTATCCGAACCATGACTTAATTTACCCAAAACGCTGAATTATACAAACGTTTTCTCAAAAAATGCATTAGACGACTGTATAAAACCAAATTTACAAAATAAGAGGTTCAACATGTATTTAGACGTTTAATACGAACTGTTTGTCAATTTAAATTTGTGTTGTATATATTATTATACCTTAAGATAAAAATTGCATTTCGGTTATCCGAACTAGGATCGGTCTGAATTAATTCGGATAATTGAGGTTCCCCTGTATATTAGAAGACACGCTTGATCGAACGTACCAAAAAAAACGAGAAATGCGTTTCTTCCAGTGTTTGATAGCGTTGCTACAGTTCCGTTTAACAAGTTTTCGCTTAATTCCAATGGGTTGGGTCTGTTATATCCTGATGGTTGATACACTCCGTCTCTGTAAGCTGCTTTGCTTCTCCTTAACAGTGGTGTGTCAACCGCTCCTAGATCTGGTCGTCCGAAATTATTGTACCATCCATCGAATCCTTCATACTCGTACGGGTCTTTGCGGAACTCTGGGTGACAGGTTTTGCTCGAGCAACCCGAAATTAGCCAGTTCAGAAGCAGGTCACTTTTATAGCTCCCATTATCGGGTGGTGGAACACCGTGTGGATCTGGAAGAAGTTACTTTATTTTGTATTTTAAGGTAACTTACCAGTGTCTAATATCTATCGCAGATCAATCAGATTGAAATCCAGTTTATCGGTTCGAGTGTTTTTTCCAAGTTTCAATTTAAGACTGATGGGTTTTTAAATGGTTTCCGTACCTGGTGGCTTTGTGCTATTCTGTGGCTGCCCAGAAGGAATGCCGTAGTACAATAACAGCAGTATGATCACAGACATCTGGAGATTGCGTTGCAGAACGTGATAACAAAAAACCAAATACTACTGGATAATACTCTTCAAAATTGTTAATGTTGCAGACACTCTTCAGTTCGCTTGCTACCCAAGAACTGATAGAACCACTCCCTGGGCAGGAAGCATGCAACGGACGAGAAGCAGGAATATTCGCCTGTAGATAAGAAGGAAAAAGCCACAACATTGAGTCGAGCACAAATCCACGATAATATAAACAAAGGAATTCTAAAATACTTCTGATATTTTCCACAATGTACGGACCAAGAGAAAAAGTTTTTTGGTTCGCCGTTACCTCACGTCTAGTTGTTATTTCACTACAATTTATATTTAATCGGATATTGCCTGACCATGATGCCCATATTTTTAATAGTCCATTGGACCCTGAAATGAAAACATCAATTTATGATAGCACGGTTGAATATCTATTCGGCGGTTTTCTCAGGTGGGACGCCCAATATTTTATACACATCGCTAAATATGGGTACACGTATGAAAAGACATTGGCATTTTATCCCTTGTATCCCATGAGTATCAGATGCTTATCTGTCGTTTTGAGGGTCGTCTTTTTCTCGTTGAATGATCATAGTATAGCAATATTGGCAGCTTTGTTAATAAATTTCATCTGTTTTGTCAAATCTGCCACAGTTTTTTACGACCTGAGCAAAATTGTTCTCAAAGACACTGCTTTGGCGTACAAAGCGGCTATTTTATACTGTATTAATCCAGCCAGCATATTCTTTTCCGCGTTTTACTCTGAGGCTATGTTTGCTTGGCTATCGTTTAACATCATGCTGGCGTATGTTAACAATAACCCATACATTTATCTCCCTATTGGTCTCTCTATCCTTGTTCGGTCCAACGGACTGATAAACCTGGGATACCCAGTCTACTCGTACGTCAGGTGTTTGATACGAACTGTACTTCCCAAAGTAAGTAGGAATTATCAAAACTCCCAAGCTGAGCCAATTTTCCCTTTCGGATGTCATACAATGTTAGGTTCTTTTCTTTGGCTCTTGAACGTTGTGTTTCTATCTATCGTTCCGTACATCTTACATCAGTTGTACAATTATAGTTTATACTGTACATATCATGAAGTCACGATACCAGATTACGTGCTTAATCATTCAGATGAAGATGTCCTGCTAATACCTGGAACCGTTATTCCCCCCTGGTGCAAGAATTCTATTCCTGTTGCATATTCTTACATTCAAGCGAAGTATTGGAACGTTGGATTTATGCAATACTGGATGTTCCAACATCTTCCTAATATACTTCTTGGATTCCCATCCCTCTATCTTATACTTTGTCAAAGTTTCAAATACTTGAGTGAGCACAGAATTCAACTATATACGTTAGGAAGCTTTTCAACTGATGTTCGAAATTGTAAAAAATCAAAGAATAAGAAACTCTCTCCGGATATTTTTGTATTCGTAGTTCACGGAATATGTTTAGTATTGATTTGTCTAGGATTTGTACATCTGGAAGTGAGCACTCGTTTATTGTGTTCTGCAAGCCCCTTGTTATATTGGTGTTGTGCTTCTAAATTGTCATATAAATCAGAGCGGAGAAATGAGAACGCTATGAATGCAATGGATTTCGAATATCCAGAAAATTTAAATTCAAAGTGGAGAGTTTTCTTCTTATCTCAAACGACGCATTCAAAGAATGACATCATAATCTTATCCTATTATCTGGCTTACACCGGAATAGGATGTGGTATGTTTTCTAACAACCTTCCTTGGACATAAGAGAGTTATTTATGTAACAGGAATTACAGGGAAATTCAATATAAATCGTGACCTTATCTTAATATAGGCAATTGTTTGTTGTAAGTTTGACATGATTTTTTGTAGATCTAGTGTGCGGGTAAATTTTTTTCAGGCTTTTATTGCAAATATGAAACAGATACATGCTATATTACAAGTGTTGTTTTTTATGTCTTAATATTTCTATAGGCGTGAGATAAATGGTTTTTTTGCACTCTGGACAATCGTAGGGTTTGCTGTTTGGTTTTTTCTCAGTGGGTGGTTCAATAGAAGCCTGATGGTCATCCTCGTTTATTACGAAGCAATTACTCTGATGCTGCAACTTCTCAATGCTCGTCATTGGAGTCGTGATGCCACAGTTTGTGCAGTGCCATTCAGTTTCTATCATATCTACCGCTAATTTATCACTCCAGTCTGACTCAACGAGGCTAAAAGAATCATACCTGATGTTTGCAAAAATTTCCATATCATACGTAATTTACTGTTTGCTCTCGGAACTCCAATATGACTACTTACCAGTTGAAGGTGATATTGTTTGTCAACCGGACGCCACCTTTTCCACTATTCGTTTCGCACTCAAAGTCACTTTGAAAGGGATTGGGTTTTACTTCAACGTAATTTTCACCACAGCCAACGTAAATTATCTTCAAATCGGCAGGCAACAAGCGTTTGATAGTGTAGGGTACTGTGGTATGCATGAACTGTATCAGCTCCTGATTAAGTTCGTACTCAACTTGGCTAGTATCCTTTTTGGAAGTGATTAACGGCGAGGCTTCTGAAATGAATGACAAGCGAAAATTTGAGAGCCTTTGATTTCATTGGTTTTGTCGATTTAATGAGTATTATTTGGCTGTATATTTGGTTGTTTAGTTAACACATTTTTGTTGGAATCACTGTAAGATTTCATTGGCTTTAGAATAAATAATTATTTCTAAAAATCTCGCCAATATCTCCAGGATATTTAGCAAATAAAGATTGTTACATTTTCAAAAAAAGTTCGGAAATATTTTCTTTTAACGAATTTCGTTCGAAAATTTTTTATAATCTATGGATATTTCCAAAAATTCTTAGAATTTGCTTTCAACTTCATGGTTGAGAAGAAAATACTTTTAACCAAATAGGTACCAATAAGTTGTAATAAATACGTATAATTTCAACCACTAGGTATCAAATAACGAATACATAAGTATATTTATATAAGTATAGTATTGAGTATATTTTAAAAATAAAGTTGTTAAGTTGACCATTCGTCCGATAATCTGACATTCCCTCACCTTCCAATCTGTGGGTTAAAAGCATGTCCCATTTCTGTCTTAGTTTAGTGGCTTTCATCAATAATGTTTGTCCGCTGTCCGGCATTGGAAATTCTAATTTTAGCCACGAGTCACAGACTAAACTGAAATAATTCAAATAATATTCATTACTCCTGTCATTGTACGTACGGCTTATCGGCTTATTGTTTCAACTTTATTATCCTATTGAATAATTTTCTCAAATACTAACATTGAAAATGTGTAATTGGTATCAATTTCATGCGCAAAAAGCAGTAGCGTTTGGGCAGCTGGCATCCTCATAGTATTTACTAAATATGGTTTGGTTGTTTCTAGGAGTGACCTAAATACGAAAACAAATTGTTAACGACGATGCAGCATCCTTCAGCCTTCGATACGGGTATATATTGCATGTCTAATGGCATAAGATCGAAATCGCCACCTTAAAACTTTTTCCTTTAGAAAAAGGCAAAAGGGCATGTATATATATTTTTTTCATCGTATCTAGGTTTAAAACATGAAAATATTGTCAGAAACGTTGATATTGAATAACAGTTTAATTAAGAGCAAAAGGTCGTATGTACTGGTAGATACGACCTTCTGCTACTAATTCAACCATTAATATGACTATTATTACGACTTTCGATTTTAATCTTTTTTTTCATGGACATATTAATGGAAAAAGGTCGTATCTTCCTAATATACGACGTCTTGCCTTTATATTTTTAAACGCTTGGTTCGATTATATTATTCGTATTGATCATTTTCAGAGCGAATGATGGAAAAAAAAAAATTACACTCCCTTTCACTATTAAAATCGCATTTTTGGGGGTTACAACCTTGTGCCATTAGACACGCGATACACTCTTCCGAATGATTGTTCTTACAAGTAGGTTAGCAGTTGATGCTTCGGGCTGAGCGGAGACTTTGATTTGAATGCTGGGATTGACATGATGTCTGGTTCTTCAAGTTGCAAGACTTGTGGATGGTTCCCGAAAAAGCTCATTGGGTGGAGAGCGATGTAGGGCTTGGCTTTTGTGTGAAATAGCTGCTCACTGGTCGACTGAAATTCGGGATAAACATTTAATAGGTATTTTTTCATTATGACAAAAGAGAATGATTTGTATGATTGTAAATGAGTACTGTACTTTACAATAGTTAAATTCATCAGCGCAAGCGAATTGGGGATACAATCCGCTGCACAAAATTAACTTGAGCATCATCAAGTCTTTGTAGCTGCAGGCAGTTGCTGCAGTAAGAAGGTTCTGGACCTGCGACGAGTCGTTTCTCATGCGAAATTCTACGTCCTTTATGTCAATCTCACCATCATTATCGTCTTTGTCTTCCATTTGTATATCAAACAAGTCTAACTTCAACTCTTTACGTTTTCTAGGTGCCGTTTGCTTGTAAGTACGCTTAAGCGTCTTCAGTAACTTCATTTCTCCATGCCTCAGCATCCGCTCTGTGCTAGTCATCGAGGAGCTTGGTTCCTGGAGATTTTTTAGCAACCCACAATCCTGAAAGCGAAAAAGGTGTGTTCATGAATTGAATTCAGAACAATTTGACAGATCTTTATTGAATCGTATTTTCACGGACTTGAAGCAGTTCCTTGAATTGCGTCCGTAGCTTGGTCATTTCATAAAATCTTTGTTCCTCCAGCCCTCGTCGTTTGCACCACTTTCTACTCGTACTCGAATTTCCTCTGACTTCACGACTGCTTTCCTGTTTTACTTCCAGCCATTCTTTGTACGCGTTCAATAAAGTTATAGGATCCCCATGGTCAGATTCTAGTTTCTTCCTAGAGTTCTTTAAAAGTTTGGTAACAATTAGTTACTCGACGAACTATCTGAATTTCACAAAGATGCGCCATGCTCTCTTTACCTCACACTCAGTGTCTCTGTATGCTCTGTTTGTGAACGGATTTTGAATGCTGAGAGCAGCAGCGAGCGATAAAACAGGTTCGACTTGGTGAAATAGTGAGCCCATCACCAACATTTTCCCTATAGTTATATCGACTGGGAGTCTCGAAAGTGTTTTGCCAATCACAGTTAGTTTTTCATCATCGGTTAAAGCACCCTGAAAAATTATAATACAGTACATACAGGAGGTGCGAAATAAATACAATGATCCAGCTTGAAAACATTCAAAAGTTTAACCATTCACACTAACGTGTTCTTTCAATGAAAGTATCGAGTTTTCAATGCTCTCTGGCGGTGGAGGTTCTATAAACGGAAATTTCCGCGAATCTGGTAGCCCCATGGCAACCATTTGTAATAATAAGGAGTCCAGAGGCACTCGCTGAAGTTCAGGAGTCGAGTATTTCTCTAACGCTGTGTATTCCTCTTCAGAATAAAGCCTGGCGATAATTTAAATGGAAGACTAATGTTATATCGTGTTGTGCATTTCAAGATTAATCAGCTTGAATATCTAAAGCTTCTTAATAGTTTCCAACAAAAAAATCCTCCTTCACTAGACCTGTAGCAAACACCAGGTCCCGTTCTCCCAGCTCTTCCTTTTCTTTGCTCTGCGCTCGCTTTACTGATCCAAAATTCTTTCAACCGTTGCATTTTGCAGATCGGATCATAGCTCATTTCCTTCACCTTTCCACTGTCCACAACAAATCTGATACCATCAATGGTTATTGACGTTTCAGCAATATTTGTAGAGACAATGCATTTACGAACCCCATCTGGGGCGTAATCAAACACCTGTAACCACAACGTTTTTTTTTTTTTAAACTATTTATCGATGTTGCTACCATTTCACTGTCCGAAGTGATGTTCCAACATTTTGCTTATGGATGCTCAGGAGTAAAGCCGTTTTACTATTCTGGATTATGGAAATGATTGTTAAATTTTTTTCCTGATGGAACAAGTATATCAATCACATGTAACGCACACCTTGTCTTGTTCAGCTATGGACAAAGTACTGTGTAAAGGCAACACTATCCAGTTGTTAGTTTTAGAAGCATATTCCTTTGCGCAATCAACAACTGCAGTAATCTCGCTCATACCGCTGAGGAATACGAGTAAATCGCCCTTTTCGTCTTCTGTAATGTTTTAAGTATTGCAAGTAAATATCTTTTCCAGAAAATTAAAAAGTCGTTACATATAAAATATGGCTAGACGTGCAGGTATGTATAAATACTAACGTGGATACTTCTTGTCAATCATTTGCATGATTTGCACGTACGGACTTGGATTGAATCTATCGGATTTTTGTCGCAAATCGTCTACTGCTATCGGTCGATAGTTCAACTGTATCGGATACAGTCTACCTGGAACCTAAATATGAGAGTATTAAGTTACTTTTAAAGTAGCGATTAATAGTTCAGACCTGAATGGTAAACAACCACGGAAGGGAGGGGCAATGTAAGTTTTAAGACTTACTTGGATCACCTTGACATCTTCTTTGGCAAAGTAATTACTGAACAGTTGAATATTTATTGTAGCAGACATTAGCACTAGTTTTAAATCCTGTCTCTGATGTATTATACATTTCATAATTCCTAACAAAAAGTCACCATGTAAATGTCTCTCGTGCACCTCGTCGAGCACGATTACGTCGTAATGAGATAATCCCATTTCACCCGATACCTAGACAGAACGATGCAAAATCGAAAAATTTTAACACCGATCTTCAAATTTGAGTAAAATGAAAATTGTATCAGTTTAATTAGATATCAATTGTTCACGGCAGGAAATCACCTGGCGCAGCAGCAGTCCCTCGGTAATAAACGTGATCTTAGTGTCCTGATTTCTCTGCTTTTCAAACCTGATCTGGTAGCCAACTTCTGTACGGTTCTCAGTCAAAGTTTCAAATGCGACACGTTTAGCCAGTGATATGCAAGCTATTCTGCGAGGTTGAGTACAGGCTATAAAAATTATACAAAGTATTAGCTTTTGGAAACGTTTATCACAATAAGGTGATTTTATTTGAATACCATCGCTATCAATTTTCGAAATTGAGCGAAGTGCTCGTTCAATTCATGAGAATTATCTATTTCGTGCATTTAATCCTATAGAATTTAAATGTCTTTAAATCTAGATTCGAATACTGACGACTGAACAAGTCGAGTTAGAGTTTTCAGAGAGTATGTTCCCAATAAAATCTGTGTACCGATTCTTCCGAATCCACCTTTGTACAAGTACTGAGGAACTTGAGTAGACTTTCCACATCCTGTGTCCCCAGCTATGATAACAACACGCTCATTTTTAACAGCTTCGACGATCTCGTCCCGGTATTGATAGACCGGCAGATTGGCTTGACTTTCCCTGAGTTTTTTCAACTTAGCAAATTTCTCCTTCTGCTTAAAGTCTAGATAGAGATTGATTACGTCTCGAAATGTGCATAATTTACTGTCTGTTAATTCTTTCGCAGGTGGAACTCGTGCAAACAGTTCTCCTAAACTTAAATTCACTCTGACATTTAAGCAGTGTGACCTGTGGTAGACGGTCGGGTCTCTCGACTGTTGCGAATCATTGAGCAACTTGTCCTCCGCTCCCATACTACCGCGTTTTTTCTCAACCACCTCATACTTTCCTACAAATTTCCAAAAATCCTCTGGGTCTTGCACCAGGTTAGGATTTGCCGAGAAAACTTTGCTCAGCTCGTAGCGATATTTCTGGAATGAAAAATCCGACCGCTCGTCCCGCCGTGGATCGGATCTCTCTCCATCAGAATTCCTCCTACTTCTCATATCTTCGTGTCTTTTCCGTTTAGCAGATGAACGTCTCGTTCGTTCTTCGTCGTGCATTTTTCTATAGCTCATTTTTATTTTTACTCGTCGTGACACGATGTAGAGTACAAAGGATCTCTCATTGCCGATGTTCGTGAAAATTGAAAAACCGAACAGCGCGAAGTATTTTTTCCATTCGGTACGTCAATTTAACAGCTTAATTCTATCAAAATCGTTATTTCTCATAGGTTACGTTACTATGTTTATAAATTCTTAGGTTACCTCTCACATGGCCCTGCGGACATGGTTACAGCGCTATTAACGGCGAAGTTTGGAACTAACGTTTCACGCTTGACACCATCGATCGACGGTCATACGCAGGTTTGTTCGTATTGCGCTGTGGTGGTAGACGCGTCGCTGCCGGGTCGGTAAACAATCGACGTTTGTTATTTCTGCCACTGCAAGTTCACACGCGAGGTGTCGGTGCGAAAGTTTAAAATAACAACTGTCGTTATTTCCTAAACAATCATCGCAGTAATTATTATAATGTGCGTTCGGATGTTATTATTGGGAAGTAACAAATCTTGATACATGCTGATGTTACATATTCGCGTAGATCCGGGATAGAGCGTGGCTTTGTACTTGGTTCCTCTGTTTACAAACATCGAGCTGTGTATGAGAACGACGGAGGTCACTGAAGTTGGTCACGAATCTTCAGTTATTCGCAGAGAGTTGAAAGATAGTCGGTCAGTGCTCGGTCGCGTACAGACAAGATTAAACATGTTCAATTCAATTATACGAGATTAACATTTCGGGGATTAGCAAAGAACCACATTTTAGCGCGGCGGGGTGAAATCATTTCTATTTAAAACAATTGAAAAGTGCTGTGCAAATTGGTTGTCAGTGGATTACTATTCCATGTAAAATTCAGTATACTTACGTACGAAAATGTACAAACACGCAAACTGGCATGTTCATGATACTTTTAGGTATAAAATGACGCAAATCTGATCTTCAACGGATAGCTAATATTGCATTGTGTAGTTTTATAACTAGGAGTATAATTAACATGACAATTTGCGTAGCTACATATTTCAAAAAATAAATAAATTCATCGACCGGGTATTTAGTTGGTAATAAATTCTAGTGTCGTGAGTGCATCTCTTGATTGACGCCTGAACATCACCTGCGGAAACATGTGAGTAACCTATAACCAATTCGATTTGCATTTCACTTCTATGTTACGCTACATCATACGGAGTGATATTCTTATTCGTTTACAATATTTCTTGTTACCCTGTGCTCTAGAGAATTATCCATGATTCATTCAGTTTCAAGATTTTAAATCCGCCTGTTTTTCAAATCTGCGCATTAGATTTTACTCATTACCCGTTCCATCAGTACATTCAATTATTAGGAAAATAAATTATATCATGTCATTTTTGGGCGAAAAAATTACTGTAATGCAGGTTGCGCGAGTTAGGCGCAACCGAATCTATTCAACACCGTCCCTGGCAATATGCAACTTGTCTTGCAGTTCGGTATCGCTGGATGTCTGCCACCTGTAGCATTGTTATCAATTAATAAATATTTTCTATTATGATAAATTGTACAAAGTGCTAACGGCAAAAGATGCAGAGTTTTGTCCATGAGCGTTTAGGTTTGTCAGAAATTAATGGGTCTGATATAAGATAATATGTTCGTATTAAAAACGGAAATGGCAGAATTTTTGTCACACATTATCCATCATCGTCGAATAGGAACTGTGGTGCATGACTTTTGTGATTTCGCAGTAATGCAAAGTAAATTGAATAAAAATATTAACATTATCCAGCTTCGTCGAGTAGGAATTGTACATGAATTTTGAGTTTTATAATTTCGTAATCATTCAAAATAAATGTGGGTTCACTTGTAATTTCAATTTGAATAAGCTTCTTTCTATTTATCGTGTAATAATTTTGACAAAGATTTAGAGCTTCCGTATGATTGTCATGCCGAAAAATCGACGTTAGTGGATATGCCTACGATCTCAGTTCAAGTTCCTTTCATACGTTTCGATCGAGCTTCTTCACTTATTCACCTGTTCGTGACCTACCCACCACTGCCACCACTACCTACGGGCGACGAATAGACAGTAAATCAATCGCAATCAAGCAAACGACGGAACCTTTTCTACCGATTCATTCGTGCAGTAGAGGATATGAAATATCCATGAAGGTCGCTCTTGTCGGACAAGTACAAATTGCAATATTATGCGTGCGTGCGCCTCGCGGCCTTCTTCTGTATGTGCCTATGTTTGCCAAGTTGTTTCTCCTGTCGCGCTGTCTATCGCGACGACGCATTGATTCGAGTTCGGAAAATGCGATTAGATTGATTCCGGGGCTCTCCTGCAGTGGCGCCGGAACTCTCTTGATTGATCGCTCTCGATCTGTCCCAACGAATTGAAAGAGCGGATCTCACGATCCGTAAGAAAATTGTGTTAAGAACAAAAAGCAAAACTAATCGATCTGTCTGACTGAATAAATTCAGGTTGGCTTTATTCCAAAAATGTTAGAAATTTTAAACCATTCTGAATTTCGACAGTGTCGGAGTTTCGCTGCTCATTGTCAAAGTTTCTAACATCCGAAGTGTCAAACTTTAGAAAATTTAAACCATTCTAAGTTTGAATTAATTCATTACAGGTTTTAGCATTTCAAATATTTGTCCGTTTGAAGTTTTGGATTTTAAAACTGACAATCATTCTGACAGAAATTTTAATCGTTCAGAGCTTTTATTCTTCAGAGTATCGAACATTCCAAATTTAGACCTTTCGGAAATTCGAACCATTCTAAATTTCGACTAAATTATCGCAAGTTTCGACAATCCAGAGATTTAATCGTTTAAAGATTCGATGAATCGTATAGTTTTCATTAGTTCTTCTCAATCTACTAGCATCGAAATAAAAATATTAATCCATCAGGCTAAAGTTTGTAACGTTATTGTAACGATGCATCTTTAGGAAACATCCTTATTTTGCAGCCATAGGATTACGTGAAATTTAGCCAACCGTTAACACAGTATCAACAAACTCAGATTATGAAAATTAAACTTCTTCAGTTATTCCAAAGACGCGAAATGGTAATTTTTCGTTTCAACGTCTCGATACGTCGACGTAACTACCTTCAGCTTCGTATTAATCCTGAGATTCTCTCGTTCAAAATTTCAACTCTCAACCAGAATTTTGACTCACGCCATGCAAGGGATAGTAGCCAGTGACCGCACGGACGATAATAAGACCTGCTGCAGTGCAAGCCGTGTTCACGCGTGTCGCACATACGCGTGTCACCGTAAATGCGTGCATGCAGCAGCCGCAGCAGCTTACTGCGGCAGTCTTCGAACGGCGGGTGCAGGAATCAAAGCGGAATGGTTATCACTCGGCTGTGATTGGCTGCGCCCTTTGACCCCCGCGTATGGCTCCGCCTACCGCATGTTATACCCGGTTTTAACACACTCGAAGAGAAGAGAGCCGGCAGCTTCTTTGCGCGGCATTCTTACTTGCGTCGGCGCCGACGCTTGCCATTCTATTATTATAGTTATTAGGCGCATGGTCGCGCTTCTCGAATTATGTATACATATTTTACATTTTACCCCAGTCGCGAGTCTTACTCTTGTTCTCCTCCCCGTCTCCCGGTATGGACAGCTTATGAATGCATGTTTGTACAGTTATGTGAATAATAGAATTTTTCCGCATTGTAATGCTAAAATGTAGGTATATCTGTAGCGTGGCAAGGCCAGCTCTCTGTAACGCACTTGTTCTCACTATTATACATCGTAACAGGATGCCCTGTTTGCACGCATTTTCAAATTAGATCATTCTATTTTCTGATGGAAATAAGTCTTACCGCGTTACACCTACTTGGTGTATCATATTAATATTTATGTACTGTAATTGTTGAGTTGCTTGCATATTCCGCAGTAATTCATCCTTTGTGGTCTGCATCTTTCTCATCGGGGTTTGATAAATTCCCTGTCCGCTACATTCGTAGTGCGATAATAGTCGGCTAGACGATAGCTATAATTTGATATTAGATACATAATAAGCGTGGCGTGATGACCCAGAATTGCTTGACGATATGTGGTCAGTAAACAACACTCATTTTTTTCCCCTTAATTCACCGATCGCGGTTATTGATAATGGATCTGTATATTTGGGTTGTATGCTGAATTGAAGTCATTCAACTGCTTGCGTACCTATATATTTCGACTATGTCTAAAAGTCAGTATATCAGTTACATTTTAGACTTTATTTCAGCTGGAACTGTTGATATAAGTTGACGATTTTTCACACGATTCGATGTAATCGAAGTTAAACCATTGTATTAGGTCAGGTGTCAGATCAATCGATGACTAGATTTACAGTATTTTCATATTCACTTATGGAGAAACAGGATGATGCATAATTCGCAGGGACAAGTTAAGTCTTCGGAGATGTTTTTATACCACCTTTATTACGCTATAGATTAAACAATACTTATAGAACAAATTTAGTCTAGCGATCTAATACTGTATGTGTATAAAATTCCGTTAGAATGATGATGATTATGAGAGGCCGTACTTGAAGAGGAATGTGCAGTAAGAGTATTTAAAAGTCGATGTAATGCTAACAAATACTAAATCGTTTGAACTCATTGAATTTGCATCTGATACAATACTTATTGTTAGATGTTGAATCTTATCCAAGGTGCATTATATTGTACATCAGACTGTAAACTTATCGTCTTTTGTGCTTTGCGATCACGGTGTAAAAAAGTAAAAGTGAAAATCATTTCTCAGGAAGAAGAATTCGTAAACAGTATAAAAAAAAAAATTCACGGAGTGATTAAAGTGCAGGTTTGTAACAAAACCGTGATTAGCATGGATTTGCAGAAAAATGATGCAAAGTCACAACGACATTCGTACGTACAAGTATGTACAACAATTGCGAGCAGAGCTGATGTCTAAACGCGCATAGTTCAGGTAGCTCAGTTTCCGGGCCTCTTGAATTAACTGAATTGGACCGAATTGGTCGAAATCCGTCCGCGACGGTACGGACGGCGAAGAACAAACGAACCGATGTTTGTGGCGGCGCGGTGGTCCGCTGTTAGTCCGGGGCTGTTTAACAAGCGTACCGATTCATCGGCATCAAACCATTAAAAGAGAGAAGTAGGTATAGAGGAAGAGGTTAGAGGAGAGACGTGTCCGTACGCTCTGCGCCCTCTTCTGCCTTCCGCTTCTTGATGGAGTAATCTGCATTTGTTGCTTCAATTGCAGCCCATTCCCACCCACGCACGAATTAAAACTGTATTCATCTATCATCCCCATCCATCTTTCAACTCGGACCTCCTGCTATCACGCGTATTGACGGCGAATTTATCTCTTATACAACGAGTATTATTCCACCGTTGCGGATGTGCAGTTTACGCATCGCGGTATGTAAGTGTAGCATACAGGGTGCTTTCGAGTAAACGCCGCAGTATGTTGGGTTGCCTACTACCGAGGAGAAGAAATATCGGTAAAACAGACCTACCGAGTTATCGGTAGTTAGCGCGTTCAATCTCATCGCGAGTGACCTGGAACTGTCCTGGGGATTTGGCCAAACAGTTGTTTCGTTCTTTATAACCCAGGCTGAAAAGTTCAGTAATCGTTTTCCGGAGCTAGGTTAAAGTAATTACGTGAATTGACTTGACTAAAGTGGTTACGATTCCGTAGGTCTGTTTTACCGATATTTCTTCCCCTCAGTGGTAGGCAACCCAACATGCCGCGGCGTTTACTCGCGGAAACACCATGTACATATCTTTACGATATGAAAAACGCGATGTAGTGACTTAACGTCGCGGTTAGATTGAGAGCGAAGTTATCGGAGTCCAGGACCGTATTCCATATTCTCAGAAGTGGTGATCTTAATTGAACATCGAATTATTCGTGAGTGAAATCGACTGCGGCTAAACTACAGCTCTTGAGTAATACTCGTAGTGCTGACAACTTGAGAAAATACACTACGATCTTCAGATTTCGATGTTTTCAGATAATGGAGGGGCTATTCAACAAACAAGTTTGGTTTTTTGGACGATCTTAGTTCCCCTCCTCCCCCTTTTTATTAATCCATAATTCGATCTATTTTCAAGATTGTCCATAATGAATCATATTCGAGGTATATAAATAAAACGAACGTCATATCCCCCCCAAAAGTAAACGCATTTGTTAAATGGTCCGTGATGGCGTGAAGTAACGCGATCCGTCAGTCCCGAAAACGTTATCGCGAGGTTGTTGTGAGAAAAAAAAATAAAAATATATTTTCAACACACATTTATATTTGGCAAGCCTATAATTGAAATGCTGACGTGAAATGAAGATGGCCGACCGATGACACGCTTGTACGACTCTATTTCAGGTTTGCTACGCGCCTCTATCGCGTTATTATATGTATGTTTTATCTGAAGGAGATGACAGAAGGAACATAGGTACTTATAGTCGTTGCTTTTCCTCGCACACGATATCTTGTTATGAAAATCGAGTGAATATCGAAATCGCGAAATTCACTCGAACGTATTACTTATATATATATATATATATATATATATGTATGTATGTATGTATGTATGTATGTATGTATATATACACATATGTGTTGTCTATAATATGTATACATAACACATACCTATATGGCTAACTCTTAAACGTTAAACTTATTATCAGGCGGTACGCGGCTACTGATGCTGCTGAAGCGAGGAACGGTCTCAGCTAGATATAATAAGGTCAGACTCGGGTTATCTCGGGGGTGACCGTATCTGTGCAGAGCCGAGGGATATATACGATAAAACTGAATGCCCGCTGTACCGCTATAATACTGTTATACCTATGAGCAGGCACCGCAGCATTGCGATCATCCTCACTCTTGGAATTCGTCCAAGTCCAAATCTCCGAGGTCCTGCAACTCGGCTTTGCCCTTTCACCTGCGAGGTAGTTGACTACTACTGGTTGCAACTTTAAACGCTATCCTACCCACCTTCCGATAGTCTAGGTTTTAGGAGAGTTTAATCATAACCACGTTTCCTCCGTCAGTGTCTAGAGAAACTGAAAGAGTATTGGAATACATCCTGGAATGAGAGAGTTGGAATGTTTTTTTTTTTTTTTCAGTACTTTTTGAGCAGTACATTGATTTAGTCCAGTGGCGATGTAAACGGAAAAAATTATGCGGATTCTTCCTTCGTTGGGTGATTAGTGTCAATGATACCAGTCGTTGGTTACACTTCCACGTCATGTTTCATTCTCACCTGGTCATGATTTCTAGAGATCGACAAAGACTGTTTAATTGGTACCGCTGACATTGGTCATAAAGATCTTGCAAATCTCCTGGAAACGTCAAATAACGTCGGTTTAACTGGAAACGGAGAGAATCGATGCTTTTTCAGAGATAAATTAGTCTTCAAGTATGGAAAGTTGGACAATTTTATTTTGCAAAGGTTATAACCAGCGTATATATATTTTTTTCACACGTGTGAATCGTACCACTGACTAAAAAATACTAGGAGGAATCACGTGCAAGTTGCCTCATCCTTGCTCGGAGTCGAGCACTAATGCGTTCTTTTAAAGTAAATTGTTGGATACTTGCTGACTTCTGCATGTATTCTGGGAAGAAAGATATTATGTTGCAATTATTTATCCAAGTACCTAACTTCACTCGAAAACCTGCATTATTATCACTGCTTAGGTATAAGCTTTCAGTCCTGGTACATCTTCTTCTTCTCCATCTTCTTCTTCTTTTTGTAGTTCTTCTTCTACCGCAACGTTGGCCAGTTTTAACCATGCTTCCAACATTCTCATCACTTCGCGGCGTGCATTGAATTGCTCCTTTTTCCACATCCTCTACACGGTTCCATTCGCGCCGGTATTCAGTATGTGACAATGGGACGACTGCATCGCGTGGTATAATCGAAGTTTACAAGAGAACGGTCGGTGTAGGAAAATACGATGATCGACGATGAGCCTGGGGATCAGGAATTCGGAGAAGATGTAGCTGGTATACACGATGGCTGGATCGTGGATTCAGATTTCCAGCTTCTTTCGCCTCGACTTCTTCTGTTTTGCAGATAAGGCGTCGCGGTGGTCGGTTAGGGGGGCGCGCATAAGCCGATGTGCTTTATGGTGGGCCGTAAAAGTCTCTTGCATGCAATGGTAAGCTCAGAGGCTGGGCATTTCCACTCACACAGATTTAACCCTAAAACCCACCGTCCGGAGCAACCAGACGCGTAATTTCAAACGGTAGCTCTCGAATCTCGTTGGTCTTCTCTAGCTGCTGCAGTCAGGGCCTACTTCGCTCCCTTATCTTACTTTGCTTTTAGATAACGCCTTCGAGGGATTCTGAATGAACCGTTGTTGTTTCGTTCCTCTCTCTCTCTCTCTCTTTCTCTCTTTCTCTCTGCACATATGTAAGCCTAATGTTGCTACTGTATACTATAACGAATGGAAAGGCATGTGTATTCAACGTACACCAGCACTACTCTGCGACTTTGGAGAAACTATCCTTATCCTCTCGCCCAACGGCCGTGGAATTTCCATTCACAATTTGTCACGCTGGCTGTGCTCGTTATGGGGGTTTCTCTTTACACACAAAACTTGAATCTAAGTTTAATCAGCGCTACAATATGTATATATAACCTACCTTTTCATTCATTCATTCGCTTGGTTGAATTTTATTCTCAGTTCCATCATTTCTTCATCATCCATCCTGTAGGGTGAAGTCTGCAGGTGTGGAGGCTCTCAGTACGGCAAAGTTATCAAATCCTGTTTTAGAATATCTTGCAATTGAATGGAATGAACAATCGAGTCTGATTCGTGTTACATGTCAATTGTAAGCATGAATTTTGTTGCATCTTTATTTTAGGAGTTGATAAAGATCAAACAACGATAATAATGGTAATTCAGAATTCTATACCAGTTCTTGACGCTCTTGCAGGAACTAGTGTTTGGACACCGATCATTCAACACTCCGTGTGAACATTCGATTTTTCACCTTTCCTCTGTACACTTTTTCAAAGTGTTCCAGGCTTTCAAGCAATCGGTTAAAAAAATTCGGGGTTTCTTCTCAAAGCGTTGACTACGTTATTCACAAGTTGATAGACTCGACAGTTTTCAAGTAATGTTCATGAAAATTGATATTCAGAAAACGACTGTTCCGTAAGAGACCCAACGTTCATACGGAGGGTTAAATTGAAGAAGATTGTGGTGCGGAATTGTGTCGACACGTATTCCGATTCTCTAACCCTGAATGGCGTCCAAAGTCGTAGACAGGTATGTCGTATAGGTGTCTATGAGATACTATGTACCCGTAAGTTCCTGGCTGCTGGCTTCTGTTTGGGCAGTAGCCAAGTGTATGGAGTGTAAATAACGCGGTGGTATCGTTCGCTTGTGAAGTCGATCGCGGAATATATATGTATAAGAGAACAGAGCGAGAGAGGGAGAAAGAGAGAACGAGCGATTTATCGAAATTCTAACCGTCCAAGGCAACTTTTCTTGGGCTAGTCCTAGATCCGTTGTCTGTAGGACTCGGAACGTTGAAAACCACCACTACAAAGCATCGTCTCACGTACGTCCCGGTGTGAGTTTATCGTGATTTATTTTCATGCTTTATGCATAGCGTTCGAGAAGTCAGAGCACTAGGCAGGCGCCAGACGCCAGTCAGTCTTGCCTTTCCTTTACTTCCCTTGCCTTACCTCGTTCGGCTGCACCTACGTTAGTACATTGTGTAACAAGGATGCAAACTCGGTCTTTTCCGACCGAGCGTAAGTTTGCAACATGAGTCGTAGGTGAAGTCGAAAAGGAATATTGCAAATACGCGAAGCCAAAAGACCGTCGTCACCTTGTTGAACTCGATGCTTTATATAATGAGAGTATGTTGTGCGTTCTTTCCCAAAACACGAAACTGAGGTTAGGATCGCGTATCGTCAGATTTATTCGCGACAGCGCATGCGCGCAGTACAGAAAATACCACTTTTAACTCTAACGACTTAAAATTCGTCTTTTCTTTCGTACGGTACCTGCCTTTTGTATGCCCTTGTTGAGTTGTTACCAACATTCTTTTATAAAACATGTGAACTAAGCATTTTCTTTCGTTTGAACGGTCCGCAATCTGTGGGATATTTTTTTTTTTATATTTATTCTTTGTGTATTCGATATTGACAGTGTTTTGAAAAGATATTTTTTTTGTCGATGCATATTGATTTTAGCGGAGTATCGATATAAGGTATGTTACTATGAAAATCACCGGTTGGTTATTCTAATGTTCGTTTACATACTCTTAAAAAAAATATGCAAATTTTTTATTTTTATTTTTTTTTTAAAATAACTGCATCCTCTAATTCTACTTGCATTGATCAAATCATAGATTGTTTATCATTATGTATGACGAAAAAAATGTATATTCCGGAGCAAATACCTTTTTATCTAAAATATAATGTGTTTTTTAAATCTTGAATTTTTTTTGTCCTATAAGAATGTTGCATTCTTTGATGCAACAATTATTAAACAAACCTCCAATAATATTTAAAGTATTATTACAAAGAAAAATCAAAATAAATTATATCGATGGAGTAAAATAGATTATTTAATTATCTAGTTTCGAAAATACCGTAAAACATGTGTAAGTCAGTCCGTCACAATTGTTAAAGATTATGTTTCCGCGAGAAAATTCAACCCGTTCAGCGACATCTAGTGACAATTTGACCAAGTACGAGAGCTTGAATGAATTTCTGCAAAACTTATTGTATCGGTTGATTAGCTCTAAAGAATCTACGAAGCAAATCAATATTTATTTTCAAATGTGGCAAAGAAATTTGAAAAAAAAAAAAAAATAATTATATACAAAGAAATTCAAGTCATTTTCAACAGAGTGCGCCTTGCATCCGAGCAACTCAGTTTTGCTCTTGCGTGCGCGCGGATATAGCGAGTATAATTCAGGTTAGTAATCTTCCCTTCTGCCCCTGAACTTACGACCAAAGGGCGAGGGTGGCGCAATTTCATTTGCGAGGGCTGTGAACTTATTTTCGTAAATTCCCTTCATCCCAAATTCACAGATCAGCACTCTGTAAGTGAATCAGTAAGACCGAGGCGAGCTTTTTCGTCTCCCCGACGCATGCACGCTCCTTTCCACTTCCATTTCCGTACTCAAATCCTCAATCCTCGTGTAATCCGCTCTGAGTTGGTTGGTGGGAGCTCTATTCTATACAGAGGGGATGTTCGAGTCATTATACTCGACACGGAAAACGAAAAACAAAAGCAAAAAACAATCAAAGAAAACTCGGAAAAAATACTTGTATGATTTTATTTTTCATTATTGCGCGATTGCGATTATCGTGTCATTTATATCTTTCGCAAGTATTAAAACGTAGAACAGAATCATTGCTTACGGCAGTGATCTCTTGTCATTTTTTTAATTTTTTTTTTTCTCCTATTTACTACGAGTACTCGACCTAATTCAACTTAAACTACGACTATAAGTACTAATTTCGGTAAATACTTGAAGATTCTGGACCTATATCAATCTTATCAAGAATTTACACCTGTTGGTTGATTTGTTTTCAAAAGTCTAATCACACGTTTTGATAACCATTCATGCACGGTAGTTATATTTCAATTTCAAGCTGAAAATCAACGTTGTTAAAAAAAACAAAAAAAACAAACAAACAATGATTCGGAATTATTGAACGGGAAGCTGTAAAAAATGACTATCCTTTTTTTTTTCTTTAATACGACCAGGCATACAGTTTCGAACTTACGCAAACAGTTGAAATTGTCGTGAAATTTTTACGAATGATATTTATCATCGAACGCGAAATGTGTGTAAAACAAAAAAAAAAAAAATATGTCCTCGTCAAAGAAACTAAAGAATATCGAGGCGAGCTTTCGATAAATTCTAAACATTGCAAGCTAACGAAATTCTGAGCCCGAGTTCTTCTTTGTTTAGCCCGAAAATACGCCGCGTGCTAATGGATGAGGGTTTTTTTTTTTTTTTTTTATTTATTACATCTCGCTTCCTCTTTTTTCCTTTTTTCTTTATTTTTATACCACGGTTTAACCTAAGATTTTTCTACACTGCTTTCTGTAATTTTCTTCTTTTTTTTTTCCTCTTTACATTTTATTCTCGGCTCTTTCAAGTTGAACGCGGTAGCCTAGAAAGAGTCATTCGAAATTCGCATTCCTATCGCAATTCAGAGTCCTGCAGAGAAGTAGCTATACGGGTATACGTGTACACGTATACGTATGCATATATCGATACAAGCGTTGTTCTTTATACGCCATGATTTTTATACCTACGTACCGCGTCTTTATACATACAATATATACATAGGTATGTATATACGCATATACACGTAGATGCCAAGCGTAGAGCGAATTTCGCCACGAATCGCGGACGCCAAGAGTGATTTCTGGCCGACGCGACGCCCCGACTGTGCTTTGCCCTCGTACGTCTGCGATCGCGACCTCTAGCAGCTTGCAGCTTTTGCTTCGACGCTCGCTTCTTTTGCTAGGCTTGCAGCTTTTGCCCCGCGACACACTTTGTTACCTTTTTTTTTTTTTTTTTTCGCAAGAGTTACACAGGCATTTGCTGCTTCATCCATCCCCCTTTCACCAATTCCATCTCAAAAGCTTCGATTGAACTTTGCACGTTATTCGTGATCATTTTTCTTGGAGCGGGAATAAAGAAAGAGATGTAATCAAAAAAATAAAAAATAAAAAATAAAATGAATAAATAAATCGAAGAACGAATAATAATAATAATAATAATAATAATAGCTATAACGATTTAGTCAATTTATGACAAAAAGAAAAATGTCACTCTTTCTTTTCTCTGCTTTCTTGTTTTTTCCTTTTCAATTTCTCGATCTAACGCGCTTACCAATCCGTTTTACATAGGTAATATACTTACCTATAATTATCGGGTAATTTCCGACGAAGTTTTTACAGGCAGCGACTGTGATTCGATATCGTATTTATGTGAACACATGTAATGTCTGACGTACCTTCTACAGGTACGTATTTCACATGTACATATATATGATAAGAATCGTGTGTGCATAAACTAAATAAAATTTATAGTATCTGGATGGCAAGTCCGTTGAAATTACAGGCGTACATATGATGTATGATGCGTGTAAGGGATCGTTGGAGAAACAGAGACGGTAATAATTATTTTCACTACCTGGTAATCTCTTGTTATAATTTTTCGCACGAGGAAGTGTGAAAAACAACACTAACAAAAAAAAAAAAAAAAAAAAAAAATAAACAAACAAAGACAATGTTTTTTTTCTTCTTTTGCACGATAAAATATGACAAAAATCAAAATATAAGGAAAAAGACCAGTTGCATTATTATACATACCTACAACCTATTATATCTATACCTACAATTCTTACGTACATCGTAATTTCACATAATAATATTACGAGTGATAATAATGATAATAATGATAATAATAATAATAATAATGATAATAATCGTGCTAACAATCGTAAAAATAGTAATAAAAATATAATCTAATGACAATAATAAGAATAATCATGAGAATAATAACAATAATGATGATGATGATGATAATAATAATAATAATAACGGTAATAAAACGTAGTGACCTATGCAGAGCGTCAGTATTTATATTATATAATATGATGTATAGTATGTATACACTTGCAGCATGTGATAGATATCCACATCCATACACTGAATGTATGCTTCAAGTTCTCGTTTCGTTTTCTTCGTACTTTTTCAATAATATATTAACTATATGTACATATTTTATACAAAAATGTTTTTACGTCTTTATACATGCCCTTGGATAGAGAGAGAGAGAGAGAGAGAGAGAGAGAGAGAGAGAGAGAGAAATCCACTTTTTTAAAATTTTTTCTTATTTTCGTTTCTGTTCGTTTTTCACGTTGAAAGTAATTATTCCGTCGTTGGTTGCGACTGCCGATGATGCGTCGGTGAAACGATTCCGTATGCCAACAATTATACGATCGTCGCCTCGTTACGTTCCATGATGGCGTTACTATAATATACGATTATAACGGATACGAGCAATCCGAATGAAACGGGTAGAGATGCTGAATCAATGTATAAAGTCGATGATGGATATCGTCCAATATACGTGTTACATGGATAGTTTTTTGAGACGTGAGATTTAGAAAACTATAAGAACGATGGCTTTATTAAAAAAACGACCGCCTTAACAAACAATACTATTATTATTATTATTATTATTGTTATTTATTATTATTATTATTATGATTATTGTTTTAATTTTTTATTGTGGTTGTTGTTATTATTATTATTATTACAATAATTATATCCCTTATACCCCCTAAAAATCTTCTCTATTATATAAGTAACTAGCTTCACGTAATTGCCACATTTATTTATATTTATATACGTATATTATATTATGTATATATACTTAAATAATTATCATTATTCAGTATAATATATGTATATATATATATATATATATATATATATATATATATATATATATATATATATATATATATACATATACATACATACATATATATATATATATATATATATTGGATAACCGCGTTAATCCTTATATCATTATCATTGTTGTGATTATATTTTACATTTTATTCGTACATATATATGCATAGAATTAGATATTATGTATAATATGTGTACATATATGATGTAATGTATATGCATACATATATGTATAACACATGTATATCCGTATAATTTTTTTTTTATACTAGACGTATAAAAAGCACCGTTTCCAAAAAAACCGGGTTCTAATTTTCGACATATATCACATTATTTATCCTTCTCGCCTCAACTATTTATGTTTTATATATATATATATATATATATATATATATCTGTTTGTGTGTGTGTGTGTGTGTGTGTGTGTGTGTGTGTGTAAATTATAGGTAGGTGTATTATAAATTGTTTGTACGTATAATTGTATCGCCTATGCACATTTCTATTTTATGTACATGATATACACGCACGACGTATTTCTTAACTATTATATGTATAGTATAATATATGGGCTTTCCGTGCGAAATCAACGAACGCCTGATATTCATCATTAGTCTGTGATTTCATCAATTTTTGTTACAATTAAATCCTATCTGTTCATTTATTCGATTTAAACCACTTTATTTATTCAGGGTTTTTGGAAAACCTCTGGAAAAATGTACAATTTATAAATTATGAAAAAAAATCTTCACGTATCGGCTCTTTCCCCAGTTTCGACTGTACGGAAATTGATTCTACTTGTACTTGTTACAAGCCATATCTGGATATTGTCAACTATATAATTTCAGTTTAAAAATATGTTTTATGATGATGCAAAAAAAAAAAAAAAGTAAAATTTCAGATCCGAGACGGTAAGGATCAGACGATTACAGAGTTGGCACGGAACGCACTATATATTTGCATGATATAGATACACGATGACAATGAATTATTCATTACTGCTTTTTTTTTTTTTTTGTGTTTTTCAACTATTTCTGGTTATGACTCAACAGCGATAAGGTGCACATAACATATTGTATAAATATGTACGTATAATGCAGCATTTATTATTATTTATTCACCATATTTTACCATTTTTTTTCCACCTTTTTTCTGAACATTTTCTTACAGCAAAATATACCTGATTCAACGTGTAGTTGTACGCATTTATGTTATTTTATGTACACCTAATCGCTCGAGATCGCTTGAGTGAAAATAAATATTGACGGATATTCTTTTCTTTTTTTTTTTCTTCTTAACGCGCAATCGGTATAGCAGGGAAAAAATTGTTTATTCAAAGTTTTTTTTTTTTGCTCAAGAAAGTTCATTTTGCGGTTTTTGTTATCTGGAAAAAGAAAAAAAAAAACAAATCAAATTTCTTACCTCGTGAAATGATTTTCTAATTCCAGTCTGGTTCATGGAATGACAAGTTTTACCGTATAACAATAATGCTAATGTTCAAACGCAAAGAATTGTGTAGTTTGATTTTTTTTTTTATTTGGGATGGAAACTCGCCAGGCGTGTGTTTAACTTGGTACGTTTGCAGTCTTCGTCGCTTATCATCATCGTATATTTAATCGTTTATTGTCGATTATCGACGCGATCTTGTTTTTTTTTTTTCTTCTTTTTTTTTTTTACATACCATCCTCAATGGAAGGGAGGGTGTTTAATTTATAATTATAATTTATTATTTTAGACTGATACAGTCTCCTATATCCAGTGTCTTAAATTATTTATAACACAGGCCTGCAAAAATTTTTTTCACACAATGATGAACGAATGAGTTGGTATATTTCCGACGTATTTTTATGCGCTGAATACGATTGTGCAGGCCTGTTTTTTCCGTGACGTCAAAATTTCGAGATAATTCAATTCAAAAATGGCGTTTTCGACAATGATTTCCGTTTTTGACTCCAATTTTTGAATACCGCTTCATAAAATACGGTGATAAAAATGTATTTTACTTGCTTTGACCTACAAAAAGGCGAGATTATTTTTAATAAATTATAAAAAATATTTTCAACCCGAAAATATTATACTTTTTTTTTTTACATTTTTCAAGATATACAAACGTTTTATACAAGGTAATTTCAACGTGACAAGTGGTTTTTGGTTTGATTCAAGTAACAGTTCGAGTCAAATGAAGTTTTCGGGTGAATAATATTTTTTTTTTATGACTATTTGCGTGCGTGATAAAATTCTTTTAAAACACGAAATGTCATTCTGTAGACAAAAACGCGTAGAATAAATTTTTTCACCGTACTTTACGAACCGATTTAACAGATGATGCGAATCAAAAAGTGCAATTTTCATAAAAAAAATGCCATCTTTAGATCGAAATATCTTGAAGTTCCCACGTGTTTGAAAAAACGGGCAAAATATGTCGGAAAATACTGTGACTCGTTCGTTTAGCATTTTCTCAACAAAAAAAAATAAAAAATTTACAGGGCTGTGTAATTATTTAATTATTTTTCGTTTACTTTTGTAAAGTTTTTTTTTTTTTTTTTTATTCAAATTTTCACTTTATGCAACAGTGTGTGTGTGTGTGTGTTTTTTTTTTTGTATTTTCACATATGTGTACACTATACATATATTATAAGTAATTAAATAACGCGAGTGATAGATTGAATCGTATTTTTACTATATAATATTTAATATAATATAATATTTAATACAATATAATATAATATAATATAATATAATATAATATAATATAATAAGTAAGTAAGTATAAGTAAGTAAACGTGTCGCATTAAGACTTCTCTATTATACACTAGTAATTTATGTTGCATGTACGTACGTATGTATGTATGTATATACATTACTTATACAGTGTAGGTACGTTCAACAATTAGGTATGTCAACAATAACCAAGCCCGCGATCTCGACCGCGCAGAGAAAAAGATGCATAGTGATGTAAAAAGAGAGCGAGAAAGACAGAGTATAAAAAACGCGACGATATCTCAATTTTTTTTTAAACAAAATTACGCCAATTCCGAATACAATATCGGAAACATATACATATATTATAAACTCTGCGTAATTCAATTTTACACATGTAGTAATAATCGTAGTAGTAGTAGCAATAATGGTAATAATAATAATAATGGTGGTGGTGGTGATGATGAACGTTATGATGATAATGATAATATCAGTATCAATAATAATATAATAGATGATGATGAAAATAATAATATTAATAATAATAATAATAATAATAACGAATAGGAAGCAGGAAAGAGAAAAAATAATAATATCGGACTACCGTGAACGTAAAACGGATGAATTATTGAGTTACGTTAAAAAAAAAAAAAGAAAAAAATTCAATTCGAAATTTGAAAATTCACTATCGTAACTTGATTGGCAATGAAGCGTTGATTGTTTGTAACGAAGAAATGGGTGAAGTAAGAAGTGCAAACATGTATTCAACGGAGGAAGAGAAACGAGCGCTGAAACGGGATGATGTAATAATGAGAATGTGAGAATATTGCGGAGTCGATTAGGAGGCTGTAACTATCGAGAGAAGGATCTTGACGAGGATCGCCAGATTCTAGTTTCATACATTCAAGGATAGCCGGGGAGTGATTACGAATGGAAATTTATGGCTTCTGGACACGGTGGATGCGTAAAGCAAGCGCAAAGAACTTTTGATCTCGAGAATTTGAGCGATTTCAGCGCGAATTCAGTTCTCGGTTTGTTGAATTTTAAAGGAAAAAAGCAAAAACAAATTTTATTTTTATTTTTAACGCTCACGCTTCATCTTCAATTTCGTCTCTCATATGCCGAGGGACTCCGGTATCCCGGACTTTGTAAATTTGCAATACTCTTCCTAGTTCTTATTGTTCGAAGAGTGTATCTACTTGTAAATGTGGTTCTTCTTCTTTTCCTCGATTCGCGTCGAACCCTGCACACCGGCGGATATCCGTCATCGACCATTTTTTCGTGTCCTTCATTTTCTCCGAATATGCACACATTCAGCATCCATTGTTAATCTGAAAATTTCGGCTCGTTCGCACAGACCGCGTTGTTCAACATCCCACGCGAAAAGCTCAGGCTCATTGACGAATGTTTTTGGCGGTTTGTAATTTTACAGTGTCATATGAATTCCTGAACTTCTTGCTTTCGGGGTTGAACCATCAGTCCGGCGATTCGATTTTTCTTGGTTAGAGAATGAATGAATGAATGAATGATTGAATTAGCGAATGAGTGAATGAATGAACGAATGAATGAATGAATGAATGAATGAATGAATGAATGAATGAATGAATGAATGAATGAATGAATGAATGAATGAATGAATGAATGAATGAATGAGCTAATGAATAAACGAATAATGAATGGATCAGAGGAATTAATTAATTGCGTTGAATCACGGTGGATTATATACACATGTTGAGATGATCTATTGTCCTTCAAACAATGAATAGTATCTATATTTTTGAACTTATTGAAATAAATCGTGAAATTTACTAGATTTCTTCAGTCAAAGATGTTGTAGCATCCAATATTTATATTTACTTTTAACCAGTGATCGGTGAACCAAAATCTAGAATTGTAGTGCAGGAAGAGAATGGATTCGAATTTTTTTTTGCAAATTTGGTATACTGATCACGTTTTTTGGAGGATCGAAAAACTTAAAATGTCATCAAATGTAAACTTTTTTAATTTTTCGAAAATTGTCCGAGGGATGCTATATTTTTCACATCTAGGGTATACGAATTTTATTTCAAGGAGTTCACGCATCGTTTGATTTTAGTACACTTCCTCAAATCGATGTAACTGATAAATGAATGTTTAAGTGGTTTTTTGAATTGTTATAATAGGAGTGATTAAGTCTCTATCAGATGGAAGGATTAGAGTGAATTGATAACAAATGAAATAATAAAACAACCAAAAACAACGAAAAATCGCAAAAGACAACAAAAGATAAGCGGTATAACTTGAGAACAGGTTATATTGGACTCTTATACCAATTTCAATTACTACGAATACAAAAATTCGAATTCAAAAACTAAACAACTTGGAGCGCGTCATTAAATGACTAAAATTATTCTACAGTCCTTTCTCGCAATAACGCTGATCAATAGTGCGAAGATTCGATCTCCGATAACTTTATAATTCCTCTGCAGCCCCGTGATCGGTCATATAACGAGAGAGGACTGTACGCCAAGTGAATTCAAAAGATGTGGTAAACAATTGTCAACGGTTTCTCAAATTGTTGATCCACAGTAAGTACGATAATTAATCCTCACAGCGCTTCGACCTCTCATCTTCATATTTACAAACGCGTTCCAATATATCCTGCGCAATATTATAAATTGCATAATTTTTCAACTATATTCCTAACTCTAGGCGCGGTCAGTACGCAGACTGTTTAGTATATATAATTAGTGCCTATATAGGTACAAGTGTCCGTAAATTTGGTAATCGCGAATCGTCATACCCACCGTTTTTTTCTTTTTTTTTTTTTTTTTTCATTTACAGTGTAAATAATTTCGTTGCGGATATCCGTGATTCCATGTCCTTGTTTCAACGGCAAGTATTTCAACTCTGTGTGAAACATTTTGATTAGGATCCGACGGCGTCGTTTTGCACTTTATTATCATATTACAACGTACAATGGTCGTTTCACAGCTCAGCTGGAAGAGTTTTCGTTCTATGTGACATTGAATTTTCGCGCTCATTCCTCAATCCTCGACGATCGGTGAAAGAGATGACGATGATGATGTTTTGGAGAAAAATTAGAAGCCTAGGTGAAAACGGATTACTTTAGGGTGGGCTGGGGTTTTTCATTATTGTTATTTTTTTTTTGTTTTTTTTTTTTTGTTTTTTGTTTTTTGTTTTATACACATACTGAACTCTGCCAACCGCAGAACGAACGGAACTTAGCCTCGCGTCACGGTCCAGATCTATTAATTGTACCACTACTCTTATTCCATGCCGAATAAACCGTTCACCTTGCGAGGTATTACGCGGAAGCTAGCTGCCGCCAGACGGAGTGTCACATCGAGGGCATGTAGGGCCAGCTGAAGCTGCTTCCGGAGAGGAGCATGTCTCGGATAAGGGTCTCGATCGGCGTCTTTCCGACCAGCCGGACGAAGAACAGCTGCTCGATAACCTGCGACGACACTGTCCTCAGGGACGGGAGTCGCAGCAAGAGTTTGCCGAACCTCGTCGGCTGGTTCGGGTATTGCGTCCTGCAGTACTCCTCCAGGGCGCACTGCGACTTCTCCTGAAGGGACTCGATGTGCCCGACGTCCGACAGACCGCATGCGTCTGAAACAGAGGATCGAACAGTTGGAATCAGTCCAGCGTTGAGGGGTGGGATGGATGTTGGGTGAGAAGCTACCTGCGGGAATCGAGTTGGCATCTCCTCATTTCGAGATTCGAGAAACTTGACCGAGTCCGCGGAATTCAAGAGACGCGAAACCAGTGCACGACTTTCGATGAAATCGAATGGTTTGATATTGCATACTCCAAGTTCTACTTTGGGTGACTTTTCGATGTATGAACTTTTGAGGGATTCGTTGGTGGTTTTTAAACTTTTTTGATTGAGGTGCAATTTTAGATGCGTTTGAAGCAGAGGATCGAACAGTTGGAATCGGTTCAGCGTTGAGGGGTGGGATGGATGTTGGGTGAGAAGCTACCTGCGGGAATCGAGTTGGCATCTCCTCATTTCGAGATTCGAGAAACTTGACCGAGTTCGCGGAATTCAAGATACGCGAAACCAGTGCACGACTTTCGATGAAATCGAATGGTTCCATATTGCGTACTTCAAGTTGTACTTTGGGTGACTTTTTGATATATGAACTTTTCAGGGATTCGTTGGTGGTCTTTAAACTTTTTTGATTGAGGTCCAGTTTTAGATGTGTTTGTAAAGCTTCATCGAACCAGTGGTTTCATGCTGGTTTGGATTCATTAAGTGGTGTAATTTGTAAACATTTGTTCAAATGATATCGAAAATTCGACACACCTAGTTCCACAGCGATTCTGATAGCGTGTAGAAAAGTAAACAAAGTTTTGAACCATTTTGGTTTACAGATATTGCTATCTTTTGAAAAAATACGTTGATGTAGGGTATCAAACAATGAATTCCACGGTTGCGTCAACTACCTCAAGTAACGCAGGTAATCTTTCGAAAATAAACCGGCATTACAATTTTCAATATGGTACCCATACAACAACCGTCGTTTAATGAGGACCTAATTATGCGGTAACTTATAAATCGAGTTTCTTTTCTTCTGGGGGTAGCCTCGCGCGATTTCAACAGGCTGGGTGGAATGTTAGGGACGATTTTGCCCCGGGGTACCAGACTGGTGAGAGTGCGGCGAGCTACGAGGGAACGTGAGTCCACATGTGCCAACTATAGACTATCGCACAAGTGTCAGAGACTAATCACGCACACCGCAGTGTTAGTTTCCCGATTTTCCACCTATTACAAGCTTCGTCTATAACGCTTTGCGCACATTCTCGCATTCAGGATGAACCTGAAATGTGTCAGGGCTCAGAAACGTGATGTAGGTACCAGTAACATGTAGGAGCTACCCGCTGATCGTGAGCACTGAACTAACGCGTACGTATATGAACAAGAGTTCTTCCTCCGCTCGTCAGTGTCAGAATCGCCGTCACCGTCGGCGTCGATCCATTGTTCTCCTTTTTATTATTATTTTTTCATAGTGTTTTTTTCCCCCCACCTCCCTCTCTTCTTTACTTATTTTTTTCTACTTCTTCTTCTTCTTCTTCTTCTTCTTCGTCGTTTTCTTTTTTTTTTTTTTCTTTCTTACAACGCGCTCGCTTCTTTCAAAGCACTGATGCCTGCGTTGGCTCTCCACTTAGGTACACGTAGAAAGCCCCATTAGCGGACAGACACTGTGCGTGTGACAATGTGCAAATATGTATTAATATGTTGGATTTAGAGTATAATTTAATCAAGCCTTGGCTACCTTGCCGCATTGTCAGCGTTAAATGATTTTTTTCTTTTGTTCCTTTTTTATTACTTTATTTTATTATTGTGAATTAATGGTTGGCGTGATATCTGGTAATTTGTATGAAAAAAATTTCCAACATCTTATTACAATGACAAATAATTGGACGTCTTTTAACACAGTTCGAAAACATTTTTCGCCATTCGCGCGTTACTTCTGTTTAGCAGACTGACAACGATTTGCAACAATTTGAAAACAATCTTTACACCCTCGAGAAAGTTTTCTCGCCATCGTTGTTATATGTACAGAATAATATTACCCTGCGGTTTTTGACAAAGAACACAGAGGGCTGCCCACGTTTCCAGTCGGTATAGATTATCATAGACAAAGAACTACCTCCCCCCCCCCCCCCTCGCCCACCCCCCCCCCCCTCCATCCCCAGCTTCTTTCCCTAATAAAATCTGGCTCGATCCATGGCCCTTCGCTATGCGCAAGGGTCGTTATTACATAGGCACGTATACGTTGTTTCGGCGTACATACGCGCGTAGAAAATTGCGGTCTTCCCTCTAAAACCACGTTAGTCATCGTTCTTGGGGTGGCTTTTTGCCAGCAAATTACCCTCGATTTCAATACATGTAATAATATCCACGAGAGGTGTGGTTTTGCTTAATTAAATGATTCTTCTATATTTACAGACGTTGCCGAATGACGCGAAATACGGGAGGTTGTCCTGCATGGCCGTAGGATAGTTATTACACCTATATATATATACATGTAAGTACTTGAACGTATGATTGCACTAATGTAGTTACTTGTGCCATATTTTCTTGTGATTTGAACATTGTTTCAACTCCGTAGAAATTGAGTGAAAACTTTTTTCATAATTATGTACGAGATGCGGGTAGGTATGCATACGTAAATGGAATTTTTTGATTTTATCAAATGTGGCGAGTGGAATGTTTTTTTTTTTTTTTTTTTGATTCACAGAAATGTTATTTGATTCATTGAAAATGTGGTCTGAACAATAATTTGTATTATGAAGTGAAACCACGTTTGACGAGGAGAATGAAAAATGGTGCGAGTACCGTCGATCAAAAATTTTAAATTGAAAAAAAAAAAAAAAAAACGAACGAAACCTGTTTTTTTTCCCCTGCAGTCATTTATCGCTTGAATTAACGTGTGAATTTTTTTCTTTTTTTTTTTTTTCTTTTTAAATGACCGGAGTTTTTAATCCCATTTTCATTTACTTGAAATAAGAAAAAAAAAAAAGAAACACCTCTATCGCCATGTCTGGTCAACTCAACAAACTTTGTTTTTTGTGTACTTGTACAAATTATAGCATAACACAAGTTTTCCACACAATTACGCGAGATGAAATAGAATTCAGTGTTCGTAATATGTTAGAATGATTGAATTTATTTCAAAAAATCGATTAAATACTCCGCGAACTGTTACACGCAATGGTCCGTCGTTTGCTGTAGCTTAACGCGCACGCGCGCACAATCGGAACGCAGTTGTTTGCAGGATGACCAACCGTCATAAATTAATACGACAGTTGGCCGCGTCGTATTTAACCTAAAAAATGTTGACACCCGTCGGCGTCGAGCGCAACTATCAGCGTCAACTGTAAAAAAATTTTGAGGTTACGTTCGCGACGGTTGGTCAACCTGGCAATTGAAATGCTCCCGGATTTTTTTTTTTTTTTTTACTTTAGCGCACGCGCATCAAACTGCAAAGCAGACGACGGATCTCGTTCCATCGTTAGCAATTCGCACCGTATGGCGAGTGTAAACTAGGTAGGAAGAAGCGATCGTCGGGTGTTGTACGACCCTGTAGAAAACATCGTGTGTGTATACGTATAGAACGGGGCGTGAATCTATGGAAAAGAATCGGTGACGGGTTGGTTCCCCGCGGATGGAACCGTCATATAGCTGTCGCTCGGTCGGAGGTAATATCTCACGGGATATGCTACCATCCCTTACTCCCTTCCTCTCTTTTTCTCCTTCTCTCTCTCTCTCTCTCTCTCTCTCTCGCTCTCTCGCTCTCTCGCTCTCTGGGAGTTTTGAAGGAGTTTTTACGGAGTCTCGATCTTTAATCACAGCTCGACCTTCCATTGTCAGTGACGTCACCTCCGACTCGGAAGGGTGCTCCGGGGACCCCGGGGGTGGCTGAGGGCGCTTTGTGTGTCGCCCGCTGATCCCTCTTCGCGTCATTTGTCTCCGGACGACGCCTTATTTGTACGCTCGCGTCCCCCTCGCCCTCTCCTTCCCTCGTCGTCACCCTCATTCTCTCGGATTTTCGCCAAACCTTTGCTGAATCGTCGAATTTCGTTTAGAGCGGATTACACCGGCAAAGGTCGAGGAGGCGCGCGGTTGGATATGCCTTTGCACTTTTGCTCAATTTTTTTTTCTTTTTTTATCTCCAAAACTGGAGACCATATCTTACGAATTATACTTTATTTAACATTTTTCTTCTCGTTGTCATCCTCGCTTCTGGCTCGAGTTGTCTTACTTTTATATATTATATATATATATGTATACGTTTATACAGATTTTACAATTTATCGAACGTTCAGATTTGTTGTATTTAATTTTTTTAAAATCTTTGTTTCCATCTCACTTGGCGGATAATTCACAATCAATCGTGGTACATTTAGTAGGTTCTCAGTACATTCTTTTCTTTTTACTATCTCCAATTACGATGTAAATTTGGATCGTTTAACGGTGTGATTTTTTTTTTTTTTCCTCATTCAATCTCATATCATACAACTTTACAACCGGTAATTTACGACTTATGCACTTCAATGCTTTTCAATCGAAGAGAGAAGGATTATAAGAAAATTACGACGGGTACCGTGGAGTCCCATCCCTTTTAAATACATGCGGTGGTAAAAAGTGGTTCTTGCTGCGGCTCTCTTGACACATTACGCAACTCGCGTATAAAAGTTGACATAGATATCTGCCTACTTGGCGCAATATGTTACAACCACGGCATATATATATATATATAGGGTGTAATTTATTACAGAAATGGACACGTGTATTCATCGTTAATCAAACTAGGTATACGTATATAATATGTATAATAATACCTACTACTACTACATTTATTGTATGTATAAGTATATACGTATATGTAATGCGACGCGACGGAGTGAAATATGTTTCAATCGTTCGATTGACGAGCTCAATTAAACCAGACTCCGAGGAATCTGCACCGTCAACTGATCGACTTCGAAGACGCCGGTAAACAAACGGATTGGATCTGACTTATATGTATAACACGTACGTACATAATGTAAGTTTCGTGTATGCAAGTATCTACTTGTACGTATTCATTGCAGGCGCTTCTATTTAAGTACGGTGACCAACTGCTTTATATAGGTACTGCTGCAGCACGGGGCCCAATTCACAGCATCAATTCATTCAAATGAACCCTGTTTAGTGGTTGCCGCGTCTTCTTCTTTGCATGCGTCGCGTATAATACATATATATATATATATATATATATATATATATATATATACATATGTATACGTACGACGTTAAACGGTATGGCGCCTCGTCGACTGGCCACCACTATAAATTAACCAATCTTAACTGCCTCATCTGCACTTGTATCATTCTTCTTATTATTCTTTCTACATCTGCATGCTTTTATGAATATTGTAAAAACGCAATACGTGTGCATGTCTTTTGCATTTAAGATATTGAAAGTTTCGCAAATCTTTATGCAACTCTGGTATGTACCTATTAGCTGGAAGAAAATCGGTAACCGCAAAACTATATTTTAGATTCGGAAACAGCGCGACGTTCCTGATGCGAATTGACATTATTTCATCGCGAATCATTTGCAGCGAGCGTAAGAACAACCCCGTTAAATTTATCGCCGGTTTACGAATAAACGACAAACATTGACCAACGTCGTATAACTATGTATATCTAGGACATTTGAAAATGTGCACGCAGCAGCTGTTTATCTTATACCTGCTGTTTGTAGCGCCGTTCTGCGCATACCGACGATTAGGAAATACGTGACCGCCGCTGCATCGCCACGCGAGGACAGTTCTATAAGCATGTAAATCACCGCCGCCGTTCCGCATCTCCCAGAAGTTGGTACGAATACGTGTAGTCGTAATTATGCGTGCACGGTTTCTTTCTTTTTTTATTTTTTTTTTATTTTCACTTGGTGCGTTTTTCACCGTGAAACGGGATCGTTCGACGCTTAAACCGAGACTCTGGTACCACGTTGACTATAACCCATCGTCTTGGTAGTACCTACTTGTGTTATACAATGAGAGAAATTTCATGTTCCGGTTACCGCTCGGCCTTTAACTATTTTCATTTTTTACCACAATAGAAAAATATAGTTCTAGGTAGATAATGAAAATTAGTTTTCTAGCTGTTGTCGGAAAGTCTGGTATCCGTTACTGTTCTTTCTCGTTACGATCACTGTTGCTACATGTTCTTGCTACTGTTGCGAAAATTTAATGCTCGTGCAACGATAAATTGTAGAGTAAACCTCGGAAACTGATTTTGCGTTGCAATAACCAAAAACAATATTCGAACAGTTTTTTCAACGATATCTGTTTTACTGAATTTTTCTAGTTACTGTAACAAATGAAATTTTTCCCAGTTTAATGGAGTAATCGGTGAAAATACGAGGTTTCACTTTGCATTATACATACACCGCACATGCTGTAAAGTTGAATTGATAGATGAACAGCCGACTACTCGGTTGTATATCAATGTCCGTTGAAAACGTGCGTTTAAACGTTTTGGCACGGACAATCGCATTTTACAGGTATAATGATGCACCTTTGCTTTATCTTCATGTCCGATACACTTTATATATATGTGCTGTGTGTGCATTATATTTATACGTGCCAGTAAAATAATTGATCATTGCGTACGAGATGAGACGATTCTCAATACGTCGCGACGCTCAGACGCCGTCTCGGGACGGAATGTGTTCAGCCTGTGCTATAAAAACCCTCATCGTCCAGTCGACGACCATCGAGAATCGCAGATCTTTAATGATCACTGGATGCTAAGCTTCTTCGTTGCATTCGTTACGAGTCTCAGGTGATAATTGAAGACCTTCATATGCCGGCTTTTATGTACATACCTATACGTACGGAGGTACGAGACGCGGGTTAGACACGAGGATTATTAATTAATAAGTAAGATTGAAATTTGACGAATTATAGTAAGTTGTCTACAGGCTTTAAACTCTTGTTTACTTTAAGAAAAAAAATGCAAGGTTCAGCCGAAATTGGTGGTTCGTTAATACGACGAAAGCATCAATTGCCAACAACGTAAAATTGTTTATACTTTTTTTTTGTATTTGTCTTCACAATGTTTCACGTCGCGTTCAACACCGTACCGTTTGATTTGTCGGACCGTTGTTTCCGATCTTTCGAAATCTTGTGTCCCTGGAAATATCGTTATTGTAACAACGAGGTACCTCACTCAGCTGTGATTACGGGGTTTTGATGTGCGTCGGCGACGTGACGTCCTGAAAACTTTACACGATGTATAGGGTATAACAGTGGGTAGAGAGTGTGTGAGAGAGGGTGGGAAATGGACCCTGGGACATGAGTTACACGTCGTAATAAGCCAGCCTCCCGAGTGGTTTATACCCTGGGACGACGAGGAGACGCCGGCGTCTCGACGCTCTGCAAAAGCTGTAACTTTTACACTCCGCCGCGATGAATTAAATCCCGCATTCTGGTAGCTTCGACTAATTAACCATCCTCGTTGTCGTTCATGTCGATTCGACGGCGTCGGGACGCTGGAATTTTCTTCTACCTTTGGTATTCGACGAATCTTCGACGATACTTGAAAATTAAAAATCGCAATATCGTTGAATAATGAATATTAGGTATTCCTGTTCGATATCTCAAATGCAGAAACGGAATTCCAACTCACAAGGACGGTCAAATCCCAGGTCGATCTCTCCGATTTGATTACTTTTTTTAATACGTTCCAGTGGACTAAAAACTAAACGAAACGTAGTTTTTTTTTTTTATCTACCATTAAGGATTTAAGGAGGTGAAACCACCGTGCAAAGTATTATTAAGGTACGTCAAGATGCGAATTGGCAGTTTCACCCACGAGAACATAATATTTTCCAACCAATTCGATTTGGAATAGTTTTCTCAAAACGAGAAATGAAAAATGTAATTTACTCAATACGAAAAAAAAAAAAAAACTCCCAATGTCTCGACGACTCATCAATCAGAATTTGATCGAACTAACCGAATCCATTCTTCGCTGTACGGTTAAAGAAGAAGTTTCATTTGATTTGAGCAAATTGCTTGATGTGTAAATTTTTGTTGGGAACAAACAACGTTTTGGCGGTAGTACGAAAATATTTGCTTGCGACGAGTGCGGATTTACAAGTCGGTCGAGTATCACTCGTGTATGTACGTAGAGACGAAGTGTCCTACCTGCTCATCGAGACTCTTTTTCTGGCTGACCACACGATGTGTATCAGATATCACAATATTGTGAAGGTCCATCCCGTGTGTAGGTATACCTTTGGCACGGACCTCCCTGTCTGTTTCAGAGAAAATTGTTTCAACACATGCGTGGTGAGTGAGCGCGTGTGTGTGTTTTTGTGCGGGGATAGGCTCCCGGCGTAGAAAGGACTCGATAATTATCATAACAACGTGTATATTTAGGCTGGCATACTCTATCAGCAGGATGCATCGAGCTCCGCGCATTATGAACATAGGTGTCGTACAAGAGAGCCCGTTTACGATCACATTGTGATGTTAATAGCGACAATGCCAATCCCATTACTAGGGTTACACGGTATTCTTGGATAGACGAGGCGCGGTTATCCTCACCAGACCAAGACCGAGGACACCAGAGGCCTTACGGGGTTTCGTTTACCGTCGAAAAACCCCGTCGCTGCACCGCCGCATCTCTCATGTTCACTCTTCTCTCTCTCACCTCACAGGTTTCTTCCTTTCTTTCTTATTCTTCTTATTCTTATTCTTCTTCTTGTTTTTTTTCTTTTCTTTTTTACCATGATACGAAGGTACCGGGGCGAGCAGGTAATAGGTCAACTTTTTCCATAGATCCAGAGACCCGATGGGCCACCATGCCATACTCGTGACTACGCGTTTATAGTCTACCCTATACCCGTATGCCAGACTGTAATAAGAGTGTTTTTGGTCTCGAATGTGGTGGCATGGTTCACTTACTAGACGAGCTATTTCTGAGAGTGTAGTGAATTCGGTTGTACGTTGTTTTAGGCATAGGTTTGATTGAGTACGTTGGATCAAGTTGTTTGAACATTGGGAAAATGGTCTATGTGACTCGATTTGGTACCACTTTAGTTTTAAATCGAACATGAATTTTGGACACAATTTTAAACATCTACCGTCTAAATAGGAATTTCATGTACGGTGCAAGGTGTAGAAGGAACACAATTACTTAGGGTCTGTTTCGATAAACGGGTCAATCATTCATCGCAGTTTCTTAAAAAAGGACGATGAGACTATAATCTTGACTACTATGTTTGGAACCGCGGAGAAGGTATCGCTTGAACAGTTAACAAGGATATAAACAGTAGAGAATAAGGATTTTTTAACAATACAATGACACGTCGCTATTTTACTATACTGTCATGTTCACGAGAGAGATGACTGTATAAAACATCGACTTATCCTTCGCTCTCTCGTCGTCTTTGGTATCTTTACTCTTTCAATAACAATCGGGATCCTTTCGAATCGCAGCACAATGGTACCTACACCAAATCTCTTATTGCCATGTTCAACTCTGAGAAATTTGATATTCTCGGTCTTGCCGGTTACTCAGAGGCACTTTGCCAACCTGAACTGGCGATAAACTAATTCTTAGTACATCCGTATCCCTGATTCTGTAAAACTTTCTATGCTTTTCTGCAACCCGGTTCACAGAACTACGTACACATCGACGTAGCTCCGTTAACTCGTGTGCATTTGAGAACGATACTACGAGTAAAGCGTATTTCAGGAGTAAGTGTAAGTTGGCGGGATTCCTGTTCGTGTGAAATACACCCAGGCATACGTGTGTGTATTTATATGCACGTTGTTCTTAGGCGTCGTTGGGTTGTAATGATTCCACGGACCGGTTCTGCTCCCGTGCTTCTTCTTCTCTTTTCTCTTTTCTCTTCTCTCTTTTCTCCACTCTTCAGCTCCGGGCAAAATGTCAACAGGCGCCCGTTGTCACCCCGTATAACGGCCCGCTTAGAGAATTACCAAGCGTTGGGGTGCCGCCGCACAAAAGGTCGTGAACTTTTCGCGCCGTATAATCCGCTCGAGAGTCGTCCTCGTCCTCATCGTCGTCGTCGTAGTCGTCAAGGATCTCCGCGTCTTTCCGGATAGGTGCTCACTTTTTATTGTTTACATTTAACGTTCCCCTCTCTTTTATCACCCTCTCGATCTTTACACCATGTGTCTGGTAGTACACCATGATCTCGACTCCGTCATCAATGGGATGAAATAAATAAACCATCCGAGTCCATTTCCTATAACGTTGCGTTTTAGGCATACGAATTTTTACGCTTCGTATCAATTTTCATTACTATCTACACGTTAAGTCGCCGGGGTGGTGGTTTGGAAGACAAAAGCGATCGGGGTGACGATGTACCCAATCGATGCAACACCGTCAGTCTCGGTTTCGCTCTACTCCAGCATTCTCTAGATGGTATAGGTGAGACTGAAAACTGAACGAGCTATTCGACCAGGCTATAATACGCCTAGCGGTGGAATCTATTGATAAATTCAGTGGCCTCGGTAAACAAAGGGGCAACAATGTCAATTATTCCCGGGACCGATTGCCGCACCGGGTTCGCAATTAATCGGCACCAATGCAGAGCACAACTTTCAACGATGTGGTAATTAATTGCCCGCGAATATCGCCCGTCCTGTATCGTTATTATAGTATACGACGCATTCGCGCCGGTATTAATGCACAATGTACACCATGCATCGCGATGCGGAAGAAATTGTTTCGTGTTTTTTTTTTTCTGGGGGTGAACGGTTGTTCAGAAAGATGAGAATTGCCGAAGAGCACATGTTCGTATAATTTTTTTTGTCAATCCCATTTGGAGTCTCTTGGTTTACTTCAGGATTTGTATCGGAGTTTAAGGATCCCTTTGGATTTTGACCAGTCGAAAATTAGATCCTCTCGTTATTTCCGATACCTATATTCACCGATCCTGGACAACGTATTAAGACATGAACAGTCGCGAGGGTGGCTGGAAGTTGGGAGAGCCAGCCACGTTGGCAAAGCGTTGTCACATCGTCTGGAACGAGCTGTTTCCAGCTGACGCCAGCTTAGACAATGGAGTGATCGAGCCCGAGCACCAAAGGGTTCCGCGACCGTAAACCCTGGGGTGAAAATGTCACTGTCTGAATGTCACAGGATGCCTCGAGTCGTATTGGATCCACACGATTCCGGACGGCGGGAGGGAGAAGTACCTAGGCGAAAAACCTCACGTGAAAGAAATGACAAATGTCATCAGAGTCACGATTTTTTGTTGTTTTTTTTTTTTTCTGCGTTTACCGCAAATTATCAGTCAATCACTTTTCAGTTATTGATGATATGAATGATGACTTTGACCTTCTTGTAACGATACCAGACCCTATGATCACGCATGCTACGAACAAGTTCTTTTCGATGCCAACTTCGAAGACTAGAACGGAGCTGTAATTAATGTACAACGCTCCGTCATCAAATCTCACTCGACGCAAAAAAAATCTTTATTGACCACGGGGCTCGAAGATTCGAAATATTACCGTTACATTATGCCACCACAGTTTACCATATTATTACCAGAAGATCAAACCGTTGAACGATGTCATTTGCCTGGAGGAGGGGCTGGATGGTGTGAGTCGAGTGAAAAAGGCAATTTTCAACCTTTTTTTTTTTTACTCTGATCGCACCAGTTTGTCGTGTTTATGGTTTTTTTCTTTCAATCTCTCCTCTCTTTTTTCTCCTCCCTTCGCCGTGCTATCAAAGTGGCATCAAGGCGTAAAATTATCATTTTTGAGAGGGTGGTTTGTGTACGTTTAGACGTGGAACGAAGCAAAGGGTTCGCCTCACGGCGCGGGGGGATCGCACAAATTTCGGTTGTTATAAAACACCGGCGTTTCACCCCCGCATGCGTTGTTATGACGAAAAACCGTGCACCGCAGTCCCTCGATGCTTTTGTACATATTTTATCGCCTGCCAAAGTTTTCCGTAACAAAATACAGGGAGTTTGGTCCGAGATTGCGCTTCCGAGAGAAATAATCTTAACGCGATTTCCCACCATCCAGATTAGAAAAGGGGTTTCGAGGCTCGGTTGTACCGCTTCGTGTAATCGAATGGTCAAAGCTGGAACCTTTGTTGTTGTTTTGTTGCGTAACAATTCGCAGCTGCTTATTCAACGTACCTGCGGTACAGCAGAAATTTATTGGTCAAATATTATATTGTAACGGTGTATAAATATGAATATGGTAATCGAGGTTAATTTATGGGTGTGAAAATATCGTTGAAAAAACAAAAAGAATTGCCTTTATTACAATTACCAGTCTTTGATTTTTATCCGTCGATGGTTATTTATGGAGTATATAAAAAGTATCATGTCTGCAGGTGTGTGCTGTACATGGAAATATGAGAGAAAAATCGATGTAAAGTTATAAAATTAATAAAAATTCGTATCACGAAGCACGTTATTACTTATTAACCAACGTGCAGCAGCTCACGTTGTATATTCCGGTTCAGTTTATTTACTGATCGGTACTCGCGCACTGTCAGCCGACTCGCGTGGAATACTAATTGAAAAGTCGTCCAGCGAAACGGAGCGACCTTCGAGACTGCGAAAGTATTAACGCGTCGCATTATACAGCGTTAAGCAGCGTTCGGGGGGCTGTCGTTGAATTACGTAAAGCAATTTCTCGTCTTTCGAAATTTGACGACGACTGATCGAAAAGAAGATTGTAAGATAAAACCAACAACGGCCCCGTTTTTCATTTGTCCGAAACCTCGACGGGGGATCATATCCAACGAACTGCAATTTGAATTGGGGTGATTCGAACTCGCGGACCAATCGCGACTCGCCGTTTAAGCGTAACGGTCGCTCAGCCGCAGGACGCCACCGTCAGATGGCGCGCTGCGCAGTCGTTCCAAAGCCTTTTCCCGTCGGTTGGCGCGATGAATTTCCTCAGGAAACGCTCGGCATGCGTACAATTGTACGTTTTCGCCTGTTTAATGATCGGATACGTCGTCAGCTCGTGTCGCGTGAACCACCTCGTATCTCTCCGTGGCGCAGTAAACGTCGCTAGGTTGTTCGTCCATCCGTATGTCCAGCGGTATCATGTTTTCGTAATAAATTCGTGTTGAATATTTAGAGGCTAAGTTTTACATATTTAATTTCTCCGCGTGCGGTATATGTATACGTGTCCGGTGCTTCGAGCTGTTGACTTAGCCGCGGCGTGATCCTCTTAGGCTGAAATAGCGAGTCAGGTGTGTAACCTTCGTATTATTATTTCATACCCGTTAGATTTTCTCCCTTTATAACAAAACGGACGAACCCTGAATAATAATATTCTTCAACGTTTGTGGACGGCATCGAATTTCGCTCCAAATTTGTATCAGAAAATTTTACGTCTTTACCATATTTACACTAACCGCGAACAGCTGGACTAGATCTGGGAATATCGTCTGCATTGTTTCATCCTTTGCCACCTCTTCGGGTTGGTATCGTAACTGTATTACAACACAGGCATGCAAGTATAAGGTTATCGCACGAGGAAGAAGAAGGTGCTATTTCTTTCTCGTGCCTCGTAGCCTCGAACGGATTTTCTTTACCGCCGTTTAATGATCAATGTTCCCCGCGATACGTCGTTTGGTGTAAGTACGCACGTATAAGGCTTGTATCTGAACTTGCAGCATACGTAGCCATCATCATCCACGGACACTGGACGCGGTCCTCCTGTTACTGCGAATATACGTTATATACAAGGTGTGTACAGTGGAATGGAGAAACGGAATTACGATTGTATTAGTGAGTCGGATAGGGGGAGGAGAGGCGACTTGTGCAAGTGTAAGTCTAAGTATATAAGTGTAGAATTCTGGAGTGAGTAACTGGTTTTCTCTAGCCATTACTTTGCTCGACGTCACGTATCATATAAATACTGCCCTGGTGTATTGCGCGTTTATAACCGACGGCGTGCCTTACCTGTGCAGGACTCTCGACGAACCGTGGATTGTATATTTGGAATTATGCGCGAACGAGAATAAGAAGAGATTTAACAAATAACAACTGCTTAAATAAACTTCGAAAAAAATTTTTTGTACAGATATCAATGCTGCCGTGATATCTACGACGAATTGATATCGATATTACGCACTAATATCCGAACAACAAACTCCGGCGTAAATGCGGAGCACGATGAATTGAAACAATTAACTGTAATCATAGTAATTAAGTACTAAGCGAGGTGCCGAGCTTTATATCTGTAACACATTCAACGGCGGTGATGACTGCGTTAGTTGCTTGAATACTATTTAGATGCCAGTTTTTCTTGTTTTTTTTTTTTTTTTATCTTCACCTAAGATTTAGCGTGAAACGTTTGTAACACTCTCAAATGGCAGCAGGATGTGTATTTTTGCGAAGGACATGTTTTTTTTTTATTTTTTTTTTTTATTTTTTATTCATTCCTCTTGCGAGTCATACCTTTCGTTGTGCAAAAAAAATAAAAAAAAAAAAAAAAAACGACGAGAGTATACCCACGTTACGTAACAGAAAAAAAAGAAGATCCTAGTTATGCCCGTAGCAAAAAATTGGTTTCGAAAACGATCTATGATGATTTACGATCATTAATTATACAGAGTTTACGTAATATTTATTTTTGTAAAATATTTCTTACCTCGTTATCGAATAATTCAATTCAACATAACAATCTATACAACGGCATGAAAGGTTTGAATTAAAATCGTTGAATATTTCATCGCTGTGTACATAATACGAAGAGAAATTGTTCGTATAATTTATGAAATACACATACATATATTTTATCTCAGATTGTATGTATATACATATATGTATATATATTTACAGATGCACTCGTTTCCGCAAAGAGACAATTATGACCTTGCGTTGTGCGTCTCGCATATTGGCTAGATACGCGAACCGATCGTCCTTCTTCTCGAAGCTTATGTACCATTTTTATTTTTGTTTCACCTCATCGAATAAAGTTGTATTATAGTTGCATGTATTCCGCTACTCCCGTGCCAGGGTTAGACCGATTTTCTTTTCTATCTTCTTATTTTTTCTTTTTTATTTATATCAATACCCACATTTCTGGTCGTTACTTGCACGACCACGCACCGTATGTTGATTTTTAATCAATGTACCTCTGGCAATTTTCCATCCTGCGACGACATAATAACAAACGCCAATATCACATATATTCAATATTTTGTGGATTTGAAAGAAACTGTCGTTGCAAAATATTCAAGTCGAACGTATTTAAACGTTACGTTGCACCGACTGGGTTCAAGTCGTCGGGATTCCATTTTAGTTTTTTTTTTTGTAATTATAAATTCGTAATAGTCACGTAGACATCGGTGGTAATCTACAATATTAACTCTCAGCGAAATGAATTGTGTACCTCGAATTAGCAGTCCCAAATTAATATTCAGTTGGCCTGATTTTCATTTGTAAGAATATCTCATACCTATAACCGTTAATTGCCGGATAAGCGAACCGACTAAGAGTTACGGTTTCAGAAAGGTTGAACCTTGATCCTTGACGCGAGTCTAAATCCAAGCTTTCGCAAGACTGATCGCAAAGTCTACGAATTCGTTACAATATGTTCCCAATTTAATCGTCGTATAAAATTGATCGGGTTCTATTTCGTTAAAGAAACGGCCTCTCCGAAAATAAGAAGCATACGGCACGTGTTCATCTTCATACAGAGCAACGCCGACTGCTGAGAGGCTCGTTGTTCCCGTTTCTCGTGTGGTCGATCCGCTCGAGCTATTCTCCATGGAAAGACGATTGGGCACGGAGGGCAATTATCGGCCTTTGATATCTAAATATACACGAGCACTGGTACCGCATCGGTTCCGATATACCATTTGACGCAACATGAACGAAGAGGCAGCTAGTCGCCGATCCGCCGAAAGCTCTGGGACACAATGATGCTTGTATACCGATGAAACGACTCTGATCGGTGCCTAATTGTCGGTAAGGTAAAATTTCCGTTCACCCGAAACGGTGTATTCGTCGTGGAAAATCATTGCGTCGAAAAAGGCGTCATCCGCACGCCGGTCTGGCTGCTTGAGCTTGAGCTTGAGCTTGAGCTTGGTGCCGTGCAATAAATCTCGACAGGCGTTGCTCAAGAGACGGGAGGCTTCCTTCCAACCTCTACGGTGTCTCTCGATGTCGGGTACGCCCATCCTTGATTTATGCCTTGCCCGAGATACAGCATTGGGGCATCCACTATTACCAACTCCCTGTACCCGGTGTCTATAACCACCGTTTCACCCACACGATCCCGGATCGAAGAGGAGACACGCCGAATGTTGGAATCGGTCCGGGAGAGAGGAGAATAAAAATACGGAGAGATGAAGATGAGGCTTGGGTAAAAAAGCCCGCGAACCGTTGCTACCATTATACGCAGCTTGCGTCAGCTTGCTTCGGCGTCGAGGAGATTCTTCGTATAATGTACATACATACATACATACATACATGCATGCATGCATCTACGTTATTCTCCTACAGTGCTTATGACTTTTTCCGCGTCTCAGGGCATTCGTCTTGTTTATCAGGTTTCACGGTTACCCTGCACTCATTTATCCCTACGGCTTGGAGACTCCGGTCGGTGACGTATGAGGTTATGATGAAAAGTCGCCACTCTTGTAAACTAATCTGACTTGTTGACGTGACGATAATATCATTCGACGTCAATTCTCAAGTCATTGTCTTAGTTGTTTGAATTTTAAAATACTCACACCGAAAAGGGCGGGTGCCAAATTGTGGTTACTTTACACTCTTTGACTATTTTCACATTTTTTATCGTCACCGAATCAGAATGAACCTTGGAGTTTTAATAATGCAAAAAATGTAGCATGTGTTCTTTTTTCTTATTCGGTACTAACTATATTTTTGTACGGTTCTTGCGATAATTTGATGTTCGTGTTACGATAAAACAATGTTGAGGTCTTATTGGGCTGTGAAATTTAGTATTGTCAACATATTTGCAGCCTCGTAGACACAAGAATATGAAGTTTTTTCAACTGTCCCGTTTTAACTAAATTATTAGCAAGTATTTCAAATGTTTCTTTCTACCACTAGGCAAAGTTTCACTATACAGCGAGATGAATGAAAGATCACCAAAGTATCAAGGATTATCGTCGAGTTGAAAGCACGTTTTAAACCACTTCTATAGTCGAATCAAATATCGTTACTTTGCTACTAACTTAGGATTGCCTGGAAATTGGTGAGCCGTCAAAAATTGGAACAAAGTCATATTTTCCAGACTTGAACTCCATCGGTCATTATGAAGTTGTAAAAAAGTGATTTTTTTCATCAGAATTTCGTTACCAACTTCAACCTAGTCATATTCATCACTTTCATTTGTAATTTTTTTCATAATGCTGTAATGTTCATTAATGGGTTCCTAGTGGTTCATTATTTTTTTTTGAAATCAAAACTGAAACGAGTTTCCTTTCGAAAGTAAACTTTATTCGACAACGACTAGAGTGACTAGAGAAACAAACGATAAGTTGATCATAAACATCCTAAAATTTGGTAGTAAGAAAAAGCTAGTTTCAGTTTTGATTCCGAAAAAAAATAGGGAGCCAACGGGAATCCATTAATGAACTTTACCGTACATACCGCGAACATCCGGTGATCAATACATACCGAGGCTGGAAACGAAAAGGGGTGTGAGAGAAAAAATTACGTGGGTATTGCATATCGAGAGTGTCGAGGGTTGGTAGAGCTAAATAGGAAATACTAAATACCCTGCGTTCAGGGTTATCTTCATGGCGGAACCCGATGGCCTGCCCCGATCTCCGGCAGTCAGCGGTGTCTCGGGGGGTTGAGGGTGGGGGTGGATGCAGCAGCGTGCGCGTCACACTTATCCGGACCACAATATAACCTAATACAATTATTTGCGCTGCGAGGGTTCAAATTCCCCCATGAACGAGGGTCGAGTGTTGGAACGAGAAGAGGGATGCTGTTGCGGGCGCGCCCTCGCCACAACCGCAAACCGAAAACGCGCTCAGATTTTCTACCGCTACCGAGTCAAACGATGCTGTAATCGTTTAAAACTTGATCCCCTCCCGCCGGGTTAGCCACGGCCCTGTCTTGCAATGATGTAAAAATTTATCCCCGAATTAATATTTATGGACATTTCAAACAGATGATGACGGAAAAAACCTGAAGGAGTGATTATTGTGTTGGAATCTGGTTAAGGCTGGTTGTATAAAAAGTCGCGACGCGACGATTACAGGCTGCTAATTATAAAAATGAGATTTCCCTCAAGCAATTGCTCAATTACGATGTATAATGTCTGCCACGCGTCAATCGTTCGGAGACATTCAGTTTTCATCACCTTCGTCAATCTCAGCTCGCGTTTTTAACGGGATTTACGACTGTGCGGATTGTCGATGTCGATATCAACGCGCAGATTATGGCGTCGCATTCAATACAACCTGTATCTCGAAATCAGTCACTGTTGTATCTAGTTAATTGACTCGCATATCGATAAACGTAAGTACAGGGTGTTCCATATTTGTTTTTCCGAGGACTAGGCTTTCTGAAACAATCAACGCACGTCGTTCGATCTACTATAATTTTTCGACTCCGATGAATAATGCGTCGGTTTATTTATTGGGATTGATTTTTTTTTTTCAGCGATACTTGAGGTTTTTTACCCAAAACGTTGAAGCGGGCATCAGGACGAATCCAACGATACCCAACAACGCATCATTCCGACGATGCAGTAACGAGATATCGCATTTTATTACACAAAGTGCGCGCAACGCACGGCTGCGTTTATACTGCGTATTAGTCGCGCAGCGCTCGTGGACTTCAAAATTCGATACCTCGCTAATCACCCGTAAGAATAACGTGTTGTTGGGTATCATTGGATTCGTCTCGATTTGGGTTAAAGTTTGCAGTTGATTTAAACGATAAATTGTCGAAAAAAAATTTCCAAAGTTAGCGCTGACAGAATTTCTAGAGGCTTCGGTTACCCATCTTCTAACCAGAAATACAGTAGACACGAACGGTTTTCCTGTATATTCTGTAAAGATTAAAGTGCCCGAGTACACCTGGTATAACGCATAGATGGAATAGCAGTTTCTGGTATCGCGGACTATACGAGTCGAGTATTTAAATGCGTTGTCAATTACCAGTAATTAAATCATATCGACCCAATAAACCAGTGGCTTGATTGCAGATCTGTGGATCTGTGGAAACGCACCTCCTGGACACAGAGAATTTTACGATTCAATATTTGCACACATGCGTAATAATAAGCATGCTGCAGTCACGAAGTAGGAAGCCTTGGTATGCGTAGGTACCGAAGCCGCCTGCGTTGTAATGCAGGCAATGTAATCGCGTATCAAGGGGTAATTATAACCAGATTTTTACGAGACACGCACCTGATGTAGGATTTCTGTTTTTACTATTATTAACCGTAATGCATGCCATTAACGTCAAGGTTTTGCGGAGCTGCGGCAGGAGCTATCCGTCCAGCTGTACGTACAGTTTGAGAATTTCGCGGCGGGTGAACTATTCGCAGTAATTCATTCCTTTGGAGTCGGCGCGGTACCAAGACCGGAAGTCGGTGATGCAGGTCAGCGGACATATATGCGCGTATCAAATTCGCCTGAATCGTCGAAAGAAAAAAATTCCAAACAATAATAAATAAAATACTTGAGCTTTTTTCGATACACAGAGCATACCGTAACGGGCAGAGCTAATTATTGTCGATTCTTGGAAGTTTCTTGATTATAGTGGCATTATACGTATACATACAGGCCCGGCTGAGAAATTTATCAGCCTGAAAAAGTTATCGGGGCTGGTGAAAAAACAGCGCGGAGAATAAGAAGTAAATGTGGGGGAGGTGAAGGGGAGCTCATAGCCGTATTCTGCGTGCTCGCGTCGTTAAGCAGCGAGGGAGAGAGGGATAAAAAAAAAAATAAGAATAAAAATAATATGTAAGAAGATAAAGATAAAGAGAAAAGAAAAGAAATGACGGGGAACAGAAAGAGAGGAGTACGTTGTAAAATAAAAGAGAAAAACATAAACGAAATCTATTTTTACAAGTCGTGCGGTAGATAAATTTAATAACTTAACCGCAGTGTTCTTAGTATAACGCAAACGAGTCTGCAGTTTCCGCGGGGAGGGAATGAAATATTACTTGGTATTATATACGTAGTACGATGAAACGAAAACTGAGCCATTCCTCCCGGCTGTTGTATTATCATTATTAATATCGTTATCACTCTTGAGTGTTGAGAGTATTTCCAAAGAAGCTCCGAATGACTTTGCATACGCATTGCTTAAAGTTATAGCTATTCCTTTATTTATTCATTATTACATAGTATATTTGTAACGCTGTGTTGTAAGAGAAGAGACAAAACTTTGAGGGAGTAAAGTAGGGGAGAGCAGCTTGATTTTTAATGCGATACAAATATGTCACCTTACCGTCTATAATTTTTTCAAGATATTACAGAATAGACGATGTTTGGTACGAAACATGTGTTCAGCCTGTCGTGGAATGATTTTTATAGAATAGCCTAATATTTCTGACAGATCTGTTAAGTCGAGACGATTCAATTCTCATAGTCGGAGGTATCCAGACAAACGATAACGAGACAGAAACATAAAAAAAATTAGAACTTGACTGAATTGGAACGATGGTCCAAGTGATAAAAAGTTGAGCCAATCTAGGAGGACCTTAAATAAATTAGAATTGCTTTCCCAGTGGTCATTGTCGGGTTGTCAAGCTGTGGGTTATAGTTACAGAGCCCATATAATATACCGCCGTATCGTTACTGCTCGTATCGTTCGGTTGCGGCCAAAGCGAACTACCTATAATTCCACTCGCATACTTACAAGCATACATTATACACACATGTATGGGTTTAGACGTACGTGTGTACATAATGCACACATTATGCGTATAGTTATACGGGCATAAAATATGAAATAATATTCATTAAAGTAGTGGGATATTAATAAATCGAGCGATTGTTGGGGAAGCCCCGGCACGGTGCATAACTCAGAGAGCGTGAATGGAAAATGATGAGAAATGTCTCTCATTCGACGGTGGGGGGTCCGCGTGGCGGAGGTCGCGGCATATAAGAGTTGGTTATCACACCATCTGAAATCCCGAAGGTCCGAACGAGCCCTGAATCGTACCACTGCGCCATAAACACCCGCGTAACGACCTCGCACACACGCACACAGACGCACAACCAAAACCTTCCTCCTCAATTTCTTCGCTGCTTCACTCGACACTCCCGGTCTCTCTTACGTTACCTATGTAGCTTCAGGTACTCGTTCACATCTATACAGGGTGAAACTCGAAAAAGAAGCTTCACCGACTGACAGCTCTTACGTATTACATCCTTGTTTGAAACTCTCGAGTCTACAGCGGGACATCCGATCATTAGCCCTCTGACGGCATGGTTCATTGAATCCGTAACACACCCCAATTCGAACGGAGCATCGCAAGAATGTTCTTCTAATCTTGTATCTGTAGTTCACTTTTGGATGGATGGACGGACTGGATTGACAACGAGTTAATCATCTGGCTTCCGGATTATCGGTACTGCTGAAAATTCTCTAGGGGTGTTTCGATGGTCGAATGCACGGAGATCCCCAAAGTGTAGTTGTTGAACTGATAAGATCGTATGATCGAAACACCGTCAGGCAGGTTAGTGAAAACCAATATCTGCTGTTAATGCAATAAATTTTAACCTGAGCGAAGAGAGGTTTATTAGATGAAAATACATGTCATGAGCTCGGTGTTTTAAGTCGAGGATAGGACCCTGGAAGTTGGAGCAGAATCCATGACCCAGAGGCCTGATTGTACTTACTCTTCTTGTGAGTGCATTTTCAATCGATGGTATTGTAGTTGCGTGATTAGTTTCTTCAGCTCTGGTTCGTCGCACCAGTTTTCGAAGCATTCCAAAGGTGTTCTCTTTTAGACCGGTCACCCGCTGTTTCCACTCGCATTAATTTACAGTCAGATAGGCGAAGAGTGGTGGTATACGATGACCAGACCCCGGGAGTTGTAGAGAACGGAGTAACGTAAGTTTCAGTAAGTGCAGTGGTAGTGCTGGTTTGTCGAGGCAGCAGCATGGCAGCAGGAGGAGCTCCTTACTCAGCGCAACAGCCTCTCAACTATGCCGGGTATACATGCCTATTCCCTCTCGTATATATTCAGATCTAATTAAACCCGAGTACGTCGGGATTAACGGTTAACCGGCAACGAGTTTGTCCATTCTTCTTCAAGCACGACGTGTGCAGGGTTTTCGCACGTGTGCAGAGCCGAGGAACTTGCGTTTGGACTCCAGAATCGGCGATTAAAGCGTTCGCAACAACGTGCCCAGAGACTGGGAAGGATTGGGTCTGGGGCCCGGTTTGTCCACCTACCACCGCTAAGCTGGCAGCGCTTACCTAATGCTCGTGTAGTATCTGCCAGGTATCGGAACCGCGTCTATTGATCCGGGGAGGGACATTATGCAAATGATGTGCATCAAGCGTGATTTTCATTCAATTTAACTTTCGTGTCGCGAGCTTGTAGCCAGATATCCTGACCAGATACCATCCCTCAGCGGTTGTCATTGCACCGACTGACCGAGCGCTTAATCACGAAGACCAACATCGCGGACCACCGTCTCGACCCCGACTTACCGAGGAGCTTTTACCGCTTTCCAAACGAGCCCCTTACTCGTTTCCGAAAATTCTTTCGGTACTCGGACCTCGGTGTACAGCCCGGCTTTTCGCCTCGGCTGTGGATCACTGCCCGTTGGCCAGCAGCGAGAGGTTTGCATGCTTCGCAAGGTTCGCAAGGTTCGCAAGGTTCGCCAGTTCGAGGTACCTGGCTCGGAGAGAGTAAGAAGATGACTCGGAGAGCGAGACCGAGTGCCGGAGGAGGTCGGGTTATCAAGATACGCTGCAGCCCGAGAGGCCCTCACCTCCGCGTGTACCTGGTCCAGCGTGTTCGGCTCGTACGTGTATCCTTGGCTCCCACATACCGCGAACGCGTCTTCCCGCTTCCTACCGATGCTTCTTATTCGCCTCTCCTCGTGTCTCCTGGCGCTGCGAGAGGCCTCGGGAAACCGGTATATGCAGCCCCTAAGGAGATGTACGTGTGATGCACCGTGATTTTACGGCCCGGCGTGGATTTCTCGCGCTGCATGTCTCCGCTACGTGGCGAGGAAAACCATCTGGCGTTGACGATGATACCAGCTAACTTTCAGTGTCGCAGTGTTAGTTGTTCGAGTCTCCATCCTCGTGATCCTCGAACGGACGAAATCACTTACTAACCAATCCACGGATGCGTTTGTATAACTTGTAGATAGTTGTTTGAGAGGCTGATCAATTACACCGTCAAGTGGGAAGGACCCATTGCAATTCATCCGGATTGAATGCTTTGGAAACGCAACTCCGGGACGCATTTACCACGGATTTGTTTACACCGTGTGGAAGGGTCCGGCCTCGCGTCGTCTTTACATCTTGTTGTTAAACGACGTTGCGATGAATGGAGTAAATGGTCCATGATTTGTACTCGGGCAGGCCTGTAATGCTGGACAGTGTCCGAGGAGAATGGATGCCGGAGGAAGAATGGGCCTTGTTTTGGGCCTGGTGCTCACCGTTTCGGCAAGACAACGCGTTGGGGAAGCCAAGCCGCGTATGCATCCATTCGCCGTTGGACACTCTGCAGGTATATTTGTTAGATGTCGATGGGCGTGCTCTTTGCCACGTGCTCGTGCCAACTTTGCAGCTGCCGCCCGTCGGACCTCGTGTCCCGCACCTTTCGGATCGACGAGATAAAGATCCTGCCCGCTTCACGCGGAGAAAATACGGTTTGTTGTCGATTTTGTTTGCACTCTGTTTGGCTGATTACACTCATTGTGGCCGTGGGCGGTTAGTGAAGGACTCGGTCCCTGCAGCCACGGGGAAGAAGAAGAAGAAGAAGTGGAAGGTTACAGCCGTTGAGTTCAGTCTAGACCGTTGAATAGGAGAAGCTGCTTTTTCACGTAACGTCGATGCGGTTGAGGAGGAGGCGGAGGATGAAGAAGCAGAAGAAGAAGAAGAAGGAAGAGCGAGAAAGAGAAGGAGACGACGACGGGCGGAAAAGTCTTGCGCATTTTGTCAATGGCGGAAACTGAAAGGCTCTCGGAGCGACCCATTGTGGCGTCAATAGGTCCTGGAGTGAATGGTAAACACGCTTAACCTCCCAACCTATTGTTGGACCGTTATCCGATTTGGCGCACGCGGCTGTCAGTCCTGCGTTTCCTATACTCCGATAGGCGCTGTGCAGTGTTCTCTCTCTCTCTCTCTATATATATTTATATATATACATACACACACACATATATATGTATGTATACCTCTGTATCCATTCTTGCGCACCTCGTGCGTCAAATTAACTCCGGAGTTGCCAGCGATGCGAGAGACCATCCCGTAACTCCCCCTTTCCACTGTTTTCCATTTTGAATCTAATTTTTTTTTTTTTTTTCTTTGTCTTTTTGTCCATTTCACGCTCTCACCCTGGTCATGAATTTCATCGTGTACCGGACTCGATCCACGGGTTTGGAGTTATCTGTAATCATTTTGACGATTTCACGCACTTCGTGTTATTTACATGTGTGCTCTGGTTCATGTGTCGTTACAAAATTTACTCTTTTTTCACTACCAAGCGCAGTTCGATATTATAACGTATAAGTTGGGTGTGGTTCCGTAGTGTTTTTCAAACATTTAGTTACTTTCCGGGAGTCAGAAATACGTCTCTCTCTCTCTCTCTCTCTCTCTCTCCCTCTCTAAAATGTTTCGTATCAATTTTCCTGTCCTAATTAATCTTATTTTATTTTTAACTATTCTTTTTATACTCTTGCTCAGATTTTTACCTCTTTACTCATTTATCTATTTATTATCTCTCAACTTGATAATTCTCTTTCTTATTTATTATTACATTTGTTTATTTATTGCTCGTTTTTGTTCCATTTACTTTTATCTATTTTTATCTCCTTCTTTTGTTATTCCTCTTCAACCATAGTTTCAATTTGTTGTCGGATTTATTGTATCTCATACGTGTATAGGTAGGTACACATTTAATTTTTGTAGGTGTTTTCTGCATATACCGCCTGATGGGACTTGTTACAGGGCGAATAATCGTTTCTATCTATCTATCCACCTTCTAACTCTTCGAATGGAAACGGCCACACGCCAGTTTGAAAACAGTAAGGAAACGCCTAACACGATTCGAATTTTGAAACGGAGAATTGAAAAACAGTTTACGATCGCCGATCGGGCTCATGGTTTTTGGCGATCGATCAACGGACGGTCTTTTCCCAGCTTTTGACGGATGTCCAGGTACCGTTGGCGTCCAGGAGGGTCGGACGACGGTGGAGTTTGCGAGTTTCTAAAGTGCGCTCATTGTGGCGTTACGTGATCTTGCACGGGGCGGACACGCCGGTGTTATTGGATTACGGGTATTATAGTCGAGTCCAGGTGGCGGTCCGGTCGAACGTATATAAGGGAAATACCTCCGAATATGAAAATAATATTTTTCACCGTCGTTTTTATGATTGATATTTATTCAAGCTACTCCGATCGTCGTCTCGCCCCGAATGTATACCTACTTTTGTTACTTTTGTCACGGCTTTTACCCTGCCTATATATATAATACAATACGTATGTACATGTATATGTATATATATATACACACGTATATGCATTATATACATTTTGCGACGTCATTTCGCCGCGTTGCGGCAGATCGCCATTGAATATTTCGCAAGACTGTTATACACGTACAGCTTAAAAATTTATACCATTCATTCGACGTCTCTGAAATTCAATAACGGAGAAGGAAAAACCGTTGCGAGTATTCCGTCATCTCGTCACATGACAATCCTCGCGATATCTGTCCACTTTTCAAATCCTCGTGCTGCCACCGTTTTCTCTTTTCCTCGACGACTTTCCCCCTATCAGACTCACTCAAAGTTCAATTTCACTCGTTGGAACTGCCGGCCGATTTTGCTAATTCTTCCGCATAATGTGATTCGGACTACGCGGTTAAAACCACTCCGACTCGCGGCATACCGCCGAGTTTTTACTCTCAGTTATAACTTTGTTTCAGACAAACAATTCGCGCGCTACGATTCTTGGGCGAAAATCCCCGTTCGGCGAAAGGGTGAATTTCAATCACCAGCTTCGCCACTTGTCGTCGTTCTCGTTGGGGATCCGGTTCCACGGTGTAAGTGAGAAGTTGTGGTCCCCCTTCTTTCTCAAACACGGCCTATTGAGTTATAACGTCGAAACAAAGGAAGATAAAAATTATAAGAAGTTACAAATTTCGACAAACTTTCGACTCGGGCTACCAAACTCATTTTCTCTTCACTAATTTGCACCTTAATCGTCGAATTCTCATCGCACAATCGCTACAGAATGTCAAAGAATTTTTACTTCAATTCTGGGATCGAGTCTTCGTGCAAGAATTTTATAACTTGAGGAATTTCTACGACTTCACATAATTAATCAAAACGACTTTGAGTGATCTAGACCGAATCAAATCACTCGAATTATAACTCGAAGTGAACCGATGCGGTTTCGTGTGACTTGAAATCGCTTTGAAGTCACCTCGCATGGCGCGGAAAAAATTTTCGTTGCAATTAGCGATACCTAATTGTTATCCAAGAACGATTCGAAGACTGTTATAATTTCTCATGCAAACGGTATGCGGAGGATTTCGATTCGTACCGACGACGAAGCATCGCAAGTTATACATATACGGGGGAATCCGAGTTTTAAGTTCGCTCTCTTCGCGCGGGTTTGCCAATCGCTGGGGGATAGATAATTGGCATTGCGTGCCTCGAGATAAACGGCCGTGATTGGCGAAAATAACGATTAATAATTACCCACTTGCCGGGTTCCAGAGCCTGGCGGCTTTCCAGCCCTCTCATCCTTCGGCAAGACATGCATCGAACGATTCCCCTCGCTTCTGATCTATGTCTGTATAATATAGGTATCGACTCGGCCGTTATTCCTTCAGTACCATTACCCATATTCCTCTTACAAGCCGTCCAAGAATTCCCAATATCTACCCACTTACGCGTAAGGTAAATTTGCCAATTATTGACCCATTTATTTTACAAACTTATAAATTCACCGCACAAATTAAAGATTTCTCTCAGTGTAGAGGGTCAGACGCTAGGCATTGATTTTTTCGTCAATTTGGAACTAACTGTAAGAATCAAACAGCTACAACCAAAAAGGTCAACAATTGGAACAGGGTGAATAACTGATACACTTAATTCAAGTCTCTCTGTTTGTTACAATATCACCCAAAGTCTTCTATCAATCGCATAATTTTTCCTTATAATACACTGTAAAAAATATTCTGTCGTGAACTTATACACAACCATGATTTGCCGTCAATTCAACATTATCGGCGTTCACGTGACGCTAAAAATTGTTCTATCCGTACAAGTCCACCACACCGGCTAATTTTGACAGGACATATCTTACACCGATACGTAGCATGATTTATCCATTTCAATTGAAAAGTCTTTCGATAAAACGCAGTCGCCGAGATCGACTATCGTGACAACGGGGAAAGGAGAAGGAAACCTGGGTAACACGAAGACGAGGAGGAGGATGAACGCGACGAACACGAGTCGAATAAATGTCGCCTCTCGTAACGAGGCGGCTAGCATATTGACGCGAGTGGTTCAACCGAGTTGAAGATTAACTCGAGAGTAAAGCGGGCACGCTTGCTCCTGCTGTTGCTGTTGCTGTTGCTGTTGCTGTCGCTGTTGCTGTTGCTGCACGGCACATGCTCGATCAACGACTACGCGTGTCTCGACTCGGCGCGTGCCTCGCATAACGAACCGCTGTCATTCACACGCTTTATACTGTATACGCACGCGTAGCTCCGCAGCTTCAATGATTTGTAACGATTTACCTCACGTGCGATGAAAATTACAACGTCGGTGCGCAGGATCGTTTGCTGGTGTTGATCTAGAGGTTTGGTTGATTTTTTTTTATTTATTTTTTTTTTCTTCCGATCAGGGATTTCTTTGCGCAGGGTTGAAAACTAACTTGTAGTTTTAAGGAATTTCGACTCTTTATGGAAATCTAAGGACACTTTTGATCGGCTTGGAAGCTTGAACTGCGGTAATTTATCAAGCTTATCAAAGAATCGGAAAACTATTTTAGGTTTGATTGAAAATCTGTTGGGAATTATTGATTTACTTGCAAATAAAATGCTGGAATTTTTGCAGGAAAAATTTAGCTAAGAACTCGTTTGTTTACCGAGGAAAAAGAAAACATTCGTTAGATTGTATCAACGATTAATAATAAAGAATATCTCTGTCGGTAGTGTGAATCAATTTTATACAGTAAAAAGTGATGCGAGTTTATACTTGAAAAATGGTTTCATCAAGAGGGTTAGAATTTTCGAAAAATCAGTTTGCACAATGGCTTAAGAATTTGAAAGATTTTTCACGCTTTACCTCGGAATGTTGTAGCAGGGATTTTGCATTCATTTTACCGAATGACGTAGAAAACGAATTTGAAAATGGCGCGTTTAACCCCTGTGACGGAACATGAAAATTCTTCATTAAATTTCTCAATTCACGTTGAAACGTGGATCGGATTTTGGGGGATCGTGCTTGACACGTATTCGCCGAGGTGAGAACACGGGGTGTCTGCCCTCAATTTTTCGGCATTAGACGGCGGGGAGAAAGGGGTTAAATAATCTGGTTAGCCGCTCTCGCTGACCGCGAACGGTTGAAGTATGGAAATGAGGGGCATTCATTGGGCAGCACCCCGAATCACCGAAACCTCAGATACGCGAGGAATCTGTATGCGTGTATCGCCTACGGTGGAACGTGTTCTGCACGTCACGTCACGGCGCACAATCAGCTAACGAACAGTTTGCACAATTTATCAAGTCGCATATGATCATCGACTAACCTGCTCGCGTTACAACGCCGTTCGAACGTCGCGATATCTACGTTTATCCGCTTCCCGAAGATTTATCGAACAATTCCGATGCAGCTTGCACGTTCCTCTTTTTTTTCAACTTTCGTGTTTTTTTTTTTTCCTAGTTTTTTATGCCCGTGGGTAAAAATTTCACCTGAATATTTTACCGTCTTGGCGAGAAAAAAGACGTACGTACGTTTCGCGTACAATTTACACCGATATAGGTATTACATATACAGAGACATTTTATTTTTAACTATTATACATTCATTGTTCTTAGTCTGATATTTGTTCGTGCGTACTTATTTTTCACAAAATGACGAAGCGCCAGTTTCATTTAACTTGGCAAGGTCGAACAAAGAGGATGGAACAATTCGAAAAGTTTACATTTCAGCAGCACCTTTGAGAGAAAATAATACGACCGTTTGAAATGTACGAGTTTTTTTTTTTTTTGTTTTTTTTTTATTGTTGAAAACACTCGAGTCGTTTTATTGGTATCGTGACTAAGAATGAGCGAATATAGTTTCTTAGTTTACCATTTTGTGCATGCATTAATGTAAACGATGGTTGAAAAAGTGAAATCGAAAGATCTGCAATTTTCAGTGGCTAATTGTGGAAAAACACACTTTGAACAATAATTTGACCCTTTTTACTCTACCTTTGCAGGTGTTTGAACTTTCGTCCACTGAGAAAAATTTCATTTGTTACGGTAACTAGAAAAATTGAGTAAAACAGGTATCGTTAAAAGAACTGTTTCAACGTTGTTGGAATTACGAAAAACGAGGGACGCGTAACCATTTTGCGTTATCGTCGATCCTTTTTTGATAATTGCAACGCAAAATCAGTTTCTGAGGTTTACTCTACTTTTTTTAGTTAAACAAGGCTTCAGCGTCAATTTGTCGTTACACTAGTATTAAATTTTCGCAACGGTTGCAAGAAAATCTAGCAACAGTGATCGTAATGAGAAAGAATAGTAACGGATACCAGACTTTTCGGTAACGGCTAGAAAACTAATTTTAATTTTCTACCTAGAACAATATTTTTCGATTGTGGTAAAAAAATGGAAATAGTTGAGGACCGAGCGGTAGCCGGAACTAGAAATTTTTCTCAGTGTCGTTTATATGAAATTTTCGGCAGTACTCGATGATAATTCATACGACATTGTACGACTTTTGACTTTTGCCCGAAACACGTAAGGTGTAGGTAAAATACAAAATTGGGATAAACGTCGTTGACTTCGAGGCAACCCCATTTCTGCACGGGATATTTCGGGGGTTGCAGAGTTGGCAAGGGGTTATAACATAATTGTATTAGGCCTCGGCCACCGCTGCACGAGGGTGACGAGGACAGGGATGGGGGACTGCCGCGTGAAATTAATGCCTTGGGCTTATCAGCGGCCTGACACTTCACCGTTAAAACTCCTATATACACTCATTGTACGTCCCTGCATTGGCGTAGGGCGACAAATTCTCAACCCCGATGTCGCGATCGTGATGAAGAAATAATTTCACCTTTTTTTTTCGTCGAACGAGGTTGTTTTTTATTTTTTTTTGTTATTTTTATTTTAAATTTGGATCGAATATGAAACAGGTACTTGGACGAGCGAACATTTTCCGGAAAACGGGTTATGGTTTCAATGTGAAACGAAGATGCTGCCAAATGAGGGCGAAAAAAAAAAAAAAATCGTCGTTTTTTTTGGGATTTATAGGAAATTTCTGGCGCAGAATTTGGCACGTAAACTTCCGTATACTTAATCTGAACACGGCAAAAGAATTTTTCGATTCTGATATGGACCTGATATGGTGAACGATCTGATTGAGAAATTTTTTTTTTTTTTTGTTTATATTAAAGTCATGTCTTTTGACTAAGAAAAACGAGGTTGGAATAAAATTTTCAGTCTTCAATGAAAGTCACATATTTTTTTTTTCTTTTAATGTATATATATTGTTATAAAGGGTGAAATCACCCGTCTTACCCCCTTTTAATAATCTAGTAGTCATCTTAGATAAAAGAAGTTTATAAACCTCTTATGTCTTTAAAAAGAATAAGGTTGCTGCGTCAACCAACATCATTGTAAAAACAGTCTCTTGTTTCAGACTTTAAACTAGAAACACGTCCTCTGCTATTAAAGCTTTTTCGAAACATTTTATTTGCGCCTTTAGTTTGTCTCATTAAATAAGCTCACGAATCCTTTTTAATTTTTGCAACGTCATAGAACGTTACAATATATATATATATATATATATATAACAAATATAGTTTTAGTAAATTTGACGGTGTTTTTTTTTTCTTGTAGACATTCTTCTGGATGTGTTGAAAATCGATCAGATCCATTTTTAACGAAAAAAAAAAAATTTACAAAAAATCTAAGGAAGAGTCAGTTCACAATGGACCGTTGCTCAAACATTTTCGTACGCAACATCGGATTTTTCTCAGGAGATTTTTATCCTTCAAGACTTCAAATATTGCAAATAAATTAATAAGTTTAGAAAAATCGGGAAAAAATTTCTCCACTTGCAGGGAAAAAACAGTTTTTTTTCCCACTTACGGTAGTGGAAAAATATCTCACTACCGATGGAGAAATGGTTCGCTATTTCCTAACGAACACGTCCATTCATTGAGAAATATAGCGTCTTCCGGTCATTTTCAACAGTCGGTAAAAATCGCCTAACTTTGTGACATTTATCGTGAAAAATATCGCGTGCAAATCTTGGGAAATGAGAATTCGAGTTCGTATGATATCCTAATTCGCACGAGGTCAGAATCTACACTTTTACGCTCTCGTTGAACAATATGTCGGTTTAACCCTGCGCCGATATCGTTTTTCATAATTTTTTAACACGCTTAGGAGTGTCAGAAATTTTTTAAAAAAATTCAGGGTATCGGTGTAACATTTCTACTCGATGATCCGGTAGTTCGAATTACAAAATTTTCACTCGTTGATTAAATGGAAAATTTTTTTAAAGTTGTTAAACTTTCGACATACCGAGAAACCGAAAAGTCAGACGATCAACGCAGGGTTAAAAACGGACAAACTGTCACAAGTTTGATTCGCATTGTTTTGCGGTTTTACGCACGGATTGAAAATTTCACGAATCGGTTTACACGCGGGACGATAAACGCATGTACGTGCGTCTGTCGATGTTTCAGTGAAATTGTCCGCTCGTGCAGGTTCCGATGTGTGGACGACGAGTAAACCAACATTTCGGAAGAGCAGTTAGCCCTAATGAGAGCCCTATTAGGAAGTTACGTTATACGCTACACAGTTTCGTCGTGTTGCTCTTGTAGGTATGCGAAGCCCGGCTCTTCTGTCACCCTGCGTAGTAGTTCGGATCGCTCGATGTAAATCAGATTAATTAAACCCTGCTGCTGTTGCTGCTGCTGCTGCTGCAGCCGCGTTGTTCCCTCTTCTGTATCGGAGCTATTTCCCACAACTGCACCAACCTGCTGCCGCATCCCGCACGGGATTAAGCTTTGCTTTTCTTTCTTCTCTCTTTCGTTTGAAATTTTTTTTTTTTTTTTTCCTATTTTCTTTTCTTTTTTTTTTTTTTTCTTAATTTGTAACTATTATTATTCGTACACTGAGAAAAATTTTCTAGTTCCGGTCACCGCTCGGTCTTTAATTATTTTCACATCGCTCAGTTTTTCTAGTTACCGTAAAAAATGACATTTTTCTCAGTGTACGTGTAAACGAGGAATTGACGGGAATTTTGTTGAAAGAATTCGTGATCACGTGGCTTTGCTGGGGTTTGCGTGTATCGAAATTAGCCGAGCTTTTCGGTTACCGATTACACATGTCCATTGATTAATGGCGGGGAATTTAGTACGGCTGGAATTTAGAAGGGGGTTAATAGCGCTGCGGTTGGTGGATGAGGAAGAGAAAAAAAAAGAAAAAAAGTAAAAGAAAAAGTAGAAGAAGATATTCCACGCTTGGTAGCCGTCGAGGTTAAAAAATAAATAAAAAAAAAAAACAAACAAAAGTCGGTGAATATCATCAGGCGGTCCTGATGTCGCTGGAGTTTCGGGATGTTTTAAATGAGGAACAAACGCGTGTTAGATTTACGACCGCCTTTTCGATTTATGTCTTTATTTACTTGTAACGATATCCGTGCCGGCTTTCTCGCTCTTAGCACTCCTTTCAACGGCGACACCAACTGCATTTGTCTACCGTTGACGATTGCGATCTGCGATTTTTTATTTAAAAAAAAAAAACTTTGCCCCGTTCTTGCAGTTTTTTTGTTTTTATTTTTTATTTTTTACTTTATCTTATTTTTTTTTTTCTTCCTCCTCCCGTGATTCAACTTTTCGCGCGTTTGGCTACTCTTTTTTAGATCCTCTCTTTATGTACGCCCTGAGAGAAACTGCGTGTCTCTCCCTGTCACTTGAAAAACGTTTCAGTTGTCGTGATAAATTGATAGCCCATTAGCTCTCCGCTACTGCTCCCAGTTTCTTTTGCAACTCGGTGTTTGAATGGCAAAAATACGTACAAGGCGTATTCGACGCACGCGATTTTTTACACTAACCTTGAATTTTTTCCCATCTTTCGTTTTTCCTTGTTTGCTAACTTTTTTTGGTTTTTTTTTTTTTTTTTTTTTCATCATTTACCGCGCGGTTCTTTGTTTCGAACGAATTTTCATGCAGCATCGATGATGAAAAAAAAAGAAGAAAATCGTTCGCGGTATATCGGATCGGAAAATGTAGTACCATTATACTTTGGTACACGCGTTTGTCTGAGAAAACTCGAAAAAGAGAAATGTTACAACAAGGAAGAGGCGAAGTTTCACGCATCTCGACACAGATCGTTAAAAAACAAATTTTTCATCAAGAATTCTAGACTCATTCAGGAAAGTAAACATTTGACCGAACGTCGAAAGAAAATGAATGTACAACGTGACGAAAAGTTAAAACCTTTAACATGTTGCGACACGGTTATTTCTCATCCTAATTTTGAAAAGAAGGAAAAAGGGAAGTCCACTGACTCTCAGGGATGCAAGTGTGAGAGAGAGAGAGAGAGAGAGAGAGAGAGGAGAGAGAGAGAGGAGAGAGAGAGAGAGAGAGAGAGAGGAGAGAGAGAGAGAGAGAGAGAGGAGAGAGAGAGAGAGAGAGAGAGAGAGAGAGGAGAGAGAGAGAGAGAGAGAGAGAGAGAGAGAGAGAGAGAACGAAAAAACAGTTTCAAGCGCCATCCGGAAATAGAAATAAGACCTCGCCGTTTTTCATTATATGACATAAGATTTAAGGCTTGCAGTCCGGTAAGCTCGGCGTGTGACGGAATAAAAGCTTCTTTGAAAGACGAGACCAAAACTATAAGCCTCTCGACTTGCCTCGCTCTTGGTATATAAACTAGGCTAATTGATATCCGCCCTATACATTTCTACCGTTTCTATTCATCTCTTATTATATTATCCACCGCGCAAGCCTTCGTTTAAAACTGAAGAATAAAAGACAAACATATCACGAAAAGTAAAAACGTTTAAAAAAGAAAAAAAAAAAAAAACAACAACTTTACGACATAAAAAACTTTGAAGAATCTCACATCTATGTTCCTTCGTCGGGTTATATTTAAAATGAAAAATTGAGAAAAAGAAAGAGAGAATCGATACGGTTCAGTCACGAATAACGAACACAATTTGTGAAATTATTAATCTACAATACATAGATCTTCTCTACTATCTTCGGATATTGAAAGTGTGATGAAGTAATCGGAGAAAATAGTCGGTTTAGAACTAGTTTTGACATTATATAGATTGAATGTACGATTGATCATTTATTTATTTTAACCTTTTCTTCAATATCTTATAAAACTAGGATTATACGTTTGATGTCCGATTTTTCGAAAAATCTAACTATCGCTTGTTGGAAAGAAAAATGGGGTTATTTCGATCGGTTGATCAGTTCAAAGTTGAATAAAAAGACACCGGTTTTTCACACTTGCAATGTCAACGTGAATAACGCAGGTAAAAAAAAAAAAAAAAACATTTTTCCCTAGTTTATATTTTAGATAAATAAATTTTGATTCCGTACATCGAATAATAACCAAAATCTTCATTTATTACTTATAAAGTTTACTGTTTTCTTTCTTTACATTGGTAAATAATCACCGGTCAACGCGAATTTTGTGTCCTGGTCCTAGATGTCAAATGTTAATTTCTTCCACGTAATTAATAAAAGAAAAAAATAGTATTATCAGATAAGGTTTGCTTTTGTTGAACCCGGAACGATATTTTTCGAAAAATTACCCATTTTCTCAAATATTTACCGGAAATAACATTTAAACAAACTGCAGATTTTATTTATTTTTTTTTCTATTTTCTCCTTCAAAAAAAAGTGATTCAAACGCGAAAATAAAGTTTGTCTAATTGTTGCTTGCAACAAATGTTTGCGAAAGTATGCAATTTTTCTGAAAATTCGAAATATCGTTCCGGTAATTCAACGAGAGCAAACCTTATCCAATAAAACTGTTTCACCACTTCATCATTTAACACGTGGAAGATAAAAAAAATCACAAAATTCGACCGTCTACAACCCATGGACACAAAATTCTCTCCTTCACCGTTCATAATCCACAATAAAAAGTATCTTTTCCGACGCGGTACGAAGAAGATAACCTACAAGGGGCCCCCCCCCCCCCCGCCCGTTTTGAAACGGAGGCACCGAGTCGGGATCGACGAAGAGGAGGCAGCCCAGCTACGCACGTGGTGCCCAGTCGACTAGAAACGCCCGGAGGGTATATTGGCACGAGCCAAGCCGCGCGACGACGCGAGAGACGCAAGAGAAGAAGAGAACGGTGAAGAGCGTGTGTCTGTCTGTCTGTCTGTCTGTCTGTCTCTCTCTCTTTGTCTCGAGTTGCTGCTGCTGCTGCTGCAACAATTGCTAGAATTCCGATAGAGGTGCTATTTTTACAGGGGGGTGTCGCGGAGGCAGAGCTGAGGATGGCGGGGTGAGGTGTGGGGGGGGGGGGGGGGGGAGGGGGGAAGGAGGAGGTATGGCTGTTATTTAGCTTGCCCCCGTCAAACGGGGCCGTAAAACACGCTTGCGGCCCGTAAATAAAATCTGTCTCTCCTCTCTCGCGATCTCCCTCCATCCCCCCCCCCCCCCCCCCCCCTCCCCCCCTCTCCCTTCCGCTCGTAGGAACGACGCTGCCGTTACTTTTCCTGTTGCCGTTGACGTTGCCGCAGCTACCGCCACCTCGGTAAATCTAGGCAATAGAGAACATATATATATATATATATATATATATATATATGTCCCAAGAGAGTAGCGCGCGCTCCGGGCTCTTTTGCATCCCTTCCACTTGGCATTTTGCTCCCTCCCCCCTCTCCGCTTTTCGTATCCCGAGTCCACGCGCGTTCTTGGACGGAGAGGATACCTTTAAGCGTCTCTACGATGTATATATGTGTATATATTTCGGCAATGCACATTCCGGCTTTGTCAGAATATAATGTATATATATATATGTTTACTTTGTTTAATCGCGTGCCAATTGGGTTGACGTGTGTTTAATTAGAGAGGGATTATCGAGGGATGTGATACGGACGGGGGATAAGGAAGGTTATGTTTCGGTATTTTTTTATTTTTTTTATTTTCAACTTCGTCGTTTCAGGTGCGCCAGATTTTTTTCGCGATAATTTGAGGCTAATTTTTTCATTTGCAGGAATTTCGAAACATCGATGGTTTTTGAATTGTAGTCGGTTTTTAAGCGATGATAGATTACCGAGCGTACACGTGGTGATCGTTGGGGAGGATCGAGTATTTGATATACGGTCTCGATTGGCGATTCGATTTGTAAGTTCGAAAACTATCCGTCGATCGATTTTCTGGGATAAGAACTTTGGTTTTAGACTTTTACTGTGAAATCTATTCCGAATGTTTTGATCCGTTCCATGTGTAGAAAATTTACGAATATTGAAATTTTTTGAAAATAACGAAGACGATGGGAGGACTTTAAGGTACGAATGCATTCTTCTTACAATTAGTCTCAATTTATGAAGAAAAATTTCGATATTACGGTATAAATGTCTAACAGGCTATCGAAATTTGGGCTTGACTGATTCATCAAATTTTGAATCGTCGACGTCGAGGATCCAAGGTACATTTGATTTACGGTAGAGAAAGTCTCTTGAGTCGTTTCACACGATAGTCTCTTTTTACAATGGTTGATTCAAACTCTGCTCTCATTCGCCCGGAAGTCAAGCGATCAGAAATTTGTATTAGCAAAGATTAATTTCTAACAATTTTTTGATCACTCTGAATTACCGAAAGAAATTTCGGATCGTTCTCAATGACTTTGTAAGATTTCGCAGCAATCACATTTCAAAGGTATAATCAACCAGCCGACTTACTCGAGCAAATGAACCCTCAATTTTAACCTTAATTCCGAATCCTCGAGCAAAATTAATACCCAGGTATCTCTCGCATCAAAATCTATGTCTTCCTCTGTTGTACGTATCCTGGGTCACTGAAATTTTGTAATACTCCGTTATTCCCAGTGTGTGTGTTTTTTTTCTCTAGCCCAATTACATAAATTACTGATTATACGTTTCAGGTATCAGGCGGATCCACGATACCCGAGTCCAGAATGCTTGGAAAACCAGATCGTGTGAAATTTAAGGTAAGAGTCGATCTCCTTTCCAAGAAATCTTTTTCGTAGACGTGCTTGCGAATACGTATGTACATATAATAATCCATAGCTGCGCATATAGAAACATGGTAGCCCCGACACCCGGAGCCTGAGTATTTTTACATGTATTATATAAAATATACCCACTGTATATATATATATATATATATATATTTATGGTACATGTACATGCCTGCCCCGCAGGAGTTCGTAGGTATACCACGTGCCGTCACAGACAATATCACGCATTCACAGATTGCACTGTCAGGGTTTGGAATAATATTCAGGGTGACGGGATATAACCGACTTTGGGTCGCGGTCGAGCCTTGGGTGGGGTATGAGTCAGCTGTACCATCCCCACCACCCCACATCCTCCTCACGGCCATCCGCCGCGGAAAACACCAACACTAGAGAGCAATCTGCGTAGAATGTCAGGCCTGTGTATTTGCCCGCAAGTACAGTAGAGGTATGAAGATTTTGCCGTATTTCCGTGTTGAGGCCGAAAAGTTATCGAGGTTGCGTCGTGTTTCATTCGTTTTCTTCCCCTACAGCCCTAAGGCCGGAAAGTTATCGTGGTTACATCGTATTTCGATAATTTTCCTCCCCTGCAGCCCCGAGTCCAAAATGTTATCGAGGTGACATCGTATTCAGATAATTTTCCCCCCTCACAGCCCCGAGTCTGGAAAGTTATCGAGATTGTAACGTATTTCGATAAATTTCCGCCCCTCCAGCCCCGAAGCCGGTAGGTTAACGAGATTTCGGATCATTTTAAACCTGGCGCAAAGGCTGAACCGCGTTACATTGCACAAATTCGTTCGCCGAATCACTTGCGTTGAGGTTGAATTGAGCCACCCGCGCTTTGGTGTAGGAAAGGGGAGGGGGGGGGGGGGGGGGGGTGGGGGATTGCATATGATCGCCGAGATGAAACCGCATGTCCCCCCCCTCCCTCCCCCCGCTCTTCTCTCCCTCCGTTTTACGAGATAGACTAGAACGCCTCGTGTATGCCTCGTCAACCACAACCACCACGTGCCCGTGACTGATGTTCCATTTTTTTTTTTTTCTCTATATTTCTCCCACTTTTTTGTCCTCCTCTTTCTCGCCCGCCACCCGGTTGATTTCTCAATTTCACTGTCCACAATTTATCTACTCCTTCACCTGCACACCGTCACACTGGTTTGAAAATTTATCTATGACGCGCAATGCGTTTTTTCATACATTTAAGAAGATGAAGAAAAAGAAAAATTTCTCTCCTATTCAAGTGTGATGAATAGGGTTGACTTTTTTCAGCTTCTATGCGTAAACCGGATTTCTTATTTGCGATTGCCACGTTGTGGTAGAAAAAAAAAAAAAAAACACGTTTCAAACCTCGATACTGCGTAGCTGATTAATTTCCGATTACGGTTGGGCTGATAATTTTTTACGAAAATCCTTTACACCAAAAGTTGAAACAACGATTGTGAAATGAAAGTTGCTGTTGGAAGGCGAAAATTTTTTTCGACGAAATTTTTTGTTTCAAACGTTTGCCACGTCAAGAAAATTTACTCTTCTTTCAAAAGAAAATTAAACCGAGTCAATTTGGCTCTGTACTTTTTATACAGCGAACTGTTATACGCGGTTGATAAAAATAATCTTGAAAATTCGTTCCTCGTATTTAAGTACGACGCGGACCAAAACGTGGTTTTTTTTTTTTTTGTTTTTCAACAGCCGCAGAGATAAACCAGGGACGTTGTAATTTTTTTTTTTTCCGCCCCCCCCCCCCCCCCTCCTTTATTTTTGTTTCAAGTTTTTTACTCCACCTTGCAAAAACGCGCTTGTTCGCGTGCGTACGGAAGGTACGGAGCAAAAGCGGAGATAGAACAACGGCGGAACACACGAGTTTATTTGGCGGTTGGTATTTACGCGTATAACATAACACTCGTGTACGATATACGCACCAAGGGGTTGCGAAAAGCAAAAGAGCGAGAGGGGGTGGAGGAGGGGAGGGGGGGGGGGGGTTGACTCCCTCGCTAGGATGTCGATAAGGCTGGCATTGTCCGGCCGTCACGTGGTCCCCCCCCCCCCCCCCACCACCTCAACCCCTAAACGGCGCTGTTTATATTAAACTCAGGGGTTAATACCGCGGCTTACTCTAATACCTCGCAACCCTTGCCCTGCGATACGGCGATAACGGATATGCATACAGATAGATAGGCCTGCTGAAGGTTGCTGAATTTCCTCAACGCCTGGCTCTCTCTAAAGAGCTAGTCACGCAGTGGAACGGAACGTACGAAGTGGTAGCAGTTAGTCGGTATGCCGAGAGAGGAGAATCCCGTTTATGTTTCAGCTTCTCGAGGGTAAATGTCGAGGTAAATGTCTGCCTGTGACCCCCTTGTTTACGTGTGTATATGTTTATATATATGTATATATATATATAAATATGTGCGTTATTATTTCGTACCATACTCTGAGTGCAGGAACGGAGATACCGTGGCGAGAAATTAGATGATATACCTTGACCTCGTTTTTAATGACGAAAATTTCCTACCCTTTACCTCATCAGCGTTTATCGCGAATGGTCGGAACAAAGTTTGTTTTTTTTTTTTTTTTTTTTGCCCCGTCTATTTGCATACGTGTCGTATGATTATTTTATCACTCTTGTTTTCGCGATCGGTCGGAATCGATACAATTTTTTTGCGGAATTCGGTATTAGTCGATTTCGACTTTTCACTATCCCGGAGTGAGGTGTGACAAAGTCAACGTACGATGATCATCCGGTATTCTCTTTCAACCTCCACAATTTCACTTCATTTTGTTGGTTGGGAAAATTTTGTGCCGCGATACGACAATAACAAAGTTTTAGTACGAGATATCTAGATGAACGTATGTGTATAGTGGACATGTTGTTCGGTGTCAAGAATTGGGGAGCCGACCCGGTCGACCCGGCTTGGCTGAGAACGCAACACAATGCCGAATGGAAAGCGAGAAGAGCCGAAGAGAGAAAGAGAGAAAGAGAGAGAGAGAGAGAGAGAGAGAGAGAGAGAGAGAGAGAGAGAAAGTGGGAGGGGGCGGAAGAGGGTGGCAGGGGTCGGGAGTCGGGTTCACAGATAACAGTCCGTGTCATGAAGCCACCCTCGTAGGGATGCACATTGGCGTCGGCATTTGCATTGTGTTTCGTTGTCTGTCCCCTCCCCCCACCACATCGCCCTCTTGCCCGTGGTAAAGAAAAAAAAAAAAAAAAAAGAGGAGGGGGAGAAACAAAAATCGCCCATCGCGTTTATATACGGTGTTCTCGAATGCTTTAAGTTATCGCTGCGCTAACCGCGTGTATCGTATGGTCACACCGGCAACCCAAGTATATCGGCGATGGTATGCATGTGCATTGGTGAGGCCTTTCTACGCTTGGGCATAGGCCAGGAACGGAAATGGAAATGGAAATTGGAATGGAAATGGGAATGGGAACGTGATCTGGTACCTTACCTAATGCCAATGACAATTACAGCCAACGTTTTATAACCCACCGATAAATGTTGATATGACGTGGTGGATAACTGGTCTCGATTCATGATCGTTCCAACCTGATAAACCACGACTTGATCTCGCAACTGGGATTCAGAAACGAACGAGTCTCGGTGCTCGCCTGATTCGCGCTGTTCTATGATGTTACGACGAAAGGTTCAAGTCTTTTCGTCGAGTACTCACATTCCTTCGAAAGTGAACAATGCACTGGCACACTGAGAAAAATTTCATTTGTTAGAGTAACTAGAAAAATTGAGTAAAACGGGTATCGTTAAGAAAACTGTTTGAATATTGTTGGAATTACGAAAAACGAGGTACGCGTTACTATTTTGCGCTATCGTCGATCCTTTTTTGGCAATTGCAACGCAAAATCAGTTTCCGAGGTTTACTCTACTTTTTTAGCTAAGCAAGGCTTCAACGTCAATTTATCGTTGCACGAGCATTAAATTTTATTTTAAATTAAAAATTTCTCTCAGCGCATTGGAAGATCGAGCGGGGTTCGAAGGTTTTCGCAAAAGTCAAATCAAGTCCAGTTGCTTGATCCGATCCGTTGTCGGACGTTGCGCCAGAGAGTAATCAGCGTCTATCAACCGATCACGCGGTATCTACGTTCAGGCGTTGAAATCCTCCGAGGCGTTTGTCAATCACTGATCGTTTCTTCCCGGTCGATTGACGGGACTCAGAGCTCCCAACTTCACGCGCATTTATTATTCGGTGGTGGATTCACTTAAACCCTCAAGCAACCTGCACACCACGTGGCAAGTCGAGAGTCGAAATACGATAAAGCGATGAAAAATAAACGAACAACAATCGTCCTCGTCCTTCTGCAATCTCAGAGGGAAATATCACTTCTCAGTTAACCTTTAATTGGACAACTATATGTACGACGGTACGCATCGACTGCTATCCAGACGTCTCCTCGTCTATCTATCTGTCCGGCTTAAGTGTCTGCTTGTTTTCCTTGCCGTATAATAAAACGTACGCCTGGAGCCCTGGCAAGGCTCAATGCAAGAAAGGGTAAGTTGAGAGAGGAAGCCGTTTTCTTATAAAATAGATATATGGTTGGGTAGATAAAACTGCAGTTATGCGTCAATTGACAACGATTGTACGTAAAACTGAATACATTACACGCGTATCCCTCTTCTCTCTTATTTTCCGATCGACGAGAGAATGAACGAAGAATCGAGAAGGTCAGAAATAAAGATTAACAGATTGTTTGACTATTCGTTACACGGGCGATCGGCTGATTGAATGTTTGAATTTCGTTGACGTCGGATTATTGGCTAACTAACTTTAACACGCTGTTGACAGACTTTTCACGGTAATGTCAAAAGTATTGTATAAAATGACAATGTTGTATCATTCACCCGCGATTATTCGTTTTCTTATATATAATCTTCAATAATTATGCGTGATTGTTTCTTCATTACGTACTAGTACGTAAAATATTCATGATCTATCGAGGTGTATAGGACATTATTCAATGTCAGTTCCGAAGAAATTTCCAATCAGTTAAAGTGTCGGGAATTTCAGAGAACCATTTTTCCCTTACCCACTCTCGAACACCGTATACCTCACCACTGATTTGCTTATAATAATATTTCGACGTGATTTCGACGGTGGGAGGTTTTTTTTTTTTTTTTTTTTTATTTGTTTTTTATTCCACGATCTTAAATCAAATACCCCCAGAAGTTGCAATAAATTTCGAACGATTTGCGTTTTCTAATGGTTTTGTTGGTTTCGTTCTGTTAGTTAGAAATTTTCAGCGCGAACTTAATCCGATTCAACCATGATTTTCAACGAGTCAGTATAATCAACTTTGTCCAAAGTTCGACAGAGAGGCACACGTATGTTGAGAAGTGATTCGAGTGTAAGTTCATCACGTGGACGCGAGCGAATGTGGCTTTTGAGCACCGGTACCTATATATCGGAGCCGACAGACAGGCACTCTATGCTTCGCGAGGGGGGGTGAGGGGGTGACATTCGCGGGATAAAATTTACGTATAATTACTATCGACAGTCGGTGGATGGCTGAAAGGAACTTGACAGGTGTGGGTGTGCACGAAGCGTCAGACTCTTCTATGGGCCGGTCGGTCTCTCTCTCGGTCCTCTACGATTGTTGAATAGAAACGCGTACCGCGTGCGTCGTAGTGTTAAAGGACGGACTTACGAATACGTCTAGTCATCGTGGCCGAGGAAAATAGATGGTGGTGGGTGTAGGAGAGGATAAAGAAAACGATAGAGAGAGAGAGAGAGAGATTGATAAAGAAAATAGTAAAAAACAACCGAAAACCAAAAGACAAAGGAGAGAGCGAGATCGGGCACGCGTGCAACGGGACGGCGATGAGAAAGAGGTGAATAAGAGTCGAATAAAAAAGATCAACCCACATTAATGATGTGGCAATATTTCATAAAACATACCGACAGTACGCACTCCGGAGAGCAAGCATGGCTCGATGGTGGTTACCTGCAAGCACCAGTGGTTCGCAGTTCCTTTGTCCTCTTCATCTTCCTCTAAGTCATATTTTACGGTAGACACCGGCGTCTGCCGAGCTAATGGAGCAATCATTCCGATTCTGGATTAGCTCTCTCGGAGATACGAAGAGAGGATGAGACTGATTTTCTTTTCATATGTTCCCCGTATTCACGTGTGAATATTGTTACGTTTTATTGTCAGTTTTAAAGTGCAGATGGTGCGTTCGCGCATTTTTGGGCCTGAAAAATTTGACACTGTCAATGCGAATGTGCAACGGACAGATGCAGCTGACAGATATTTACAAAGCTATTCGAAATCTGTTTACAATGCGTATACTCTTAAGAATTGCCTGAACTCGGTGTGTGTCGAACGTTTAAGAAGTTTTTTGAACAGATGAGATGACGCCTGATCATGAGATTTGATATCGAAGGACCGTGTCACGTTGTTGGTACTTTCAGGTGGACGTTTGGGTTCTTATACTTGGTATCAACAGGGCTGGTTGTATAAATTTTTATGTGAATTGTAAATTGGTTGTGTTCCGATCGTTAACAATTGTCTAATTCTTCTATACCAATGAATGGTTCGAAGTCTTCCGAGTGTCTTTGATTTGCATTGACATTCTTTACGAACACTTTCCTCCGACCATTTGTTTCGACCTGACAAATCACGTGCCGGCTAATTGAAATTGTTTTCGGTAAGTTTTCAACTTGCTGAACTGATTGCTAGACGGTATCTACTATTGCTCGGATCAGCCATTGTCTCATTACTTATACGTATGCATATCCATACTACGATCAGACCTCCGCGAATACGGAGGTAATATTCGACCGTCAGGTATCCAGCCTGAACATACGAAGTGGTGAATTTTTGCCTGTTCATCGTGAACGGTGTCTTGATTTTCCACGCGAGTATTATCGATACCCGGTATCGACATGCGGGTACCTATGCATTCGGTCTATGTACCATCGTTCCGAAGCGTCAATCCCACGACGCGGCGGCTGGTCTGCGGGGTGATCTATGAGGGAGCAAACCACGCTGCGTCTAATCTGAACGATACGATCGATGCGTGTGAGGTTTTGAGATGTCGGAGACGAGGATCAGGATGAGAGAGGTGCGGCTGTCGTTTGACGTGTCGGAATCGCGGGGACGGTTTTAGTCGCAACGCTTGGAGCTGCAGCGGCGCGTTGTCCAGCATCTACGAATAGAGGAGGAATAGAACAATGCGCGTTTCGTGGATGTCGCGCGATCGCCGGCTGTTAGACAATGCGCAGGGACTCCCTCTACCTCTACCTCTGATGACAACCGTGTCCGGGCCGAACGACATTCAGAGGCTATCTTCTGCCCCATCTACCCCACAACGGCGCGGAACCGAGCAACGTCGTGGTCCCTGATGCTTCTGGATGCTGGATGCGGTGGGTAACGGCCAGGGCCTAACCTCGGAATACGCCTCGTGGTGCCTATGCAAAACGACGCGACGCAGATACCCTCGACTATTTATTTCCGTGGTATATGGATGCCCTCGGATTATGCTAATGTCCACCAGATTCAACGTCTCCTCTCCACCTTCCTTTTTCCTCTGACCCTTATTCCTTGTTTTTTTTTTCTCTCTTCCGTAAGTCTGTCTGTCTGTCTCTGTTTGTCTGTGTGCGTTTTTACGTACGCGATTGACTTTTTAGACTTCTTCACCTCGTCGTTCTGCTCGTTCGTCTTAGTCTTTGTTTTTACACTTTTTTTCGCAATCGTAGGAAGACTACGACGAAGCACGAAAATCCACTTTTCAAGTGTAGCGCAATTGCCACATTATCGGTTTTATCGATGTTTCGCAGTTTTGTTATACTTTCATGGTTTCTGTACGTTGCTTGGGTTGAAATTCATTTTTATCCATGTGCAGTACGCTGGGTTTAGTGCCGTGGTCGTACCGTATTACGATAGCAATTGCCATCGATCCTGCATCGTTGATTTTTTCAAACCTGGCTCATAATTTACTAAGGTGATCAAATATCGGAGAGATTAACTAGCTGACAAAAAAATCAGTTTCCCAACTTGTTCTCATTCCAAAACAAACCGAGTCTATTTGTCAAATTGCATTGAAGAAATGTCAAGCAACGTTAATGCACAAATGTTTAAGATTTATCGAATCGGAACTCGACCCGATTTCGTATTACCGTCTTTCTAATTCTTGCTCGGAGGAGAGCGTTTATCGCCGTAATTTCTTACGTGTGTTTACATGCATATATGAGTATGTGCGATTTATTTATGAATGTATATACGACGCGAAGTACCTGAAATTACGGTATCTAATTGCACGAGTCAAATGGTGGAACGAGGGCATAGTGCATTATAAAATATCTTTAGCTAGCCAGATCAGTCCTTAGCTTAGCTCTCCGTTCAGCTTTCTCCGACGGCTGAAAATGTATCCGGTGACTCGTCGACTTCGATACATTGCGCTCACATTTGGATTCCGGTTTTCAATCGTTATAAATAAATTTCCGAAATTTTTCATCCCTTTATAAAAATGTTTTTCAGAAGGAGATTGTTCCAAAAATACTTTGTACCGTACCGGATGTTATATTATTCCAGTTTGTCTACATCGTAACTTTCTGAATTTTTGAACGAATCGATGGCAACAAGAAAAGTAGGACAGTATCGGAAGAAGGGAATTTTCTGACCGTATAGAATGTCTTTTTTTTTTTTTTTTCTTCTCTTTTCGTCGGCGTGTTTTGTTCCGGTCACCCGTTAGACGTAAAGGAGTACGGAGACTCGAATAAAAGACGTGTATACGCTCATCTGCGAGGGTATTATGGTGACTGTTGTGTGGTACGTGTGTATCTAGATGAGAAACACTCCCACGATTATGTGGCATGCGATGCAATTCCCTTTGCCTTGCCCAACGTATGGTTGGTAGGTAGGTAGGTAGGTAGGTAGGTAGGTAGGTAGGTAGGTAGGTAGGTAGGTAGACCACCCCATTAACAATCTAATTAAGCATAACTCAGAGATGCCTGACCTCGGCACAGGCAGACAGACACACAGACACACACATATGCGCAATCATGAAAACACACGTACGCGCATTAAGCAAATTATGTGCTGCTCTCTCGCTGGTGGATCTAAAAGTCCGCGAACGAGCAATGCCACCGCTGTTAACCGAGATAATCCTCTTAAATTGACATCGAGTATTCGAATTCGGGTACCGATAAATTAGCGGGACGTATCGTCACATATTAACATCGTTTGCGAATTTAAACCGCGTTATTGTATATCTCTCGCTCCATTCAATTGTCATGTACGCTGGCGGTATAATACTCGTGAAATTGAAGTGTCCGATAGAGATGATCGAGCCAGTGGTTCACGTATGGAAGTCTTATTATGGCCATAAAACAGGGTATCAGTTTTTGGTATCAATCCAGCTTCGGGCTTCATGGCATTCGTTTTAGTTCGTAATCATCGGTGATCGGTGTCAGTTACGTTTGAATGAACGAATTAGACGTTTTCAATTGATACTGATTTGGTTGGAACTGTTGGATTCGTATATGATTGACGCTCTGGTTTGATTTGCCTAGGATACTTTACTTCTCGGAATTTTTGACAAAAGCTTCTTTTCTAGAAAGTTGAAGACTATAAATTATCACCAGGCCGATAATCAGTTTGGAATCTTGACGCAAATTTAGTGCCTTTGGCGATAAATTTTTATCGATTCATTTATCATTGATGATCAATAACGTGATATGAGTTCCAGAAAGCCTCAACTTTCACTCGTTGCTTCGAGTTTTTGCAATCAGTCCACGGAATGGAAGTTTTAACTCAGAAAAATATAACGACACAGTGACCGCAGAATCTGCGATATTTTCCTCGTTTGCTAAACTTGACTCATTCTGATCCCGTTAACGTTTCATGTCGCAACGTGCATAGAATGCATATACACCATATGAGGAATTTCTTGGAAAATATGTTATTCGCCATCGTGATGTTCGTGCATGCAGATGGTTAGGGTGTTAACAATTGTAAGATGAAAATGTAGAATATGTATTTTTGATTTGAATTTGTCGTTTATTCAGCCAAGCGGTGTGATTATCACTTAAATATCTATAACAATGACCATCAATCCTTCTCAAATTAAATCATGAACAAAAGTTTATATCTATGCGTGGTTTTCGAAGAGAAACAAAACTACAACTTATTGTATAATATTATTTACGTTGACATCTCTCGTCAGAATCATCAGACGGGACTTGTATACGCTGTGTGTTTCTTCTCATCAATTTAACTACAACACATTCATCAGCTGAGTTATGGAGAAAGATTCGTTACTGGGGTACCGGGGCACATCTATCTTAAATGTTTGATATTCGAACCATTACACATCATTTGGACGAAGGATATAAATCAACACTCAAGGACGTACTTTTCATAGTCATTTATCTAACGGTCAAGATTTACGTCCACCAATCTGTGCAGCGGGTATATTTTTCAGGCTAATATGCACGATGCCTGCCTACCTAAATTGAATTTTCAGAGTAACGCGTAACGTCTCGCCATTTCAATGATGGGAATGATATTTTCTACGGTAAGTCGACACTTTTACACAAGTCGACATTAAAAACTGTAGGGACTGTCTTCTTATTACATATTTTATAATTCGGAACTCGTATATTTGAAAGTTTCACAGTTTTGTTTTTCTTGCCTTTGTACTTGTTCAAGGTAAAAACGACATCTTGAGAGTGGCAATGATTTGCGTTACTCCTCGGACAAACCTCAAGTAGGCATTGCGTGTTAACGTTAGACGATGTGCTTGCTGCACAAACATATTAAGACACAATTCAAACACGGAACGAATTACCATGAATATCACGTCCTTGGGTGTTGATTCATTTTCGGCCCCGAAACGTTGGGAAACGGTTTTCGATTTTGAACGCTCTCGTAATGATGGATGTACCCGTTTATTAAAGCAAAGAGTTAGTAAGGTTCTGAGGCCCAAGTGGTTTAACTTCCGCGACTCCTATTCGCGCTCTTTCAATTGCACATCACTCTCCACAACGATACGAACTAGCACATTCGAGACCTGCCGCTAATGTAACAATCGGTAGGACGGTGTCAGGGTAGTGAATTTTGCAGATTAAAAGTGAACCCGCGCTGCAAGGACTGCCAAGGGGATTCGTTTGCTTGGGGTCCGTTTATAACGAGCGTGGTTACCACCTCGTTGCCGTAGAGCGTAGCAAAGTAGAAAGCGATCTTTGGTGCCCCACTGGCCAGAACCTTACCTGTTGTGAAGAGCACGATGGCCTTGAGACAGCTGTACTCCGCGGAGTCGACGTGGAGGGCTTTCAGCTTCTCCACTTGCTCTTGGAATATTCGTATGTGGTCCATGAAGGCGACTACCCGGTCCGCTGCCATGGGGGAAGCGTGGAGACCCGCGGCCGCCAGCAGCGGTGCCACGTGGAGCGGCATCGAGCACTGGCTAGCGTTCAGGACGAACAACTCGCTCCAAACTAGCCTCAGGAGGGCGACCTGGTCCGTGACCTGGAGGTCGGGGAAGAAGGGGATGTTCCTGGCCCACTCGACCGCGGAGAAGAGGAGCCGAGCCGCCAACTCGCAGATGTTATCGATACCCATGATGTTGTTCGGCTGCATACACTGGCCGTACCTCGACGTTGGGTAAGGCTCGGCCCTGAGGAGGAGGCTTATGTACGAGGAGAGGTACGAGTGTCCGTTCAGACCAGCGCAAGCCACTGTGTCGCCGTTCGTCAAGGTAAATTGACCCGGGATACCCGAGAGCGAGGGTTGCGACGCTGGAACGCGTCCCCGTTGGACAGCTGAAACAGAAAGCAGAGGATTCCGTTTTAGAAAAGATCTGCAATACTTTCGTTATTGATGTAACAACGTTATTAATATAACCCAGGACATCTGAAACTCGGTTTCGGTACAACCTTTGATAATGATCGGCCAATTGGCAAGGTACCTTAACGATGGATCTAAACACTCGCTCTTACGAATTGTACCAGTTACAGAACCTTTGACCTGTGCTTCGTTCATGACCGAGCAGTGCACGTCTGCGGATACATTTCAGACTCTATCAACTATCCAATCCTCTTCCAATAGACACAGGTCTGCGATGAAAAAACTGCACAGGTTTTTTAAATAGATTTTCACTCACTGAAACCGGGAAAAAATACTCAGAAATTTTCATCAACGTCAGACGATCAGAGTGTGAGGTACGTCAAGTGTAGGCCATATTCAGATCTGTTACTCACAAGGTGTTACGATACTCGAATAGGATACGTTGTGTACACGGTACACTATATATATATATATGGGAAAGCCTCTGTGAACCGCGAACAAAAACTGAAAGGTTAACCATTCGACAGAAGAATGTGAAAGAGGTGTACCACTGTACCATACGCGGAATCCTTTCGTATTTCTGGTATGTATGTTGCTTCGGTTCGCGCGCACCCGCATAAATTATGTTAATTCGTAGCCAAAAGACAGCTGTGTTCGTTTTGCGTACAACATACCCGGTGCACACGTCTATTTGCTGCACTTGTGTACAGTATAGGTCTGTGGATTTCGATTTGCATATTCTAGTTGGATAATCATTTGTCTTTCTTCACTGCCTCATTTCTGACGAAATTGTACGAAGATAGTGACGTACATCCCAAACGTCAGTGATGCGAAGCGTCTTTCCCTTGACAACTGTATTCCCGCATTCCACAACGCTTTTGCTATTCACCCAACTTTTTGCTCCCCCCCCCCCCCCTCCCCCCCGCCGCCGTTAAACATGACTACGGTCACCGTGTGTATTTTACCCATCCCCCGTAATACGTTTACTCCTGAGCCGATGACACGCATCAACGACTTTCAAGCCTCCCGTAACGATGATGATGATGATGATGATGATAATGATGATACTGATGTTCAGGCTGCTGCTGTTGGTACTGGTCGAGGTTCACCGGAAGACGGATAATACCTCGACGTCAATAAGGTTCCGTTATACCTTCAGTGGTATTGAACTATCCTATACGAGAATGCAGTGTTATGGTATGTTGATTAGGTACTTCGATGTACGTTCACCTTATTTCCTACATCTCCTTTGGTACGAAGTAAAAGATGAAAGACTTTCTTGGAAAACTTTTACTTTGCGCTTTTATTAATATTTTAAAGGACTTCTCATCATGATGCAGGACCTGAATTCGGGCTATTTAAATGAAATGCTTGATCCCTAATCTTGGTTGAATTGATAAATAACCTTACACGGTTAAATTCTTGAAAATAAACCATTACTAACAATGCTTATGGATCATCAATTTGAAAGTACTTCTTTCAAGAACGGTCGCCAACTGTTCAGCATTCGTTGCTAAAAGGGTCTATGTGGTGTGGGGATGAGAAACTCGGCACGGTGTATTCGTGATCGCGAAATATGTGTACAACACACGTGCAAACCCGTTAGATTGTTTTAATGGGTGCTGTAAATACGTGACCATGACGTTGCGCCAGTGGTACAACATACCGGGAAGATTGCGCGGTTCCATGGTGGAATAACCGTGGTAATACCTGACGTTTTAACACGGATGAATATTTACACAGCGATGCAGCAGCCCGTTTCATTGCTTCTATCAATCACACCTTAGATATCGCACACGGGGAATAATTGTATCGATGCGATGTAAAAAAGCGGACAAGACACAATGACTCGAGAGTTTCGAAGCCTGCCGGTTCATTTTGCCGGAGTAAAAATCTCGCCGCATTCGGCAGGTCGAAAAATCTGTCGCGAACCGGTGATCATTACTCTGGATGAGAAAATCACTCCACCGTTATACGTGAAATGCAAATGTGCGCGCACCAGCCGACTACCAATGCATAAGGAGTTCTCCGGAGGTATTAAACGAGCCTCTGCCAGGTCCGCATAGACGCTTCATCTACCTTCTGCCAGGATGGACAAGGAGGTGGTCGTCGGGCCCGAAGCCGGGGCCCGGGACGGCACAGAGGCCGAGTCCAGGCACCCCGCTGGGAAACGTTGGATTCCAGTCCTCCGACTCCAGGCCACGGAGCTAACGAACGAACGAAGGAACGAACCAGCGGAAGAGGACTTGTCTTCTCTCGTGGCTCATCGCTCCACACACGCCTCCATCCGCGATACATTCGTACGGGTATCAGGCTTGTAAGTGTGAACGTATGCACGTCCACTACCAGCTCATACGACCGCGTCTCTCTTTCACGTGTTCAAACTTCTCTCCGCAGGCCATTTATGTGTGCGCAGGCTTAGATTTACTACAGTTATACAGTGTGACCAAGAGACGGGGCTTCGGACTGACGTCAATTCACATCAATTTATGGAGAATGAGAATTGATCACTCCGCGATACTCAGACAATCCCCTTCTCAACTATTATTGTTCTATGAGCCGCGTCGATAAGTCGGGAATATATTCATATTATTGTCCGTTCGGGATATCCGACGGGTTAACAAAGCTTGATCACGCTTTAACGTCGATCATTCCGACTTCCGGCCGATTTCGCAATCCCGATATCGTTAACGTTCCAAACATTTTCGGAGACTGTCGTCAAAGCCTGTTCGCTTTTTGAACGGTACTTCACTCGGCATCTGTACGATCTTAACTAGGTAACGTCACGCTTGAACAGCGCACGTGATTGCGGGCTACGTGTAACATCGGAACGAGGCTTGGCATTAGTTATCCGATTCCCAAGCCCATTCCTGATTATAAAAACGAGTTGTAATACTTCGGACGAAAATAAAGGTCCAATTGCAAATTGCGACAGGAGGCATCGACGACGTGTAGTTTTGTCTTTTTATCCGATGAAACAGGAGTTTAAATTCGCTTTATGCAGATTTCCGGCACCGTTACGTAGGCGATCAACAGCCTTGGAACTTGTACCTCGTATACAACCCAAGTGACAAAATGTCGCCGAATCGACGCAATAGTCATCTCCAGGGAGTTTTCGAACCCGGCGTATTCGAATCCGGTGTCACAATCGTTCGATCCATCGTACCGGAGCAGTCGCAACGGATGCGTCGTACGAATGTCGTTGAATCGGGTTGAAAATCGATTCTTGACGGGTTTGCCGATCGGCGACGTCAATTTCGACGTCAACGTTTTGATTTTTCATCTCTGAAGATCTTTGAACGAAACGTGTCGGCAGTGTCGTCCCGTAAGGAACAGCGCCGCCTCGAACGTGTAATCGAGAGAGAGAAACAGGGTCATTTAGGGATATTGGAGGGACTCGCGACCCTCGTGGAGTCGGCTAGGCGTTCCTGAGGCCACATGGGGCTCGGAAACGACGCCGAGGATGCTACAGGTAACACGTGACGGTGGAGGCGAGGCGAGGCAAGAGGAGGTGAGACGAGGCCGCGGCTGAGTCCTCTGGACATAGATTGATGGTCGGGTATAGAAGCCGAAAGATGCCTAGCTATCGCTTTCGGAGGCCGCGACGCATGCATATACGTAGGAGAGAGATGCTCGTCTCCTACACAATAAAGAGACTCTCGCGGCACGCCGAGTTCGCCGTCGAGGACCCCCAGCATCACCGCGCTCACGCATCACTCAAAATAATTACAAACACTGAAAATAACGATTAATCTTGCAACGTCCTAACCTACGTATACGCATCCACCACGTATCGTTACGGGGCTGTGTATACCACGCCGGTCTCCGTGTCCAATAATAAACGTATTACGACACACACGTGATTGAGGGGATCCCGTAGCGCGATATTCAAAATGCTAATTTTCTCTTACCTTTTTTGTTTTTTTTTTTTTTTTCTCTTTTTGCTTTTCAAACTTGTAATTTTTCTATTCTTTCTTTTCTCTTTCATCGCTCCGCTGATTAAGACAACCTCGTTGTAACTATACTCCTAGGTTCTCACTGGATAGAAGAAACCACCCTGGATCCCCCCCCCCCCCCCCCCCCTCCCATAATTTCATATTTTATTTGTACAAATCTTGGATGTTAAATCAATTCACGACAGTAAGCGTCGTACATTACGGAAGAGAAAGAGAGAACGATAGAAGAACGTAGCATAGATGCTTTATTTACTTTCTCTTCGGTTCTTTGATCTTCGCGTAGTCCGATGGTTAATCAATTCGGTTGCGGAATCCCCGTGTGAAGGTGTTAAATTCTCGCCTCCTGTACATTCAAATTACGTCCAAAGACGGTAGTTTGGATTATGCAAATCACCGATAACTGTTTACAGGCAAAGATGTACGCTATCCGATGCGGGATGTTTTGCATACGTGTACAAGCTGAGTTTGAGAGAGAAAGAGAATCACCGGACACAGAGAGATTTGTAAGATGAATATCGGTTTCCTTACTTCACGGTCCTGACACTCCGCGAGGCAAGAAGAAGCTTAGCGTGTTGAAAGGTGCGAATAGACATTTTTTCGTTAGTTCCGCGTGAAACAAGAAAAAAAAAGAAAAATTAAAAAAGAGAAAAAAAATTAGAAAATTAAAAAATTACCAACAGATATACGAAAGAGAGTTAATCTTTCACTTCGGCTCGCTGGTTCCTCGACTTGGACGAAACGTTTAATTGGCCTCGTACTTACGTAGGTACTTTACCAGTCAGATTCGCACCTAATGTTATTCCGTTTTGTACGTAGATATAGGCATGAACTGGTTATCTATTAGGCTTGGATCGTTATAAAATCTCGACACGCGTCGCTTTTCCATACTAATTTACCTCGCCCCGGGCCGAATTCAGATATCTAATCACCGCTTTCGCGATCAATTATTTTATTTGTACTACATTCGGTGAGCACGTGTGTTAAGGCCAGTACAGCGTTAGAATCCGAGGCAATTAACTTTTGGCGAGAGAAAATGACGGTGCGATGGTAATTCATTCTTGTTGCGTTTGCATAATTGCAGATAAATTGTCTCTTTCTGCCTTCCGTCTATTTAGAATTTGGCTAAAAAATTTTACGAGTTGGTTTGTTTTATTTTTTCTTTTTTTTTTTCTTGTCTCATTTTGTCAAGTTTTTACTGCATGCAATATAATTGAAAAACGGTGATGAAACGGTGCATTGATTTATTGCGACGATATCCTCGAAGCAATATATTATTATTCGCGAAGAAATAAAGAAAGGATAAAAAAAAAAAAAAAAAACAATAAGGAATCGTATCGGTTTGGACGATTTTGTGTTTTATTAAGAAGTTTAAAGTTGAGAACTTGGTATATCACTCTGTTGGAACTCGAAATTTTATACAGCCAATAAATAAATGTAGTATAAAAGCAAATAATTTCAAAAAAATCATCATGCATTATCTCTTGCAAGATCTTAATTTTTTTTTCTATTAAATTCTATCTTACGAATCTCGGATCGGTTGAAATATTTTGAAACAATAACGTGTCGTTGATTATTAACGATACAATATCGTGTTCGAACGTCGAGAGAGGAAAATTTGAATTCTGTACACACGGTCAGAGCAGCACGTGGGCCGGTAACTATTGCTTAAATGTAGGGACGTGTATATCAATTACGATAACATTTCAATATATCGGACTATAGTAACTCAGGAACGGTACCCACAACTCTATGGCGGTATTCCCTTCTTTCTCTCTATCTCTCTCTCTCTCTACCTCCTAGTCGCCATACAGGCTGTTGAACGTCAGAGAAACCGGATCGTTACCAAGGCGCTGACGATTTCCACTCGCGGAACACCCTGTAGATTCATGTTTATCCATATCTCTCTTCGAGGAAGATATATATAAAGAGAGAGAGAGAGAGAGAGAGAGTATATATATATATATATATATATATATATATATATATATTTTCTTCGCGTTGCATGTTAAGAGAAGCGTTCGTTCCATCCACCTACAATTTCTCCAATGTGAACGACCCACATAACTAGCAGGTCAATAGGCCACCACACTGCTTACACACACGTGCATCTTCTTCTTCTTCATCATCATCATCATCGTCATCTTTATTACTCTACTATTTTTATATACTTGGATGAAAGAAAAAGAAAACTGACATACTTGAATTATCTTCGATAGTTCTACTTCGCGCGTAGAAAATCGCGCAACTTGCAGGGAATCAGGTAAGTCGATGTTAATATACCGATTGACGTGACGTTCGAGAGCGGAAATTTTATCTTACCTACTCGCGATTTTTCATGAAACCTATTTAAATTTCGCATAGTTGATCACTGCAATATGATGTTAGGAATAAAATTTAAAAAAAAACCCTCCAACACACTGCGGGCTCAAAGTTCACGGAACAAAAAAAAAAATATTATTATCCGATTCGGATAGTGAAAAGTCAACTTTTCATTTTTTCCGGTGATTGCGATAACTTTCGCGTTTCACCGAAAACAGACTTTTACAACAACAAAATATTACTATCGACAACGAGATCCATATAATCGCTCGATTGGTTAATTCGGATCACCGCACTTAAGTCAGATTTAATGACGGTCGAGTAGAATGAAGATTGAAAGAATCAAGTCGGGCGAGTAAAATTTTCGAACCAGTTGATTTCTGTGAAATAATTATTATCGCAGTACAGTATTTGTCGTATGCGACTTGCGAATTTTATTCACCTCGGATTAATCTCGGGCTTAAATTATACCTAAACCAATATATACGTATATAGACACAACAGCAATTAGCGGTTTAGTCCTGGAAACTTTTCTGCAGGGCATATTAATATATAATATGCCGTGTGTATAAGTCATTCTTGCTCGTTGTGTTGTATATTATGATTATGATTCGATGTAACGAATATTGTGGTTCGTATTATTATCATTATTGTTATTATTACGTTTTTAACTAACCGCGCGTGTGCGTCCGCGGGATGGAGGGGAATTGAAAAATTTCAACGCGAGATTATTATTCCCATACCAGGATACACGGTACCGATGTACATCGCCACGCGATGTAAAGAGAGAGAGAGAGATAGAGATAGAGGAAGGTGGGGGAGGAGGGGGGGGGGGGGGGGGGAGGCTGTCGGAGTGAGAAAGAGAATTATTACTGCAACCAGTCGCGTCTCGTCCCGGCATCATTAGCGTCTTTTGATCTCTTGGGGCCCAAGGTAGGCGTTTATTTATCGGCGGTACTGCACCGGCTGACCCGTTGGACCCCCACTTTTTGATCCAGATATGCATGCGAGCGCGCGTGTGTGTATGTATAATAAGAAAATAAAACGCGAGCAGCTATTTATTGACCGCAATTATCAAATAAATTGTAACAACGGACGATTAAAGCCGATCCAATAAGCCCCGTTTTGATCGTAGGTATTCGGCACGATCGTTTTTATACCTATGCTCGCGTATCTATAAGTCTTTTATGTTCCCTCTAACGTTACCACGTGGTATTTGACAGGCGCCACGTCCGAACAAACCCACGCAAGAACACCCAATTATGAAACAGGCATCACCGATTCGGATCAGAATTTATACTATCAAGTCGCGAGCGGATTTTTTTTAAATTTATTTAATTGGTTTTTTTTTTTTTTTTTTTTTTTTAAACCAAACTTCGACGCAATTATTATCCGACTTTGGGAAAAAAAAATAAATATTTCGATCGCACATTTTGTACACCTGTAAAGTTAAACTTTGAGGTCCTGGTTAAGCTGGTTTGCGTTCGGTTGGGTTGTTGTGACATACGCAGGAGAAGGATATCACGGGGATACGTATTTTCGGTTAATTGCCAATCGCCGTGTGTGAGTTATACGAGCAATAATACATAACGTATATTCGTTTCTGCAGCCTTGACACCGAGCTTATTCTCACGATCTTTCATTGATAAAGATGCACCGCTTTTCAATATTTTTTGCCACCCTATGATTTATTGTTTTATTTTATGCCGACGATGACGGCAATTATTTAATCAACTCTATTAGCGCATCTAGTCGATCTTAAACTTTTATAACAGCCGATTATCCTCACTGTTTTTGTTCTTGTTTTTATTGTGTCGGGGTTCTTTTTTTTTTTAACAAATTTTTATTCCGCGTTATTACGGTCGAGGAAACTTCGTTTCGTATAACAATATCAGAGATAGAGAGAGAGAGGGACGTTGTTCGTTGTATGAGGAATAAATAAATAAAAATACTAGAGAAAAATAATGTGGCGGTGTTTTAGCTCGTTACCGAAAATTAACGTCTCGTGAAAAGAAGATCGCCGACTCGTCTTACCATAATATACAAATATGTCACCGCTGCCGGTTGTTTGGCGAAGCTGATTAGCGTAATTGAGAATTGAAAAATGATAGGTAACATTTTTCAAGCGGATCTTGGGCCTGTCTAACACCAGCTAGTTGAAGTAAATATAATTATATCTGTACGTACATGATATACCGGAGTAAATTTTATCTGACAACACGAGAGCGTGAGGTAGGTATTGTAGTTATAACGAAAAATAAGAGAATAATCGGAGAATGATGGAACGAATTGAAAAAAAATTGATAAGCAATCACGCGCTCGCGCATTTTTATATGAAACGAGAAAAATCAATTTTTACACTTTCTTTTTGTGAAACGATCAATTTTCAACACAAAAAAAAAAGAAAAAAAAGAAAAATTAAAGTAGAGAAAAATTGTCGCGATATTTCAGGCGATCATTAAAAAGATTTCAAGATGATCACGGTGTTTGGTACCAAAAGCCGGCGTATGACGTAATTCGGCGTACAACGTACATGCACATACCGAGAAAACCAACATAAGGTTCTATTCTCAGGGCCGCGAGGCCGTGGTGGACACAAGTCGGAAGATTTTAGAGATCGGTATAATAGGCGGCATATAATGCAGACGCGTAACGTAACAACGCGGAACTTGACGCGTGTAAGACAATAACATAGTTATGACGTACGCTTTGACGCAGTGATTCCGATGAGACGGTTAATTTTTACGTCGATTCGGTTACGTTGGCAATACGTGGAAAAAATCAGAACGCAGCGCCGTCTACCGACGGCAGGCCGCGAAACTTAACCTAATTATACCCGTGACCGTTGAATCTAACCTAAAAAAAATGGAAACAAGCGACGGTTGAATTTCAGTGAAACAAGGCCTGTTTCGTTACCGGCCCGGCGGCGGCGCTGCGGATGGATTTTTCATGCGTTGCCAACCTAATCGAATGGTAGAAAAAATGAAATTTTCTCAGAATCAACGTGGCAAAGTGTACCTGCATTACCGACTGTGCACGCGTTATGTGCAACCGCACGAGACACGATCATTCGGAGTACTTTCACATGGCGTGTAAAACCTGCAACTGCGGTACGTTGCATGAAACAAAAAAACGAAAACGCTGATTAAGCTATTATCCAGAACGCAAAGTAGGTTCATTTCTTTCCCGTGATCCTACTTCGCTGCATCGGCTTCACCGTCCTTTCGTATTTTTACACGAAGCCTATATTTACCGATTTTCGTTCCCGAATACCGATGCAACAATTTCGTCTTGGGAATTAATAGCCAGGAATCGATGGAGATATCGGGCGTCTTACGGCGAATAATCTTCCTTAAACGAAACACGCTTTTGCCGCCGGTTGCACGATCTGAAATAACAATAACCATTCAAATAACGTATAACCGTACGTACCGCGTAACAGAACCGAACTCTCAAACCGCCTATGAAGAATTATTAATAACGAATTTATGCAACGTGCAAAATAAAAAAAGAAAAAAAAAAAAAAGAGTTACCGGAGTTCCGTGACGTCAGTTTATTCTTTACGGACTCGGCCCAGTGACGCAATTCACGTATATTATTATAACAAGAGACGGGATCAACTTCACACTGTTACGTGTACCGGTGTTAGAACGCAATGGTTGTGTTAGCCATGGTCCAAAGATAGCCTCGAGGGCTAAAACTGAGTCTGTATCGCGGTTACCGAATTATAGCAAGTCACTTTTTACACTCGGTTATTCTTGGTGTGTTCTCAAACATCAGTCAAGTCATATATATGCGAACTACGTGCAGTTCGATTCACGCTCTCAGGATACGGTCGAACAATCGGACTCTCTTGTAACGCGATGATATTACGGATAACTCGACAGATTTTCACCTTGGAGAAGGTGAAGCCAAGAATTGGAACTATCGGGTAAAGAAGCATGCCGAAGTGCTTCTTCTCGCGTCTAGAAGTAGAGCCCAAACTCGGAGATTCATGAATTATTCTTTGGGTCTTGTCCGGCCCTAACGTCGTGACGTAATCAAACCGCCCGGTGCAACCGGCCGTCTGACAGCTACCCAGCTACTTCGGTGTGCAGCGACTGAGACGATGACCAGAATGCCCCGAGGGCCAAACGCTTCCGTTACCGTAATCGTCATCATTTTTCTTGTTAACCGTAAACAAGACGTCGTACGATGATCTCTGTTGGTTTACACCGAACCGCCACGGTTCAAGCAAAATTTTAACAAAAAACTACGGTTGTTGGGTATCGACGTGTGGTCGACTAACGTTTCATCGGGAACTATAAACGGGTACCGACAATTTTTATTGCTTCGCAAATACCATGGGCTATAACTACTTGGCCTATCGTACTTCTTAACATTTATATTGGTTCCTCAAAACGGGGTCTCAAAAGTCCCGCTCGGCAACGAATCCGTTTTTATCCGATTGTCCGTTTCAATTACCGTACGGCAAACAACGTCGTTGGTCACATCTATAAGGTGTAAGACCTCGTTTCGTTCTGTCAACATCGATTTACACAGTCAAGGCTATTCAAGGCTAATCGTAGTTAATAGAGACACTGGATTATATCGAGACTCAAACTTTAGACCGATGAATGATCATCAACAACGAATGAATTCGTTTCAATTTTTATGTGGAATTGTGAAGTCAGTTTTACACGTAACTTCATACGAGGAAAAAAACTATACCTTCTTCACGTCTGTTTGAAGTTGGTTCACTGGTTTCTACCACCTGCGGAAGACTGAGCAATTATGTCGTAATAAAAAACCACCAAGGAGTGCCTTTACGACTATCTTGCATGTCTTTATGCTTTTTATTAGTCTCCTAATACGAACCAACTATTGTGCTGATAAAATATCCGCAACTTTACAAGTTTAATTTGTTCAATTTAGTCTCGAGTCCGAGATTCTTAAGATAATACTTGTAGTCCTTCTGGAAGAGAAGATGCTATGCAGGTATAGTGGTCACATTTTGTAGACTCTATTATACGTTCATCAAATTAAACGTGGTTATATTACCCTTACCCGACTTTGGGTCGGATTTCACAAAAACACAAGTGTTGTGCTAAAAGTAATTCAGTAATTCGCGTCGCGTATGTTTTAACATGTCAGACTTGTTGGTAAGATTCGTTGTACTTAAACGACGGTTCGCGATACTGTCAGAACAGTGACTATCCGTACCGAGATTATGAACCATTGCCAAAATACTTCACTGCATCCACAGTAGAACATGCGGGTACCTACTCATGATACCACACAAGTCCAGCGTTGGTTCTTTCCAGTGAAACTCTTTCACACGACTCGGCTGGTTCATATCCATGTCCTAAAGAAACCGATCAAGTCCTGATTTTACCCCCGATTAAACGACCCATTGCGCGTTATCCTTTTTCGACGAACAAAAGTCCTTCAAAGATGACTGAGAGGGTGTCACCGGAAACCACGATACGATTCGTCGGAGAGCTTGAAGATCTCCGAGATCAACATGCAGAGTCGATATCTCGACCATGGATGCTCCTCTTTGGCAGTAGAAGGAAGAGGCGGAGGAGGTGGAGGAGGAGGAGGAGGAGGAGGAGGAGGAGGAGGAGGAGGCGGAGGAGGTGGAGGAGGAGGAGGAGTATGAGGAGGAGGAGAACGTCGGGGAAAGAGAGAGGTCGGGCGAGAGGTTACAAGGTCACACGCGTCCAAGCCATGCCAGCCCAGGGCCCGGACCGACTTGGCTGGGCCCGGGCCCGGGCCGTCCGCCCGAGGTTCCCACGGTGTTGTTCGCCGGCAGTGGGGCCCGAGCTGTGTGCTTCTTTTCTGCCCGGTCTCTGGGGAGTCCGAGAGTAGCATTAAGGCGGAGGTTTCTGGGGGGGGCAAGAGTTGGCTACAATCATACACTCGATGTTATTAATATCTGCTTTCCTTCTTTGCCACACTCATATCATCCTCGCCGGTTCCCAAAGCGCTCGGTTCTCTTCGTCCTCGTACCGCGCCCCCTTCACCACACTTATTATCCTTACTCCGGTATTCTAGTAGGTTATGTATATGAAAAATACACTACGCTCGTTTCACATGCACGCTACTCTAATACACCCATCCCTACGAGTAATTATTATCTTGTGTACATTTTTTAACATCCGAATATCCGTTCGGTGATGATTCATTTTCGTTTATACTCTTAGCGGTTTAATCATAGTGCAACGGTGAAATGGAATATTTCGTTACAAATTATGCGTGCGAATATTCTGGGGTACATACGTATTATATACGCGAGAAAAAAGTTTTCGCATTGTATTTTATGGTGATTTGAACATTAACCTATTTGTTAAGAATACCATTTTATTTTTTTATTTTCTTTCTTTTTTTTCTTTTTTTTCGCCAACACAAGAATTTGACATCAACGTTTTACAATTTTTACGAAAAATATAGGAAATTTCGAAGAGTTGAATCATCACGCACTTAATCATCGCTAGTTGCATCATCACTTATTTTGAACAAGCACTCTGCAAATCCGTTTGACTGATAACTTTTTGCCAATGAATTTCTCAAAGTATAATTACTTGAATAGAACATAGAAAAAAACTTTTTCACGGTTCGAAAATCCTTGAAAAATTGAAAAATTGTTACTATTGATACACGGTAAAAGGGCATTCGACGTAGAGAAGTTTGTTTTCAAGATTACGTAACGCCTTGAGAATTTTTTTTCTCATCTACAAGAAAGAGAAAAAAAATTTGTTAATTTATAGGTACCCGTTGAAATTTTTTTTTGCCAGATTTCTTCTTACCAAGTGTTTTTAGACGCTAGTTTTAATTCGATTAGGACGTGTAATACTAAATCATTTCTCCGTTTTTTTTTTTGCTCGTTGTTCACTTTCACCTGAATCTTTTCCCTTTCGCACGCGTTTCGATCCGCAGTCCGGTGTCCTATGCAGAACTAGATCATGTTATTTATACGGTATGGATTTCGATTTCGATTTACCGAGAAATCGTTTGAAAATGGTCCGACAACTGTCGTTACATTCTTGACAATATCTTTATATCATTACCGTTTTCCTGTCGTTATTAACCTCGTTTTTCTTCCCTGTTCCGTATGTTATGTTACAATCAACGAGCAAGGTTTATACGTACGTGGCTTGTGCCGCGTGATGCAGATCTTTGACCCGATAATACCGCATCGCTTTCTTCTTGGGAGGTTATACAAGTAGTATTATCAACGTACGATCAGACTATAAATTAGTCGAGCTTCTCGCGTACGCAGGCGGATCCTGCGCCCAGATTATCCCATCACCTCTAGACTCGAAACGCAGCGTCAGAGGGGGATACGCTTAATTTAAACCGCGCGCGGAATCAACATCGAAAAATTAACTTCCTAGACTGCGTGCGAAGCGTCGCGTATATATATGTACATAAATTGTATAATATTTCGATCATGCGAAAGGTCGCAAAGGATTATCTTTTTCTTTCTTTTTTTTTTCTTCTCCCGTCATTTCTCGATCTTTCTTTCAAATTTCACTCTTTCAGTGCTCTAGCTTTTTTTTTTTTTTTACTTTCACGCCGAAAGAAACCATACGAGATTCTATCATTTCGGAAAATTATAATTGCAAAATAAAAGAATTTTGTTCCGGTGCATACGGTTCAATTGGAAATTTATCCTGATTCAATTTCGTTGAATCATATTTTTTCCAAAATCTGTAAAAATTTCCGAAATCTGTAAAAAAAATGTGTCCAACATCTTCCACGATAAAATACAAAAAAAATAAAAATTTGAGATTCATCAGCAAACGAAACGAGACAAGATTAGAAAAACTATAAAAACAAATTTTAGATTCTCAATAAATTTGAGGTTTTCAATCAATTCGTCTGCACATTTGATCGAAGTGTCTGCAATTTGAAATCAAGACCAAAATCTTTTGATTAAGTTGACAAAAAAAAAAAGACGGCACCTTGCGATAAATTTTTATACACAACCTAGGGCTTTTTTTTTTTTTGGCCATGTACCCAAGATTCTTAGTTTTTCTTTCCGGCGAGAAGGAGGAGGAGGAGGAGGCGGGTCGAGATATAATCCTGAACTTGGCAATGTGCAGCAAGTTGCTAACCGGTAGGTATAAGGTACGGGTACCTACGGATTGGAATGGATTCGACGAGGCAGTAATTGCACTCGGGTCGATGCAAATAGCACCCACCTGCGTCCCACGAACTCGAATACCGGACACCGTCTCGAGCTGCCGCTCGTTTTTCCATCGTCCAACTGTACGTAATGCCTACTTATATTGTTTGTAATATCCACAGAGCAAAATTATTCAGGAAAAACCGAACCTGTCGTCCACCCTCTCCGATTTGAAATCGATTTTATTATATTAGGCATGTTACCCCACCTAGAGAGTAGTCGGAAGCCAAAATTATTAGGTACCGCGAAAAATTTATTGCCTCAGCCAGAGCGATTTTTTTTGTTTGTTTTTAAAAATTTTTACTTCAATTTGGGTATTTTTCATCACGCGGAGGTTTTTTTTTTTTTTTTTTTTTTTTTTATCAGGCGAAGTTTGTAACGTTATTGTAGTAATACATGTTTAGTAAAAAAAAATTATAATCCTGATATATATATATATATATATATATATATTTTTTATTCAACGTAAATCACATTTTCATAGGAAATCAATTACATCTATTTCTCTTCTCATTGTAGGTTTATTCTACTATATATGCACCTGAAAACTTATGTCAAGAATATTCAATTTTATTTTTACCAATGAGTATTACGAAGTACACGTATTATAAACCAAAAAAAAAAAAAAAAAAATGAGAAATGGAGAACAATAAAAAAATTTGCATTTCAAATTATGACAGAGCTGAAAAAACAAGTGAAATAAAAGAAAAACAAACGTCAGGTTTCAGCTTAAATTCTAAAAATCAACGTACGCGGAACGTACGAACGCGATAAAATAATAACCATGAGGAAAGTTGTTTCAATTAATAGATACACGTGAAATTTTGTCACGCCAGATGAAAAAAAAAATATACATGCATATATATATATATATATATATATGTGTATGGACAAGCACACACACTGCTCGGCTGATCTGGCTGTTAATGGCGTAATAAATTGCACGGCTATATATATATACTCGTATATAGGTACGGACAACTTTACATAGAATATGTAAATAATTCCTTGAATACGGTGAAATTATACGCGCTGATTTATACCTAAATACGTACCTGCATACATGCCACTTTTACCGCGGTGTCTTCTTGACGTGTAGTTTAAACATTTTTTATACCGGAGGAATTGGCAAGAGAGTTGACACGGAATGCTGTAAACTGCACTGCCGATATCTTAAGCCATCGATAAACAAAATACATGTACATATATATATATATATATGTATATATGGGGCATTCCGTGCCAAATCAACCAGGGTCCGATCTTCGATCTCTTGGATTTAGTCGGTGCGACGTTATACACGTACATATGGGGAATTCTAAGTCAAATTTGTAGCCCATGTACCTCACCACCATTGATTTTAATGGTTTTGTTTTTTTTTTTTTTCTTGGTTTCTATAACGTTCTTACCGACCGCAAAGGGTCACGGAGTTTTTAGTCAAATTTTTTTTAGCCACCGGTGAAATCTGAATGAAAAGAAAGAAAAAAAAAATCGAAAAACCAATTCCGAAATCGACATTATTAAACACACGGTAATGGGACGATAAGATTAACTATTTTTTTCGCACAAGTTTTGAAAATTGAAATCATAAAAATATTTGCTATCCCGTAATTTTGTTTAGATCGAGGTATAGAAAAAAAATAAAAAAAAAAAAAAAACAGAAAACAATTCCGACATGGAAAAACTAAAAACTTGCAAAAAATTAGTAAATATTGAGATCTCATTATCGTGCGGTTCTAAAAAATGGCATTTTAAATTATAGAATCAGTATGAATTCTTTCAGATTTTTAAAACGGTGCTTTCGGTAACTGTATTTGCGATTTGAAAAAAAAAACAAATAAATTTCACCAGTGGCTGAAAAAAATTTCGAAAACATTCCCGAGACATTTCTTCGGTTAATAAGAATATTATCCTAAAGAATGATGAAAATCGAAGGGAGTGAGGTTGATGAGCTGTGAATTTGCCGTGGAATGCCCCGTACATACGTATATATAATCGCCGATATATATGGGGCATTCCATGCCAAATTAACCCGACATAGCGATCGATATCAGGGATATAGGCAACATTCGTCTTGGTATCCAGCGACTTATCTTACAGTTCGAATTAAGTGTACCCGAGACCGGAATAACGTTCGTATTTGTGAATTTGTGTGTTGTGTAGAAGTGAAGCGGGCAGTTAAGAAGGGGCCTGAATTACATGGTCTTACAATAATTGTGCGGACCGCGAGGTATCAGGCCGGTCGAGTAGTTCTTGAACTTTCACATTCTGACTACGCCGAGAGACCGAGCAGTGGTAACGTGGGTAGGTTTTCTGACTGGTTCATTCCTTCCTAGATGCATGCAGATATCGCTAGACACGCTGCCGATGAAGGTGATCTAGGGCAGGAGGGGGGGGGGGGGGGCTGATCAATAGCTTTTCTACGATCACAGCTGATTCGCTGAACGTACGACACGGTGAAACAAAAAAAAAAAAAAAAAAAAAAAACAACAATCGTCGGAAGCTGATTTTTCGATATTGTTGTCACTGTCTCGTATTCGAATCGTATTACGGGGTTCGGAATTTATCTGCAAAAAATTTTTGTCCGCAGGTTTTGTCGGACAAATAGGACAAGAAAAATGCGATTTTTTTTAACTCGAGTGTTTCAACCCGATAATTATTTTTCCTTCTTCTTTTTTTCACTTGCATTCGTCGGTCGCTGTGACAAATTCGTACACGTCAGATTTATCTTCGACAAAAACGAAAAAACAAAAAAACAATGTCGTCGAAAATTTTTACCGAAACAATAATTGGTTAATTTACATGACGTAAATCGGTGACATTATCGCTGTTAACTAACGTTCGAAAAAAAAAATTATTCTTTGCTCTAATTACAGTGGATTCTGTGCGACTTCCTGTTTACGAGGCACCGAAGGTAGATTCTCACGTCTCAGTAGTGAAGTTTGTTCGAGTGATTTTCTTCTCTTCTCACAGAGAGAATAAAAAAGCAGATCTCACTCAAAAGCCCAGGAAAAGTGGTAGAAGTCGGGCTTTTTGTTTTTTTTTTATGTTTTTTTGCGAAACATGCTTCGAAAAATGCAGAATTTTCCAGAGTCAGTTTCTGTTACACTTATAGTTTAAAAAAATCTTCAAGTCTCCCCGTTTTTCCTGCAGTTTTGAGTATAAATTCTGTTCTTTTTCTTCGCTTCCTTCCTTCTTTTTCTTCAATTCTGAGGATCGAATGGAATATTTGGCGTAAAAATGACCTTGAACTTACGCACGTGAATGATATACCTACATGTATAACACTTATAGTGCATGTGTTGAGTCGGAGTTACGCGGGACGTCGACGCAATTATAACGGCATGCGGTTGCATATAGATATCCACGTGTGGGTCATTTGATAATGACTTTCTGAACGCAGCCCTTGCGACAGCGAAATTACGGTTATTTACCTCTCGTGTGTGCATTCATATATATATATATATATATATATGTGCAGGTGTGTGCTGAATGTCTACATATTATATATATATATATTATTATATACACCGCGTCTGCATTTGTTTGCCGACGTATACGAATCTGGATTGTATTAATTATATATGTCTGCATTTTCGAACAACAAAGAAGCTCGTGCATGCAAGTATACATGTACGTACATCTTCACATGAGAAGAATTTAATTTCAAGAATTACCGTTTCAACCATGTTTTTCATTCTTACTTTTGTTGTACGCCAAATCACATACCGCACGGATTTCTGTAATTCTTAGTCTAACCGACGTTTCACATTAACAGACCTACCCTTGGAAAATGATATTCGTAATGAAATTGAAAAAGACATTTACATGTATGTGTATACTGTTTGTAAGGTTGCGATATTGAGAGTAGATTAAAAAAAGAAAAGTTTTAAGAGAGAAGAAAACGAACGAGATGATCGAAGATTATACGTGAAAGTGTCGGTTGAAATGATTATGGAAATTGGAGCAAAGAATCAAACGTCTCTTCATTTTGTTTTACCGGATGAAACGAAGATTATTTGAAACCTTGAAGTTCTGTGTACGATTTATACTAACGATAAACTAATTTCGGACAAGTTTGTAATATAAAGTTATATATAATATTTTCGTTTTTGGATCATATTTTTTGGAACTTTACCACACAATTTGTACCCGTGAATCACAGAAAGAAAACGGGAATTGGTAATATTTAAAAAATACGGTTTCGAGTCCAAAATACTTCGAATTTGAAATCCCAATAAGTGTACTGGGATTTATTTCAAATTGGCAAAAATGAAGTGAGGTTATTGTTTGGAGTGAAAATATTTTTTTTTCAAATGCATATTGAAAGAAATAGTGCGTCGTATTTCTTTCCCAAGTTATTCGACATTCACGATATATGATAAGAAATAGAATAGAACAGGATACATTTGTTTTTCTACACTTATTCATCGGATATATATTTATGAGGGTCAAAATTTCCAATTTTGAAAATGCGAAATTCTATTTCATAGAATTTCAAAATGTAGGACGAAAAGAAGCGAAGAGAGAATTCTGACGTTCCTATGTTTTGCCATTCTGCACTTTGACTTTTCTACATTTTGTCTTTTTTATACTTCGCCTTTGAAATTTTTCTATTTTGAAATTCGGTGAATCAGCCGTTTTCGGTTCTTTAACCCTCTCAGTCACGCGTTTTTCAACTCAATATTTTGCCCTGAATTTTCTTACTCAGGGGTTTTTGGGGTCGCTGATCACGCATCTGAAGTCAGAATTTGATAGTTTCCAAATCCAAAAATCGATATCAACTATCAAAATCCGATAATTCCAACCGAAACTTGTTACTCGGGGGTTTTTGGTGTTCCACGAAGTAACAAAGATCATTCAAATTTGTAAATAAGCTGTGACGAGGCATGGAAATTTTTGAGGTGAGACGCCGAGCATCACACCGTGTCTGTAAGGCTTAAGAATTTAATATTTTGACTCTTTCACCGCGTGGTGATTTCAGTTTTAGATCCCGCCCCGATTACAGCGATCCTAATCCCTAATACTGATGAATTTATGCACCTATAATAAACTACAATAATAAAACTAATCTAACAAAAGAAAAATAAAAATAAAAAATAAATCCGCCCTCGTTGCAGACTTATAAATAAAGAGAGTTGCCCGGGAAAAGAGATTATAAAGACGTCGCTAACCAGCCGTGATCAGCGAAAACAGGATCAAGGAATTCGAGTCGCGTTCCGAAGGGTATCTTTGGATAGCGAGGTTAGCGATAGGTCGACGACGGATAAATAACCATGGCCACGTAATCACGGCCACAAGATATCGGCAATGATTAATTGTCATACAAGTTGGTAGACCAGAGGTTGAATTGCTCGGGGGTTATACCTCGTGTGGTACCATCGGGGTCCCGCCTCCTAATGTCTTTAAATACTTTGAACCGCGTGCGCGCGGCGAGACCGCTAATTGATTAAAGTCACGATCCTGACCCTCGTCGTCGTCGTCTTCGTAATATCGGCAATCTCCCAGCCTGGACGGTATCTCGATTCCCGTACACCATGCACCTCGTGGTCCCTCGTTTCTCCCTCCCCCCCCCCCCCCCCCCCCCCCCCCCTTAGCCCCACCACCTCTCAGTCCATTTTCCCTTTCGTCTTTTCATCGTTTTACTCCGCTTCTTCGGCTCCTCTTCGCTACGTCCGTCCACCAGCATCATCACTTATTAGAGTTTCCTCTTATCCTCCCGCGTCTCGACGATCATCATCGCCGTCGAAACAATGTCTAATTTTAGGTAATCCGGCTAATAGTCGTATACGGCGTACCCGGTAATGGGGCTAAATGAAACCTCTCGCATGATGCGCTCTAGCGGGGGTGAACTCTTGACCAACAGGTAGGTAAGCGCACGGTACTTAAGGTACCTTTATTTCACCCACACGAGAACCTTCTTCGATTCTTCAGGGTTTGATTGTGATACGCGAGCAGACGGGGATAAACGTGGAGATGAACTGCGAGCTCTCTATCAATTTGTATTATATTTAATACCGCTTCCGCGGTTAGTATCGAAAGTTTTATCAAATCTCTGTGGAATACGGGTAATTATTTATATTACATCATCTATCCTCGAAGGTTAGCATCTGATATTATTATTATTATTATTGCCCTTGAGACCGTTCTCTCGGATCGACGATTAACTTTGTCTCGAATATGAAAAGATGGGAGAAAATTTGAGGCAATCATACGATTAATTGGAGAACTTGTACATCGGCGTTCTATGAGAAAACAAGCGATAAATAAATCGCGAAAGATCAGCTTGCTCGGTATGAAATAACAATTCCATCTATTCTTCCCTTAAAACTCGTCGTTGCGGATCATACGGAGGAGAAAAGACGCCCGGCGCATCCTGACTTACCGGCCCCCAGGGCGTTGTGGCCTCGGGGCGTCAGGGCCCACGGGCCCACGGAAGGAAGGGGCCTCAGGTAAGGTCATGCACCTCGGTGACCTCGGACCACCGTCTCCCCCCATCTGCCACCCTACGGCGATCTTCGCGTTCGCGGAGGCCTCACGTGCCCCGAGGTGAGGAGCCGCATCGGCACCACCGTTTCAAATTATTATCAAAAGCCAGAATACTCCGTATATAATGGACGGATGTTGCTTTGACAAGGAGCGAGTAACGCGACACAAGGTCTGTGGGAACCACCGCGGTTTATGCGAACTCTTATTAACGTATCTTATTTCTTTATGCTTCGTTTTCATCGGATTTTATTCGCATTCCCGTTAGGCCTTTAAATCTGGACGAAATTCTAATCGTATGGATTTATCGATGGTACTTTGGTACGCTCGATTCTACGGTCGATTTTAAGCCTGTTCCTAATTGGTGGGCAGATTGAGAGAGAAATTTTTAGTTCCGGTTACCGGTCGGTCCTTGACTGTTTTCATTTTTTACTACAATAGAAAAATATAGTTCTGGGTAGAAAATGAAAATTAGTTTTCTAGATGCTGCCGGAAAGTCTGGTATCCGTTACTATTCTTTATCATTACGAGCGCTGTTGCTATATTTTCTTGCAACCGTTGCGAAAATTTAATGCTCGCGCAACGATAAATTGACGATAAAGCCTTGTTTAACTAACAAAGTAGAGTAAACCTCACAAACTGATTTTGCGTCGCAATTACCAAAAAGGATCAACGATAGCGCAAAATGGTTAGGCGTACCTCGTTTTTCGTAATTCCAACAATATTCAAACAGTTTTTTTTAACGATACCTGGTTTACTGAATTTTTCTAGTTAATGTAACAAATGAAATTTTTCTCAGTGTACAATCATTCAGCTGGGCGTTATTTGGTATACTGTACTGTTGGAATGATACCAGGAAAGGTACTGATTTACCAACTACAAAATAGGTATTGAGGTTTAACCCTCCCTCTCAGAAAAGTGTTATCAATTATAGATGGAGAACGAACTGGACAGTGTGGATCATTGAGAATTTTTGGCTGTGTGTAAGACTTCACAGTCCAAGTGATCTGAACTTTTTTCAGTCATTCGTGAAAAACGATCGGAAACACGAGTTTGATGCTGATTATATAGCATTTGGAGAATGGAACACTGTAAAATAAAGTGATCCCGTGGAAGATCAAAATGTTTTGAAACTCCACCATCTCCATTTTTAACCTTAACGTGATATATTGAGTTCGATTTCTTTAGTGTAAAAAATGAACCATCGATCATTCGTTTCACCGGAATTTCGATCATAATCTAAAGGTTTCGGTTACAGCTTGTTTGACGGTTTCAAATTACATTTCTCTTCGAATTTTCCGAGAGTTGAATGAAATCTGTTATATTGTACAAGCATTTAAGACAAGCGTTTCGGTTACGGATTGGATGTTACATAAAAAATAAATAAAATTCAAACAAAACGTCTCGGTTTCGGGTTCACTTTCACTCTCGTTAAAAGTATCTGAATAATTTAGTTACGCACGTAAGGCAGGTACTCGAATTTGACGATAAAACTGGTTTTTCCTGTCTATTACGGACATCGCGATAGAGATAGAGAGGCAGAGAGAGAGAGAGAGAGAGAGAGAGAAAGAGAGAGGGAGAGAGGAATGGGGGTAAAAATATAGAACGATCAAACAAAATAGAAACGCCACAAGATTGAATTTTTAACGAAGCGAAAATTTAACTTACACAAGTTACAAGCGTGGAAAGTCAAAGCATCGTGATGCAAAAAAATGGGAAGGTTAGAATATAGAATAACAAAATGTAGAAATGTCAAAATACAGATTTTAGAATTTGTCGTTTTATGTTTTTACTTTTTTATAATATATTTCGTCTTTTTGTACTTTGACTTTCTACATCTTCCAAGTTTCCATACATAGACCTTTTGCATTTCGATATTTCCAAGTGTTACATTTTAGCGTTCTTGAAAGTTCGATATTTTGGTTACTCCATATCAATTGACCATTCTAGTTTCTCACCTCCACCCAGAGGGAGATAGGTAGTAAAGGAATGCAAAAAAAATTATAAATAAACGATTGCAAGTAAACCCGTTGGAGATTTCTATCGATGAGCTTCCCGACCTGACTTGGAAAATAAAAAAATCGCATGACAGCCGGCATGAAAACCGCAGGATGACGAGACGCGGCCGTTTCCGTCCCGATTTGGAAACCAAGCGCCAAGGGTTACGATTGCAGGAAATGGCGGGTCGGGACATTTAATTCCGTTATTTTCTACAAGGGATACGTTGTGGCGATGTCGCTGCAGCAGGATGCGCCTTATAATCATCTTGCGGTTAACCCGAGGAGAGCGGCAACGAGAATCGGTAACAGCGGGCCCTCTAGCGCGGCTTAATGTAACAAGGTCAGATCTTATCGAACCGTGAAGAATCGAGCGAGGAATAAGGCGAACCCCGCGTGCAACGGAGGCTCTGGAGGGCATGCGTGGCGGAGTAGTTCCTCCGAGTGGTATGTATATACGAGGATGGCGTGAGAACTTTTCCTGCACCTTTCCACACACTGAACACTCTCCGCCTTCGCCGCCACCGCCACCGCCATATCGCCTTCTTCCTCTTCCTACCTCCCAATTAAATGTTTATATACTCGGTGCCGTTCCGCAGCGGCAGAAGAGAAGAGATACGCTATTCATCGCATGGCATGGCGCGGCGTGCAGGTATGTCAGTGCGCGTGCGCGCGCGCGCCTCTATCTCATCTACGTGATCCGTGGCTGACGCTGCGCGGTGCAAGCTGCGCGACAGGTACACACATACGGGCGTGATACGGGCAACGCGTTAATTTCGTCCGCTGATTCTCAAATACGGCCCGTAATGTATCGTAACTTCGGTGATATGCGCCGTAGGTGCCGCGGGCCTTTTGTTCTTAGCTCTGATTTTTTTTTTTTTTTTAACTTCCTTCCCATGCTACGTTTCAACCGCTGCTCTTTCGAAGCGGTCAAATATACTCCACCGCACATCCGACTTTGGTGTTAAATACATAATGTATCCGCTATCTGTGTTATTTTTTTCGACATAAATATAAATGATTTTACATTAATGAATGTTTTCTGACGTATTCCCGAAATTAATCGTTTTTAAATTTCACAACGGATCATTTTCTCAGATACGCATTGAAGGTAATTTTTTTTTTTCTATCCAATAGCATCTTTTCTTCCTCCCCCCCTCCCCCCCCCCCCCCTCCAAAAAAAAAGAGAAATTAAAAGTAAAAAAAAAGGCAATTTTTCCGAGCATCAAAACTACTGCTTTCCAAATTTGGGACACGTAATTGTTATTTGAGTCGGAGCATTTCGCGATCTTTTCGTATCGCAGTGGATTCTAGGCCGCATTCTCTTTCTTTCTTTTTTTTTTTTTTTTTTATCTTTTGTCACAATGCGTCCATCACGAAGCGAATATTTTAGCGATGAATGGAGCTGTTTGCAGTTGAAAAATTCCCACGCGGTTTGCGGCTAGCATTTTAGAACCGCGACTGTATTACATTACCTCATTCTTTATTTCTTTTTACCTCTTATTTGTGTGCGTTTGTTTTATTTTATTTTATTTATTTTTTTTTTTCATACCATGTAACGGCATGCCTCTGTTTAGCCAAATATAAATTCCTCTCGCGCGACGATTTTGTTATACTTTGAGCCTGCCCGAAATCGGGGCACGGAACGTGCGTAGAGGAAAATCAATTGCGGTATATAATTAAAGTTAGTATAATTAATAAGTGTGAAGAAAGGTCAGTACAATGCATACCTTCCCGCCGCATGCCCATCTTCAGGCACTTCTTGAGACGACAGAACTGGCACTGGTTACGGTGGTGTTGGTCTATGGGACAGTTGCGTGCCCCCCGACAGGAGTATGTCAAGTTTCTCCTGACGCTCCTCTTGAAAAAGCTCTTACATCCTGAAACCGAAAAATTCGTCATCAGTTTCAGTTACCGCTCGACTGAACGTCGTTAAAATTAACCGCAACCACGCCTGTGATCGTGTTCGGTATTTTTTTTTTTTTTCCTTTTTTTTTTTTCTTTCATCACGCGGTAAGTTTTCGTGCAGATAGGTATAATATATAACCGTCAGTTTAAAAGACAATCTAAGATTCTTCTAATCGTTGCAACGAAGAACACGATACGACACGGAACGTTTCGACGGAGGGGGGGGGGGGGGGGGGGGGGGGGGGTGGTGGTGGTGATAAAATTTAAGTTAAAAATCGGTATAAAACAATAACCGTGAAGGTGTTGTGATTTACGTCCGGTTTTAACGCGCGGAGAACGCGATCCCCCCGTGTCAGATGTCTCTCGCTGCGCATTCCGGACGTGATTCACACCGGCGTACGAGTAAGGCGTCCTCATCGTACGCGAGCACCGTTCTCTCTCTCTCTCTCTCTCTCTCTCTCTCTCTCTCTCTTGCAGCGGGCATACGGAGAGGGCCGTAAATAAAAAGTTTCTTGCACGGGGAATGAAGAAATCGGGTAAAAGACCGCCGCCGTCTGCGGTGTAACCGACGGGTACAAGATATATATATATGCTTACGTGCAGACATGCTTTGGGTGGTGGGGGGGGGGGTTTGTATCTAATCGGCGGGGAATCGGGGGGAACCGCGCAAAAAACTGACTTGTATACAAACGTGATGTGGATATTGTTGAAAAAAGAAAAATATAAATAAATTTGCATCGCGGTATTAACAGCTTTTTAATACGTCGATATTACTTACGAGGATTATATTTTTTGTATTATTTTTAACCATTATGCCAATTTTTATGGACCGATACTTGTGTCGGATTCTCGATTCGGTATAAACAGTGTCGCCGGAATTTCAATGATCGATAAACTTTGAGAACCCCGCCTTTTATTGAATTGAGAGAGTGTATGTATCGGTTGGTCGGAATACTTCGGAGTATGCGTAAAATTTAAGTTTTGGAAATCTGATGACCTTTGTCGATTTATTACAGTGATTTTAGTGGGCAATTATTTTCGGTATTAAGTCTATACTATGTCCGACGAATTATGTTCATTTCGTTTTTCAGATATCTTATAATCTGATAATCGTAATCATGTACAAGAAACTTATTCCGTTTTTTTTTTCTTTTATCGAGATGGCAATATTGCGAAAGATTTTCAAGTAAAATTTCATTCGTTCGAGGTGTATAGTATTTTTCTTCAATTAAAGACAACATCCTTAAAATTCGGCCGTGTTCGATTTTTCGTATCATAGACCGTTCAAGTAAGAAAACGATTGGCAAAATCTGTCGTCGTTACATAAACAGAAATATTTATCTTGGGTCTGTTAGTCTTTCGATACATTATACAACAATCATCGAGCAAGTGTTACAAGAATAAACGTTAATTTTTCAAGCCTATATATTCTGTTCGGCAACGGGAAAAGAAACGTTGAAATTACCGAAATTCAGCCGACAACATCGAGACGGGCGTTCTTCATCTATGATCTACGATTACACAGATCGCGCCTGTGAAGTCCGTGCCCACCATAACCGCACGCGGCATAAATTATCGTTCAATTCAATCTCCGGTTGCAAGCTGCAAGTTATACACGCATACATGTACATAGGTAGGTGGATTATAGGCACGGGTATAATCGTTCCTGGGCTCAACCCGAGCTCCGCGATACAAAGATTCAGCATTTCACTTGCGTCTATGCTTCGAGTGACTCGCTGCAACGCTATCACAGCGAAGCGAACGAAGCGAACGAAGCGAACGGAGGCGAGCGAAGTCCCGACGCGTATAAAAGTACAGCCTGTAACGCAGGTGTATAAATTTCTTCTATTCTACGCGGTAGTACAGCAGAGTATCCAACGCTTATACGTGAACAATGATTCTACGTTATTACGCAAATCTTACTGCATCTTGCACAATGCGCTTCTCTGCTACTATAGGATTATGTTGTACCAGCACAGCTGATGGACCGTGAACTCGATGGGAATTTTATTTTTTCCAAGATGTGATTGGATAGCTGGGTTTTACAATTACCGTGTAGCGTGTGTAAAGTTGACGATTTCCGAACGGTGCGGTAAAACGAGGCCGGCGCATGCGCTTGGATTAAATTCCACGTTTTAAACGCTGGTATCTACTTTATTAGCGCGTGCGCAATTCGCGGTAACTTAGTTTTACGCACCGTCAGATAGATCCGTCGCTGCGCGTTTAGGTTAGGTTTCGTAAAGCCGAGTTTGTATCTCTTAACCTATTGATTGCCGTTGATGTAATTCTTTTGAATTAATGTTATATTACGTGCGATTGCTGCTCAAATGAAACTTTTCTTCACAGGAGTTGAAAAATATATCTGATGTATTCTATCACTCGTGTAGCGACGGAAGCGCTCGCCTGTTTGTTCGTGATTCAAACTTCAGACTCGTCGGAAATCGTACGCTTTCCGCACTTGTAATGCAATTTACTATTACTATGCCGCGGTTGTTGTGTATTTTTATTTACTGATATTACTAAGACTGTAACTGCTGCATTCAGAGTTATTGCCAGGATAACAATTCGTAAATCTTTTCGTGTATCGATTCTGCGCTTGAAGAAGTTCCTTGCTCGAAAATTGATAATTTACGTTGATTTTATTGCGACATAGTCGTACATCGAGTATTTATCAAATTATTGTGTTCCCAAGCTACGAGGATTGGTTTGATAAAGTTATCTATGCTTTGTCGCTAATCGTTTCAAAATTGTTAGAAATCTAATAGATTCGTTGGATTCCATTTCACGATGGCTGATTTTATTTAGAAGACTATTTTTACAACGTCGTTGTAACATTTTTTTTTTCATCATCTTGGCGACGTCAATGTTTATTTTTAAAAATGCACAACGATAACTTTTTGTTCAATGTTTGAAACTAGTTTCCGATGTTGAACTCTTTGTTGTAACTTGTACAATCAAACGTCAATTTCTTTTTCGTCTCTTTGTAATCTGGTGTTTATGAGATTCTATTTTATTAAAAAAATTCAGTCCAATGTTGACCAAAATTCGTTTTATAATCGGTTTGTATAACAATTTTCCAAAAAATTCCGCCACCGATCAAAAACGATTAGTAAAATGTTAGTCAGGGTAATTACATGCAAACTATTATAAAGAATCGTTTGAACTTGTTTTTTTCTTTTCTCCAAAACCTCAGACAGTTCAACGATAAAAGTAGCTTTACTCTTGTCTTGATAACGAGGATCAATACACATCGTGGGTGACTTTAACGCTCGTAGAAACAGGCGAGAGATACCGCTTGTAGTGATCTTGGAAATGCAACAACGATCGTAATAACGTTTTTCCAAATTCTTAACCACACTTTTTCCGATTTGAATTCACTCGAAATTTCATACCATACGAGTCAATTTTCCGCCACGCAATTTCTTTGTCCATGACGATTAAGGAAAAATTGTCTAAACACCACTCGTTGACAAATCTGACTTGCGAATATCGAGTCGATCTTCATGGATGCAGGTTCAAGTTTAATCGGTGATTGATAATTTGTTGCTTCTCCGGGGGGCAAAAAAGCTTGCTAAAAAGGTACATTTACCAGTGCTGTGGGATAAATCGGCAGTATCGATAGATCCTTTTTTCAATCAATCGATCAAAAGAAGTTGCCAACCGGTACAGTAATCGACCCGTTCGAATAATCGGTTAATTGGAAAAACGATCGATCGAAAAAAAGTCGATTAATCGCAGGGAACTAATTTTTATACAAATTACCATTCCGCGTTCGCTTCCTTCGACCCAATCAATCACCCCGCATCAAAGATCGATCCGATCAATTCGACTTCGCGTCTTTAAAACGCGCGGAATGAAAAGCTGGGCGACACGCGTGCCGCGATGTAAACCCATGCATAATGCATGCCTGCATCTCGGACCGCTTCCGATTGCTGCACAGCGGTGAGAATAATCTAGCGGTATTGCTATATAGGATAATTAAGACTTGGGAGGCAAACGTCGAGACGCATCGTCGCTTCACCTCGCATGGCTTGCACAGGTGCAACAGCGCCTTCGAAACCGCCACCGATCGGACGCAGTCTCTGGTTAATGAATTGCCGTCACTGGCAACATACGCCAAGAAATCGGGTCATCCGATGCGAGCCTATGGGTTAGCTTTATAAACGCGGGGTGTCGACGACTCGTGTGTTCCACACCCACGATATATCTCAGAACGCACACACACACGCACGCAACTGAAAAACACGTCCCACACACCCCAAGACGCGATTCAATTTAACAAACGGCGAACCTTCGGGCAATAACTAATAACTTCACTTCACGTCGTAAAACCACACGTGAGACCGGCTCGATCAACGGCCACGGTTTAACCTGAGCGCAAGTTACATGGGTATAATATGGTATACCTGTGATATACATATATATATATATATGTATATATACATACGTGTATTACGGTATGCCCGGTGAACCTACGTCGGCACCCTCGACAGGCGATCCTAAAGTTGCCCTCAGGCTGACACCTGATTTTCACACTTGTGATTTTTCAGCCAAAAAAGGATCGCTTTGTTTTTCTTTTCTGTTTTTTTTTTTTTTTTTCTTCACATACCGCGTGGAGGAAAGAACGACGATCTCGGATATTGCGCTGAACAGACTTATCGGACATTCGATTGTGAATAGCTGGTTTTTTTTTTTTCTAAGCGGATTATTGTTTGACACTTTTTTTTATCCCAACGGTCGAAAGAAATTAGCTATTTTTCCAAGTCCAGCAGGTCGAGTTTCATTGCTGGTGTTTGGTTTTCTCATTTTTAATAATATTTCAACGTTACCTACGTCATGAGGTTTCATATTTTATTTATTTTTATTTTTTATTCTTATGAGGATCACCTCTATAAAACTTTGACGCCTTTCGTACTCGAAACAATATAACTATGATCAGGAATCAGAGTAGAAGATGATACCATTGAAATTGAAGATGATAATTTACGAACCAGAAGATTGGTATTTTTTCTCATATTTCTGCAGGTTTTGTTAGTTTTAGAATTCTCTTGAGCCAAAATATATCAGGTCTGGAACGTAAACGTAAATTTTTCATTTCCAAATATAAAGATAGTACGTGCCTGTCGGCAATTGAATTCAAACTATCCTGACGCAACGATAACATCTGATCTTCGGATTTGCCATTAAATTCGAATCTTACTCATTGTCTATTTTTTTAACCCTGACACGAGACTTGGATGAAGAACAAAAATCGCCTGGCACATACGTAAATCAGCGTTTTGAATCAAGAAATTCAACGTTAAGAACAAGGTGTTCTTTCATTTTTTGTTACAGTTCGACGTAAATTTTAATCCGTCAGTTAAATTGCCAGATTTATTATACATAGGCGTTTCAAAAACGTATACAGTGGATTTGTACGAAGTTTGTCACTCGTTGGTGTAATTCGATCTAGCCACAGCCGTAAATTTTTCACTCGCGTATCATCGCCCGACAAATCGCACTGGAAAACTACCGCAGTATTTCTACAGTTTACGATCACTGTCCTCTGACGAAGTATACAGCTCGTACAAAACGGCGAATGTGAAAACTAACGAAGACAGCGAATACCATCGACTCACTATTGAACAGTGTCGAAACCTGTACCAAACTTGAAGTAATTCGTAGTTGAATTGCAGTACGCAATTACTAATTGAAAAACGAGCGTGAAATACGAAGCCGATTTTACTGCGAACCGTTGGCGTTTTCGGTGAACAAGATGATGAAGAAGAACTGGGAAAGACACCGAAGAAGACGAATGTAGCGGGTGTCTAGCATGCGCATGTCCTGTTTCTGTCCCGGGGAGTCGTCGAGCACGTCTATATGGTCCTGGACTTATTGCCGCTGGCGCATGCGTCCCGGGGAATTTTGCTCTGCTTCCTCCGCCTCGAAGGGTTGGGAGGATTTCGATTGAAAACGTCGCGCGCCGACGGAAAGAAGTAGCCATAACTACAAATTACATCGTTACACGGGTATTAAGCGACGCGCCGTGCGGTCAGTCAGTCGTTTTGCAACCCATTCTCCATGTGGGTGCAACGTCACTGATTCCGAGCAGTAAGTGCAGTTCGGATACTGTTACATCGTTCGCACTCGATCGGCATTACGGACCTTCCACGAGTGTTTGTACGTATTATTGGCCCGTCGTTGAAGTTTTAACGCGTCGTTTGTTGCTCATTATTGAGAAATCGATGCGGAGACCGCAAATATCGACCTAACTGTCGGATGCCTATTTCGAACGCAAGTTCATCGTTTTAGAATTCATTGCGAACGGTGAGAGAAGTGTGGGGTCATTTTGTCTCGATGATGGAATTCAACTGGCGGAAGTTGAAAATTACCGATAGATCGTTTGTTGCATCGAACATCGGTGTGGACGATAAGTAGGAGCTCAAGTTATCAAGCAATCGCGGTAACTCCGCGTCATAAACGTTCCACATCCGATTAGTCATACGATTTGGCGAGAATTCACTGTACTTAACGTATGAACAAAGGACGCGGATTATCACTTCGGTACGTGTTTCTCTTGGTAAGCCGTTAAGCGGTTGAGCTTCGTTTTCTAAAGTTGAAAATCTATGAGAGAGTATTAATCATTCTTTCCTGCATCGGCCAATTTGTTTGCGATGAGAAACGGGCCGATAAATTTAACGCACCGGTAAAATATGAGGGGAAAAAAGTAATTGGGTAGCGTGTAAGGAAGGCGCGAATAAGACTACATTATAAGTCCAAGTAAATCTGCTGAGAGGGGGGGGAGAGAGAACGATTATTACGGCAGTATAGGTATATTTATATGATTCTAATGAGAAGTTGATTTAATTTTAATAGGTCATGTTTATTATAATGGCAAACCGGGATGCAGTAGTTACGGGCTACGGTTACGGTACATTCGCGTATGGTACGCCTGTCGCAAACTGATTTGCGTCGAGGTGGCTATGGCTGACTTGCTGGATGGCTGTAACCGTTTCGCTTCTTGCTCAGCACTGTGCCGGTACCAGGACGAGGGGCGCGCTTGGCGACCCATTAGTTTGCCGATTAGGATCAATGTCCTTGGCAACTCGATGCATTATACTCGCTCGAGTCATGGACTACTCGGTAGGTATAACAGATGGATAAATATAACTCGTTGCAATTCCTGCAACGGTGACTTTCGTTCGCGCTGCATGATCGAGCACCGAAGTGTAATTAACTCTTTCTGGATCCCGATTAATCGAGGTGAGCATTTGGTTTCGGCGACGAGTGTCTCGGAGATGAATTCTGATAGACGAATTACTTGGAGATGGTGGTAAGCGGCAAGGACCACGCGAGAGGCTGTATATTGTGCACAACGTTGATTCGGAAACACGATCCGATCGGAGAAGCCGGCTGGTTAGTGATTGCCGTGGCTATAATAACGAGAGAAGATAGCCTGCCTGGATGGCTGGCTGGCTGGCCGGCTGGCTTGAATCTCCATTATATTCCGCGTAGATAGGTAACCACTAACGGGACGTGACGTTAATGAATTTTTTTTTCTTATTTTATATTTCTCATCCTCTTATACGCCTCTCCTGAGTATCAGTGGTGGTGGTAGGTGGTATACAGGTGGGTATTGTAAGCGTTGCGCTGGAAGTAGAAGTAGAAGAGGAAGACTCCACGCGCAGGACAAGTTCATTATTTTTAGAACTGACGTTTGCCCATCGATTCCTCGTACCCGACGAACACAAAGACGCGTCTATACACGCTTCCGAGATGCCACATTGGTGCTTTCGTGATACTTAAAGTCGTAAGAGCAGTCTAAGGAAGGGACCGTAAAACGACCGGTCCAATCGTCACTACGGTAGCAAAGATAGGAAATGCGAGAAGTTTATTGTGATTAAAAAATAAACCGAGAAGTTACGAGAGACGTTCTTCTTGCCTGAAAAGCATCTGGTGCGATGGTAAGAAAAAGAAGAAGAAGAAGAAGAACCCAGACGTCATTATGACGTATATTTGCAGGTCGACGTTCGCGGTGAAAGTACAAAAATTTTTCATCCCGAGTAAGGGTGCTATGACGAATTCTTTGCACCAGCGGTATCCTTTGGAAGATGCTCCAGTGTCATGTGGGAAGATGAAGAATCCAGAGGTGTTAGGGTTAGAAATGATGAGGGATTCGAATACCCCGGTAGTGTGTGAACTCTGTGGGGGTTAAAACACTGGTCGAAAGAAAGACAAGATTGTGTAACGGGGATAGAAGTAAGAAGAAGAAGAAGAAGAAGAAGAAGAAGAAGAAGAAGGAGTGTGTAGGAGTAAAGTGAGCGGGCGGTGGGGGGCGAAGAGGTGAGCAGGAAGGAACTCTGGGAGGGAAGCGAGCGGCCGACGCGGTCAGTAACGTTTCGAGTCGAGCGCGTAAAATTAACGACATTGTTATAATTAATTAGCGGCCGTTTCTACGGGGCAACAATATAGAGCCGCGCGGGGTTCGTTAGCGAGATAATTGGTCACAGAGGATGCTTTCGGGCAAGCAGCGTTAATTCTACGTCTCCTTGAGGAGCGCGAGGATACACCATCTAGCACACTCCCCACGTCCACCAACATCGTGGTATTAAAACGCGGGTACACGCATTGCATTACACGGTTTGCGAATGGCGTTGCTCTGCGCTGCGAGCGAAGAATCGCCTTATGGTAGGTGTAGATGTATACCGGGACAATCTGTTGAAACTTGATAATCGACCGCGCATGCGCGAGTTTTATCGGTTGTTCGCGCAGGCTGGCCATCCCGAGTTTTCAGCTGTCAAACTGTTTCTGACGGCGATGCAGTTGATACGAATTTTCGAGGTTAGAATCTTGAATAATTGAGGTCGTGACTCGGAGAGGTTTAGGAAAGCATTTGTTATCGGGTCGGAAAGTTGATTCTTTAAAGAACGGTCGGAACTTAATGCTTACGCTCTTTGAAAATTCAAACGTTCACATTTTGCGTACGTTGGCTCGTCTGCATCGCAGACAAAAATATCGCTGCGGGAAGATTTCGCCGACCAATGAGATTGAATCATTTGGCGCACGCGCTGTTGATTTTCAAGTTTCAAGAGATTGTCCCGGTATGTATAATACATACTACGGGTACAAGACATCGGTGTGAAAAGTCACCTGGCAGCAGAGCCAGCGGCGAGCCGTCGACTTGACAATAATTAATTTCGGTGCCAACGTTCAATGCAAACGTGATAATGTATGGAGGATGATACCGCTGATGTACCTGAGTGAAAAAGTGACGGAGTGGAAGGTACCTTCCTACCTACCTACCTACCTACCTAACAACGTATGCACGTCTAAGGAGGATTTCTCCGATGTGCCGTCTCGTAGTTAGAAATGAGATTAATAAGGATTAGCAAAGACGAAATAATACAATATGATCTCATTAGCGCGATTAGCCTGCGGGCATGGATGTCTGGCTTCTTCGTTTGGAGTGGGGCAAGACGTAAGTCTCACTAAGTAAGTATAAGACTCGCTGGGGAATAAGAGACCGAGAGAAGCCCCGTAGAGTATCTCAGACCGCAATTCGAGAATTGAATTTCCTACGCCGTAGCGTATAACCAACACGGTGTCCGTGTGGCATCCTCTGGATTCCCCTTCCGCCGTCTCGTTTCACCAGTCAAACGTCTCGCCATATTTATGCAGAACTTTAACCTCTTCGGTGCAGCGTGTCAATTGCCTTACTCCATCGGCAATGTCGCGAGCGGTACATATTTTTTTTTTTTTTTTTATTTCTTCTACCAGACATATCGCAACGCCGTATAACCGCTCCGTTTCAACGACGAGGAGAGCTCGTACAACGGATAAGATACTTATCTCGAGACGACCGCGAGTCGGTGTATCCGGGGACGTGTAAATGTATAATCCAGGACAAATAATATCCCGTGTCTTAAGCACTAGTTTACCTGGGCCACGTAATTACTATGATCGAGCCAGCGGACATTCTTAAGCAACGCTGCTGCTCTGGCTGCTCGGCAACGTTCGCCTCTTTGTCCGTTGGTTCCTAATAAGAACAGGCGGACAGAATTCTTTGGGAAACGTGCTTTACGGTGTACCCTCGATTTGTTGTCGCACAACTCATGGGAGAAAAGCGATACATTTTTGTACGCGGATCGGGATTCATCCGCAGACGAATGAATGTCGGACGTACGGTTTACTTCGATCGAGATATCGGTTTTCCTCTTTCATCCCTCCTGCGATGCCGGAGACACGGGTACAGGACCTGGACCAGGTTTCGAATCGAATCTGGGGGGGGGGGGGGGGGGTCGCTACGAGAAAGGCGTAATAACAGGTTAGGGCTGAACCAGCGTGTGAAACAAAGCACCGCTTTATGCGGCTCGCGTTCAGGATCATTTCCGAGACCGTCCAACAGGTACGGGGTAGAGCAGCGAGCTCTTCGCAGGACCGCCAGGACAGCTCTCGAGGACCCCGGGACGGGACGCCGGACGGGTTGGGCGGTACCCTTGCAAGGAGTATCAACTGGCTATCCTCATACTTCATCTAAAAACCCGGATCGTAGGCTCGTAATAAAAAGAGGACGTTGTATATGGAGCTCGGTTAGTGATAATTATAGTACATCGAGACGTCTCGACTAACATCGGAGAGCCTCGGTGGTCTGAAATGATCAAATCCGTGATTCGTGGCGAGGCTACAGAGGCGCGACGTTGGTATTATTTCACGATGTGCTATAAACTAGAGAACAAATCGGGGTTGCTGGCGTTAATTTTTCACCGTCAATGAGAAGAGAAAACTTTGAAGGATCTACGTAGGAGGTGTTACAATTTTCAGTCTTCCGTAAGGTCGATTAATCATCGACGCTCAGACGATTCGTCAAGATACTTAATTGGAAGTATTTGGCGAGCAATACCGATACAGTAGGTATAACGCGTAACGACATCTCTTTGATTTCTAGAAGTGGGTATTCCTAGTTTCGAAAGCAACGCACGTGGATACCAATGACGAAATGCGAAACATCGACGAAAGGATCTTGAAAACCTTGATCCGATACGCGCGGAGTAATTTTTATGACCTAAACCGAGAGACGGATATCAAGATACAAAAGTGTACCAGTACCTACGAAATTGGAAGAGATAGGATCCGCTCTAAATCAAAACGGTTCGTAAAGAGCTTGGCGTGATTGTACTCGGTTAAAAGTGGAGGACTATTGGTTCGGGTAAATTGCTTTTGAGCTGATCATTGTCGGTGTAAATGTCCGGCGAAGGGTTTCGGGTGTAGCCGGCTGCTGCTCGTTCGTATCTGCACGGATAGCGGTGAAGTCGTGTTGGGATTAGAGTACGTCGAAGAGGAGGTCCCAGGATTCTGTAATCGGTAGATTAATGTCCGCCGCTCTAGGTGCCCTCAGCAACTGGCAAACTCGCGCCGGATCGCATATCGCACTGCAGGAGTCAACCGGACCTTGTACCGCCGTTATGGAAACCTTATTCGGAACCTTTGCCGGACCCGACCGGACCCGCTGGAGACCGCCCTCCGAGATCGAAAGCTCTGTTCTAGTTCTCGGGCTGTTCACGGCTTCCAGATTCATTCCGGCAGCTTGCTTCGGCTGTATAATACACGTCTGATTTAGTGCCGTTGGCTCGGCGGAAACCGAACCATTTTTATTACGACCTCAAACCTGGACTCGACTTATCAACGTCTCGATTGCTCGTTACCTTGCGGCTCCATTGTGAGAGCAGTTCGGTTTCTGAGACCAGACACGAAAGTGGATTTGGAATGGTTCTACTTCGTGGATACGTCAAAGTATGTTCAGCACTTTTGACCACTTGAACTTTGAATGTTTTCTTGAAATCTCGCGAATGCTCGAGTCTGTACTTTTCCGAAACGAGGAAGCTACCAAACTCCGTAAAAGGTGCAGGACGGTAAAGAATCACGACTTCATCTATACTGCTGAAAAAATTGCACTGCTTTGACCGTTGAAGCGGTTGAGAATAAACAGTGGCGAAATACGCCAACACGAGTAACCATTGGTACCTAAAGTAGCCAAAGTTTTTCACACGGTCAAGCCGCGAGGTTCCGAGGCCAATAAATCTCGAATAAAACGCGTCGATTCGACGGAGTTATGGCTTGAGTCGGTACGAGGTAGTACAGGGGTGACTGTAAGTATAGAGGGTCGCCTTAATGACAAGTCGAAATATTTTGATTAATGACCCGGCGCAGCGAGCCGTGTGGCAGACGGGCCCAGTTCCCGGTTCCCGGTTCCCGGTTCCTTCCTCCATTCACCGTATTGTGCGGTGTCTTATACCTAAGCTCAAGGTATCCCAAGCGAGGTCCGAGGCTCGGTGGTCATCTTGCATAACGGCCCGATTCCAGAACCGGCCACCCTTTTAACTTTTTGTCCCCGACCCCTAAATCCGATCTTTATACGTACGCCACCGACCGAGGAGTAGAGCCGCTGCCGCAACGCTTATTATACAAACAAATCCAACCGAAGTGGGCAAATAACCGGGATTTTCATGCCGAAGAATGACCCTTGGCTAAAAGTGCCCATGGGAAAAGTGAAACGGCGCTGTTGTACTTGCTCCGTGTCTCAGAAAACTGGTCTTGATACTACTTGGGTAAGTTTCTCGATCGGTTCGGTTGGGAATTTTTTTTACGCTCCTTTCGTACTCACGGATCAATAATTTTTCAGTTTTACTACACCGGTGTCGGGCCAACAATGACGACGATCGTAATCACGATGCGATAAATTTCTACACGGCTTCTTCTTCGCACAATGGACGAGACTGAGGATAAGGGGATACTCGAAGACTGTTGAAACGGTCGATTTCAATTTGTACACCGCGTTTTATACCCACTTGGGGTTACTAATTTATGGACGGTTTTCTACAGTTTCGGTATAATTGCACCATTCGTACCTCGGGTCCGAAAACTCCCTCGGGGATATTCGGAGTACCGAGTTTCGAGGAGTATTGTAACGATTCCGCGGCAGAGAGTCGCGAACGAACAAATCGAAACATTCTTTTCACCACACTTCGATGGAAGGTTCGTTTTTCTCGCAGGAGTCAACCTTCTCCCATAAAAAGCAAATATCAAACCACAAAACCAAAAAGGAAACGATTTCCCTCCCTGAATGCTCACTATAGATTGTTTGATTTTCAAATACGGATTACTAGATACACGTTATTATTAATTATATGTTTCGTATACTTTATAGGTATATATATACATATTTATGCCAAAATTAATTCGATTAAATTCACAAGTTTTTACGTAAAATGCCTTCCAACCTCTGATTTAAACACATTCTTCGCTATAAAGTTTGACGTTTTATATTGAACGTCGGTTCCGGTGACGATCACACTGGTTTCGAAATGGCCTACTATCCATCCTGGTTAGGCAACATACTGTTTTATTAATGCAATATCTATCGGATCCAAAATCAAGAGAGCACCAAACATGCGGAAGAATGCAAATTATCAATCAGAAGAGTTTCAGCGTACACTGTAGAGAAATACGGTGTTAAATATAGAAAAATCTCATTTGTTACAGTAACTAGAAAAATTCAGTGAAACGGGTATCGTTAAAAAAAACTGTTTGAATATTGTTGGAATTACGAAAAACGAGGTACACGTAACCATTTTGCGCTATTGTCGATCCTTTTTTCGTTATCGCAACGCAAAATCAGTTTGTGAGGTTTACTCTACTTTTTTAGTTAAACAAGGCTTCAACGTCAATTTATCGTTGCGCGAGCATTAAATTTTCGCAACGATTGCAAGAAAATATAGCAACGGTGCTCGTAATGAGAAAGAATAGTAACGGATACCAGACTTTCCGGTAACAGCTAGAAAACTAATTTTCACTTTCTACCAAGAACTGTATTTTTCGATCGCGGTAAAAAATGAAAATAGTCAAGGACCGAGCGGTAACCGGAACTAAAGATATCTCTCACTGATAGAAGTCCGCACCGTTTTTTTTTTTTTTTATTCATTTTAATACCAAGTGTCAAGGTGTCAAGAATCGAACGATTTACACCGATGATGCTTAATTCGACATTAATCGTTGCGGACTTTTATCGACGCCGTGAATTTTCTGACAGTGTATATTAGACTGGGCCAAAAAAATTGACAATTTTTTTTTTTGAAAAATATATTGAGAATATCATTCAGTATGGCAAAAAAAAAATTTCATGAAATTTTAAGCCCTTCATAATAACTTTAAGAGGTCTATCATCGCTATTTTTGATTTTTAGTAATAATTTGATGTTTTACGTCAGAACTGTCGAAATATTGAAGTGAAAAAATTTATGTTCACTTATCCCTTTATAAAATTAAATTCCCTACAAAAAAGGTCTGATTATAGATTTTTGTCAGACAAGCCGTTTCCGAGTAATTAAGCTTAATATATTGATATAATTTCTCGATTAATTCTCGAGAAATTCTCGAGAAATTATATCAATTTATTAAGTTTAATTACTCGGAAACGGCCTGTCTGACAAAAATCTATAATCAGACCTTTTTTGTAGGGAATTTAATGTTATAAAGGAATGAGTAAACATAAATTTTTTCACTTCAATATTTCGACAGTTCTGACGTAAAACATCAAATTATTACTAAAAATCAAAAATAGCGATGATAGACCTCTTAAAGTTAATATTAAGGGCTTAAAATTTCATGGAATTTTTCTTTTGCCATACTGAATGATATTCTCAATATATTTTTCAAAAAAAAAAAATAGTCAATTTTTTTGGCCCAGTCTAGTGTATGTACGCGTATAGTATATCCCTATGTAGGTGCTTTTCCATAATACACCGATGCGCATCGGTGGCGTGTTGTAGGAACATTTCGACGCTCATTGGCACAACGATGCTGATTGTCGGCGATCACTTTATTACGTAGCCGGATTGATTTTGATGTCAACCGATGTCAAACGATCGCGAATTATCGTCAATTTGTCAAACCGCGGTTGTTCGCGATGCGACCGACTGATTGAGGGGTGGCCCAGATTGTCACCGGGTATACACACAATGTGCGTTACACACTCTCTCTCTCTCTCTCTCTCTCTTTCTCTCTTCGTCCCAACACCCTCCGTATGATATATTTTCACGTACGCGTGTACGTTACGTGGCACTCACGCACCGTGCACACATATGCAGCAGGTTAGCAAAGAAGCGACGATGACTCACCGGCGTCTCACATTCCCAATAATTTATCATCACTTGTATGCCATAATCAAAGGCTGCACGCGCTTAGCGTTGAAATACAAAGCTTTTAGTGGATTTCAAACTATGGGACACGTGCTACGAGCTTTCTTATTTTCACGTACTTTGCTACCCTGGTAATATTGAGATTCTTTGTTTCTACGGGATTCGATCGGGCGAAATGTAAATCACGAGTCTAAGATATGAAAAAAAAAAAAAAAAAAAGGATCGAACAACCCGTGGACAAGTAGCCATTATATTCTGTCGACGTTTCGGTGTCGAACAGCACAGAAGCATGAAAAACTTTCTTGCGGGAGAAAAAAAGAAATGAATAAAAAAAAAAAAAAATACACACACGCGCGCATTATCATTCCAAATCGCCCAAAGCTTCTAGCACACTTGACAAAAATCCTCGGAGACTGGCATGGTTTCTTTTTTTTTTTCTTAAATTTTTTATTTTTATTTGTTTATTTTTTGTTTTTGTAATTCCTTTTTATTTCTTCCTTTATTCAAGTACAAGGTACACGCAACGCGATGATTTGTCATGCATACACGAGAGTTGGTTCGTTGCGTCAGCTTAGACAGGCTTCTCTTTTTCCTCGTTTGCATCTCATGCTCTCATCATGCAGCGTGCGTATTACATGCGTACAATGTACATGTATACACACATGTTGTATCCGTACTTGAACACGCGTGACTTAACCGCGTAAAATTTTTTTAAGGATACCATCAGTCGTCAGGATCTAAATACCAACTGGTATCGGAGCGAAAAGGTGAAATCTGCCGGAGTATTCTTATGCGAAAAATTACAAACAATTACGACTCATTGCGCGTCATTGCGGCATTACGCTTTGGGGTGATTAAAAAACTTTTTACGAATCACGACGCGTATGAGCGAAGAAAAAAACTAATTGTGTCGCTTACGTTTGCTCGATCGTAAATTCAAATACTCTGTATTAATTTATTGTAAATCAAATTATATTTCTCTGTTTTGTTTCGAATCGAGATTTAATGTCGTTTGAAAATTATTGTTTTAAATATTTTCTTCTTACGCTTGCGATCTATCGATGAAGAAGATTTGCACAATTGTCCCGGTGTTGTAGAAACGCTGCGACAAATGTCGGTGAATTTCATCCTTTGCAAGTATATATATATATACATATATATATATATATATGTATGTATAATGTAGAAATGTACCGACGACGAATTGACGAGATTTTTATACCATTGTATGACTTCTTTTTTTTTTTTTTGTTTTTTTTTTGTTCATGCGTAATCATTGCATCAGACGTTTCATCACGAATGTTAATAAATACCGCTATACATATACGTACAGGTACACCAATGACCTCATTGGATTTTCGTCGACTCATCATGGACTGCACGAGCAACTTCAACTATAAATATATCACACGAAGCCGTAAGGTGATTCGGAAAAAAATAATTTACCATTTTCCACCGTGGCATACCCTAAAAAATTTTGTTCAAGTCAAAAGAAAGATTCTGTGAAAAGATGAGCGTTCTACGGTACGTGTAAGATCGCGTTCATTTGGTTTTTCACTTTTTCAACACGTTGCAGCATTTCAATTATTACTTCTTTCCTGGCATTTATACTCGACCCGAAGATCACGATCCATAACACAACGATATATCGTCCCGGAATCTTGTTCGCCTGAATTAAAAGTTCGTATCAAATTATAAATATCTTATGAGATTGAATTAATAACGAAAAGGTCGTCAGGATACGCTTCGCAAACATCAATCGGATACTTGATATTTTACAATCGCGGGTCTTCTTTGCGACGTGAATTGATATTGCGATCGATGCCAGTAATGAAAAAAATTCAATTTACTCACGATACTAAGTAAATGTTGAAAAATTGTACAAAAGTGAAAAAAATCAACCGGACGCGATCTTCCACTTAACGTAGAACGATCATTTTTCGCAAAATCATTCTTTCAAGCGCATCGGTGGAAAGTCGCAGATTACGTTTTCGGATAAAAGCCCGGTTACGCACGCCGGGAAAGAAAGGGAGCGAATGAAATTCGTAACGAAAAAAAGAAAAGCTCTGAAAGTAGGCGCATGTATACAACGGGATTGATAGTGAATAATTCGTAGCGTTGAGATCACGGGGGGTTGAGGGCATTAATCACGTCGAACCACGCACTAAATCACTCGTGAGATATAAATTACAACGCCAATCTGGTATCAATAAGGAGTAATTCGGGATAATAGGGCGTGTAAGGATGAAGGGACGGAGCGGCGGAGGAGGAAGAAATAATTCCTGATCTTCCTCTCGCCGAGAGAGAGAGAGAATCTTGGGCAAGTGTGTGCGACCGGCGGTAGATTCCCATTAACAAGGATATCGGTCGATGCCTCCCCGAGTTTGTCTTCTTCCGTCTAAACGCGACTCCGTCCTTTTTCCCGTTCCGTAGTCCCTAATTTTCTGCTCACCGTCGCGACGCGTTTTTCTTCGTTAGGCAGCTGCCGCCAAGCACTTTTCTGTAGCACTCGCACACTCCGAACCACTTCCTCTATACTTCTTGTTACACGCGATAAATAATTCACCGCGTTTTCGCGAACACTACCGATCGGATATATATATATTATACACCTACCTCCATCAATGACGCGCGTATATTCTCGGCTAACTTTGCTGCGTCACTCCCACGCGTAAAATATCGCTTGTTTGTCAAACTGAATACCGAGTCGTGTAGTATTTTTCTTATTGTACGTATACGCTCGTTGTTTCCGAGTGTAAATCGTTGTCGGTATTTAAAAGAAATTAAAAGCGCGGACAATTTATCGACGGATAGACGATTTGGACACTTGAGTTTTGTGACAACGTTTGAAAATTATACCGTCATTTTAAGTATGATTTTACAGTTTTGATACACCGCTCAGTTTTTTTTAAAAATTATTTTCATTGTTATAGGTAGAAAGTGAAAATTAGTTTTCTAGCCGTTACCGGAAAGTATTTTCCTGTAACAAATAAAATTTTTCTCAGTGTATAATAATTGTTTATCACAATACGTTTTACCGAAAGTTAATTATTTTCATTGAATTTGAATCATGGAATTTTTTATCCACGTAAAATAATAAAACTGGATTACGTCAACGGTTCGTTCTAAATATATTTTTGGTACAAAGCGGAATAGAATTTTTTCCCACACAATCGTATTCGAGTAAACGGTAGTTTGTCTCGTAGAAAGATTTCGATTACTTGAAATGTTTTACGCCATCTTCGAATATCCTTCGGAAATAGAATATACGTAATTTCTGCCAAGTAGAAATTAGGAAGCTACAAAAAAAATCTCTCTCTCTCTCGATGTCTTCAGGATTTGATTTTCTTTCCCCCTCGCTCTCGGTTACGACTATTTTTTCTATTCCGTGTTCACTTCTAATTTACTTGTATCACGGCTGATTGCAACGTGCGTAGCTCGTCACTCATAGAGTGATTAATCTCATTGACGACATCGCTGCGGCAGCGGAATTAGTGCGGGATAAGAAGCGGAGATGAGACGGGATGAATAAAATAAGAAGAAGGACGTCGAGCGGGAGGAAAAAGGAAGTGCGCCGGTGATTACATCGTTATTAGACCCTTAACAGATGTAAAAATGTTGAACCTTGCATACCTACCCACCTTAAGCTACCATCCAACCCGACTCGCTCCCAGCGGGTTATTAATGGCGCCTCTTTGTTTTTTTGAGACATGAGTCGTGAACACGCGGTGTATATTCACGCCTTGAATAAATTAATGCACGCCGCATGCAACTTCTCAACCCCCGAACCTTGACGGGTCGAATTAGGTGTCGAGGTGCATTCAAATGCGAATGAGCTCCGGGGCATACATGGCGAAGTGACAAATTGGGGAACAGGTAGAAATTCTACGTCAATTCTGATCCTCGTCCTCGGACTTTTAACCCTATTATTACTACTGCGCGGTGCCGAGAGAATGGTACGAAGAAAAATAAAAGAAAAAGAAAAAAGAAAAAACTGGTCTGGATCTTTAGACGGATATTTACCCTTCTACCCTTTATTTCCCTATCCGGTATTCAGGGTGCGTGTATCGCTATTGTGCAACGAAATCTCGCGGTCGGTTTCTACGGTGTCTGGTGATGAAAAAATTTTTTCATACCTCGACCACATTATCACATAAATAGATAAACGAAGTTTCGTTAGCGTCGATTTTTAATCGATCGTTTTACCGGGTTATCAAACTTTGTCGCAACTTATTTTTGTCAATCGATTATTATACGGTTATATTGATTGACGTTTAGGTAGATATAACCGTTTAAAATTTGCGTGATTTTTTTTCTTCCTGTTTTTCGGTTTTTGTTTTTTTTTTTTTGAACTTACGCGTATCTTCGATTCGAGAAAAAAAAAAAAAAAATAAGAAATTATCGAACAACCAGTTTAAAAGGAAGAGTGTAATAAGGGTTGGAAATTTATGATTTACGTGAAATTTATCGATCACATTTCTTTAGCACATTATCATTACCTCGATGATCATTATTCGGTGAATTTTTTAGGTGATGTGACACGTTGAAGTGAAAATTTCTAGTTTCCTTTTTTTTTTTTAATTTTTTTACGAATCTTTCCTTAAAATGTTTTCTTTGACAGATTCTTTACCGCGGTCCGGCTACACGAGTTCTGAAAAGAAAAGACCGCTTGTTCCGGTGCTACTCAAGCAGAGAATAAAGAACTTGGTTGATATGCTGCAGTTATCTGCATCAAGTATAAAGATTTGGCCGATTTTTTCGATAAAAAATGATATCATTGAGCGTTAATCAATGCAACAGAGATACTCGAACTAACCGTGAAACCTGAACTCTCCGAGTCGTTTGCTATTTTAGAGATTGCGGATAAAATATTGTAAAACAAATATTGCCCGAAATTAAATATAATTGTTCACAATTATCAGGCAGCGCGCATTTGGGGAGAAACAATTTTACGCTTGTTTCAGAATGTTTTTCATATTGTATGTAACCGAATTGGAAACATGTTTTTAGGTGTAAACGATACGAGGAATTGATCGTGACTTTGCACAGATCTTACAATAACCACGTCGCGAGATTTGTCAATCGAATTTAAATCTGAACGAAGCAGCTAATCGAAGATATTTTCAAAAACGTAACAACTGCAACGGCGAACGTTTGGCGAGCCTGTTAAAGCGGAGCTTCAACGTACAAGGAATGTTGAAAAATTTTCGCGCCGTGATTACAAGCTAATGACACTAAAATTTTCCGTTTCATCGAGTAATTTCGTTTCGGCGATAAAAGGTGTGAGTAAAAATATACCGTGAAAAAAAAAAGAGGCGTCGTGGATTTACATAGAATATTTTTTGGTACCAATATTTAAGAATGTTATCATCCGACGTTCAAGTTCGAAATTGAGTACAAAAATTGGGTGTAAAGAAGGGAAAACTTGATACACAGAATTTAAAAATGGCGAAAGTCGAAGTACGGAGAGGTATAAGATTAGAATGGTGGAAACGTAGAACGCCAAACCGTCGAATAGAATCGTCACAATTCCTACGGATAACACACATTTTGTCTTTCGGTACTTCGACTTGCCACACATTAAATTTTCCGTACTCGAACTTTCCGCATTTCTAATTTCTACGATCGTAAGATTTTCGCGTCGGTGAAAATTCCATTCCAATCGTGTTGAATCCCAGTTTTTTTGTTTTTTTTTCACCCCCGCCAGAGAGTCCGTTTGACAAACAGTCGAAACCGGGCTGCTCGCTGGTTCGCCGTCGGTAAATTATCCGTCCGCACATCGTGTAATGATGAAAAAAAAAAAAGAAACAAATCGTCTACAACGCATCGAACTCACCCTCGCAGGTGAATTGTCCGTAATGTTTGCCGCTGCTCTTGTCCCCGCAAACGACGCACTCTATATTCGGCGATTTGTCGGTCTGCGAGCTTCCGGACTGCGAGCTGTTCGCCTGACTTCCGGGGGTGGTGCTGGGCGGCAGTGGATCCCTGGGGGTGAGAACGCTACCGACGGGAACGAGGGCCGTTATGTCCTCCGGGGTTGCGGACGGGGTCAGGTGCGTTGGCGGCATCGGCGGGGGGGGCCCCACCTGCAGGGGCCCCCCGCCTATAGAGGCCCCGGGATCCCGCGAGGCCCACGAGGGCGGCGGGGCGACCAACGCCATAGAGGCGGAGGTCCCTCGCGATGAGAAACCCAGCTCCAACGTGGTAAACTCGGTATGTGGAGGTACTCGCGCAGGAAAAAGGGTCGCCGTCGCGGGCGGGTACGCCACCCCGGCCGTCGCCAGGGCGTCCGCGCCTCCCGACCCCCCTCGAACCACCCTGAAGAATTCGAGGCTACGATCGATGAAAACTGCGCTTCCCGCACCCCGCGATCGAGGGTATCGATCGGCCTCTTCCCTTGCGATCCTTGCGCTTTTACGAAAGTTCCCTCGACCTTCTTATCACCCAGGGGGGTGGGGGATGTTTTTTTTTTTTTTTTTTTTTATTTTTCCTCGTTACTTTACAAGTCGATGAAATATCTTAAACACTTTTTCCACGATACGATTCGAGGAACAAACAAACACTGCAATTGAAAACCGAACCGCAACGTTCGAGTACCTAAATCAAATTTTCCATCACACACGATGCACTTTTTTTTTTTTTCTCTTGCTTTCTTTCTTCTCTCTTATTCTTCTTCCACCGCGATTCCGAACGTTTCGTACAAACCTCGTGTACACATAGGCGAAATCACTTGGGACACTTTTGCTTTTTTTTTTTTTTTTTTTTTTTAGTTTTTTTCTTTACTCCGCAACGCGTTTCGTTCACACCGTGTATCGATGTTTCACCAGAGATCTCTCTGTCCGCGGGTGCGTGTATATCGGTTTTTGCAGACGCGAATTTCTTACCGCGCGTTGACGTGTTTCTTTTTTCGCATGTCTCCGAAAACTCGACGATTATTTAACACAGACGCGGATCGTGGAGGATGTAATAATGAACGAAACGGGAATCACGACCGGTCGAACTTTCTCGGACGATTATTACGACAGGTTGGAGGTGACACTGATTTAACGTGGTATTATTTGCGCGGGAGTGTTCAAAACGACGGCCTGTCGCTTGTCACAGAGACAACTCCACGTGTTTCCCGGGTTTATTTATCGTGAATGTCACGCGCGCAGGACAGGTTTCGTTAAAAACCAAGGACACGAGCGGTAACGCGGATGGTACGTTTAACGTTTATTAGCGTGTAAAACGGTGAAAAACAAAACACCAAAGGTTACAGGTGACGCGCGTAGTTTGATTGTACTGTTAAACGTGAACGGCATCGCTCGTTCTTGCCGCGTGTATAAAATTTTCACCGCCGATCGCTTTCGCTGCAGGATCGCAAAAAAAAGTGAAAGAAAATTTAACGAGCGGAGAGACGGGTGGATAAGAAAAGAAAAGAAAAAACAAAAGAAAACAATCGAACGACTATTTTGTTAAAACTCTAAAACTCGAAGAAATCTTCGATAAATTTGAAAAGTGGAAAAAACGAAAAAAAAAAAGAAGAAGCGAGAAAGAAACTAGCAAAGACAAATCTGCGAAAAACACACTTGGCATTACGGCGCTGAGGCGAGTAAAAAAAAAAAAAAAAGAAATGTTGAATTATTGAGAAAAAAAGAAAATACACGAATTTAAGGAAAAACGCACCGCGCACACTGTTTTTTAGCTGTTTATTTTATACATCGATACGTTTACTCGCGATCCGGCAAACGTTGGTTACTTTCTACGATCGCGTCGACGTCAAGGATACGGTCGGAGTATGTACAAGAGGTCCTTTTCAAAGGGATGTCACCCTTAATGCGGGGACGCGGCCGGTTAATAGCCCTCGGTCCGTCTCTGTCTTGAGAGGCTTTAAGAAAACAACCGGGACCTCGAGGACGACTATTCTTGTGGCCGACCAAAGACCGACTGCCGTCACCGGCGACCCCTGACACCGACCTGGCCCCCCCACCACCCGTAACCCTCGCAGGTTTCTCGCGGCACAACCGGTTTCCATGACGACCGAAGGTGGGGTCGAATCTCGGTCTCGCCCCGAGCCAACTCTCATTGGCTCCGACCCTGCCCTACCCTTACCACCGGCGATGCCCGCGATACCCACTTCACTTCACTTCCTACGAATCGACAACGCCGACCCGCGCTGCTCCCTGCAACCTCCGCTCCGCTCCGAACGCGGCTCGTTTCTCTTCCAACCTCGTCGAGGGGACTCTTCCTCGGGTCCCGACGCTACCCCCGGGGTCACCTTGCGTCGTTACGCGTTCGTTTCGACCGGGCGCGAGTCAAAATTGAGACTAGGGACTCTCCTCGGTGCGCCGCCGAGGAGGATTTCATTTTTTACGGTAACTGGGATAATTCGGTGAGACGGGTATCGTTGTAAAATACTGTTTGGATATTGCTGCGAAATCAGTTTCCGAGGTTTACTCGACTTTTTTTGTAGCTAAGCGAGGCTTTGACGTCGATTTATCGTTGCACGAGCGTTAAAATATAGCAACAGCGATCGTGGTGAGAAACAGTAGCAACGGGTACCAGACTTTCCGGTAACGCGTAGAAAACTGAGTTTCGTTTTCTACCTGGAACTATATTTTTTTTAATATACAATAAAACGGGATCGGGGCTCGAAACTTGGAAGGTTCGATGTTTGGAATGGAAAATAAAATAACGAATGATTAATTTGTCGAAAATGAAAATTTTATCGGAATAAAAGAACTTTGCTCAGTGTTAAGAATAGTTAAACGAAGACTGGCGATAACTAACCTAACCTAACCTAACCTTACCTAACCTAAATCTAACCTAACCTCTGTCTGTAAGAGATTAGTCAGCGTTCTCGTAAGTGTGTCATCCCGTTCCGACTTGGCTTAGAAATATCGTTATAACTGAAAAACTTTTGATACGGTTGTAACAAAGTATAACGTAAAATCAGGCTAGACGTTGTAGCTGTTTATTGAAAAAATCAGAATAAAAATCGGTTCGGTAGTTCTGGAGTTTTGAGGTAACATTGAACGTCGGAAAGACTTATCGAGTTTTATTACCTAACAGTGCGGAGAAGAAGAGATGAGAAAATGGTACTTATGGTCGCTTTGGCTTTCCTCCGCAATTACCGCCACGTTCTTTTTCTCTGGTTTACCTTTAGTGCGGTTTTTTTTTTTTAACCGCTAATTCAGAGGCGGAGCGTAACAATTGTACCGTCGAGTATATATATATATGTATACAGGCGTGTTGTGACTTATCGCGAAGACCGCGTCACGTAAACTTCCATAAAGCGTACAGGCGTTTAACGAAAGATATATATATACAACGTTCTCGCAAGGAGGAAGTGATATATATATATGTATATATAGACATTGTTTTACATTATACCTACCTTGTTATGCGACCGGCGCGTACAAAAAACCGAAAAAACATGCGACCCGAGCGGGTAAATAAGAGTGATTAATGTTTAAGAGAGACGAGTAGACGCGTAGAGTTTTGTAGGTACCAACGATACGGCTCAGATTTAATCTGATAAGACAGTTTTAGTCCCCTCTTCTCCGCCCGAGCGGACTTCACGGCTCGCCTGTAAACGTCGCGCGACGAAACACTCGCGTGGACGCGAAACTCCTCGAGTCCAAGGCGTCACGGACGCGTTATTCTCCTGGAAATATTTGCGCGGCAGCTACTTCACCTTCACTCCGGAGGCCAAAACGTTGTAGCTTACCTCGCGTCGCACGGTCGAAGCCAGGACGAGATGCGCGGGGGTGGTTCGGGGATCAGGTCAGATACGGAGGGCGTCGGCCAATGGCGACGCCGAGTCAAGTAGGGTGCGAAAAATGGGCCGAACCCGCCCCCGGGGTGGGATTCCTGGGGTTGACGGCGACCCGGCCACCGGCCGCGGGTCAGTCGGGTCGCAGCCTTCCGCCCCTCGAGTCTTAGCTCAAGCCCCGTTGCCCCCGGAATTTTTATACGCACGTCCGGGGACGAGGTTCGGTCGATGCGCTTTTTGCCCCGCAGGAGCTTCTTCTTATTTTTATCGCTACGGTATCGCGGTGCGATCGTAACGCACGTACGAATAATCCGCTCTGTCCGTAAATAGGACTTTGAGACGAACCTCTTCGCGGGCGTTCTCGAACGAGATGTTTAAATAGGTACCCTGGCTTCGGTCGCTGTCTTTTAGTCCTCTTCTTGAACCGGTGTCAACTATTTGCCCTTTGACCGAACCTAGCGTTAAAAGTCACCGGTGACGTCGAGGGTCAGATTTGGGCACTGGCCAAACGATTTTCTACTCTCTTCATTTACACTCGCTCAACGATCCTCTATCTGCTACTATTTATAAACACCTTAGTCTGATCTCATTGTATCATTTGCAGATCCACTATACTCTTACATTGCACTTCTGTCGATCGTTATATAGGTATACAGACATTGCTGCAGCGTAGATATATATGTATATACATATATGTATACGTACCAGTTGTGGCCATATTCGTTTGGAGTAGTCGGAGGTTACGTTTGTTCATCTAATACGTAAATAGTTATTTTACAAACAGCAAGGTGTAACGCGTGTTGAAAACATTTGGCAAAGACTTACTCAAAGACGCAATTTAGTTATGAACGGAGTAATCGAAAAGATCGCAGTCAAACTCTGGTAGATACGAAATTTTATCAGGGTAGCCGAAAGTTATGTTGTAACGAGAAATGCCCCGATACAGAATGTTTAACAATCGCGAGACTGAAGTTAGTAACGTTAGTGTAACGAAACATCAGAGAAAAGTTTACAATCATTGTGCAATTTTAGAACGACTCTCAAGAATATGGCTCTTCGAAGTATGAGAGTGTTTTGTTTATCATGGTTTAAGGTGCGAAGTAACGATGTTTCCTGAACATGCATCGTTACAGTAACGTTACTAACTTCAACCTCTTTAAATAATTCTAGGTATAAAGTTGACCGCGTGTTTATCGTTTGCATACTGGATTCAACACTGGATTGTAATGTTAACAGTAGAGGATAATCTTAAACAGCATTCCTTGTATAATATTACGTATGCTGTTGGCTACAAGACTTTAAAACAGTCTCGCACTACGTTGGTCTGAACACGATTGGTACTTCTAATAGGATTTCTTTCGGTATATAACCTAATGAAGCCGATGGTAAGAAAGTCCTGTCAAATGTAACGCTGCATGGATGTTACGTTTTTTTTTCCCCTCCCAGTCTAGGTACCTACGCATCATGTTCGTTGAATTTTGGTAAAAAAAAAAAAAAAAAACTTTGTCGAGGCGAACTCTGTAGACGAAAAATGTGATATTGCCGCCCTAATAATAATAGTCGCGGAGAAGGAGAAGGGGAGGGAGGGTTGCGGTTGCGGCCGACTAACAGCCGCAACTCAGGAGAAATCAGGGGGTAAGTCTGTAGTGGTCGAGGGTGGACGAGGGCGGAGTGGCGGTGAAGGGTGCCGAACAATGCGTTCATTCAATGCGACCCAGATATGATTACCGGAAACCATCCCGTAATTACTTTTTGTACTTCGTCGCCCGTGCCGCCGCGCTTCCACCACTACTGTATTGCTATTCTCACAGCTACCCCGGGGTCTCTACATCCCTTGGTTTCGTGGCCACTTTTTTCACGCATTAAAGCCCACTACTCCCTGACGAGCCACGGTAACTTGAAAATGAAAATTTTTCGCTACCGCACGTTCGCTTGTTCGTAATTGGCTTACGGTCGACTCAACGATCGAAGTTGAAATACGAGCGTTTGCGATTCGTTCGTGATCCACGAACATATTAGGAAATCTCATATGCGCAAACTTGTTTGTCTGATGCACGCAAGCGTTTCGAGGTTATGTTGACTCGGATGCAGCCTCGCTACATTTTCGATGTTTGAGGTCTTCAACGCAATATTGCGTAACCTCGAGATGAATTTCAATTTTTACAGCTGACATCTCGCCCCGACTGAGTTGGCCAGCCTGATTAGCAGACGAAAATTCGGCGCGTATCGGATGAAACTACCAATCCGAGCTCATGATTTCGCGCATGCGCATGCGGGTGCTCAAGTTTTCTCACACCGTAACGGTGCAGTCCGTGGATTTGAGGGGGTTAAGCCAGTTGAGACTTGAAGAAGCGACGAAGTATAAAGCTTCGGGTACCTAATATTCGCAGCGAAACTGTTCTAAGAGCCAGATATTGCTGTCATCCGCCTTCTTAGGAGGAGGTAATCTTGGAGGCACGAAGCTTGCGTCATATATATAACTACATGCGCGCGTGCCTTTACGTGGGTACGTCTTTGATAGGTTTATTACCGAACACGCCATAGCTTGCGGGTAAAAAGAGGAGTGTGCGGAAAATATCAGGAGAGATTTCGCAGCGGTTCTCTGCGCAGTCATAAAAAAATCGTATCGTTTTTCCATCCCGTGGATGAATGAAAAAGGTTTGAATAAATTAAAACTTTCCGCGACGTGTTATGGGAGTACTTGTACGGTGTTTTCCAATCGATTTCAAGCCGAGTTACCGCTCATCTCTACCCCGTAGACTCTAATCCGTTGATTTTTCTTCGACTTATGCAGACGTACCTTAAAGTTTTACGCACGCATATCTTGATCCTCGGCTGCGTTGTTGAAAGCCACTGTTGAGCACGAAGGGCGTGGAGGCCGCGGGTGCCTATATTATGAGTGTGTTCATATTTCCTCTGTTGCCTCTTCCTTCCCTTATCTTCTCCTTTCTCCCGAGTCTCTTTGTTCGCACTCTTTCGACTGTTAATGCCGCGAAATTAACTCCGCAAGAGAGTTTAAGAACCGCGGGCCCCGGGCCATGGCATTGTCCCTGCGGTGGTATTATTTTAACATTATCTCCGTTTCCCCCGGCCACCCACTCCCCCACATCCTCCTCCTTGCTTTTAATTAATTTATTTATTAACCCCGCACACTCGGCTCGATTTATCCCTAGCTACCCTGCCTCGTGTACATATATGTATATATATATATGTTGGTCGAATTCTATGGATTTCGGTTTGTAATGTCGAATTCGGAATCAAAGGTAGGACAAAAAAAAAAAAAAAAAATAAATAAAAATTTCAACCGCGTTATACATCCGAACAATCCTTGCTCCTTGGGGGGGCGTTTTGAATACGAGAAACTAACCGAGTTTGTAACGAATCTAATTAAGCCCTTGGGTTTAGATGGGTTAGTATTTAACTGCCGAGGTTAAGTGCCAGTTTCGTAATATAATTAGAATCTCGGCTTCTGCGGCGGGGCTGAAAGAGCTGCCTTTTTCTCTCAGCGTCTCGGATTTTTATCTCGAAGTTGTTTAACCGTCGGGAAAAATTTCGCGTGGGTCACTTTCGCGGTATTTTTCACAAAAAAGTACTTCGTCACTACGTCGACTCGTATACCAATATAGTTGAAATCCGAACTTGACCGAAGAATCTTCAAATTTTCAAGTCCGTTCAATTATTTTTCTTTTGCGGAATAGAACGTTCGCCTCGACGGGAATAATCGCAAGACTACACGGAGCCGGGGCGATTAGGTAATAAATCGTAAATATCATTCCCGAGATTCATGCGGACGACCGTCGTCGTGCCCGATATTTGCATAGGGGCGGGGGATATCTGACCTTCCGTCTTACAGAAGCCCATTATACCATACACAGTGGCCAGTTGTCCGGCAAGGGTCACCTGTCCCACGATTAGCCCGGGTCAAGATGCCCCGCACACACGGATCGAAAATACCTGCGCAAGGGTGTTTTTACGGTGCGTTGCCGCGCAAGGCCGTACCTACGACGTGAGTTTACGATAAATTAATGGTTTTCGGTCACCCTGCTCCCCTTTTCGCGGGGCAGAGGCCGTCGGCCGGTGCAAAACTCTCACGTGAAAATTCAAATCGGGGCCAAACAGTCGACTGTCTCCTAATTATTTACGGTCACCCGTCGTGCGACGTATTACTATACACAATACGCCGGGTCCCGAGAGGCTCTCGCATTGACGATCCTTACGACAGTGGATCATTTGTATACGCGTAACGTGTCGCTGCAGACGTTAATTTTTAATAGTTTATAAAATCCTTTCGAATCTCGTTCTTTAGGAAGCAACCGCCGTGTTCCAAGTGGATTAGGCTTTGAATGAACAAATTTTTTCCTAAAATGGAAATTGATTTTTTTTCTTATCCTCAAATTATGCTCCGTGACGAGGCGATTCCAACGATATCCGACAAAGCACTATTCCGATGAACGGACGACGAGATATCGCCTTTTCAAGTTATGTAGTCACGCGCTGCGCTCGAGCGCGTTCTGCCCCAGTTACCGCGCTCGAGATTCAAACGCGGATATCTCGGTGTCGAACGGTCAGAATTACGCCTTGTTGGGTATCGTTGGATTCGTCTCGACGCCCTCTGCAACTTGAGATCAACGAAAAGTACGAATTCCGATAACGAACGAAATTCCGAAGCTTGAAATCCTGAAAAAAATCAGTGAGTACCTGGAGTGTTTCGCAACAGGAACCATCCCTCTTTGCTGAAGTTATTTGGAACGTGCGACCCTACAGCATGTATCCAGAAGCTGGGACGTCGAGTTCAGGAGTTTGGCGAGAAGGGGAGCCGCGACGGTCACTCGGCTAATGGTCGAACGTCAAACACTGGGTTCCGATACAGAGCGATCGTTTAACGTTGCAGCAGAATTTGAAAGACTTCGATCCATTAATCTACGGGAGCGCGAGGAATTTCTTCGTGCGTAAACATTACCAAGCCGAGGTGCATTCACGGTTTAACGATCTGCGCCGGCGCTGCTAACTCCGCAAACACCACGAATATACGCACAATTTATCGAATTTGCCAAATTCTCCTCTAAACACCTCATTCTTATTGAAAATTTCAGAACGGTGCACACGCAGCTGACTCCTGATGCTGACGGGGTCCGGAACACGGTCCAGATGCGAGGCCTTGGTTTTTTCATCATTTTTCATCCCCCAATAAGCCGCACGTCGCTGACGTCCACCACCCTCGTGAGAAATCTACCAAATCTTCACACCGACCGAACCGGACGTCCTTGCCAGCATATACGATCAGTTCCGACATCCTCGGTAAGAAGTTTACAGTATTTATTCTACCGTAGCAATACGCGTACAGTGTGGGAAGAAACAGGTAACGGGGCATGGGTGGAACACGCCTAGTTATTTTCCCTGTCCAATAAATTTTATTACACCGTAACTTGTAATTCGCATAAAAAACCTCAACGCGCAGCTGTACTAATCCGTTGATATTCAACAGTTTTATTAGTACTTCGTTGTCCAGTAACGATATGCAAACGAAATTCAGAAGACTCGATGACACTTCGTGCGAAGTGTTTTTCATTGTAGATATCTTGGAACGCCCGTTTGAAAGTTTTTTTTTCTTTTTCTTCTTCTGCTATATATTGGCGAGCTGAGCAAACCACTTCCAAGTTTATTAACCGTGGATCCGGGTTTATCGATACTAGAGAGAAAAATGCCAAACCGATTTATTGATTCTCGAGGTAGCGAGAGTAAAGTTTGAATACCAGAAGTGCCGAAGTATTAAGCGGTAATTAATGAATTGACAAACAGCTCCGTCTTATTTTCAGTTTTAGTATTTCGATGTTTGTTCGAAGCCATGATACGTTGACGTTGTCTCTTGGGAAATCATCTTTGTCATTATATTCGCGATCCAAATTTTACGATCTTGAGGATTTAAGGTCGATTTTCCTCATCCCTTTAAACTGAAAAGCTCTGATTGTGTCCCACACTTGTCCCGCTCTCTCGCTCTCTCTCTCTCTCTCTCTCTACCAGTTTTACCTTGAATTATTTGACAGTTGCGTACCGGCGTGAATTTAAAAAACCGTTTAATATTTGAGCAACGGTTAAATCACCGTGATTATCAATTAGGTACATCAATTATCGATTACTTAATGTTGACTGCAGGTGCTTCATTGTATTACTCGAGATTGTAGGTTGTCGAGTATAACAGCGAGAGGCGACAAGGCACGCGTGTCTTTTAATACCTTTTTTACCCACTGCTGCGGTTGTGTGCCAACTCTCGTGTAAGAGTTACAGGATACAGTTACACGTCAGGCTAGGCATACACGTACTTAAATACGCCCGCTCTTCAAGCTCACTTCTAATATCTAAAGAGCCACTTACGCGTATCACTGTTATGGTAATTTGCCGGGACCGTACGTCCAGGAGAGGTTCTCGAAGAATTAGATAACCGGCACGTGCGTAGGTACCCACTGAAAAAGACGCGTGCGATCATCGCCCAGATGCTTCCTCAACGAAATTCATTATACCAGTTTCAGGCTGTACCTCACGGTACACTGAGAGAAAATTTTAGTTCCGATTGACGCTCAGTCCTTGACTATTTTCATTTTTTAACACTATAGAAAAATGTAGTTCTAGATAGAAAATGAAAATTAGTTTTCCAGCTGTTACCGGAAAGTCGGGTATCCGTTACTATTCTCTCTCATTACGAACACTGTTACTATATTTTCTTGCAACTGTTGCAAAAATTTAATGGTCGTGCAACGATAAATTGACGTTGAAGCCTTGTTTAGCTAAAAAAGTAGAGTAAACCTCAGAAACTGATTTTGCGTTGCAATTACCTAAAAAGGATCGACGATAGCGCAAAATGGTTTCGTGTACCTCGTTTTTCGTAATTCCAACAATATTCAAACAGTTTTTTTAACGATACCTGTTTTACTGAATTTTTCTAGTTACTGTAAGAAATGAAATTTTTTCTCAGTGCACCGTCTCAAATTTTCGGTAAATCATTCGGTGCATTGAAAATCGAACATCTTCTGGAATAATTATCATAATTAAAAGACATCCTCGTATTATAGGTGTGTAATCATCTTTTATACTCTCGGTAAGTTGTACTGTCACATCCTTAGAATGAAGTCAATATTAGTTTAAGCTGTTCACCCCTTGACTCTTGATATTTGAATTAAAAAATAGTCCACAATTGTTTAACTGGATTTGTTTGATTAAAAACAACATTTTTAAACTGCAGTATTCACACGGTAACTTTATAGTCATTGGTACGATTTTCATGGAATTTAGTAGGTACCTCCAAATTCTATTTTGATACGCAGTTTTTGCAGTAGCAAGAACAGTTATAGACCATTTTTCAAATATCAAAGCTTCAAACAAAAATCAAATTAGTTACATAATTTATCCATACGATCGTCGATCATTCGCGCAACTTCCCGTATCAACGGCAGCCGTTCAAAGTCGACTTAAAAATGAAGCGCGAAGGGTGACTGCGAAGGCGTGAAAAATTCTTACAGCTAAAGGACGTCGTCGTCGACGGTTTCTATGTGTGTATATATGTATTATATATATATACGTTGAACCTTGTTGAAGAGCAAAATAGGAAATGGAGAACGGGTTTTTAATCAGCGTAGTAGAGTAACCCGGACAATGGTGCACCCCCCTTGTTTCCTCCGCCCTCTCTGCTTCTTGGATCGCGACGCACGCTCCACGCAGGATCCAAACTTGCCCGTTGCCCGTTGGCAAATATATCTGCATGGAAGCTTCGCCGAAAAATCGAACCTTACCGAGGCAAAGGCTGAGGTTGATCGGGTGGACCGCGGCATATGTCGCGCGGTTGATTGTCTGTGCGACTACGGGTTTCGGATTTCATGTCCGTTCATCTATGTACCTTGTGTACGTAGCGAGGGGTGAAGTTCGATTGAACTCGCGGGTGCCTTGTGGTGCCATGCCTTGTTCTTTGTCGTCGAGTAGAAAGAACCAAGAACGAATCCCTAGGTCTGAAATGCTTTGAGAATTCACGAAAGGAAGTATACGTATCGAGCCACTGGAAGACGAGCTCTCCCAAGATTCCTCAGAGTCGGTGAAAAATTGAAACAAGAAAATTCAACACGTGACATGTGGCATTTAAAATCAGAAATATTTACAAACGAGATCGATTGCACTATTTTAAATTCTCTGGACTTGCGTGTCATTTAATTTATAAGATGTACGTAAAACCCGAGAGTCAGTTTTCGTTTGGAGTATAACGTCGAGTGTAAAATATTCGAATGTATATATAAGCATAGAGAGTGTTGGGAACAGAGTTGCGGTAGTAAATCTGTTGATGCAATCTGAGACACCTGATCGAGTCTACGTTCCTCGGGATATCAAATCAGGGGCAGAGTCAACATCCGGTGACGGGTCAGATAGCGTTGCAATCTTATACTTATCCCGAGAGGTGCGAAGGTATCTGGAAGAGTATCGTCACGTTACCTACCAAGAATCAGAATCGATTAATAGCCAAACGGCTTCCCTGGCATTCGGAGCTTATCTTGACTACAAATGCGTCGTAGGTTGAATAATTATTCACACGAAATTGACGCAAGTTAATGACACTTTAGCGACAGTGACGAGGTGCGAAAGGAGTAGAATGCGATAACAAAGTACAAAGTAAGTCTCATTCCGCTTACCTGCGTTAGTACCGTATTTTTTCTTTATGGCGAATCAGGCATCCTCATTTTCACGATGAACGCTATAACGCAACGATTTGATGTCCGTGTCGTAATTTGACTCGTTAAGAAATCGCCGCGTGCAAATTACCGTCGTTAAATGGGTCCTATATCATCCAAGCGGTGAGACAGTCCGCCTATAGTATATCGCCAAAGATGCGTGATTATAAATAAAACATAAGAGAGCCGCCACTGCTGCAATCTTCGTAATCGTTACCGAACTGATTAAAACTGAAGAATCATCGCGATGGTAGGAAGTTGAGACGATCACGAGGAAGTCTTCAAATCCACGACGCGATTTCAGACGGATGATCTTTAAGGTGCGCTCCTTAACTGCGAGTGATCATCATAACCACCTCGTTCACCACCCGTTGGTTGGTTTAGCTAATAATCGCGATGTACGTAAGCAGCAATTTGTCACCTATGAACGAGGAGGTAGTTCTTGATTATGATTAAAGATGATTACACGATCCGCGAGACCTGCGAATGAAAATGTGGTTAATTGCGTCAGCGGTCATCGTTGCACCGCACTTGGAGGCTTTGATACCTGCCGTGTATGTATCAGGTAAGCGCAACACGGTGCCAAGGATCACTTAAGGACGTCGTTAACACTCCGGTAGCAGCCCTTGGAACGTGATTAAGAAGCATTCGCATCGTCCGCCTTACGTCGGTCATCCCGTTGCCTTTTCTCCCGCTTACCAAGACCCAGCGTGTCTCGGTGCTCAGCTTTCGATGCTCAGTGACCATGCGCAGCAGCGCACCGTGATTAGCGTAACAAAGATGACGGAGGTGATACTCCGGCAGTTCGTGCTTGTCGACACCTTTACTGGTCCATAAACGCGGCCTGACACCGGGGATCATCGTGTTATAAAGCCACGAGTGCAGAGGGTGCACGTCTCGCTCAGTTCGCCGCGCTCGGTGCATTCGAGGTGAAAGATCGCCGGAGATACACACTCGTACGGCATTCATGATCACCTGTACACCCTTTCTCGCTCCTCGTACACGTGCACACAAGCCGATCCCGTCGGAAAAGGGAAGGGAAGAGAAGGGAAGGGTTGGGGGACCGAATGGTCCATCACAGCAGCCACACAACCGGACACAGAACGTGCTCAGCGTCGTCCCTCCGCAACGTCGTGCACGTCGTTCAGTGAATGAACAGCGCAGCCAAAGGGTTATTGAGACAAGGCTAAGGTTAATGGTGTTACGTATTTTGCCATCTGTATTATCATGCTAATACCGGAGGCCACGCTTGACGCCACATTTGCATACCTCGCTGATCCTTCCGACGATTTTCGACGACCATCGTTTCGTCCGATGTATCCGTAACAATTGCGTCCCGGGAGATGTTCTCGTTATTGATATACTTACTATCGATTCCACGGTTATTCCATGGGACTTTAACACCACTTTGACATGATTGCTGGGAAAACGTTGTATATCCAAGTAATACACGGTCGACTTGCGTTTGACTTATTGTCGGGTGAAAATTGAGTAAACTAATCGGAGACGGCTGATGAAAAGGGCGCGTATTTGAAGCCAGTCATTGACTAAAGATCAGCAAGATGATCGGGAATCTACGAAGCTTTAAGAAATTTACAGTCTACTCGAACGTAAGTTGACTTGTCGACGGTAAATAATACTCAAGCGAAACTTTGTAATTTCAATAATTATTAGATCTCGTTGATGCTGTTATGTACCTACATCGACTTATCTTAAATTCTGTATAACATTGAGTTCTTTTTTTTTTTTTTAGTTTGTCTTGATCTGGACGTTTTTGACGACGGTCTTTATACCAAAACACAGCTTCGATTTCAGGCTTATTGACAGTCGTTACGACATCTCACAATCGGGCTAATAGTCCGCACCGTCTTGCCGACTTTCTGTCGACTCAAGTCAAGTATTCTTTCATCCGTTGACATACACACCGAGTTCAGTTACCTAGTAATTAATTGATAGTTGACATCTCGACGAGTGTGCCAGCTGGGACCATACATTGATAACGGAGAATGTTTGAGATTTCAGACACGCGTCTCATCTCTGGGTTGATTTTCGAGCTAAACACAGTGACCTCGCTACGAGGTTAGGGTACAGGCAATTCAGCGACCCCTTTGGCTCGTGAAGAGATAGCCGTACGTATGCGAAGAGATAACGGTGCCCGTGCAGAACCCGTGTCAAAGTTGAGCGGCGTCGTCGGTCTGCCGGAGATGTTATCTTGGAAGATGCGTGGCGCTGCAGCGCCGCATGGCATGGCATGGCATGGCTTCGGAACGAAACGTTATCGGAAGAGGGGCAGCTGGGAGGAAGCGCGGGACACGCGTTACGCATTCGAATATTGAATTTCGAAAGCGTGCCCGTGGGGGTAGTTGAGTATTTACCTGCGCTTACGAAATCGGGTAGTGAACTCCAGGAGCGGATCCTCCTTTGACTCCGAGTAGTAATCAGTATCCGCGCCGAGGAGCCGGTCCGGGTCTAATTAAGCTCTAATTACTGGACAGCTTATACACTTCCTAATGGGCAACACGATATCCTACACCGATGGATGGATGGATGGATGGATGGATGGGCGGGTAGATGGACGGATGGACGCTCGGGTCAGCCCCAACGTCGACGGAGATGCTCTTGGGTGCAAAAGGTCCCTTACCCCCTTTGCTCTTACTTCCAAAAGAAGAAACTTCGGCGTGTAAAAACGGCCCGAAGACGTAGGTACCTTTTGCACGGTGGGCATTACCGAAACAGGCGACCCGGTACACCTAGGCTAATCCATTGATACAGCAGTGACTCGTAAATCAGAGGATGAGTCGCACGAGGAACGGGGCAGACGGAGAGACGGACGGATAGATTTTCCGTATTCTTCAGCCGGAGATAAAGCGAGAGAGCTGTGCAGATAGGTGGGGTTGATTCTTTTTTCTTTTCATTTCTTCTCGAGGCAAAAAGGGCCACTGCGGCCACGTAGCGACGCGGAGGAAGAGCTCTCGCCCTGAAAGGTAATTACTTCGTCCTATGTGCAAACAATGGAGCGGTGCCCTTTGTCCGCGTGAGAAACAAAACCTCGGTCAGTTCATGGGTCCCGGTTCCACAAGCCGTCGTGAGGCCCAAACTTATATACCTGACCAACGGGGGTATAACGTAACTGATACTCGACGGCTGGCTGCATGCCTTGCCAGACCCAACCAGATCGGACCGTGTATGTATATACGTGTCTTATAACGTCTTGTGCAATGAATTACACGAGCATTAGTCAACCTCACCATCCTTGCGCCGGGGCTGCGATTCGGTCCCGAAATAGGTGCCGCAGTGATGTGCCCCGCAAAAAGCTCTCTCTCTCTTTCTCTCTCTCTCTCTCTCTCTCTCTCTCTCTCTTTCTTGACGGTGCATTCGAGCGACAGCAATTCCACCATGGAAACTTACCGCGGTTTCTCACCCGCGTTTCATTACCGTGTACAGACATCGCGAAACGTGGAGCTGCGGTGAGGTTTGAGTGGAATCAAGCGTGCCCGGATAAACGACGGATCATGTTGTACTTCCACCCCCAAATCTCTCCTTCGCTCTCGAGAGGGTGGAACGGTTGAGACTCTCTCTTTCTCTCTTTTCCACTCTCTACAGCGCGCGCACCAACCATCCGAACGGTAATCGGCAATCCTGTTAGCACCGTTGACGGCGTCGACGGGACTCGCTCCTCTGGTAGCAAAGGATCATCCTTTAATCCGTTCATTCGCGTCCCCGCGCGAGAGGTACCTTTCCACCGAGTATACGAATCCCCCCCCCCCAAAAAAAAAAAAAACACCCGCACAGGCCCTCGAGCAAGCGGTTCGTTTTCGTCTTCAGGTGCGCGTGACACGCGGTCGATAGGTGAGTTGAATTACAACGCGCAATGTGTTTATGGTGTCTGACTTCGGTTAGCTACCCTCGAATCACCCTTATTCGCACATTGTCTTATTACTACGGAATGAATGAAATACGGGATATCCCTTTTTTGCTCCACCTCGTTCTGCGGCACGACGACAAAGGGAATTAAGGTGTTACTCTAACCATAACCTGGTGCCAGTCATGTTCGTTGACCTGACGATCGAGGGGCGTCCCCAGATCAGTGTCACAGCGATCGCACGCAGCATCCCCTGATCCTTGATCCTAGGAGATGGGATAAGGCGAAGGTGAGACATGGCTGAGAGTAGGTAAAAAAGAAGAAAAAAAAAAAAACTACAAGCGCGGAGAGCAAACTTAATAAACACATCTTACAATGTCCCGAGTGCATAAACTGCACGAGCCAGGGTACAGGAGACTGATCTATCTCCCCGGATTTGTATTATACCCGCGGGGAGAAACGGGACAATGGATAAATGAGATTTTTTGCTATACCGATTGAGATCCCTCCGCAGTGAGCATTGGGCAGAGCGAAGGGTGAAGGGGGGGGGGCTCCCCGGGGAGGACCCTAGAGTATATCGATGATAGGGTGCATCCCTCGGGACGAAGGGAGGGATGGATGAAGAAAGGGTTGACGGTGAAGGCTTTTAGCGCTTCTGCCAAAGCCCGTAAACTTTCAACTGCCATTGTCAACCCGTCGACACGCAATGGTTACGGATTACGTCAAACATAAAAATCCTACGTTCGCCAATCAGCCTCATCCAACGTGTTGAAATGGATTCGTTGGATCGTGCCGATTATTACGGTACGGCTCAGGATTTGCCCTTTAAAATATCACGGATCCTTTCGCGCCATACCCGTCTTGGATTCAAAGCTTCATTGCTCCATGAAGAGGCGGCCGATGTTCGCCGGCACCTCATCGTCGTAACCCCTCGGGGTTGGAAGCGGCGTACGTCCTTCTCGACTACGAGAGCTCGTACATCAACCTGTCATAATTAATGGTCCCTTTTTGTGCCGCGTCTCTCTAGGATCTCAACACTTTGTCTCGACCCGCGAAGGACCGAGATCTTGCCCGATGGGCCGTTTACCATCCTCCACCCAGTAACCGACCGTCCGTTGGCTCGCGGCCGGTGGGAATCACACGATATCTGGACACCGTGACCGACAACTTAATCTCCGCGTCGCGTAAACTGAGACCAACGGTTTTTGCCATCGGTCCGTTTAACGCGCACGAACCTCTCGATTTCGAGCCTCTCTCTCTCTCTCTCTCTCTCTCTGTGTGTCTATTCACTTTACTAGAAAATTACGCGGTGGCGTTGGGTAGTTTGCACCTCGAAATCACGATCCGCTAATATTTATCTCTGTTTTGTGCACGCGAGAATCTTTTTAAATCGGCGATGAAAGTAATCACAGATTTTTCAGCAGAAATTTCGAACCGCTGAATCGTATTATCTTCTTAATCAGTTGATCTTTTTTAAGCTGTCTTTTCTCAACTTTGCACTTCGTACTTTTGAATCTTTCTACTCATAGATATTTCATGAAAATGATCAGATAATAATTGTTTCCGGCAACTGTTTCGAGGCCTTTAACTCTTCGGTGAAAAATAAGGTTTTATAACAATGCAAATATATTTAAGAACGAATTTATTGGCCCAGATTTTTTAAGATAGGGAGAAAAACATTGAAAAATACTGTTTTCCAATAACCTGATTAAAAACGAGTCAATCACAGAACCATTGAGCAACTTAAACTACTTCGACGATACTCGAGTGTCTCGGTTTTTGTGTCGATCGAGTCATTGACCCGGCCGATGGGCGATCAATTTTGTTGATAAAATAGCCCGGTTATCCACGGTTTAATTGTTTCCTGCGTTTCGCCTTGGGTTCGGTTTGGACAAAGGTAAGACACGCATCCGATCGTGGTGGATTTAACGTATTCGAAGCCGGCTGTCGAGGAAGCCGTCTGACCTTTGCCACCAGCAGCATGCATATTCATACCAGGAAACAATCAGCTGTCACAATCGCTTACCGTCCATACGCTCAACTCGATCGTGGATAATTTCCCTGATGAATTGCGAGTCGTGACTTCGGTCGAATCCCCGTACGACAAAAAGTGAGAACCGCGGTTGCGCGATCGGAACTTTGCTGCACCACACTGAGAAAAATTTCATTTGTCACAGTAAATAGGAAAATTGAGTGAAACAGGTATCGTTAAAAAAAAAACTGTTTGAACATTGTTGGGATTACGAAAAACGAGGTACGCCTAACCATTTTGCGCTATCGTCGATCCTTTTTTGGTAATTGCAACGCAAAATCAGTTTCTGAGGTTTACTCTACTTTTTTAGTTAAACGAGGCTTTAACGTCAATTTGTCGTTGCACGAGCATTAAATTTTCGCAACGGTTGCAGGAAAATATAGCAAAAGTGATCGTAATGAGAAAGAATAGTAACGGATACCAGATTTTCCGGTAACAGCTAGAAAACTAATTTTCATTTTCTACCAAGAACTATATTTTTCGATTGCGGTAAAAGATGAAAACAGTCAAGGAATGAGCGGCAAACGGAACTAAAAGTTTCTCTCGGTGCATGTAATTGAAATCGTCGAAGCGGTTCGTCTAGCGATTAGAAGGGCGACACTTGGTCCAAAATTCTTGTTACCGCCTTCTCTGATTCTCGCAAGATCGGATCTTCCTCCGAGACCACGAGCACTAACCAGAATCACGATCGCGAACCCTGACACGAGGCCGTCATCACGGGCTTTACCCGGGTGCTAATCATTGGACTGTGAGCAACGCGGAAGCCATTAGCCATATGGCATATGCCTGGCTGCGCGTCGTTCCGTCCATTCGCATCTAAACACGTTCGTCTTGAGGAGAAGAGGCTTCGAGATGAGATGAGACGAGACGAGCGTCAGGGGAAGAGCCACGCATTCACTGAACATCCGTGATTCGAGAGAGGTGTAAATGCTTCGCTGCATCACATCTCGTTCGTCGTCTTACTTCTTTTTTACTTTTCGTCACCGTACAAGAAAAGAATTGGCTTCGGTCGAAAATCAATCTTTCGAATTTCAACCAATCTTTGGGTTTTCGAACATCTGGAATCCGGAAAACAGGGTTTCAGACAAACTCCCGCTAGATGAAAATATTTTAAACTTACAGGATTTTACAATCAAATGATTATAGGCATGAAAGATTGCCGTGTCTTGTTTAATTTGAACTTCCGGTTCTACCGGAGATAAATTGATTCTCAATGTTTAACCGACATACCCACAATTTTTTCGCCATGTTACTTTTTCTGAATAAGCGATTATGTTTTTCCCAGTTTATAGATTTATTTTCAAAAAACGTACAAAGCTTTGTTTTTCAGAAATTCTTTATTTCTCAACTCTTCTTTTAAAACTTTTTCACTCAACCGTTTTCCAGATCACTGCGAAAGTCCGTCGGATTGTTTCCCTTCTTCTTGAAAATTGCCGGTAGTTTCATTCTCCGGCTAACCGGACTGCTTGAATTTTTCCTCTTCATCACTTCGTCCTTAGAAGAATTATTAGCTATCCAGTAATTTTCTGCAAAGTAGGCACAGATATGTATATAATTTTTAGTTCTATTCTCAAAGCTAATTACGATCTGGATCGCCGCCGTGATATTCTAAGATTTTCGAGGGTCAAGCGAGTCCGTTATTCCGAGTCAAAACGGTGATCACCATTCAACCGTGACAGTGTAAGAATGCAACAAGGGGTAAAAAAAAAATAAAAAAAAAAAGATTCGCTCAGCCGAGTATAATAAAAAGTTTTGATATATGGACAGCAAAAATAATTTTACAACGACGGGGAATTGCTTCTTTCTTGGAATAACGAGCTCCCGGCTAAGCCATAAGCTAGCAAAGAATTTCTATGGAATTGTAAAGTTACCGTCAACCGCAATTCGAGCGAAATATATTCACTCACGCTTCTTGTAAGATCGGCAACTTATTTTCGTTCGAGAGACGGACATTTCTGTGAGCGAATTCGCGCCTCGTGAATTAATTTATTATCGCACCACCGGACTGAGAGGCTGGGAATTTCTATTCTCGGTATGTCACCATGTATAACCGGTACTTTTCTATGACGTTTGAGAAAGAATTAGACGAACGTACTTGTTCTACTGCCACTTGTTGCTTGTTCGGTTTCAGATACGTGTCACGTGGTTCTTCTAGCGTTTGCCTACAAAGGTCGTCGTCATCGTCATATGAGTGAGCAAACGAACGAATGGCGAAGCAATTTTTTTTATCTTCTTCTTCTTCTCCTTCTCTTTCTCTCACCTTGTTTTCTTCTTATTATTTTCTCTTCATTTTTCGTCTTCTCAGACACGGCGTGATATTATATACCGCGTAAAGATGAATCGGCGAGTATCTTCTCGCAGTTATAAATATACACCGTATAGCTGTTGTGCAGGCATGGTTCGTACAAGAGGCGTCGGATAACGACGCTGAAACACAACCCACATCCTTAGATTAATACCGGTGCATTAATCTTCGTCTTAATTAATAATATACAAATTATCCAGCCTTTCCTAATTAAGCTTGTCTTCTCTCAGCTACGCAGTAGATGTTTTCCCCCCTCTCTCACTCACCGCATCCCCAGAGTCGGTTCCTTGCTCGCGGTGTCGAAATCGCCGACCGCGTTACACGGCCAATTATTTGCAGAGCCACCGAGAGTGGGTGCTGTTTGTATTGTGTACGTATAAATTAGGTATACATTCATTCCCAACACGCGATATCAAAACCCTTGGAATCAACACTCGGGATGAAATTACTTCGTCGTCTCATTTCTGATGAAAAGTCGACTTCATGTTTCTCCCGGATGCACGAAACGTTCCAAATAGTTATAAACATGAAACGTGAAACCTAGGAAGGTAAAATCAAAAATTTATACCACGATTGAATCTGTGTAACGTTTGTTATTCCAAGTGAAATAACTAGTTTAATGCCTCATAGCACCGGTGCTGTCCTTAACTGTATCGCGATAGGATCAATGTCACGGGTTTACCAAACAATTCCGATTGGAACTAACGCAATCAATTCTCTTTTACCGTAGCAGTGATCGCTCGCTGTACAAAAAACAGGTAGATAAATACGTAGCGGCACCGAAGGAGAGATCGAGAGTGAGAAGATAGAGAGAGAAATATCTGGCGAGGGGGGGAAAGAACTGAACAACAGCGAGCTAATCAATCTCGAGGTGTGTATGTAGGTATGATAATACCCAGGGTGCAGCGTGTTGACCGACCAGACACAAAAGCCGCGACCAGCGCAATCCTGTTTTCAACGGACAGACGTGACGCGGCATTTTGCCACGGACTGCACTCGAGGCGGAATTTCGAATTCGGATGATCTGCGTGGTCTACGAACCCTGACGAAAAGGGGTCGCTCTTTCTAACCCGTTCCGGAGCAACAAGTTGGCATCTAAATTGACCGCGGCATCGCAGCATCTTGAAAAGTGAAAACCAAATTAACTCGTACGCTACACAGTGGGGTAAAAACGACCCCAATATATGTTAATTTGATCGAAGATGAGTAATGAAATATCGTATAAATCGTTAATTCATTCTCTTTTCAAGAATTTAACCTCTCTCACTCGAGTAAATACCTTTTTTTTCAACGTGCAGTAGCTCCGTATTTTTTTAGTTTTCTTGAATATCTGTGGCTTGAGAGTTACTCGGTCAATTTTCACCTGAAAATATTGAGAAATAATCGAGTCATGATTTTTCGAGTAGAACGAAAGGCGTGCGGCGTAAGGGTTGAGAAAATAAAGACATCGAGGAGATGAGAGGAAGAAGAAATGATTTCTCCGAAATGAGGAAAGAGGGAAGAAAACAGCTCCGACAAGTGATTCCGTGGTCGCAAAGTTCACTCGATATACGTTGCGGCGTCAAAACATGGACAACAATTGACTCGATATCGTCGTGAGTATATAAAGTTGCTAATATTCATTCGGGAATTCCCCCTGTGTGATCAACACGCGTGTTACGCGATAATCCTCTCTTCTCTCGTATTTTTTCCCTCTCTTACTTCGTGCGCGCGTCTGTTTTATTGGAGAACGCCGCAGCGGTGCGTAACGTTTTGGGCTTGTTAAGAGCACGCATGGTGTCACATATCGAGAGTTGCACGAGGCCCAGCGGGAGTCACATATTCGAGTAGCTTATTGCCGAGGTGTTGATCTGGCAGAACTAATTTGTACAAGCTCAGTCCGATGCCTTCCCTCAATACCGCGCTAACAAGAGCGCGCGCCTCTTTAACCATTCTAAAAGCGCGGGGATCGCGTCTGCTCGAGAGATCCGCGGCTCTCCAGGCACTTCAACGGAGCCTTCAGACCTTCCATAACCTGACCCGTTCTCCCCTCAGGATGCCCGGCGCGCGCCGTTGCCACGGAGATGAGCCCGTGTATCCATCCATTCGAAGCCAGTGGTAATCGGCTAAGCCTTCGTGCGACAAGACCATTATTAAAAACCCGACAGCCCCCCGCGTCATGCTCGATATTCCCACATTGTGCGGCTATGCCCAAGGCTCAATTTGCCGGAAAGAGTCGCCTTTCTTCTTCGCCTTCTACGCCCGTTTTTAACGCGCTGAAAAACATCGTGTGCGGTTCCCGACCGTTGCGGGGGCTGAGTTTGCGACCTTTATTAGTCGTTATTACGCTCTTGTTACCTGGTCGCCTTCACCAGCCACACTCGATTAACCAGATTCAATCTTCGTCCAGCCTCCCCTACTACCACCCAACCTAACTCGCCTAATAACAGGCTCCAATGGATAGAATGCTAATGATTTCATGCCGTAAAATAATAGACGGACCCCCTTATTTGGCAATGTCGCATATTGTATATTCGAGCTTTACGAGTCAGGGTTGGGATCAACGTATGCCGCGCCATAAAACTCCCCATGGAACACGAGAGCTGGTTCCCACCGTGGAAACACGGACTTCTTGGGTACGCCTGAATCTGGATCAGAATCTACTCTTCATCGGATTGCGACGGGTTTTTATCACCTTGGTATCAACGAAGCGTGCAGACTTCCGAAGGAAACTATACTGTTATTGCAAGGTGAATATCGGAACGATAGCAATCGGATTTACGCGTATCTACCCCGTAACATCAGCAGAGAGCGTAAGTGAGCATGCAGGAGCGATCAAGACGTGTGGAAAACCTCCGGCACCTGCAACCATTCGTAGTAACTATCGCACACATTCGTATTGTAAAATATCCGTGTATACGCAGGCATGGATCTGCTCCGGGGCTAAGAAATCTAAGCACCAACGAGAATGTAAACGGGTTTTATGGTCGGCGTGTTCCTTCCAGATGTTAACCACTTACCGAACGCAAATTGCAGGCTGTGTAACCACCATTGGCTACTCGCTTTGTAGTAAGTTTCGATTGCCGAGGAATCAATTACGGACTCATTTTACTGACCATTACTGCACAATGAGCTGCGCCCAACTTCTATCTCATACTCTGACCGTGAAAGAAACCTTGCCGCGTATCTTTTCTATCGGTATTCATTCATTCTTCGAAGCAGCCAATTGTCATTGACGTCGACGAAAGGAGGATTCAATTATTCGTTTCTGAGCCGAACGACATGCCTACAAATATACGTGCCAATTGCGAGATCAATCAGTCGCGTTGTTAAGTTTTCGCCGGTTGGTACAACAGGCAGAAAGAGATGAGAGGAATTGTTTCGATGGATGAATTCGGTTGTCAGAGAGGCGGGCAAGAGGATAGCCGTTGTCTAGAGGATAAGATTAGTAAAACAATATGCCATCACTGCTTCCAGTGTCTTTGGAAGCGAGTGAATATCCAGGGGGAATATCAATCGAGGAAATTTACGGGCAGGACAACCGACGACTACATTCCTTGAATAAATTACGCTTCATCCAGGAACGCAATCACAGTCGCATTCAAGATGCCATTCGGCCAAAGAATAATTTCCTTCCTTTTTACTCCACTTATTATCGTCACCGTATTCTCTCGCTATCCTGCAGTTGTTTGCGTGTCAATTTCTTCATTTCTTCATGGCATGCTTAATGCTCGTCGAGGCCATTTTAGTATCGGTTTTCAGCATCTTGGGGTAGCATTATGGAGAATTCTTGGTATTAGTTTTTCAAAAAAGTTTCTCATAGTTCTTCGCATACCAATTATTGGATGTAATGCCGAGTGTAGAAAAATGACGGTGTTTATTTCGACGATCTGCAAAGTAACCCCTCGAGTCAAACATTCCCTAACTCCATGACAAGAAGAGGTTGGAAATCACTGACTGTGTGTTAAAAATTACAAAAATCCTTACAAGTCATATGTCGCTAACTTCACTGTGAATGGCTGTCAGCATTTCTAGGTTGGTCACAAAAACATTTTCCTCAATTTCCATATTTATAACACACCTACTGACGTTTGGTTTCCAGACGTTACCCGCGTTATCAGGCCAGCCTGTAATTCTTTATCTCGAATACATTTAGTGCTGCTCATTAAAGAACTACCGGGAGAGAAGTCCGATAGCGAACTGAGTTATTACACTGTAAAGTAAACTGCGCCGCCACATCACCACTGCCTCAGTCCGTCGTCTGTTTAGACCCGCCTCTCGTCGCTCGCCATTCGAGAGGCCATCGATTGTCATATTAGCTATTCATTCCAAGGGTCTCGGGATTAATCCTACGGTTGGCGAACCCCATGGCCAGATCGTTCGCATGCTCGTGAAACTGAATCCTCAACATCGTTCACTTCGACCTTCTATTTGCCGTACGGTGCTCTGGCAGTACAGTATTTGAAAAATTGACTCAATTGGAAAATCAAAATCATGGAATATTCACGTGCCCGTGTACCTGGATAGTATTTAATCAGCACACCCGATGTGGCGTAGAACCATAGTATCGAACTCAGGCATAATCTTCCCAACCAGCTGCTCGGATCCTCAGTCATACATTATTCTCTTTGATGAATTCACTGCGGATTGGCACTGCACGCAGAATCGTCACTCATCGTCAGTTTTTACATTCAATCAATAATTGCACATTTTTTAATCAGCCTTTTGTCCCTGTGAATAGATCGAGTCTAATAAATTCCACATGAAAAAATGATGGGGAAAATGTGACAGCAGAGACAACGGAAAAAGAACCAATTGCTCGTGGTACCAATGATTAATTTCCGCAGGTACGGTACAAGGGAAGGAACGACTGGCCGTACCTACTGCGTTTACGCTAGAAGGACTTCGCAACAGGTATGCATATTGCATACATGCAAGCTCACGCGTGAAAGCTCGGCAACCCCTGGTATTATATTGAGTTACGGATAATCCTGAACGTCGGTTCCTCCGAGGTAATTAATGTGTTTCTTGTTCGATGTTTTCTTTGGACCTGGGGGAGGGGGGATTTGCAATGATAAAAAGAGAGAGGTGGAGAGGAAGAGAGCGAGAGAGAAGAGGGTGCCCGTATAAGGATAAAGTATGCGCGTCCCGTCGGCCCGGTCAAACTGACCATCGCATCCTCAGGAAGAGGGTCTATCCTAGTCGGTGCATTTCTTTCTCACACTGCGCCCTTGCGCCGGACATCTGGACACGGGACAGCTGTCCAGGGGTCCACCCAGGGGTCCGAAGAGGGTAGAAGAAGAGGAGTAGTTCACTTCGGCGAGGAATCGTCTAAGCAAATCTCGAGCCCAAACGAGACGATCAAAAGTCTTCCGAGCTCTGTTACGGGCATAATAATATTTCCCATTGACAATGGGGATTCCACGGGTGAAAATACAGATTTCTGGAGGCTAGGCAAGGGGTCGATGAGATACCCGTGTGACCCTCGTTCTAACTTTTACCGGAAAATATTTTCTCACCGCGCAACCGTGAGGTTAGGAAAACGATGTCGATCGTATTGCGAAAACCATTTTCTTTTTTAATCAAACGTAAAATTCTAAGGGAGTTGCGCGTTCGTGGCGTGGCTTGACTTCCTGCGCCACCCACGGGGAGCGACGGACCTCCCTTCTTGGTAGTTTTCGAAAACCCTGACACTTGTCCACCCACGTTGCCTGCGGAGGCGTTTCCGCCCTTCGCTACCTGTTGGGGCTACTAGATTTTAGTGAAAGCCCTAGGTCTTATGGAAATTAAATGGCTACTGGCAATTAGCATATTTTTAAATTCCCGAGAAATCTCCCGTCGGGAGTATTCGGAACGATTGCAGTGTGTGTTTCGGTATGAGTGGTGCACTTCGGTTCTCCGTCCTCACGCGTGCTTTCCCATTTTTTTTTCTCTCTAATGCAAACCAGTGAAGTTCTCGGCTTCTCTTCACTACATAGATACAACAATAAACAGCGTTTTTAACGATTCTTTATATTGTGACTAACAATTGATGGACGGTTATTTTCGTTGGGTTTTTCTTCTCTTGACACGAGACACGTGTGCTCCCGAATTTTTCTGTGCTCTTCGTAGCCCTCCTCGACTTCCACAACCTCAGATAATTCACCGTTAAACTCGTAGCATAGGCAGGCACGTGAAAACGGTTACATTAACGCGCTCTATGCGGCAAAAAATTACAGGATCCAGCTTCTTCAAATTTATTGTGTCTACATAATGTGCCACAGAGTGATGAACAAGTTGGAGAAAGAGAGAAGTAGAAATTACCAACCATCGCACGCATCAATCTTTAACCAGTTATGCCAATGCCAATGCTCTGGTGCAACGGATTCGCAGTAGTGGACAGTGTCCAGTACGTCCCGTCCAGGGAAACTGGTTCCTCTCAGTCTGTGCGGGACGTCCCGAGGCAGGGCTGTTCTCGTGGGATCCGACCGGCAGGAACTTGATTTCGAATTTTCATCGTCGGTAAATGCATACAATATATGTGATAGAACGGCGTGGAACGGAAAAGAACAAGTCGATCCTGATTTCGGCCCACCTCGAGTAACTCGTTTCCAGTTACGGGTCGTCCCAGTCGCCGGTTCTATTCCTTGACCACCGCAGGATCCCGCGATGGACGTTGACAGTGCCTCGAACCTCCTAAAAGCGTCCCAGGACCTCGTACATAGGAGGTCACAAACGGTCGCCAAGACCGGCAACATGTGACGCCACTTTCAGATGGAATAATTAAGTCGACAGAGTCTTAGCAACGATGGGTACCTATCGTTGAACACTCGAGAAGCGACGCTTACGTGGCTTCTAGAAATGTCTTGGATCGATTGAAAATCGTCGCTACGCTAACTTTCCAGCCGATTGGGTCATCAGCGATTTTTTCACCGATCACACTTTGTGGCAACGGTTTCTACCAAGATTAACCTCAAACGTTCCGTGTGTCGAATTTGTGTTTTCCTGCAAGTTGACCCAGGCCAAGGTTCGGGCTTGACATCACACGGTCCACTTGAACCGTGTAATTTGAGCCGAATCAGAGTGTGGAAGCGAGAGAGATGAGAGGAGAAATGGTGTGGTAAAAAATTTCTGCCAGATCCTGCGGTGTGTTGTAAAGTGCGAGTCGAGTCCCGGGTGACGTGTCAGCGTTGTAGACGACCCGTGGAATGGTTCAGGCATGGTGGTTCAGAGTTCCGAATTTTGCGATAATTACCCAACGACCCCAGGCCCTGTCCACATGGTTTGCATCAAACAGCGAACCGCTTGGCCTCCTCGGACCGAAAACAGAAATAGAGAAACAGAAACGACGAGGCTTGGTGCGGTCGTGTTTTGAAACGCAGAGTAAGTAGACTTGTCGCGCGTTGTAAGCTCGTTTCATCAAATTACTGGCGTATGTTGTAACGCGTTCTCAGAACGTTGGAGCGCAAATAAGAAATATAGTAGCAAGAGAAAAAAGAGAATTTCCATAGTTTTTGTTCGAACCACTGCGCCTGGAATAAAAATGCGTACATACGCCGTCTGCGCAAGATACTAATTCCTATTGCGCTGATGTATGTACGTTGTGTACGGTACTAATGGTGAGAAAAAGCGGGAGTCTTCGTGTCAACAAGCCTGCTCAATGTGCGTCGGAACATAACGTTGATGTGTGTAATTAATGAGATAAATACCATCAGTCAAGTATACGTGTCCACTTATCATTCGCAGAATAAGTCGATAATTTAAATGTTTTTATACTAAAATATTATTACACACATACGCGCGAGTGTCGCTTACATAACCAGCCGCTATCGCCATCACTGCTATCGCCAGCCTCGTGTGGAAATGTTTCACCAACGATATTACAACGCTGCGTTAAAAGATTAATAACACACGATAACGTGCGGTTAAAAACATACGGTTTGATTCAAGAAAAGTAGAACTGCACTAAACAGAGAAAAGGAGACCTCGGGACTTGTTCATTCCCACAGGATTACCGCATACGTGAAGTGTGCCTCCGGTAGCGAATGCCGCATTATTCCTCCTATCTATCGCCTAATGTTGCGGAAGAGCCCCGAGAGGTTATAAATATATTGAAAATGGAGCGAAGCTCGATCGTGGGAGTCGATCGTTCGGCACTCAAGATTTCGAAGGAGCGGAAGAGAGACCGGACCCACTCCATTATGCCCCATAGGATCCTTTATTTCTTCGCCGCGTCTGGTCATTGTCGGATCGCATGCTCTGCGGTATCCTGGTCCATGCACCCACATGCACTCTACCGGAGTATTGTGCGACTTTCGAGCATTGTGCCGACGCACACGCAGCACCATCCTCGAGGACTCTCTTATTCCGAAGCCGCTATTCACTCCCTGACCTTGTTTGTTTGTTGCGTATCCTTGTCAAAACACCCGCTACACCGACGCTACAGGGTGCTAAACATTTCCTAGTTGTTGGCCCCGGTTGACCATTGTTATGTGGTCAGTGTACGAGGTCGGGCGTTCCTCGTTCATGGGGGGTTCTTAATGTGACCAGGATGCGTGGGTTTACGTCCGAGGTCGGATTCCACCACCTGTTAATGCCGACGAGAAAAAAATGACTTTGATAATGTCTGGAAGATCGTTGGTTGGTATTGGAATTACGAAATTCATATTCCGTACATGCGATCTCCGATCGTTACGTACACCGTGTATAATTGCGATGATTTATCAAGCCCGTTTTCCTGTCTCATCAGCATCGTCCTCGTATATAATAAGAGTCAAGGGGTATACGCATACGCCTCCGATTTATTATCGCGTATCTCTTATTCCATTTGTTTTTTATCGACCAGTAACTAGGCGATGATTATAATTATTCTCCGGGACCCCAGTCCGTCGATTAAACAAGTTATGATCCGCACTTTACAGTATCAAACCTCGGGTGGACGCTCATTTCTATCTTTCACCGTACCATACTGACGTAAAAAATTCTGCTTGTACTCTTCAAGCTACCGCACGGACGTAGAATGCGTCCAGTCTTCGAAGGGATGAAAACCGACGTCCGCAAAGTCGGACGTTGAGTTGGCTGGTTTAACTCAGCCGAGACTTTCTTCCGAATACGATGATTTTCACCGTGCCTACCAAAGAGTGAAAAGCAGAATCCCGATCGAAGAGCCCCAGCCATGCGAAGACGAGGCCATACCCTCGAGTCACGAGTCGCGGTGAATTTGATTTCCGTCGACGGGTCACAGTGGGAGATATACTGCCGCGAGTGACAGGATATGGGAAACTCTGTGGGTCCGGCTGCGTAAACTTGGGGCTGCGGTTCGTCCCCCTGCAGGCTTTGGTCAGGCCGAAGAGCCGAGGCGACCCTTGCTCGTCCGACACGGTTCATAAACGTTTTAAACAAAATTCGGAAAATCTGAATCCGGGAGAGAAAGAAACGTAAGAAGGGAGAGAAAGGTGGAGGGAAACTTCGGTCCGAGGTGTGCGACGCTTGTTAATAACGAGGTACGTAGGTACCTGCTTTCTCTCTCTCTCCTTTTATCGCATGGTCAAACCAAAACCAACACCAGACCGCATGTGGTCCGGGCTGCATGGGCTTCTCGGATCTAACAAGATTCGTTCTTCGGATTATTTCCGCATTTGCACCATGTGGGAAAACCGCTTCGTCTATGGAATTTACTTATGGATTTTCTCAGCTACGTGGCTCTCGTTGTAAGGTAGCTACGCGTACGGGTGAACGACGGCTTCATAAACTCGGAACGAGATGCGCGTAGCTCGGTTGCTTTGAATTTTACCATTTATACAAATCTCAAAATGACCTCGTGATATAATTTATATGTACCTCGTTAATCGTGACTTGAAACTCCGTCTCTTGACAGGCTTCGTAAGTCGCGATGTGTCATCGTTTTCAAGAGGCGAGATGTGCCGGTCAGACCTTTTTTGAAACAGCCTGAAACTCGCTGGAAACTCAAACACTCGCTTTACGACGTTCAAAGAGCAGCGTAAATAGTCATTTTTCTTTGTCGAAAATACTGGGACACCGATTTGGAATATATTCAGCACAATATTGTGAACGATCAAAGATGCGAAATGTCGCTTTGGCTTCTGGCCAATGGAAATCGTTGCGAAAACTTCGGTTTTAAATCACCATCGAAGCAATTCTGACGAGTAACAAAGCTGTAATTTCGAGTCTTTTAAAGACGTGCAGAATGTTTGAAGACTCATATCTACTAGACTGGATTATTGAAACGACGAATTCCCACCTGACGTTAAATGTTCTTGTTTAAAGTCAGACTTATTCATCCACATTCCTTGCTTCTCGAGTCCTGATCGTAAAAAAATGAATGATTCAAAAAACAAGTGACAAGGGTAGCGCGGATTAGTCAATCAACTGTGGTTGGTCTGGTCGTGATCTTGTCTGAGTACACTCGGGTCAGATTATGACCGATGATCGGTCTGCGATCGTAAAACGGGATGATAACTCAATCGTCGCTGTGTAATTTGACTTGAAGTGGGCTAAGGGGATGCAACGCGTAGCACGAGATATAAACTCGATACATACTCGAGGTTATTTATGAGGGTTTATCAGATCACACCACTTCACGTGGATATTGGGTTAGGTACGTGAACGCAGGATACAAATGTGCATTTCAGCTTCTTGAGCCGTCGTTATGACATCGTTAAATCATCGTTAATGAGGAGCGTGTTAACGGTATTGATATCGCATCTCCGTTCAGAGGCCAGACATTGGCGTTTTTGAGATAAGATCAAGAGGGTTGAGCGGAGTGACTAACGTTATGTTATAAAAAAACGTAAAACCGCGGCGGCGGAAAACAGTTTCATATTGTATATACCACATTACGGGGTGCACTTGAAGAAATATTTTTCCATTATTTTTCTATTGACGAGGCTAACCGCTCGGCAATAATTTCCGCCCTTCGAGAAAATGAAGCAAAACAAAAAAAAAAAAAAAAATGTGGGAAAACAAACGGAAAAAATAATCGACTCCCCGTGCACGCTAAAAATCTAAAGTATTATTTCTTGCTGCTATTTCAACGATTCGAAACCCTGATATAACGCGCGTATAGGTATACGTATAGGATAAGTCACTGCAAGCATTCATCGCGGTTACTTATGATTTTGTATCGCTCCATTTAACGCTATAGCCGTTACCAGACCAAAACGTTATTTCTACCACAGCTCACCCTCTTTTCGAACGACACTCGATCAACGATCAAACGTCAAACTCTCTTTCTCTTATTTCGGAATAACATCATCGTCTTGTTTAAAAATTTCTTATAATTATCATTCATCCGAGTGAATTCATTCGTCGGAGACCGTCGCACTCGTATGTCGTTATTTGGTAATTTCTAGTCATTTGAACGAGGGTGGTGCATTTGGTCCGCCTCGTGTTTTTCATTTCTTTCCCTTTTTTCCCGTTCCACTCTCTTCGTCCTTTTTCTCTCTACCTCCCCTCCCCCTCTCTTCCCCGCCGAAACACATTAAATTAAGTTACGGTCCGTGGATTTTTAACGCAGTTATGGGAATTCGAAAGTTATTTATGTTCCTGGCGGAGTGACACACGATAGCGGTAAGGACTACCACCGATAGTGATTCGTACGTATAACCCACTCACACATATTCAACCAAGATCGCACGGTGTGCTCCATGGGATAGACGTTGGGGAAAAAAAAAAGTGAAAAGAAGAGAAACAGAAGAAGAATGAGTAAGACTGGAACTAGGGAAACCATGCTCGAGTTTTCAACGTCAAATAGTCATAAAACTCGGCGCATATACTTGTGTACGTATTATATGATACATACATGCACCGCAGACAAATATTTTCAACGATCATCGTACGGACAGTAACACTTGATGTGTTTTAGTTATTTTTTTCTCACGCTAGTCCGACCGAAAAGATGATCCTCTCATCAAAAGTCGATAGAGACGATCGAATGGGAGGTAGTAAAATAAAATAAAAAAGCAACGGCTGCAAAATTTCTATGGTTAAAAATGGACGAAAGATAGAGAAGGAAGCATCGGAGGAATGAGGAGGGAAAAAAATGTCTCGTTCGACCCCGTGGAAAATATGATATATGCATGTCCGAAGCCGCAGGACGAGGATTAGTCAGGACGGCAGGTCCGCGTCCGTCAAAGTGCGCACCGCACTGCCTTAGAAGGGTCCTTCTTTCGAGGCAGCAGCAGGAGGGTCGCATTTTTTTTTTTTCTACCCATTCTAAATATGCATTATCCAATTTAGTTCGATTACACGGACTAGCCCATGACGCTGGGCTGCTACCCAATTGGCCCCGTGCCTGCCTGTCTGCCTACCTTCCTTCCTTCCTTCCTTCCTTCCTTCCTACCTCTGCCTCACTTTGCTCGTCCTTTTCATAACCCTCCTACGCTGACGAGGACGTAAAAACCTAATTTAAAAATGCTTAATAGCCGAACGTTCGACCGGCTCGAACTTATGGTATCGTATATTCGTACTCGTAAGCGTGTACGAGTGTTTTATTGGCTCGAAAACCCGAGTGACAAAATTTCAGCGACGTTCGCACGGTAATTTTTAACTCTTACGCTGCACACCTCTTGCGTATAACACTGGGTGTCACAACGGGGTCGTTGGAGACTCCTGCGCATCAAAAATCATTGCGTAGAAACTGATATATCGATTCAAATATCTTGTAAAAGTTCTGGGACTCTTTTATTGTTGACTATATTTTATGCCGAATTAGTTATCTTTAGCAAATGAAATTTTGAATAAGAAAAAAAAAAAATAGGGAAATCGATCATTCTACTAGAATAATAAAATTATGATTATGTGAATTTTTAATATATTGAGCTGCAAACTGACTAACACTCAAGCACAGATATTTATGAATAAAAATGTCAAGGTACTGCGGAACGAAAAAAGGTATTTGTTTGAGTGAGTGAGGTTGAATTTTTGGAAAAAGAACGTATTAACGATTTTTACTACATTTCATTATTCATCTTGGATCAAATCAGATTATTTTGGATGTTTTTCACGTGGATTTTATGGTGAACATACCGTGGGGTCGTATTGAATCCAGTGTGCAGCGTAAGTGTTGAGAGGAAATGTTCAGTCACACAGTCGTTCAAAGTATTCAGCTCGGAATTCAGTGTTGACTGGTTTTAGTCTCTTTGCACTATAATTTGAAGATTATATTTTATGACGTTGTGGAAACCGGGAGAAAAAATTTCAGAGATTTATTGCTACTATGTATGAAGAATATTCTAGTGTAAAGAATCACGCGAGTAGCTTGTTCTAAAATTGTGTCATTTTATAGATGTTGCAAAAAAATGATTTATCCATGAGCTTGCAACAACATCTTGAAGGTTGATTCCCATCAACTCTAACCGGATTTTTTGATCCTACGAAATTTATCCTGTAAAAATCAGATGTTTCTAAACTATGATGACCGTAATTATATACTACAGTAGGGAATATCGTGCAGAATTGGATGGATCTCGAGCGATGAAGAGATTCTCGTCCAGTATAGAAAGGGCGCCGCGTTTATCTCCATCTGGATAATTAATTTCGAAAGTTAGTCCAGAGGGAGAGAGTCACTTGCAACGGTCGATCCGAACAATAGACAGGTATACTACCCATGTATTATCGAGCGGACAGCCGAGACCGGAGGGCTGCGGATGATCCCGTAGGGCAATTGAATTCCCAGTCCATACATCCCGCGAGGATGGAAGGGAATATAGCAAATCGCTGAAACCACGGCGTAACATCAGGCGCAAGAGTCAAGGAGCGCGAGATAAGGAGATAAGGAGAAAAGGAACCGTAACGAGAGAAATCCGGTGTGGTTTTGTGCACCGTGAGTGAAAAGGGCGCGAGAGTGAAAGCCGAGGCGAGAAATTTTCGTTATTTAAAAACGAAAGCCCTCTGACCCAACCTGCAAACACGACCAGCGAACAATAATCCCCGAACACCATTCTTGTTTTCCCTCTAAAGTGGAAATTAGTCAGTGTCTGCTTTCCGCAACGTCTATTCCAGTTACGACGAATTCAACAACGATTTCACGCCCTCCCGCAGTGCTCTGGTTATCCCCCGTCGACCCAGTCGCTACGGGTCATCCGCCCGAAGTCGCCCTCGCAGGAAACCCACCAAGGTTTGGACCCTTTGCATTTATTGGGCCAGTTTTGTGGTTGATTTCAGTATTCCAGGTAATTTGTACTTCGGAAAACTGTGACACTGAATTTTCGGCATGGTCTGACCGAAGTGCAACCCAACGTGCTGCACTCTTCTTCTTCTTCTTCTTTTTCTACTTCTACTGCTGGAAAATCGTTCATTGAGTCTTCATGATCCAGAGGATAACCGGAAAGAATTCGTGACGTCGATCACCGACGAGATGCTCGAAATGATGTGAGAAAAAATAATGAGATGCTGTCGAGTTGCAAGTATTAGAAATAACTATGTTCAGACTGGTCCACTGATGTCTGTAGCTTGTATGTGTGATAGGAAAGGATGGAGGACTTGCTAAATATCGAGAGTTCTCAGGCTCTATTCCAATTCGCCACGAATAGCGGTGGAAAAAGAGAAGCATAAGAAATGAGAAAGAGCTGGTTTATAGATAAAAAGAAAAGGTTGGCTTCCATCAGTTGGCCTGACACACGAATCAATTTGCTTTGACACGGTCAAGTCGTTGACACGGAACTGTGGCTCGGATCCTTTTTGTTGCACGTCACACCGTCGGCGAGACTGTACGGCTGAAAAGAAAAAGAGGGGGCAGACGGACCCGGGCCATCGCAGTAATTCTCGGTTCATTGCTGAGGATGGTGCTGCCGTCTGAGCCCCGATGCCTCTCATCCTCTGCGTGGCGTCTCGCTTTAGCGCGGCACAAAACCATAATCGACAAACAAATGACGAGCCGTAAATACATTAGCGCGGAGAGGTGCCAGAGGTGGGTGTGTCCGGTATTAATAAGCAGTCATTAGAAGACACGGCCTGCCTTCGGACAATGCGAAGCTAAGGGCGGGGGCGAAGAAAGGCCCAAGGAGAGGTTCCAGAGCCAAGCTGCGGAGAGAATCGACGCTGTAAATCTTGACGATAGATTTTACTTCGGAGAAATCGTTAGCGGTCCTCGTCGTCCTCTGCTTCCCACGTGCTAAGGTTTTTTACCGACTTTAATACCGTGCTGCTTGTTATATATTTTTGATCAAACTATTCGCTTGACGTTCATGTTCATGATGGTGGCAGATTTGCACAGAACATGACAAGTGATTGAGACACGTCACTGAACTAACGTCAATTTCACTCGGACTCTTTTATCCGAGGACATAAGTTTCACCCGAACTACCTCTTCGTCAACGCCATGGTCCAGGTGATGTTCGACCGACACCGTAACCAGTGAAAATAGTCACCTCGAGGATAGAGTTCTTTGGAAACTCTTCGTCAATATCGTTGTAGATGCACATAGTTGTGTTCAAGGAGTAAAAACAAGCGTTCTCATAATGGTAGCTTGAAAATTGTTCCATAGGCTATACGCATAGACGATACGTGATCTTCATCAATGTTTTATCAACGATTGCAAAAGTCCTGAAACGTTTAGTAAGATTTAAAGTCCGCAGAAAAATATTCCTGAAACGACTTTTTGTCTCCCGGGAATTTCGAGACACTGTTTGTTACTTTTAAGTTTCACAGTTGTCGCGGCTGACTTTGAAACGAATAAGTATATCAGAAGCCGCGCGGCCGGCGGTCGTTATCGCGGCGACAGATTAACACATCTCCAAGTATAAACTTACGCATATACGTCTGACTCGCAGTCGCTATGTCATAACGAAAGCATCGAGACTTGCATGTCGATAAGTCCTTAATTATAACCAGTGCAAGGATCAATGATGACGAAACGATTTTCGATCGTGTTCAATAACGCGAATGAAAAAGTATTTGACGCACAAGACCGTACCTACGAATCTCGAACGGGCATCGCTGTGCAGCAGCAGGGAGTCTAGAAAATTGAGTTATGACATTGACGATGGCTCGGGTAATAAATTCAAGGGGCGATTCACTTGCCTCGCTGCAGGCCGGGTATAATGCTTGTCCTAATTCACGATTCCTCGTCGAAGAAGCGCGACCGAGATGACGACGTGGCGAGGCCGCTGATAGAACGAAGGCCCCAAGGCATATTTATAAATTCATACCGCAGATGCACGTATAACGGCGCCGCTGATTCATGACATTTGATTAGAGCATTGTCGCGGCTCGCCCCCGAAGCCGCACAGAGTCCCTTCTAGTCGCCGCGTAAACCACCAACTACGCGAAAAGAGAGAATGAGAGAGAGTGAGAGCGAGAGAGGCCACGTCGCAATCACGAACCACAGCCGCAGCCTCAACCCTTACGCCGCTTTTAAAACGAGCACCTCCCCCTCCTCCCCCCTACCCTTTGTACCACCCCCAACCCACCCAATTCATCCACACGTAGTCATTACTCCACGGTGGATGGTATCATTATTCTCTGATCCAACACTCGCCTTTCAGTCTCTGTTCAGAACGGGACACATGCGGCATGCACGCGACCACTGCGCCCTTCTGCACATTCTGCAATATGCGGGGATTGAAAGAGTTGCCTGGTACGGAAACGCCCGTTCTCCTGTTACGCGTTCACCTACCTACGAGTATAACGATGCTTTTACCAATGCGGGATATTACGCTACCCGGTATGTAAACCATAACACGGAACTTGAAACCCTTGCGAGCTGCCGGTAGGAACGTGACATTTCTAAATGCTTGGTTCAAGAAGATGAGGATGAACAAAATAAACATCAAGACACAAATGCGATATGAGAATTCTTCGTTTCGAATGATACGCAAATTAGGCAACAAAATGAATATCGACTGGAGCGATAAGCCTTATCTACTCTCCAGTGGACCTTAAGCTCGGGAGTAAAGCTGACGCCGGCTACAGAGTATGATGAAATATCACGAAGCCGTGATAATAATATGACACGAAAATATAACAAGTAAGTTCTTCAAAACACAGATTTATCTCACAAAGTGTATTACGAGACATGGTCGAATTGGTGTTGAGCATCTTTCGTCTCTGTAGATTTCGTGCGCGGTGCATGGGTGGGTATTGAAAAATGGTTATCTTCGGTATTATTTATGTTTTTATATTTTTGCATTCGGTATCCGAAGCGAGATAACTTGAAGTAATCGCCTGCGCAAATAATAATAGCAACAACAATAATGATAATAATACCATCCCCCCCCCCCATATAAATCCGTCGCGACAAGATCAGAAACGAAATATCATCATCATCATCATCGGTATACACTTCGCGTTGATCGAAGCTCTTAAAAATAAATACTATCTGCGCCAGACCATGAAGATCCACGCTGTGGCCGCGACCACGACTGACACCCATGAAGACCGTTGTCACGAACTTCGCACTGGTCTCAACTAGACTGGCCAAAGAAAGTAACAAATGGAGCACGACAACTACGAGTATGCGGTACCCCATTGTTGTATTCCCACGGGAATTCCCCTAACCTCACGACGTCTTTTTCAAGGTAATCCAATTCTATTCTTGGAAATATTGACAGGATGTCCGTCACTCATTTCCGTGTCTCTCTGAGATGTTTCCCTCTTATTTCTTGGATAGTCAAGAAATGTAGCCGATCCACTGCTCGAAGTTCTCTGAGCCTGGGAAGGTCAGTACAACACGTCTGTTCGCGTGACAATAAATTCCGGATTGCAGTTCGGTCTTAAAGCTTCAGTGCAACTTTTGTCTGCAGTGAACGATGCTTTTTGGACGTGTTTCAATCGACTTTATCCCGTCTTACCAGACTCCGCAGCAAAGATGAAGTCATTTTCGGGCACTGGACGGCAAGGTATTCACTTAGGCACTAAGTTGCCTCGAGTCGACTGGAGAAAGTGGTTATTATTAATTCAATGATATCCTGATCTCCTGGCGGGCGCTGATGGCGCTGGGCTGTTATAGTCATAGTTGGGGTAGTCGTTGCCCGGAGCGTTAACGAGGTTACGGGCTCATCTCTCACTCGCCTACGAGTTACTAGGGCCCCCCTCGGTTCATCAGGCCACAATATTACTAATCAACGCCCGGATTGGCCCGCCGCTAAGTGGCCACGGAATTGCCAATTCACACTTCTGCGTCGCGGTCCTGAACCCAAGAAGAAGACGCCGGTGCAGACGTTGCTAGATTTTCAACACGGTCCTACGATCCATTTATTTCTTAACTCGCTGTGAAACTCGATGAAACGAGAGCCAACATAAACCGGTCCGTTTTTTGGATCCCCGCGATTTTTTCGCTCACCGCAGACGGCGTCACGTCTTTGAGCCAAGACAGTTTAGACTCGCCTATAACGCACCGATCAGATCTCTCGCGGCATTATACCTATGCATATTACGTCGTAGAGATTAATTAATTACTGCCTAGGGGACCGTTGCGGGTATCTAGATGGATATCAACCACCCTATTCGCCTATCCGATCACCGGGTTGCCTAATTATAACGCATCGCGAGTATAATTAATAACCAGCCTTGGCCGGAAAACTTGATTCTGCACCTGTACCCGACTGTGGTAACGGAGCATGTACTGATCGTGATACCTTTTTGAAAATTATAAGCTGTTTTCCAACACCAGAAACTGAAATCCACGATTTTTAATTGAGTACGCTTTACAACGGCGATGACATAATCGTTCGGACTGTCCCATCGCGTCATCGATTGCCGCCGGCGGACATATTTGAAAAGCATTTTTTGCCCCACTACCGTGTTCGGATCGGACCTTTTGGCCCCGTGATAACCCCAGGAGTCAAGGACAATCGCTCGAGTCTTGAAGCGAAGCTGATAAGGCCGACTACAAGAGCGCTGAATTCACTGCAGCGAAATTGCGAGTGTACGAATTCGCCGGATGGATACACAATAATGACCGAATAGAAAAACCGAAGAATTTGTCAATGTATGTACGTTGCAGCGTTATCGTCACCTCCCGACGACAAATGCGCGGTCAAAGTGCGTGGATAGAATCAGAAGCGAGCGGTTAAAAGGCGCCTCTGTTTCCCAGTTGAACCGGCTCTGACCAAATAAATCAATTCGTACCGAGACACCCCGTACACGTCCGCTTTGTGGTCGCATGCTCTTTTGATCTACCCCATAATTAATCCGCGAAGTAACCCGAGACGAGTATGGGCCCGGCCAGGTTCCATCGAGGCCTGGTTCTCGAACGAGCAGGACCGATGGGGTCGTTCCTATTCACCAACAAAGCTTCGAGCTCTCCATTGAAAAGGCATCGGATGAAGAATAAAAAAAACCTCTGATTAACATTTTAATCAGCGCGGGTCACGTGACAAGAATGTGTTTTATTAGCAGTAACGACCACAACCCGAACCGCGTTGTGGTTTGGCTATTGTACGTAACGTTGTTCTGTTGACTGGATGATGTCCTTGCAAAAAACAATATAAACTCTCGAAAGACCTCCTCCCGCCCCAGTCCGATACTCTACCGCATTCTTTACCCAAGTTCGTGGGATTCGAAATTCCGTTTACTTAACCAGTCCAAGTGCAGAGGCGTGGTTAATACCCGTGTCGAGAACTCGTAGCCGAATTGATCTATTCGTTTTTTGTCCTCTGCACGAGCGTCTCCGGTGATCAGAATGGTACAATGGGACAGTGCGATGATCTGGACCCGCGGTATCCGCAGCGGCTATACACAGTGCCACACAACGGCAAGGATCGATCCATCCTCCAGCCAACCAACCCTACCGACATCATCACCGGTTTGTTACCTTTCGACGAGGGAGAGGCTAGTGGTTGGTATTTGTTCGGGGTTTTTTGCGCAACACGAGACGCAGCACGTGGTGATCCATTGTTAGCTCGGCCCATGAATGAAGAATGGGGAAATGGCGCGGCACGGAATTGGGGATATGCGGTATAAACGCGCGGACAAACCGCCTCCAGGGATTCCACGATCAAGGGTATCGGGTTGGCTGCTTATCGACAATCTCGAATTGCCAACGCTGGCGTGTACGTATTACAAGTATTCGAGTGTCGATAAGGTGGTCCAGATTCGTCGTACATCGTTATTTCTTTTCTCACGCAATGGAACGTTTTCATTTCGTGTTTGCATAAATGAACGATACGCTACTGGAACACTACGTTTATGGAGTACCAAATGGCACATTTTTTACCCGTCTGCTCGTGAATCGCAGTACCTACAGATAAGACGCTGGCATAAACACTGGCTCTCGTTGCCAGCTCGTGTGACTTAGGCACGACTGAAAATGATGGTATCGATGGGTCGCAGCCTGCACTGACTAAGCGAGGATGGCAAATTCCGAAATTAACTGATATTTACGAAGCTTTCAAGGTTATATACGTCGCAGGAAATCGAGGGTGGGCTAATCGAACCGGGTGCGCGTATGCAAAGCGAATGTTTGTCTCGTGCTTTCGAAGGTGTTCCGCAGTCGAATATGAAGCTCGGTGCATCAGATATGGGTTTGGTTCAGGGTGTGGGAAGATTTGCATGCAGCTGCGTGCAACGACGCCAGGATGCGACGATAATTTGTGATTTTTACGACCGGGTCATAGTGCGCTAGTGTGCCTATTACAAGCATTGCTCGGCTAATACAGTCGTATCGCGATGCGTAATTTGTGAATTAGCATAGCCAGCCGCTCGTTTGTTCATCAACAGCTTTGACCCCGACTCGCGATCCCTCCAGAGATGTGCCAACCGATTGTCGCTCCTCGGTAATCGTCAGGTGTCGCGGTGACCAGGATGCAGCTAATAACCAGGCTCACTTCAATGCTAGACGACGCTAGCTTCTCCCCTCAGTGGTCGCAATTAGTATCAACTTCCAGCAGCTCGTTATCCCACACTCTCCGTATCTGCCCCCCCACTAATATACGTCACGGTTTTTCTGCTCTTTGAAAAGAGTTCGAGGAAGTTTTTTCGATCGTGAAACACACAGTGCGCATCTCGATGGACGGAGTAATGGCACGGTGTATGTGTAACACGAGCAAACCTGCGCGTGAGATATTACACGGGAAGGAGTCCGATCTCCAGTTTCCAGTTTCTAGTTTCCAGTTTCCAGTTCCGAGGAAACCTGCTCTGGGCTGCTTGCTTGCACGTGTTTCAGCCGCGTTATCATCAGCCAGTAAATCCTTGCGAGAAAGGGAAGGAAAGAGGAAGAGACTCGAGAGAGTGAGAGAGGAGGAGAAGGAGGAGGAGGAGGAAAAGGAGGAGGAGGAGACGTTCAAACTGAGAGATGGCTCACACACGCGGCCAGAATCACGGCTGGCTTAGGTCTGACTTGACCTGATCCTAAAAAACATCTGTTGCCACTTACAGCCGACACCGAGTTTTTAGGGTCAAGAATCGAGGGGCCTCTCTAAAGCGTTTCTTTTCAAATCTCTAATGCTCTGTCTCAAATTTTACAAGTAACAGGTTGCAGATATTCGCAAAAAAAGAATTCAGAAGATGAAGTTATAATCGATACTCTTTCGGATACTGTCACGTGTTTTTCAGGTTAAAACACCTCTCAGTTACAGTCCCATCAAACCTCTTATTCGCTCTTTTTCTCTCCCTCTCTCTCTCTCGCTCTCTTCTAGAATGGGTTTAGAGAGGAATATAAATCAGTGAACAAATACGCGATAAACTTTGAGAAACGAGAGCCATAAAACTTGGGTTTCGTGGTTGCGCGGTTATGAGAGTAGGCGAAAGATTGTGAATGGCGAAGTCGGTAGGGACACTGCAGCCGACCGGGTGCAGCAGTTCGTTTCTCGGCTCAAGCAGCGGGTCTGCAGACCTGCGTTTGTGAAACGGGATGAGCGCGCTTTGTTGCGGTCGGAACTATTGAGTGGCTTGGTCTAAACTTGCCTAAAATAGAGGCCAATAAATTGTCCACTATCTCTCCCGGGTTAAACGCATTAAAGCGCCTGCTGGAGATAGCGCGGTCCCGTTTGTACCCGGTCCAGCTTTCTCCCTCCCTCCCTCTCGCTCGCTCTATTTCTCTTTCTCGTCCTCCTGCAGCGTTCCTTGCAGCGGAGCTTCCTGGTCCAGATCTAGCTCCTTTATTTCTTTCCTTCTTTCCATCCCGCTCTCATTCCCCACATCGTCAGAGATCCTCTCCGCGCGTTATCCGTGTCGCAAAGAGCCACTAGACGCCGCGACCGCTCCTCCAACGTCCCGACACTCGACACCCGACACTCGGCAGCCCCCGGATCGCTTCTCACTCACGATCAGCTCTTCTTCCTTGACTGCAAGTGGCCGGAGGAGCAGAAGTGTCTCTCGCGCGAAGCGGATACGGGGAGAGAATTTTATCGCTGCCTGATCCAACTGCGGGAAAAATACTGTACCTACTCCTGTAACGCGGAGGCGAAAATTTTACGCAATTAAACGAGCGATTTGCCCGCAGGTCTGAGTCTTGACATTCGGCAGGTTCAATTTTAGGATAAACAAGGTTGAACAGCGGGGCGTAATGCGAGAGACAGACGGTGACGTTGAGGAATAAGGGAGAGGTGAATTTTGGAAATTATTCCGCAATTATTCCGCAATTAAGAAGCGATTATTTATCATAGCACATAGCCGTCGCGGCGCACCGCGTGTCACCAAGAAGTTACGCGGTAATAATATTTTAACGAAGCTCGTAAACTGATTCCAAGTATCCCTCGATTCCCGGTTCCTCGTCAATCTCGTTGGCCCCTCGCCGTTTCTTAGCCACGGCGCTTCGGTCTTGGAAAAACACAGTTTGCATATTCTCCCCTTTCGCGTCTAGCTGAGGCATGGTCTGTCTTCTTCTTTCTCTCCGTCCCTCCTCGACGCGAATAACCACTTTGCCACAACCCGGCGCAGCTAGACGCAGCGCATAGTTTATAACAAAACGCAGTTGAAATTAACCGGATGGAAGTTTCTCTCTTCTCGTTTTTCTCTCCTCCTCGCGTCCGAGCGATGATGCACCGATTGAAGAGAGCCGCGCGTCGTCCTCGGATTCAAATCCGTGATCCCAAGACGAAACGCGCTAACTAGGTCGTTAGTAAGGCAATCAACTGCCACTGTAATTATTCAAGACTCGGCCTATCCAATAGTTGGCATAGTTTATTACCGCTAATTAATGGACTCCTGGGATGACCACTGCCCTACGACTCTCCAACGCCTCGTTCTTACCTACCTGACCGCGGGTAGCGAGTCACGAGTGATCCGATCCCCCTACGCACGCATCGCAGTGCCGCTCATTTCGCTTCACGGATCTTCAAAAGCGAAAGCTTTTTACCGCACTCGACGAGAAACGCACGCTCAAAGCCTGTGCCCGTGTAACATGCTACCAGGAACCAATTTCATCGTTATGCTACGAGCCACAATCCCAGGAAGTGACGTAAAAGTAGACTTTGACATTCGGTTCGTGCTGGTACCGGTCCTTTGACAATGTTTATTGGCCCGAAACTCGTAAAAACATCAGAGAAGTTCGCCAACCTGCCGGGACAACCTCTTGGTCCAAAGTCTTTCGTATTTACAGACTTGCCGCAATAATAAAACGTCCCCTCTAAGCCTCAGCCCAATTAACACGTGGCATATCGGTATCCGGAGAAAAGCCTCGTACGCTGATCAAAGTGAACATTCTCACTCCAATCGCTTCCGGTATGTATAATTTTGATCACAACCAAGACTGATTAATCCGTTGTACATGTAATTTATCGATAAGTTATTACAGCAGGAGGTCACTGTTGATCGGACCGACAACCCCGATTTTTCTTCTCCTTTTTTACCTCATCATCCTCTCGAGTCCAATACGGCAAGTGGTTTACTGATCCGAGGAATTCCCCGGTGGATTGGAAGCGAGTGGATTTGTATTTCATTCGTTCGTTCCAATCCTGGCCCCGAAGGTTAGGTTAGGTTAGGCGGTGCCAAGAAGGTCACGAAGAGAAGGTATTCGACCAATTCGGCAATATCCCCGTGACGACAAATTAGCACTAATCCTACGTCGTTAGCGAGATTGATGTCTGGATTTCACTTTGCGAAAATGGTGACGCGGGGGGGGGGGGGGGGGGGGGGGAACGGCGGATGCGAGGTAAGCAGAGAGGGCGGCAGTCGGGTGAAATTCGTGGTTGTAATGAAGTGGGTAGAGACCAGGGCGAGTAAAATATATCCCTGGAGATGAGAGGAGGGCCTCGGCCACACGGGTCTGTATGACGACCGCGGATCAATCCCCGCCGGCGGCCACCCTTGGACCAAGCGACCGGACTATCATCCCCTCGCCACCCTCGATGCTCACCCCACCGCACAAGTCCGTCGAGTCTGGATTACTTGACCACGGGGACGGGAAATGTATTCTTGCGGAGAATTTCCACCCTCTTTTTACTTCTTCCTTTTCTCCTTCTTCTCCCATCCAACTTCAACTTTCTATCCCTCGTCCCTTGCAGGAGCTGGGAAAACTTATCCGTGTCACAACGCTCCTGCGGGTTCAGGTGGGTAGGTACGGATATTCCGATGATACCGTTCGGTCTCACGGCGCGAGTCGATCGCGAATTGCCGCCGAAAGAAAGAAGGAACGGAGAAGAGGGTGGAGGGCTTACAAAAGAAAGGCGGTGACCGAGGGAAGGCAGATGGGCACGGGCCTAGGAACGGGCAGAACGCGTTCGTGCTGACCCGAGCAACGCTAAAGAGGCAATTATAAAACTAACCAGAGAAAGGCACTGCGCTCCGTGATCGTAAAACTGTGAGCGGTCCCGGTCGACGCCAATCGGTGGAAGGTGATCGCCGCAGCAGGTCTTTAATACTTTGCCCAAGGCACCGTGTCATCGCTTCGCCAAGCCAAACCGTGCCAAACTCGATGAGATCCACTAGCGTTCTACAGCCGACCGCGCGAGGACCTCTGATACATTCCCTACAGTCCTTCAGCCGTCAAGGATCGATGTACGAAAACCGTGGCGTCGAAACCAACGTCGAGTTCAATTATGCTTATTTATTCATTTATTCATACGTCGTACATTCATCTCCTTAAGAAATAATTTATTCATTCAACGACCAGTACGTTCGTTCGGTTGTTCATCACTTGTATTGATCAATCGATAATTAATTCATCGGTGAACATTGTCTTAGTTAATAATCAAATCGCTCGGGTGTGATATTTACGAGTCTGTGTAATTATTGGAGTGTCTAACAACGATCGTTAGACGTTTGTCCGATACACGACAAGTCCCTGCAGCTGAACCTTGTTCCATTATCTAGCAAACGCTAACGTCGATCGATTGACCGTCAACAGCCGTGCATCGTTGACTGACGAGCTGTGCTGCGAAAGTTTTAGGGATGTGTTCACGTACACGAGGGTCGATTCGTGCGGGAGGGTTTCGCAGATCTCTCGATGTTCCTCTGCGCCGGACAAACTTGTTACTGCTCGAGCAGCTACCCTGACGCCACCGGTAGGAAATCACTCGACGGAAATCGAGATAAAGTGCGACCGCGGAACAGAAAAGAGGGATGGACGGACGGACGGACGGACGGACGGACGGATGGATGGATGGATGGATGGATGGGTGGATGGATGGTCGGATGGATGGTGTGCCCACATACTCGTCGGCGCTTCCTTGCCGTCCACCCATCCCGACGCACTAGCGCTTGACGAAGGCGGAACTACGTACGTCATGCTTTCACGCTCGAGTGTCCGTCCGATCGTCGGCCACGGGTCCATAACGCCGTCGTCTTTCTATACACCCATCCATCCATGCCTGCAGCTGCACTATGGCTCCGTAGGTGTGGTATAAGGTATTCCTCGGCGAGTTAATGCCTGGATCGATCACCGTGAACGCTCGACCCTCCCACTCCTGTATCGATAATCTTTTCCCGCAAGACAGTAAGATGGTTCTGTTACTCCCATTGTGCACGTTATCAACCTCGCCGCGGTCTTCTCTACTTCTGCATTACTAATAATGTCGTACAGCGAGAGTGAGACGTAAGCGACGTTGCATGACCATCGCCCCTTCAAATTGACAACCAATCCCAGTCGTGTAATAAACTGTCTGTACGTACCGCAGTCGAAGAACCGCTGGCATCCCGTGATATAGACACAAGTCAGGGAAGCGGGAACTTTCTTTCTCTCTTTCTTTTATGATCACCGTGCGAGCATCCTTGCAATATCTTACTCGGAATGATCGGTGACTGGAAGATTTACTCGATTGCATAACGACAAGTATGTATGTCGATAGTTCGTTCGATGAGGAAAAAAGGATGTTCAAAAAAAAGTGAAACTATAGAAGAAGGTTCACTGTGGCCTTCCTTACTCTAAGATGGAGTAAAACGTTTTTGACAAATACTGTTTGCAGTCCTCGTTGTACGTCTTGGGTTCATCCACCTGCACACCTGTTCACCTATCCGTGAAAATATTCTCCTCTCTCTAGCCGAGCTGGACTATCATCGCTTGTCAAGCAACCGACTCCCCCGTGCCATGTACCATCTGCACACACTCCAAGGTGGTCTGGTACTCATGAATTGAGTTACAATCGAGTATCCACGCGTATACGGAGTGGAATATAATCACAGCAACGTTTCATCTGGCTCCTGGACCGTCGACCTATACAGCATAGTATTTGTTTATTCTCTCGGAATTTGACAATGGCCCATACAACTCGTCAACAATCAATTCCCCTGTGTCCAGAAAACTTTCTCTCTCACCCTCTCACTCTCTTTACGTATGTAAAGAAGGTGTACACCGTATACCGTCTACGCTTCACCCAGAGTTGCAGGTGCTAACGCGCGATGCCCGGCAAGGTCTACCCACATCGATGTTCTAGGACGGCGAAGGCTCCGGCTCTGTCATCTTCCGGGCGCATGAACACACATACAAAAATTGTTATGGGAGGAGAAAAAAGACGGCTAGAGGAGATGACGCGGATGAGCGAGAGGCTGATGCCCCGGAGCGCCACACGATCGAACGCGATACAGGCGTAGGTATACTACGCGCCTCGGAGAGACCAATGATTACCTCGGTACGTGTCACCGGCGCAGATTATACACCCAGCTATTTCATTAATCCCTCGGACAGCACACGCTGTTAGATTCCGCTTCGTGGTCCGGTATTATCGGCTAAACACCGCCCTCGTTGTTGTCGTTCTGCTCCGAGCGTCTCCCATCCAACGACAGGTATCACCGTTCTCGATACCGGAGAGCACGTGCTTGTGTGCAACCACTCGCCGATGGAAAATGACGGGACAGGCTGCTCCTCCTGCTGCCCGATTTCTTCCTCCACCGGAGGAATGCCGTATGCAGGCATAGATCACTCTCGGATAGAGACTGGATGGCTAATCATAGTATCCCCTTACCAAAACCTCGGAGAATTCGTTGCATAGATGCTTCGGATCTGCACTCAAGGTCGCTGAACAAAAGTGCCTGGATCAATCCAAGAATTGCTCGATGGTTCCTCCCTCCTTCTTGACAGGAAATACGGGTTTCCGGTGGGTGAATAAGGTACGTTTGAGAAGAGATATTGTATTTTGGAAAACTACTAACTGACCGTCGATGCCAAGTTTGATCAATTTATATTTATTACATATAACTTGATTATCTGGATATTCTATCTAATCACGATTGATTGGAGGTGCTGTTTTACGATGCGTAGTCGTAACTTTCGTGAACATTCAACCATGTCAATTGAATTGGTACGCCTTCTTCTGCAGCACTGTGCATAGTAGGAAATTTCTGGCTTTCTTGCCATGTTGATGAAATTCAGTTTGTCACTGTAAATCTTTAATCCTGACCCAAACCTTACGCTGCACACCGGGGTCTAAATTATCCCACCTCCGCTGGACATCTGCGCTTCTACACAATGATTTTCGATGTGAGCTCTACAGCGACCTCGGTGCGACACCAGTGTTAAGGGTTAACCACAAGTCAGCATCGTTTCTTGTCGAGAACTCACAAGACCATTTCAAAGTCCCGTTTGGTCTAAATTTGTGATCAGATTTAACCCAAGCTTAATGTTTAAACGTATTGAACTGAGTAGACTGAACGGATCCTAGATTAAAACAATTTGTGTAGATCCGATGTCCGTGTGTGTGCAACCACACGCTCGTACATCGCGGATTATATTTGGAGGAGATACTCGAGCGTGCTGATGGAGCAGATTATGACAATGTATCTCTGTGATGCTCACCTGGCTTTTCTAACGAGAGCAGTGGATGGTACTTGGCTGGCGCAGAGGGCGAAGCGCGACATTCAATCCCTCAGAACACGTAACCCTAACCCCTCCGTAGACCAGGGACTAAATTTTGTATAGCCCAAGCTCGGCGAACAAAGTTGCGGTTAAACTTGTCCTCGGCATATAACGAGGCGCAGATCGATACGGTAGCGCGACTTCCGCTCATCATCCCATGAACGGTTTCTATACTTCTTTAGGTCTCCTTAGACCCCAAAGTTTTACGTCCGAACACGCGACTGGAGATGAGGTCGAGCGATCGACTCGCGTTCACCGAGTGTTTCTTTCTTTCTTTCTCTCTCTCTCTCTCTTATCCTTTCCATTTCCTTTTTTTCTGTGCTTTCCAAGAAAAAACGTGGGCATACATAGTGACGCCGGGTGGTTGCTCAACCTGCCCGGTGCGGAGAGTTTAACAAACACAAACTTACCCAAGTTACCGGCACGGGTGTATACTTACTTCTCTGGCTTGTTGTTTATCACGCCGTGGGCAAAGCGGCCAACGTTTGCACGATTTTATGATTCGACGTTTAAAACGCACGCCTGCCTATCGAACCGCGGTGCCTGCGCGGATTCTAACGGTGAACGGAAAACGGGAAAACGCCGAGCCTCCTGCATCCCATTCCCATCCCCACTCCCCTGCATGCATTTCTATAACATCTTTCGAGATATGATTGATCATACCTTACAGCCCACTGCGTTAGATGCGGGCGGACTGTACGGACACGGCAATATTCATATGCGATTCGAACGATTCGAAGCTATCGTTGGAGTCCGCCGGGTATTGACAGCCGGCTGATAGATACGCTTTGAATCGCAGCTTCGTTTCTTCGCTATGTCAACGCGCAAACTGCACCGCGTCGAGATAATGAGCCCATTGTTAACACTCCGCGATCAAAGTGTTCGAACGCTTTTACCGAGGAGTAGGTAGATACAGAGACGAAAACTTTTCCTTACATCTCCAGTTTCTGTGCTCCATTGGTACCATATCCGTTATATTTTCCTCGTCGCTTTTGTTCTCATCGCCCCATCTCATATTCCTTCTTTATGTGACATGGGTATACATACTTTGACCAATAGGCCGAAATGAATTATGCAAATTATTCGGTTATACCTTATGCCTACCTACCTACTCGACTCGACTCGACTCGACTCGACTCGACGGCCTAGCATCGCTATTTTTAGGTCCTATGCTCGCATGCAACGTGGAACGATCATGGCTCCTTAAGCAGCCGCTGAAGCCGCTGCCCCGTGGGCAGTGATGGTTATTTTTGAATCTTTAGTCGCTTTACAAGTAGCGAGGGTCAGAGGGCGCTCCATAAAATAGCATGACTTACATTGTTGCGATCGTGCTCCACCGCGAAACCTTCTCCTTCGCAATCCACCTCGGACCGTCCGATTCCCGCGAGCTTCCTCTTCTTCCCTCGCTACGACGGCCCACCCTCGGTTCGACTGCTTCCTTTTCCCCGTAACCACCCTCTCTCCCTTGCCGCATTCTTTTACGTTCCAACAATAAGACAGACTTCGGACCCGGTCCCATCGCTTTCGATAAATACATACCACCGTGGTTTGTCACTTGGACGACTACGAGGACGATCAAGACTTGGCTCCGGATGCTGTGTGCATCACGGTTCTGTATATTATCCATGAGATTACTCAGGAGGAGATACTTGAGGTTACTTATTTACTCCAACTGTATACGTATGTATCGTATAAGCCTCTTTATACCTACTGAATCTCAATATGTCCCATCGTTTCATGAATATCGTCGACTGTTTGATTTAAATGATTCTTTGGAACCACGGCGATACACGAGGATCCTTATGTGTTTCAACTCTTATGTTGTTTTATGGATAACTCTGCGCGTATTTTTTTAATTTACTATTTACAGACTTTGCTTCTTTTCATGAACATGATCAATTGAATTAACAAAATGAAAAAATGGTCTTCTCTGAGAATCTATAACGAAGAGATCAGGGATTTGTTAATTCGAATATTAGATATGTACTTGATTCATTGTGGAAGATCACGCTCGTTTGATTTCTCACTTTTTTCTCACGTCGTAGCACTTCAATTATAATGTCTTTCGCGAAATTTATATTCAACCCAAAAATCACGACCCATAACATAACAATATATCGAACGGGAATCTTATTGTTCTAAATTAAAAGTTCATATTAAATTTTATCAATTAAAAATAAATAACCATTTTATGAGATTGAATTAATAATGCAAAAGTCGTCAGATACACTTCTCAAACATACAACTGGAAACTTAATATTACGAGTGTAGGTTTTTGTGACGTAAAGTGATATCGTGATTGATGTACCTGCTCAATCGATAAAAAACAACACAAAAAAAAAAAAAAATCCAAGACCGCTAATCTTTTGGAAGAATCTTTCTTTCGACCTAAACAAACTTTATAGGGGATGCCACGGTGAAAATATGTTTTTTGAGGTGTCAATATTTTTTCGCCACTATTCTTGTACAAAAAAACAAAGAATTATAAAGAATCTATTACACCGTTCTCTCTTCGCCGTACAGAGACAGCGAGAAAAAACAAGAAAGAAAAAATGCGCAGTGCCATTTGTAGCTCCCGTGAGGCGTGTAGTCGAGCGGCAAAATCTTCCGCCCCTCTCGGCGTGCAATTTTTTCATATAAATCGCGGTAGATTTAACGAGATCATTGATATTCGTCGCCGCGTTAGCCGACAGCGGGTGTGGAATCGGGATCGTTGGGCGAGGTCGCGGCCGGTACAGTCGGTGGTCCGTAATCGGGGACCTCAGGACCTTCTCGCCGGCCCGCGACCCTCGGAAGGCCTTGGAGTATAAAGGTCCCAACCCCCGTAGCCGCGGATGATAGCCCTATGCCACTCTCCTATCTCAACGCGACGTAGACACGCCGTCTGCCGAGTCTGCGTGTCGAGTTCCGAGTTCGGCGATCCCGGATCGTATATAATGTATAATGCCGATGAGTATTTCTCGAAGACGCAATTGTACGTATCGCGTTCACTTCCTCGGTCTCATTATCGTTTAACCCTCGTACGTGTGGTACAAATGCTCTGCTGCGCATACTAACAACAACTACCTACGTACCTACTTTTTCGCTCACCGATCTCTGTACTAACTTGACGATTGAATCCTATACTTCTGGCATACGGAAGTAGGGATGGTTGTTATACGTCGATATTTTCTCTTACGGGGATATAGATATTTGTTAAAGTCGATGGAAAATATTGAATTATCGACGTCGTTAAGTCGGGGGGGAATTAAATTTCTGTGCCAACATCTGCCGGTCATTTATTTATACCATTTCCTTGTGTATTTTGTATACCTCGTAAATACGCGGACACACTTTCAGATCCAATGGAAGTAATTTAGACAGTTGAATTTTTTTTTTTTTTAAGTACTTCAAGTCGTGAAGACTCGGGTTTATGACTTAATCCGTACTATTCTCTTACTTTTATTGTATTTTTTAATTTAAAATTCATTATTTTACGTGTTTTCGCTGTGATGATATGTATAAAAAGTAAATACATATTACCAAGTTTGATAATAAATCTGCATTTTCTATTAAATTTCTCGCTGTTAATAAAAATGATTAATTCATTTCAATTTACTTAATTTAATGTATTTTAAATTCTCATATTTTATACTTATACTGAACGCATGCGCCTGATGAACAAAATAAAAATGAGTGAGAACTGTGTGGTAAAATTTGTCAGCGATCACGCTAAACAGAAAGCACACACCAAGTATATATAATCAAAAAGTATCTAACGCTTCAATAGTCCTATAAGAAAACGGCAATAAACAACGATGTTACTGACATCGCCTAATTTATTGATCAACAAACAGTAGGGATGCAAAATTCCGTTACCTTTGGATTGCAAGGGCGGGGAATCGGTGAAATCATGAAAAAAAAAAAAAAAAAAAAAAAAAACAGTCCTTCGTCTGCTTCTTCGGACGCCAGTCGGCCATCCAGTTGGTACAGAGATCAGTGCTTTCACTTCATCATCGCAATTCTATGCAACTTATACGCACTCCGAGGAGTTAATCGCTTCGGACCTCTGCAGGGCAACAGGGTGTATCTATCTCGTTGACCCGATATTCGTGTCGCTCGTTGCTCTTGTACACAAAGCCGCACGTTAGTGCCTCTCTATTTTTATTTACGTCTGTTTATTATATATAATATACTATGTAGGATTTATGAATTTATTTTATACAGCAATTTGTTTCAAGATCATTCAATTGACACGCTCTTTCTTATCTACACACATTATGTCGATATAATTGTTTTAATTTTTTGCACGGTACAAGCGGTAAATTTAACACAGATATCTGCTAAGTTATTTCTGCTGTTGTTTTTGCTTACTTTTTCTCATTCTTTGCTTTACCGAATAAACGTTTATGTCACGTTTTACAGATTGACAAGTTCCCGATTTCCAGTGAAAAAGTTAGGATGCACAGCAGTGATCTTCGGTTAAATCCTCCTTTTCTTTAGTCAGGTTGGTATTGAATAATATTCTTCTAATGAAAATTGCTTACTGGTTTCGGTTGGCATGATATTTCAATCGTATTTAAATTGAAAAAAGAGTGTCGAATAACATTAAATTTTATATCAATCAGAAGAATAGTCCTTTTTAACACACTATTAAAATGATAATCAACCTCGGAAAATGCTCTTCTCCTTCTTCTTGAAAAAAAAAAAGAACAGAATTTCGAATTCGTGCCCAAGATGTATAACCCAAAATCGTAAAAACGATTGGATTCAATTAAAAAACGTGTCGCCTTTGTTCTTTATGCAGTAATTTTTTAGGGTTCTTTCCAAATTCCATCTTCTTCTTCTTCCTCTTCTTCTTTTGAGATCAGAGCGGATCAAGATACAGTAATATAGTAACCAACACGCTTATTGGAGATTACTGAGCTTAAGCCTCGACGAAGACAAAAAAAAAAGGTGAATTTTATTTCTGGCAAAGCCATAGGATCTGAGTTTCGAGCGAATGGAAAAAAGGCACGAGCAAAAAGAGAGAGAGGAATAGCGACTGTGGAAAGGAGGAAAGGAAAAGAGCACGTGCGCCGCAACAGCGTCTCGTGTGTCACAAGGGCTTCCCGACGTGTGCATATGTATATATGTATATTTAAAAAACTTTATGGTCCTGCCTCTCGTCTCTTACCGCTTTCTACCCCCGTCATTCTTCCCCTTCTCCTTCCTATTTTTCACCATGGGATACCGGTAGGATTTACTCGATTTTGCTGTTTTTTTTAAACTCCAAACTTAACTCTCCAATCTCCCTCTTCGTTTATTTATTTTCTTACATCTCTCCTTTCTTTCTTTCTTTCTCTCTTTATTTCTTCATATTTTTTCACCGACTCTTCACACTTTTTACACAACTCGTTAATTTTTATAGCACAGGCAATATCAGTCACATGTATCCATATTATATTCCCCTGTAATCGTCCTGCGACATTCGGATCGTTTCCGTTTTGGCCTCTCCTCGTCTTTTGCCGCACGTATCGTACTCTGAAAATATTAATACTTTCCCTCGAATTCAATTTTTTTCTTTCTCTCATCGCTCTTGACTTATTCCCCCGTCTTGTGATAGTCACATCATACCTACCTGTGCTCTTTTTACTTTGCCACTCTCTTTCTGCACCGATCCTCACCGGTATACCAGGACGAGTAACATAAATTTCGGCGGGTCAGTAGTTAGGCACTATATGTCGAACGGAATAAAATATATCTGCTTGTATCGTAAATTCTCTCCCTTGCGGAATAATTTCGTCTTCTCGGTTTTTTTTTTTTTTTTTTTTACTCGGGAGGCGAATCACGAGATTCCGCTTTTGCTTTTACCTTCCACTTTTTTTTTTGTCGTTTTCTCTCCTATCTCTGCAGACACTTTTCTTTCACCAACTTTACGCATATTTACCCTTTTTTTTTTTTTATCGGTTTCATGTTATATTAAAATCGATGCGATTCTTTCGTTTTCCCTCTGAATTAGATTCACTCAATTTTTGATCCGGGAAGTAGAAACAAAGAAACAACGAAGACATCAATCGTTTCAACAATTAATTAATCAATTAATTAATTAACTTTTTCCAGTCTCCCTCGTCAAGATAATAATCCCCGAACGAAGCGAAGTGCAAAGGGTTGGAGAAAAATACAACCCAGTTTCACGGTGGTGAATTGCGATAAAAAAAGGAAAGAAAAGAACAAAAAAGAAAAACGAACCCATTTTATGACTTCAATCAGATCTCCGTCGAATTAAGTTTCTGAATAGGTACTTGACGATTCACATGATCGTATTTTCAAAATAAATAGCGAGATTGAAAAAGAAGAGAAAACGTAATTGCCGAGGTATCGTGATAGTGGAAGAAAAATTTAGTATAGTTTTTTACTTTTCATCATCCTTGATGGTATCAGAAGAATATTGCTTTCGGTCGAAAATCACTTTTTCTAATTGCAACGAATCTTTGCGTTTTCAAACCTCTAGAATCCGAAAAACAGTATTTTCATAAAATATCGTTCCGTCCGACAAACTCCCGCGATGATCGCGAAAACTGCTCGATGATAAGATATAAAACATAATGTTACAACGAAATGATGGGCATGAAAAATTGCCACGTCCCGTGTAATTTGAAATTCCGATTTTACCACAAACAAATCGAATTTCAATGTCTTATCGACAAGCGTATATTTCTTCCTCCTTGTTACTTTTTCTAAATAAACGATTATGTTTTTCCCAGTCTATATATATACATGTTTTATATATTTCTAATTTTTCTTTCATAAATTTTTCATTTGGCTGCTAAATTCTATGAGTTTCCAAATTTTCACTCAATCGTTTTCAAGATCGTCGCGAAAGTTTTTCGGACAGACCGATAGATTCTTTCCTTTTCACGGCGACGAAAGGTGTCGCGAAAATACCGTTTTTCCGGCTCGTTTCTTTCCTCCTTATTTTATTGCCTCGGCACGTGTACGTTTGTATAATACGACCGTAATTGTTATCGCTAATAACGAAGAGACGTATCCAGATTACACGTTCATCCATTCCTTCGCCGGCTAGGCTTTCCTCGCCGCGCCTTTGACTCCCCATTTTTCTTCCCCCCATTTTTCCTCTACCTCCATTCTTCTCGTCCTCTCGACGTCGCGAGGTCTAGGCAGACAGAGTTTGTAATGCGAGGCGAGTTTATCTGTTTTTCCATTCCCCCGGCCTCTCGGCCCCTCGCTGATTACCCCTCAACTTTGCCGAACGGTGTTTCAATCTCCATAATGACCGCTCCTCGCTAACTCGGCGCTGCATTCAGCCGTGTCTGCAGTTAGTTGGGTGGATGCGGATAATAACAGTGATACAGAAATATGTCTGCATGTGCTCGATGTGTCTGTGTCCGAGTCTACGCTGCAGTCTGCAGATTGCGCGTATTCTAACCTGCAGAAAACACTTTTTTCCATCTAACTTACCTAACTACCTGCCTGTAATGCAAACCTACGTTGCGCCTCCGTGTCAGAGAGCGAGGGAGAGAAGAAAAGAGAGTTTCTGAAAGTTGGTCATGCATGCATTTTCGATAGGCCGTAGTGTCATCGTTCCGGTATAGCGATACGAAACCTCCGCCATGATCTTGTTTTTCTATCTCAATCTGAATACAATTGTATAATCAAATGTCACCGAAATTTTTCAAATTTGTCACAAAAACATTAACGTGCTTGTTAAAAATTAATTTAATTAAGGTAACGGTTCGTTTAATGGGGTTGAAGTTCGTTACACATTGACGCGAGAATAAAGATTGAAAGATATCGACATTCAGTTTATTTCAACTGTAAAACGTTTACGGGATGACAAAAATCAAGATAATAATAACGTCAATTAAACCCCTAAAATCTAGTAATTACTTGACGAAGGGTAACTCAATTTTTGTCTTCATATTTTGTTGCTCCAGTGTTATGAATTTAAAGCTCACGTTCAGTTTATTTCTGAAAAATTTGATGAAAGCTGATACACTGATCACCATTGAAGGGGTGATAAAATTCCATTTATTCCCGATTCAACCATAAAGTTAGCTTTTTTAACCTAAAAAGCGGGACGAAAATGACATATTTTTCCCTAAAACGCATTTGCGGGAAATATCAGTCCAATTTAAAAGTCCCGATTTTAAAATAAATATCGTAGCCAAAGTTGGATCGGAAATAAAGTCCTATATGTAACATAGGAATAAAAGTCGACTTTATTCCCTTGTGACATAATGTACTATTTTTTCTTCAACCGTTTACCTGCATGTAAAAAAGCGCGAAAAGGGTGAAAAATTGCCAAATTCACTCCTCGCGTAGCGTGTCTATGTTCCTCTTTACGTTTTTCTGTCAGTCCGAACCGAGTAACTGCGAAGGAATGAGAGAGAGAGATATATACATAGAAAGAGACATTTGACGAGGAGGATGAGCGAAACGGCATACAATGGAGAACGTCGCGCGGTATATAGTGGAAATAAGTATTCTCAGCGGGTTATATTTTAAGCGGTTGTGTATATAAAACTTGGTAATGAACGGGGTGTTTTTCCCCATTTAGTAAGGGTTGGGGGCGGTGAAGGCGGCGGAAGTGGAGGCGGGTGGCCCTTTCGGTACAATTACGCCGAGTGCGTCGAGTGCCTTTCAAAACTCGCGGAGATTAATCTGTCCATCCGTCTATCTCTCTCTCACTCTTCGTTTTCTTTTTTTTTTTTCCTACTTCTTTTTCTTTATCTTCATCCTTCCCAGCTGATACTCTCGTTTGTCGATTCCATTCTCCTCTACGCCAATATCGTTTCTGAGCTGTATTTATGACACATCGATTTTATCTACCAATCCCCACTCCCCCATTATTCACTTCTTTTAACAGTTTCTGCCTCTTCCATCGAGTGACAATCCTGTTACAGAAAATGCATTGAAAGAAAGACGAAATTTTTTTTTTTTTTTCGTCAAGTACGATGTGAAAAAAGTTGGGAGATTTCTTTATCATCGTCATCTCAATTCCATTCCATGTTTAAAATTGTAGTTATAGTTATGTTATTTTGTCGATGTTCTTTTTCTTTTCTTTTTTTATCGTTCTACTTCTTTGCAATAATACAAACTATTAAGTAGAAAAACTTACGATCAGCAATATTTTACGTCTCTGATGTTACGGATATGTAAACTTTCCTATAACGTAAGAAACGAGACTGAACGGTAACTAATACCAAAATTTTTCGAATCCTCAAACATACGACGTTTCGGTCAAGATAAAAACTTGAAATTCGATTCAGGGAAATCAGGAAAACGTCTGGAGATTCTGATTTATAGATTTTTCGTCAACCACGAAGATGATTATCGTCGTGTTTTTTTTTTTTTTTTCAATTCCGATCAATCGATTAATCGACGTTTTCGGTTGACATACCGATTGACCTGCAGAATCATTACGAGGCAGCTTCGATTAATCAAAAAAAACGCTTAATCGATTAATTTAAACTGCCGAGTAATGGATTAATCGCACATCACGAGTCCAGGTATCCTTTGGCAGTTAGCGAAGCGTAGCCTTAGCGATGGTTTTCCTTCAATTTCGCGAAGTACGCGGTGCCTGGAGCCAATTATTGTAATTTTATTATTTGCGCAAGCTGACGCGTTGCGGTGATGAACGTCGTGTAGTACACCCGGAAGTAACTCGCTTCTCGGCAGCAGAAACCAAAGGGTTTATGACTGATATTATCATATCAGGGAAAAAATATCACGATAAATTATTTACTGCCGGTATAATATTCGCGTGTTACGTGTACGAAGCATAAATCAATCGACGTGTACCTTTCAGACATTCGCGAATGTTGTATATATATATATAAGCTTCGAGAAAAATCGGAAGCTACTTCGCTTTTTACTTCAATACTATATTATGTATGCATCTTTGCCGATACCGCAGTGCAGCAGCAACAAATATTCGGTGAGCTTGTGATTAATGAAGGAAACCGCACGAAGGGTTCATTGATTTTCATTTTCATCCGTATTTCAATCATCTCCATGTGACGATAAACAGGAGAAATCGAGGAAAAAGCTCTGAGAATATATCGTTTCAACTGATTTATAGCCGTTCCGAATCTGTTCGGTAAAACAGGTATCGTTAAAAAAAAGTGTTTGAATATTTTTGGAATGACGAAAAACGAGGTACGCGTAACCATTTTGCGCTATTCTCGATCCTTATTTGGTAATTGCAACGCAAAATCAGTTTGTGAGGTTTACTCTACTTTTTTAGCTAGGCAAATTTCGCCTTTAGAATTCCGCAGACAGAAAGTCGTAAAAAGTTTGTCAATGTTGTAACGTGAAGATTATCATCGCTATCAATAAAAGAAGCACAACTTTCTCGCAAATGTTTTCTTGATATCGCATGTGGAGTAGACGAAGAAAAAAGAAGAAACAGAAAAATCTGACCATGGACCATCGATGCATGTAGAAGCGTAGGAATCTGTGGAAGCGAATAGACGAAAGACGCAGCTCGCGTCTTTTCGCGATGCGCCGCGGCGCAGAAATGCAATTAACCGTAAAGACGTTCCGCAGCGGTTGCCAACGGCGTTACTTTTCGAATATTTTTCCAAATGGTGACCCGTTTCGCCCCGTAATCGTCCGATGTATTCAGCTGAGAGCCACGGTCGTCTCCGAGCGAAGAGTCGACGCGATTTCAGCTTCTTCTTCTTCTTCTTCTTCTTCTTCTTCTTCCTGTGTTTTCTTTTTTCTTTTTCTTGTTCTTCTCATCCCCTCGTAAAAAGCTCAATGCATGTCAAAACATTATATTACCAGGTTACTATTAAATATGTCAAAGCGTCTAAGTTTATTGCATATTGGCTATACGAGAAACGTATAGCCGCAACTCGCCGCGCCCCTCTCAACGCTACATTCGCAAGATAATCGCTATTGTGAATCTATACGCTCGTTTCACTAACCGATCATCTTCCTCGTCATAATTAGATACCTTATTTTTATCCATCCTTTTATTCGGAGGCTTCTTCTCGTCTTATCCGTAAACTCGAGTCCCACGAACAAGAATTAAGGGCGATCTATTCACGCTGTAGTTTAAACCCTGAAATTTTACAATCTTATTCGTTCTTGTTTCATTTTGACGAACGATTCAAGGAACGGATGAAAATACAACGCATTTTTGTCTATCTTGACACTTTCTGCTTAAACTTAAGAAATACCGCATTTCAAAAATTTCACGTTTTTCCACACTTCCTAATTTTACGTACATATTTATTTTATTGCTTCAGCTACACGTTGACTTGAAATTCTCGCTAAAAAAAATTTTCGACAAACTTCTTTGAGTATTTAATGTGTCTATGTTGGAAATCGGAGACAGTTTTTAAAATTCTATATTAATGGCCTTATGGATAGTTTTGCTTTTGGATCGCTTAATTTGCTTGCTATGGATACTTTCGGGATTCAAGAGAATACAAACACCTGTAAGCAAGAGTGGAAATTTCTTGTGAACTCTTACATATTTTTTTTAAATCGCTGGTAGTAACGAGTTTATGAATAGGACAAAATTTAGTTTGTAAAATTTCAAATTGTGAACAGCAGAAATGTAGACTGATTAAAACGTGGAAAAGTAACAACGCAGAAAGTAAAAATTCATAATAGGTGACAGAATTAATATGGAGATATAGAAAAATTATATAGAATTTCAGGTGAAAATTGCCGATAAATGTAAAAAATAAAATCACTAAAATAAACGTTGAAATACACCTAGAAAAATACAGAAATTTTGACACTGCTATATTGTGGCTTAATTCTTTACTTTTACTTTTCTGTATCTTAACCTTTCCATACTTACCGACTTTCATATACTTGAAAATTACATCGGTAACATTTCAGGATTTTTAATCACTGTCACTGCGTGGGGGTAAAAAACTAGAAGTACTACAATATTGAATTTTCAAAGACGTAAAAATCTAATCCGTCCAATTATCAAAATGTAGAAAGTCCAAGTATAGAAAAATGAAAGTATAGAAACTTGAAATACAAAATGACAAAATATGCAACTGTAAAATCTATAATCCGTACATACGATTCTATGCAATAATTATCGAGACGAATTCGGATGATTCTACGTTTTGGCATTCTACATCGTGACCTTTCTATTTTTTTGCTTCACTATAATCCGACTTTTTTCACATTTTTCAATTCTATGAATAAAATATTCACCTCTTAGAAAAATAAAAAAAAAACATCGATACCACGACCTTTACATGTTTTGATCTTGCTACAATTTTACCCCTCCTCTGACCATATTCCGCTTTTCCACCTCCATCCGATATCGCTAAAGTTAGCAAAAACTGGATCCGATTTACGCGATTCGAAAATTGTTTTCCCGGAGATCAGGGGCACCGCACCCTGATGTAACCCGGTGGATAATCCGAGGGATCGAAGGTCCGGGAAACGCGACGGCGAACTGCATGTTGACCGTAAAGGCAACCGGACCCTAGCCAGTCTATTGAAATATCTGAAACTCAACGGACGCGTCGATTATTCTTATTATTCAGGGTCTTAGGCTGTGCGAGTGAGATATGGTGAATTATGCATCCTCTGGTCAGTCCCCGTCGATACACAAAGTCCCTTTTCCGGTGCCTTCCATGCATAAAGAGTGATAGATCGACCCGCTTCATTTAATATTTAACGGACAGCTAAACTTTCGCGGTATTGATATTACGACGCTGATGTCTTCGATTTTATACCGTATCGGATTGACTTGATGGAAATCAAAATTTTTTTTTTTTCACCATAGTTCGGTTTCCTCAAAATTACATTTTTCTACCAACCGTTTAGGCCACGTACGAAGCTTTATTTTTGACAGTCAATTTAACCACAGGGAAATTTTTATTCGTTTTGTCGCAGTGCTTTTTGAACATCTTACCAATAGGATTATGAATTTTTACACGTAACTCAGTTTTTTTCAAACATTATTGAATGTACGACAAAAATATCGTGATGATTCGTCGATACATTTTCAAATGAATACCTCACTGAAATAAGACAAAAAAAAATAAAAAATATTGTCAAGTATGCGTGGATTCGACGGAAAATTCAATGCATAGGTACAAAATTTTCCAGATATTTAGATTTAGAGAAATGTCGTCATGCTACGGTGGAAATTCGCTAATTATTTCCTCCAGAAACACTGTCAACGTTATATAGATAAAGAATCAGCTATAAATTCAGTTCTCGATCTCGATATAATATATTTGACACGTGGTATGAGTTGTTTTCTATGAGTAAAAATGACGTAGAAAGTCGCTCGACTAACGATTTCTAATAATTCAACCGGCTTGTCAGAAGTTTGTTTTGATTGAAACAAAGAAAAGTTGCAGAAAATTTTTTAAACAAAATTAGAAACGTTTAGGATCAGACTTTGGTCGTAAATTTCCCATGTATAGGTACAGTTGCTGGTAAAAATCGGTCGACTTTTTCTTCTTCTATATCGCATGTAATTCGCAGAAGAAAATACTTATAAGCCAGCTCCTGTACAACGCATACAAGAGATGCAGAAATGAGTTTATCCAGAAGTGGAAATTTTTGTTGCAGGGGGATTTTCGGGGTGCATGCAGGGAGAGCCTAGGGCTCGAGTGAAAGGGGGGGGGGGTCCCTTCACGATGATCGACATCGACATACGCGCGGCATAATGTTACGAGTTATAAACGCGGTTGAATACCTCGGGGAAAAGGCACGACAAAAAGATAGAATAAAACGAACGGAAGAGAAAAGAGAAGAAAAAAGAAAAGTCGGAGATTGAGCTGGAAACGAAGTAGAGAAGAATAAAATGTAGCGTATTTTGCATCGAGTTTACCGTACGTATGCCGACGACTGCAAATGCGTGCGATGACCATTTTCGGCCCCGCTTAAACGTGTATAAAATCCGAGGGGTAAAACTCGCAGTTTCCGCACGGCTTTATGGACGATTTTGCGCGCGCGTAAAGCCGGATCGGATCGGATCGGATCGGCCGCTTTGACACCCCTCAGGTTATCCGAGCTATTATTATATATGCAAGTGTGTGCCGTCTATGCCCTAACTCTCACCCCTCCTTCCCATGCGGTTATGCACTCCGGAATGCTAAAATATTCCGTTGCGTATATGACTATTGATTTTTCGGATCGCACGTTACATCCCTCGTGTTCCTCTACGCTGCGGCTACGTACAACGGACCTCGTTCTACCTGGATCTCGATTTCGAAATGTAACCGGATACACCACGGATGAAGTCACGTGGTGATACCTCGTTTTTTCATTATTTTTTTATCTCTCTTCGTAATTGGAAAAGATATGTGTGTGTGTGTGTGTGTGTGTGTGTGTGTGTGTATTGGTAAAAAAAGATGCCAAGTGATTTTAGAAATAGTATCGATGTTTTTTTCTCACAACCCGCAACCCATGATTTATCAATTAAGTTAAATTTTGCAAACGTTTTTATGGTATCTAAAATTTGAGAAGTTATTTATGCGCGAATCTCTATGATAATCGGCAGAAGTACCTGTTTGAAAAATGAACAATAAAATTTTCATCCCGTCAAATAAATTAACTTATCATATCCAATTTTTCATACCAAATAAGGTATCTCTGTTTATATTCATATCCGCATAAACTTGAATAATTATTTTTTCAAGTGTTAAAATTACAAAACCGGTTAGTCTGATCCAATTTTTATCAGTCGAGAAAGTACTTTGACATCGTGCTTTTTTTCGTTTCCGGAATTCTGACACAAAAAAAAAAACGAATATATTCTTGTCAGATTGAGTACGTTGAAAATAAAGAAAGAAAAAAACGAAGAATCAACAATGCGTAAGAAGAAATAATTCCAATATTTTTTACAGGGTAGACTTTTGTGGGCGAAATTTTATAGTCACTTCCATCCTTGTCTGATGTTTCTTTTTACTCGAAGCAGAGAAGAAAAATAAACACAAAAGGAGAAAGGTCGATTAAAAAAAAAAAAAAATGCGAACTCGATAAGAGTCACGAGTGAATGACGCAGCTAAAGAAGTACAGTTGAATTTTTCTTCACAATAATTGAAATTAATGAAAGTGAGAAGTTTGCTGGTGGGTTTCGGGCGGAAGTGAAACAAGAACTGTATGCTGTGTAAGAAGGAAGCAAACTCGGTCTTTTCGGGCCGAGCGGAACTTTGCGATATGAGTCGAAGGTGAAGTCGAAAAGGAATATTGCAAATACGCGTGGCGAAAAGATCGTTGTTTCCTTGTTGCACATTATTCTTCATACGACAAGAGTACGTTACGCGTTTCTTCACGATGCACGAGATTGAGGTTAGAGTCGCGTAATGTCAGATTTGTTGGCGACAGCGCATGCGCGTAGTACAGAAAATACCACTTTCAACTCCTAGGACATAAAAGTGGTATTCTCTGTACTCGGCGCATGCGCATTCGTAGACTTACTCAACCGTGATAGAAACCGGTACTTTCTGTACGGAAAACAAGCATGGAAAAACGAGTAAAACATGCTCGCGTTATATAAAAAATACATATTTACCGATCCCAGGAGACAGGATTCCGAAATTGCTTCGGGTCGATTTTGTGTTTACTTATAATTTGTTTTTTTTTTTTTTTTTTCTTCTTTCGACTTGTTAAACACCGCTGCGCACCTTTCGATGCTGGTAGCAGAGCGCCCTTCGACCCTGGGGGTAAAGGGAGCGCCGCTTCGGGGAGTAGCGACAAAGAACGTGTCATTGTGTTTTGGGCGTGGAGCATTAATACGCGTTGACGTTTTCGACCGCGGTCATTGGAGCAGATAAAAAGGCAAGGGAAGGGAAAAAAATCATGCATCATAAGAGAGACGGAAAAATGTACGATTCTTAAGCCGGCGGTTGAGTGACCGTTGCGCGATAAAAAATATTACGCAATTATTTGCTTCGACGCGATTTTAACCAGTTGGGAGAAACCAAACAGTTGATTTTTAATTCATGAGCCAGGACATGTTAACAATTATTAACAACATGGGCGCAGATTCGCGCGTTATAATGCAATAGGATGACAGGGGAAAAAATTGAAAGAAAAATATTAACAAGAAAGAAACGAATCATTTTCTTACGTTCCCAGACGAATATGAGTAATCAACGTATTCGTATATGAGTCACTCCATATTAAACCGCACACTTCGTCACAATTGTCAGGTTTTTAAATTTGACGAATGTTTGTAATTATATATTGTCTTTGACTCTTTTTTTTTTTAATTTCCTGTTATTTTTGTAAATGTATCATCTTTTACGTGTTTCGTAAATTTCTTTTTTGATTTTGATATTTTCCACCCAGTGAAGTGATTTAAAAAATGTTAACACTAAAATTGACTAACAAAAAATAAAAATTACTATAATTTTATTGGGTTAGACAACATGTTCACTAGCTTTTATAAAATTTGCTAATATCAATATGAATTTCACCCCAAAAGTGTGCGGTTTAACGTGGAATGACTCACGTGCAGCAAATAAAAACATTATTACATTCGCACAACCTGAACTGGAGTTAATTGTCGTAGACTCTGCAGTCAATTAACTATGAGTAACGTTAATTTTTTTTTCCTGATTTATGTTCTGATTGCGTGAAGAAGGATTCATTCAAATATGTGAACATATAAAACAGTTTAATTGCGATAAATAGATTTTATTTACCACATACGAATAGAAACATATTTTGTAGCATGAATATATTAAAAGAAAAAATTGAAACAATATCCCTGTTGAACTGAAAAAAAATTTACCTCGCGATGAAGGGTTTTTTCATACGTAATTCATCTCCAAATAAATCGACGGCATTGAATTTTATATTACTTGAAGCTGAATATATTTAATCGACAAAAACGAAAAAAAAAAAATGATAATTGTTGTTTGGAGCGATTCGCGAACAGTCAAGTGAAATAACGAATTTTAGCATTTCACTCCTAAAAGTAAAGTAAAATACCGATTAAACGCAATGAACTACTTTCACGAATTTCGTTCTGCTACCAAAGAAAAATTCAAACGATCCGAGACATCAGTTATGAGAGAGGATACATAAAAAAAGGTAAGGGATGAACAGGATGGGACATGTATGGAACCTCATGCGCATACGCAGCTGGTGTCCATGTAAACGAATTTAAATACGAGAATTACGTAAAAGGTTGACACCGAGATAGGATCAGCATGCTAAATAGGTGGGAGTCCTGGCTGGGAATGGGGTGGTCAGATATTGATCTGTCTAAGATATCCGGAATTTTAACAACAGGATAAAGTGATGATTTTATGAAATCGTTCGGGGCAATTGACTGGATTATTATACTATCTCGCCCGCATCTCTGCCTGCAGTGCAGCAGCGTCATAATCGAGATTCTTTCATCGCTCCCGTAATCCTGAACGTGAAATTTTTCCCTCTTAGGAATAACTGGGTGTCATCGTCCGAACCAAAAGTTAGGATAAGGGAAAAAAATCGTTTAAATAATTTCCAGAAATTTTCATTCCGCGAATGACACTGAATATGCGATCGAATCAACGTCTATATTATGTCACAGAAATGAATCCGAGAATATTCGAATTACAAGCTCAGATATCAACAATTTTATGAAAAAATTTTACAATTGGAACGTTGAAGATATTTAAATTCCAGTGTTGTTATTCGGTTTTAATGATTTTCGGCTCGTTTTACTCGCCGACGCGAAAATGTATTTGTTGAACAACATATTTGTCGCGCCTATCCACTCTGAAGACATCATTTTTTGTGAAAAGTTTCTCGTGCGTTTTCTCGAAATCTCCATAGTGAACAAAACGAGGCAAGAACCATTAGAATCGAAACAAAATACCAGGATCTAATTATTTTTAGTGTTCTAATTATAAATCTTTGTTTCAAATTGTGGATATCGTAGCTTGTGTTATTCGAAATTGCGCAAATTATTTTCATCACTCAGTAGGAATTTTCCTTCATTCTGGTTAACCGTCATCGGCGCGAAAAGCATTTCTGGACATTTTATTTTTCATCGCCTTTGTCGATAATATAAGAAAAGTATTAGTTTCAGTCGAAAATCACTTTTTCTAGTTTAAACGAATTTTTGCGTTTTCGAAACTCTAAAATCCGAGAAACAAGTTCTTAGTAAAATGTCGATCCGTCCGACAAAATCTCGCGATGACATCTGAAACGGCTCGAAGAAAAGATTTCAAAACTTACAGGATTTTATAATTACACGATGGGCGTGAAAAATTGCCATGCTCCGTTTAATTTAAACTTTCGGTTCTAGCGAAAATGAATCGATTTTCAATTTTTCACCGACGAACATGTACTCTTTCCGAATAAACGATCATGTTTTTCCCAGTTTATATATTTATGATCCAAAAAAAAGATGTAAATTTTTTGTTTTTCAGCGTTTTCGAGATCATCACGGAAGTTTGTCAGGCAGACCGACAGACTCTTTCCTGTTCATGGTGACGAAGACTATCGCCCTGTAAAACTACGTTTCCAACTGATTTCAACGGTCTTTCCACTTCGTCAAACTTTTGATTCAGACGGTCCGGCCCGATTCATCCTTAATACGCGTGAATTAATTATCGAGCTTGAGCGGGGCAGCTCGCGTTGCACATAATGAATAACAATGAAGAACAATAAAGTTCAGGCCATCAGACCGCACGAAAATCTCTCTCGGGTCTATCCGGCGGGCTGCCGTTTCCCTGGGACATTAACTTTCGACTAATCCCCGTTTATGCAAATCCGGGAGACTCGGAGCATCTGTTCGCGCAGCGTCGCCGGCCCGAGGGCCCCGATTCTTGACTCTTAATTCTCGATTCTCGGATCTCGGGCTGCCCCGTAATCGAGAACGGTTACGTCATCGTCATCTAAGTTCAGGAGTTCAGAACGCCGCTGCTGACGCTGCAGATGCTCGCTAACGAGAACAATTAGGAGTTCCACTTTACGCTCTAAAAATAAACACGGGGGCCACTTTAAAACTTTACTGTCATAACTACCAACCGCTCAACCAGATGCGACCCCATCTTATATTAATATCCCCCCCCCCCCCCTCTGCTTGGGACCACCTCTCCCTTATAACATGTTCGAGACTCTCTTTCGCAACATCTTCGGACAGAACGAGAAACTTGGAGGATATGAAGAGGGTTCGAGAGTTCTTGGAACCACTTTGGTCATCAGGTAAAAAACGAATTTTTTATTCAATTCCACATGCCCGTCAGTTATTTCGGTTTTTCTCTCGCAGGGTGCACGAGGCGGTTTTTTTTCACCGCGAATTATATAATTTATCTAGAATTACACACTCGATTATAACCAGAAATATGACAAAATTTCTACTCTTTTTTCAAACGTCGTACAACAAATGTTCACGTATATACCGACAGAAATTCACATTACATCTCTTTTCAATGCACTAACAAAAACTGTGTGCTTTTAGTTTGTCAAAATCTTACGACCCCTTGTAATCTGTTTACAAAGTTTACGTTTTCTGTCATATTCGTTATTGAACAGTTTGTCAAGAGCTTCCAATAAACATATGATACAAATAACCATCGCGAATCTTTCTCGGGTAAACAATCTTGTTCGGGAAGAATAATGAAATTGAAACAGGTGACCATTACAGACATGAAAATCTTCATTTTACAACGCAGTGATTTTCATTGGCAGGTGTATTTTCCTGGGAAAGCAATACGGCGCAACTTCCTGCCGCACATATGTTCATCGCATCCCTGAATTTGAAGGAAGCTGGTGAGATCCTCCGATGCATCAAGAGCAGCCAGACTACGTGACAAATTTGAGGAAAAATGGGCCTGACCGCTTCCACTTAGCGGTCTGTCGGCTTTCCCATGACGGAATACCGTCTATGGGCATAAAATTCGTAGACGTAAACGTGTGTGGGACATTCGTAGCGTCGCGACGTCCCGAGGGGAAGCGGACCCTCCAGGACGGAGACAGTCCGGTCGGTCCGGACGTCGCCAAAGCGAGCAGGTGCTGCTTGATCCCTGCACTTCCCCTTTTGCAGATGAATTTCCGTGTTCAAAATCGACCCGGATGAAGAAGACGACCCTCGTGGTGTGTATCTTGTGGGCAAATGACCGCTTCCACGTCGCCCGCAGTAACGATCGTCGGTTCGTCGATGTCTTGTTGGACTTGTTGGTTCCGAGTGATCGGTGAACAGGCGAGTCAGGGATGATAAATCGGGAAGTGACTTTGTTTACCGCGATGACATGTTTCATGTGACTTAAATCTCGTGCAGCAGTGCACGGAGTGTTCATTGATTGGATCGAATAAGATTTATTGCGGTCACTTCAGTTTTCTATTTTTTTTTTTCTTTCCTTTTTTTTTAACTAAAACTTGGATAGTGTTATTTTTGTGATATTGATAAACACTTTCTTCGTTCGATTGTAATACCGCCAATGAGTTTATTCAATTATTACTTTACATCGAGGATTGATAATATGTAATTCGATTGCCTGATTAGCTGGTGAATTATGATGGTATTGTTTTTAATTGCAGAATTACGTAGACGATTTGTTACTGACAACTTGTCGCTGTGCATTTTCGTTCGACAAATTTTGAATAACGCCGGCATGAAACAAGTTTAGACGCTTACTCTGGCGTAAACTTGTTAGATGTAATGATTGTGCATGATCTTGATTGCTTTTTTGCATTCTTGAGGATCGGATTTGTGAAAATTGGGCCGTACGAACTGATTACGAGACAAAAAGTTTTTGCATCCAAAAATCGCGAACAAGCGAAGATGACTCGTTCAGATTTTTTTGGGGATTTTGGTTGATTTAGGTTAATGCTAAGATTTATTCTTGGATACACTATATCGACGTAATTTTGCGGGATGGATTGAAACGCGTACACTCTCGATTGGCTGCAAACAATAGATCGAAAGGGACAACCGAGAAACATGAATATTGTACTTGGGAGCTTGAAGAGATAAAAACGAAAGAGTCGCAAATTCATTGTTAAGAAGTTTCAATTTCAGTTCGTTCAATAAGTTTTATTTCTAGTACAAGTGTTCAAGAGTAACTGCATAGCACAAAGAGCCAGATAGTGTTACAGTGATAGACGTAACGTAATGCAGAAGGAGAATAAACATTAAACATCACATGACGCATCCAATAATTGTATAAAATAAAAGGAGTGCGATATTCATTAACCTAACACAATATTAAACTCTGTGATGTAAGTTTTTGAGTATGGTTTAAGTTCCAGCCTGCATACAAAAGCAATGCACCTCGACTGTATAATATGCGTGTGACATTGTGGAATACGATTGTATCTTGGGCTAGAATAATTGAATAAATGAATTTTTCTGTACTTCCTTCGTATGTTTTACCCTGTTCTTCGATTTGTCTGGAGTGCCAGTCGCATCACTTCGAGTGGGAAAAGATGTTGTCCCCAAAATGAAAAAACAAGCAAGGCTAGCCTCCCGTGAATTTTATAGTCAGAACTTTCGCTGGATTTGAAAATGAGTCAATTCATTCTATGGTGCTCTACATCAACATGATTTTGCTAGGGCAATCGATTGGGCGCAGTCCCAATATGCTGCGTTCAACGCATCAAAAGTTACAGCCGGAAAACAAAGAATTTGGTAAGTAATTTCTCTCCTGCTGGTCCCACGCTCTTTTCGCTGCGTTTTCTGAGTTCCTGGAGGTCCAGTTAGTCAGGAACGGGTCATAGAAATCGAATCTGAGACCTGAAATTTTTGCGTCGAAAAATGGAAAAAAGTAGGGCTAACCCCTTTGCATTTTTGACAAAAATTTTCGCGATTTTTAAAAATGCTGGTATAAATTCTTTCTAGTACTATTCCAACGTAATTTTGCGAGAGAAACCGATTGAGCGCAGTCCCAATACGCTGCGATTAACGCATCGAAAGTGACAGCCAAAAAACGAAAACCTGAATTTTCGACATTTTTCAGCAGGTGTATTTTTCTTCGCAATTTCTCTCCTGTTGATCCCACGCTCTTTTCGCTGCGTTTTCTGAGTTCCTTGGGGTCCAATTGATCGGGAAAGAGTCATGCGAATCAATTCTAAGACGAAAAATTTTTTGGTAAAAAAAAAAGGAAGGTTAACCCCTTTGTATTTTTGGCGAAAATTTTCGCGATTTTGAAAAGTGCTGGGATCGATTCTTTCAGGCACCATTCCGACGTAATTTTGCGAGAGAAACCGATTGGGCGCAGTCCCCATACGCTGCGATCAACGCATCGAAAGTTACAGCCAAAAAACGAAAACCTGAATTTTCGACATTTTTCAGCAGGTGTATTTTTCTTCGCAATTTCTCTCCTGTTGATCCCACGCTCTTTTCGCTGCGTTTTCTGAGTTCCTTGGGGTCCACTTGGTCGGGAAAGAGTCATACGAATCAATTCTGAGACGAAAAATTTTTTGGTAAAAAAAAAGGAAGGTTAACCCCTTTGCATTTTTGGCTAAAATTTTTGCGATTTTGAAAAGTGCTGGAATCGACTATTTCAGGCACCATTCCGACGTAATTTTGCGAGAGAAACCGATTGGGCGCAGTCCCAATACGCTGCGATCAACGCATCGAAAGTTACAGCCAAAAAACGAAAACCTGAATTTTCGACATTTTTCAGCAGGTGTATTTTTCTTCGCAATTTCTCTCCCGTTGATCCCACGCTCTTTTCGCTGCGTTTTGTGAGTTCCTTGGGGTCCACTTGGTCGGGAAAGAGTCATACGAATCAATTATGAGACGAAAAATTTTTTGGTAAAAAAAAAAGGAAGGTTAACCCATTTGTATTTTTGTCGAAAATTTTCGCGATTCTGAAAAGTGCTGGAATCGATTCTTTCAGGCACTATTCCGACGTAATTTTGCGAGAGAAACCGATTGGGCGCAGTCCCAATACGCTGCGATCAACGCATCGAAAGTTACAGCCAAAAAACGAAAACCTGAATTTTCGACATTTTAGCAGGTGTATTTTTCTTCGCAATTTCTCTCCTGTTGATCCCACGCTCTTTTCGCTGCGTTTTCTGAGTTCCTTGGGGTCCACTTGGTCGGGAAAGAGTCATACGAATCAATTCTGAGACGAAAAATTTTTCGGTAAAAAAAAAAGGAAGGTTAACCCCTTTGTATTTTCGGCGAAAATTTTCGCGATTTCGAAAAGTGCTGCAATAAATTCTTTCCGGCACTATTCCGGCGTAATTTTGCGAGAGAAACCGATTGGGCGCAGTCCCAATACGCTGCGATCAACGCATCGAAAGTTACAGCCAAAAAACGAAAACCTGAATTTTCGACATTTTTCAGCAGGTGTATTTTTCTTCGCAATTTCTCTCCTGTTGATCCCACGCCCTTTTCGCTGCGTTTTCTGAGTTCTTCGGGGTCCACTTGGTCGGGAAAGAGTCATACGAATCAATTCTGAGACGAAAAATTTTTTGGTAAAAAAAAAAGGAAGGTTAACCCCTTTGTATTTTTGGCGAAAATTTTCGCGATTCTGAAAAGTGCTGGAATCGATTCTTTCAGGCACTATTCCGACGTAATTTTGCGAGAGAAACCGATTGGGCGCAGTCCCGATACGCTGCGATCAACGCATCGAAAGTTACAGCCGAAAAACGAAGACCTGAATTTTCGACATCTTTCAGCAGGTGTATTTTTTTTCGCAATTTCTCTCCTGTTGATCCCACGCTCTTTTCGCTGCGTTTTCTGAGTTCCTTGGGGTCCACTTGGTCGGGAAAGAGTCATACGAATCAATTCTGAGACGAAAAATTTTTCGGTAAAAAAAAAAGGAAGGTTAACCCCTTTGTATTTTTAGCGAAAATTTTCGCGATTTTGAAAAGTGCTGGGATCGATTCTTTCAGGCACTATTCCGACGTAATTTTGCGAGAGAAACCGATTGGGCGCAGTCCCAATACGCTGCGATCGACGCATCGAAAGTTACAGCCAAAAAACGGAAACCTGAATTTTCGACATTTTTCAGCAGGTGTATTTTTCTTCGCAATTCCTCTCCTGTTGATCCCACGCTCTTTTCGCTGCGTTTTCTGAGTTCCTTGGGGTCCAATTGATCGGGAAAGAGTCATGCGAATCAATTCTGAGACGAAAAATTTTTTGGTTAAAAAAAAAGGAAGGTTAACCCCTTTGTATTTTTGTCGAAAATTTTCGCGATTCTAAAAAGTGCTGGAATCGATTCTTTCAGGCACTATTCCGACGTAATTTTGCGAGAGAAACCGATTGGGCGCAGTCCCAATACGCTGCGATCAACGCATCGAAAGTTACAGCCAAAAAACGGAAAACTGAATTTTCGACATTTTTCAGCAGGTGTATTTTTCTCCGCAATTTCTCTCCTGTTGATCCCACGCTCTTTTCGCTTCGTTTTCTGAGTTCCTTGGGGTCCACTTGGTCGGGAGAGAGTCATACGAATCAATTCTGAGACGAAAAATTTTCTGGTAAAAAAAACAGGAAGGTTAACCCCTTTGTATTTTTGTCGAAAATTTTCGCGATTCTGAAAAGTGCTGGAATCGATTCTTTCAGGCACTATTCCGACGTAATTTTGCGAGAGAAACCGATTGGGCGCAGTCCCAATACGCTGCGATCAACGCATCGAAAGTTACAGCCAAAAAACGGAAAACTGAATTTTCGACATTTTTCAGCAGGTGTATTTTTCTCCGCAATTTCTCTCCTGTTGATCCCACGCTCTTTTCGCTTCGTTTTCTGAGTTCCTTGGGGTCCACTTGGTCGGGAGAGAGTCATACGAATCAATTCTGAGACGAAAAATTTTCTGGTAAAAAAAAAAGGAAGGTTAACCCCTTTGTATTTTTGGCGAAAATTTTCGCGATTTTGAAAAGTGCTGGAATCGATTCTTTCAGGCACCATTCCGACGTAATTTTGCGAGAGAAACCGATTGGGCGCAGTCCCGATACGCTGCGATCAACGCATCGAAAGTTACAGCCGAAAAACGAAAACCTGAATTTTCGACATTTTTCAGCAGGTGTATTTTTCTTCGCAATTTCGCTCCTGTTGATCCCACGCCCTTTTCGCTGCGTTTTCTGAGTTCTTCGGGGTCCACTTGGTCGGGAAAGAGTCATACGAATCAATTCTGAGACGAAAAATTTTCTGGTAAAAAAAAAAGGAAGGTTAACCCCTTTGTATTTTTGGCGAAAATTTTCGCGATTTTGAAAAGTGCTGGAATCGATTCTTTCAGGCACCATTCCGACGTAATTTTGCGAGAGAAACCGATTGGGCGCAGTCCCGATACGCTGCGATCAACGCATCGAAAGTTACAGCCGAAAAACGAAAACCTGAATTTTCGACATTTTTCAGCAGGTGTATTTTTCTTCGCAATTTCGCTCCTGTTGATCCCACGCCCTTTTCGCTGCGTTTTCTGAGTTCTTCGGGGTCCACTTGGTCGGGAAAGAGTCATACGAATCAATTCTGAGACGAAAAATTTTTTGGTAAAAAAAAAAGGAAGGTTAACCCCTTTGTATTTTTGGCGAAAATTTTCGCGATTCTGAAAAGTGCTGGAATCGATTCTTTCAGGCACTATTCCGACGTAATTTTGCGAGAGAAACCGATTGGGCGCAGTCCCGATACGCTGCGATCAACGCATCGAAAGTTACAGCCGAAAAACGAAAACCTGAATTTTCGACGTCTTTCAGCAGGTGTATTTTTTTTCGCAATTTCTCTCCTGTTGATCCCACGCTCTTTTCGCTGCGTTTTCTGAGTTCCTTGGGGTCCACTTGGTCGGGAGAGAGTCATACGAATCAATTCTGAGACGAAAAATTTTCTGGTAAAAAAAAAAGGAAGGTTAACCCCTTTGTATTTTTAGCGAAAATTTTCGCGATTTTGAAAAGTGCTGGGATCCATTCTTTCAGGCACTATTCCGACGTAATTTTGCGAGAGAAACCGATTGGGCGCAGTCCCAATACGCTGCGATCAACGCATCGAAAGTTACAGCCAAAAAACGAAAACCTGAATTTTCGACATTTTTCAGCAGGTGTATTTTTCTTCGCGATTTCTCTCCTGTTGATCCCACGCTCTTTTCGCTGCGTTTTCTGAGTTCCTTGGGGTCCACTTGGTCGGGAGAGAGTCATACGAATCAATTCTGAGACGAAAAATTTTCTGGTAAAAAAAAAAGGAAGGTTAACCCCTTTGTATTTTTGGCGAAAATTTTCGCGATTTTGAAAAGTGCTGGAATCGATTCTTTCAGGCACTATTCCGACGTAATTTTGCGAGAGAAACCGATTGGGCGCAGTCCCGATACGCTGCGATCAACGCATCGAAAGTTACAGCCGAAAAACGAAAACCTGAATTTTCGACATTTTTCAGCAGGTGTATTTTTCTTCGCAATTTCGCTCCTGTTGATCCCACGCTCTTTTCGCTGCGTTTTCTGAGTTCCTTGGGGTCCACTTGGTCGGGAAAGAGTCATACGAATCAATTATGAGACGAAAAATTTTTTGGTAAAAAAAAAAGGAAGGTTAACCCATTTGTATTTTTGTCGAAAATTTTCGCGATTCTGAAAAGTGCTGGAATCGATTCTTTCAGGCACTATTCCGACGTAATTTTGCGAGAGAAACCGATTGGGCGCAGTCCCAATACGCTGCGATCAACGCATCGAAAGTTACAGCCAAAAAACGAAAACCTGAATTTTCGACATTTTTCAGCAGGTGTATTTTTCTTCGCAATTTCTCTCCTGTTGATCCCACGCTCTTTTCGCTGCGTTTTCTGAGTTCCTTGGGGTCCACTTGGTCGGGAAAGAGTCATACGAATCAATTCTGAGACGAAAAATTTTTCGGTAAAAAAAAAAGGAAGGTTAACCCCTTTGTATTTTTAGCGAAAATTTTCGCGATTTTGAAAAGTGCTGGGATCGATTCTTTCAGGCACTATTCCGACGTAATTTTGCGAGAGAAACCGATTGGGCGCAGTCCCAATACGCTGCGATCGACGCATCGAAAGTTACAGCCAAAAAACGGAAACCTGAATTTTCGACATTTTTCAGCAGGTGTATTTTTCTTCGCAATTTCTCTCCTGTTGATCCCACGCTCTTTTTGCTGCGTTTTCTGAGTTCCTGGGAGTCTAATTAGTCTAGAGAATGTCGTGCAAATCGGATCTGAGACCAAAAATTTTTCGGTAAAAAAAAAAGGAAGGTTAACCCCTTTGTATTTTTAGCGAAAATTTTCGCGATTCTAAAAAGTGCTGGAATCGATTCTTTCAGGCACTATTCCGACGTAATTTTGCGAGAGAAACCGATTGGGCGCAGTCCCGATACGCTGCGATCAACGCATCGAAAGTGACAGCCGAAAAACGAAAACCTGAATTTTCGACATTTTTCAGCAGGTGTATTTTTCTTCGCAATTTCGCTCCTGTTGATCCCACGCCCTTTTCGCTGCGTTTTCTGAGTTCTTCGGGGTCCACTTGGTCGGGAAAGAGTCATACGAATCAATTCTGAGACGAAAAATTTTTTGGTAAAAAAAAAAGGAAGGTTAACCCCTTTGTATTTTTGGCGAAAATTTTCGCGATTCTGAAAAGTGCTGGAATCGATTCTTTCAGGCACTATTCCGACGTAATTTTGCGAGAGAAACCGATTGGGCGCAGTCCCAATACGCTGCGATCAACGCATCGAAAGTTACAGCCAAAAAACGAAAACCTGAATTTTCGACATTTTTCAGCAGGTGTATTTTTCTTCGCAATTTCTCTCCTGTTGATCCCACGCTCTTTTCGCTGCGTTTTCTGAGTTCCTTGGGGTCCACTTGGTCGGGAAAAAGTCATACGAATCAATTCTGAGACGAAAAATTTTTCGGTAAAAAAAAAAGGAAGGTTAACCCCTTTGTATTTTCGGCGAAAATTTTCGCGATTCTGAAAAGTGCTGGAATCGATTCTTTCAGGCACTATTCCGACGTAATTTTGCGAGAGAAACCGATTGGGCGCAGTCCCAATACGCTGCGATCAACGCATCGAAAGTTACAGCCAAAAAACGAAAACCTGAATTTTCGACATTTTTCAGCAGGTGTAATTTTCTTCGCAATTTCTCTCCCGTTGATCCCACGCTCTTTTCGCTGCGTTTTCTGAGTTCCTTGGGGTCCACTTGGTCGGGAAAGAGTCATACGAATCAATTATGAGACGAAAAATTTTTTGGTAAAAAAAAAAGGAAGGTTAACCCCTTTGTATTTTTGTCGAAAATTTTCGCGATTCTGAAAAGTGCTGGAATCGATTCTTTCAGGCACTATTCCGACGTAATTTTGCGAGAGAAACCGATTGGGCGCAGTCCCAATACGCTGCGATCAACGCATCGAAAGTTACAGCCAAAAAACGGAAAACTGAATTTTCGACATTTTTCAGCAGGTGTATTTTTCTCCGCAATTTCTCTCCTGTTGATCCCACGCTCTTTTCGCTTCGTTTTCTGAGTTCCTTGGGGTCCACTTGGTCGGGAGAGAGTCATACGAATCAATTCTGAGACGAAAAATTTTCTGGTAAAAAAAAAAGGAAGGTTAACCCCTTTGTATTTTTGGCGAAAATTTTCGCGATTTTGAAAAGTGCTGGAATCGATTCTTTCAGGCACCATTCCAACGTAATTTTGCGAGAGAAACCGATTGGGCGCAGTCCCGATACGCTGCGATCAACGCATCGAAAGTTACAGCCGAAAAACGAAAACCTGAATTTTCGACATTTTTCAGCAGGTGTATTTTTCTTCGCAATTTCGCTCCTGTTGATCCCACGCTCTTTTCGCTGCGTTTTCTGAGTTCCTTGGGGTCCACTTGGTCGGAAAAGAGTCATACGAATCAATTCTGAGACGAAAAATTTTTTGGTAAAAAAAAAAGGAAGGTTAACCCCTTTGCATTTTTGGCTAAAATTTTTGCGATTTTGAAAAGTGCTGGGATCGATTCTTTCAGGCACCATTCCGACGTAATTTTGCGAGAGAAACCGATTGGGCGCAGTCCCAATACGCTGCGATCAACGCATCGAAAGTTACAGCCGAAAAACGGAAAACTGAATTTTTGACATTTTTCAGCAGGTGTATTTTTCTCCGCAATTTCTCTCCTGTTGATCCCACGCTCTTTTCGCTTCGTTTTCTGAGTTCCTTGGGGTCCACTTGGTCGGGAGAGAGTCATACGAATCAATTCTGAGACGAAAAATTTTCTGGTAAAAAAAAAAGGAAGGTTAACCCCTTTGTATTTTTGGCGAAAATTTTCGCGATTTTGAAAAGTGCTGGAATCGATTCTTTCAGGCACCATTCCGACGTAATTTTGCGAGAGAAACCGATTGGGCGCAGTCCCGATACGCTGCGATCAACGCATCGAAAGTTACAGCCGAAAAACGAAAACCTGAATTTTTGACATTTTTCAGCAGGTGTATTTTTCTTCGCAATTTCGCTCCTGTTGATCCCACGCTCTTTTCGCTGCGTTTTCTGAGTTCCTTGGGGTCCACTTGGTCGGAAAAGAGTCATACGAATCAATTCTGAGACGAAAAATTTTTTGGTAAAAAAAAAAGGAAGGTTAACCCCTTTGCATTTTTGGCTAAAATTTTTGCGATTTTGAAAAGTGCTGGGATCGATTCTTTCAGGCACCATTCCGACGTAATTTTGCGAGAGAAACCGATTGGGCGCAGTCCCAATACGCTGCGATCAACGCATCGAAAGTTACAGCCAAAAAACGAAAACCTGAATTTTCGACATTTTTCAGCAGGTGTAATTTTCTTCGCAATTTCTCTCCCGTTGATCCCACGCTCTTTTCGCTGCGTTTTCTGAGTTCCTTGGGGTCCACTTGGTCGGGAAAGAGTCATACGAATCAATTATGAGACGAAAAATTTTTTGGTAAAAAAAAAAGGAAGGTTAACCCCTTTGTATTTTTGTCGAAAATTTTCGCGATTCTGAAAAGTGCTGGAATCGATTCTTTCAGGCACTATTCCGACGTAATTTTGCGAGAGAAACCGATTGGGCGCAGTCCCAATACGCTGCGATCAACGCATCGAAAGTTACAGCCAAAAAACGAAAACCTGAATTTTCGACATTTTTCAGCAGGTGTATTTTTCTTCGCAATTTCTCTCCTGTTGATCCCACGCTCTTTTCGCTGCGTTTTCTGAGTTCCTTGGGGTCCACTTGGTCGGGAAAGAGTCATACGAATCAATTCTGAGACGAAAAATTTTTCGGTAAAAAAAAAAGGAAGGTTAACCCCTTTGTATTTTTAGCGAAAATTTTCGCGATTTTGAAAAGTGCTGGGATCGATTCTTTCAGGCACTATTCCGACGTAATTTTGCGAGAGAAACCGATTGGGCGCAGTCCCAATACGCTGCGATCGACGCATCGAAAGTTACAGCCAAAAAACGGAAACCTGAATTTTCGACATTTTTCAGCAGGTGTATTTTTCTTCGCAATTTCTCTCCTGTTGATCCCACGCTCTTTTTGCTGCGTTTTCTGAGTTCCTGGGAGTCTAATTAGTCTAGAGAATGTCGTGCAAATCGGATCTGAGACCAAAAATTTTTCGGCCCAAAAATAACTAAGGCTAACCCCTTTGTATTTTCGGCGAAAATTTTCGCGATTTTGAAAAGTGATGGAATAAATTCTTTCGGACACCAATCCGACGTAATTTTGCGAGAGAAATCGATTGGGCGCAGTTACAATACGCTGCGAGCAAAGTATCTAGAGTTACGGCCGAAAAAAATGAAAACTGAATTAGGGCTCCTGAACAGGTTGGGAATAAATTACACGGATTCATAATTAGAAAGACACAGTTGAGTTTATTGAATATGTCCATATTTTAGTACAAGTCTTCCATTTTTAGTGTGTCGTTGTTCCATATGGCAATAGTGTTGAATTCGAAGGTAAAGAAAGGAAGGAATCGGTTGAAGTCCACGGCAGAAGTCCCTTCATCTGCGAAAAAAGAAGTGCATGATACATTAACTGAAGCAGAACATGATAAAAATAATATACGAGACATCTTTTCTTGTAGACCGTAAGTATAGTTCAAGTGTCAGCCTTCGTACAGGTGCAGTGCGCTTGCGCAACATGCGATATGTATTATTCTGTATTTTCACTATCCTATGTTACCGGTAGTGAACCGAATAAGCAAACAAATTTTGTGCCGTTTTTGATCAGCATGTTGCGAGCTGTTGTTCCCAAGATACTTTAAATGCCATTTCCACAATTCTTTGGTTCTAATTAGCCCAGAAAGTGTCACATGCTTCGATTTTCAGACGAAAAGTGTGTCGCACGAAGATTAAAGAAACAGGAAGGCTAACCCCTTCGGATATTGTTCGCTGTATTTCGGCTAACTTATTGCTAGAGAAATTCTTCAAGTAAATAATCGAGTTGCTTTTCCGCCGTTATTTTACGGGAGAAACCGATCTAGCGTTGTCCCCGAGTCGCTGCGATCAATATTTCAGGAGGAACAGCCGAAAATGGAGCAAAAGGTGTTCCGACGGGATTCCACAAAATGACTCTTACGTAAGGACCGTCATAGTTATATATTCAAATTGCGTTTGGTCAACACTCTGCTCAAATTTTTAGTATTTCAATATGCTTTACTTCCGTACAGTTTCCCACTCCGCCCCTTATTCTTATTTTAACAATACTTAGGAAATTGCTTAAGCAAGCAGTATTATGTATATTCAGAATCACCATAATGATTTGTCGAGTTCAGTGGTTCACTGTGTGTTGCATTGCCACAGACCATATCTGGAAATTGCTTGACGCCATCCGCACCAATCAAAACAGTATTCGTTTGAAAATCTCCTGGATCTGGTTCAAAGATCACTGCACACTCGCCTAGAACCCTCCGTTTTGATTCTGTTCTTCCTGCAAGGTAAAACAAAACTTTCTTTAGCTTATACCCACTTTTTTTTGTACTTATTATCTGCCTTTTCAATAAATGATACGATTTGTGGGGTGCATTTAAACATTTCCGTATTCCAATACATTCATTATTAGTTAGCACAAAATGAAAACTGTGTATCAGTAAGCCGGTTCTTAAACGGTCAGGTAATTGTGACATCTGCCTCATTGATCATTGGCAACTGTTGCAATAAGTCGTAATAGAACTAACCGCTGTCTCAGAAAACTGATGAACTTTTCTAATCCCGAAGCGCTGTGAAATCCTCATCTTCAATTCTGAAGCGCAAATTACATTCGCCCCACCACCGCGTCTTAGAAGCATGAGAAAATTCGAACAACAGTCGATTCAATGTTAATTGAAATCGAGTTCCTCTCGATTGACATCATAACACAAAATTCTCAAAGACCATCCACTACACTAAAGGAAAAGATTCGTAAAGTGTCACCGGCTCAAAACTTCCAAATCATTAAACGAGCGTTACGCGGGCCCCTCGATGATCGATAAAATAATGCCCACCGTCCTTGCGCGTCAATCTATCCCTTGGGCCGACTGCAAGTGGCGCCCTCCCAATCGTCTCGTGACATCCGCGTGGGTCCTAGCGGCTAATCGCCCGATCTCTCCTCTCTTTTCTCGCCCCCGGGCATGCGCACGTCGAGCGATAACTCGTTTACATATTGGAGGTTCGGTGCGCCGTGCGCATGTGTGGATGAGTTCGAGCGATGCAGATGCAACGGCGATAGAAGAATAAGAATAAGAATACGAAGAATCTGAGGTTGGCCATAGGCGCAATACAGCTGGAGATATTTCCGCGGCCGAAAGAAAGATGGCGGGAGTAGATGGCGCGAACATCTCGGCATTGTTCTTCCGCGGCGTGACAGCGATATAAGTTAACAATAAAGTTGCATTGGCTCTCAACCTCTTCTCCCCCCCACCCCACTTCCTCACCCCAGCCATACTATACTCACTGGCCATAACCATAACTCCTGGCGCTGCACCCGCCGCGCACCGGCCGCTGGAAGCCTTACTCGCGATTGTTTTCAACCCTGGTTCTCTTATTGCGGTCGGGGCCAACGTGCAGCGGAATACGCGGCCGCAGCCAACGGCCAGACGACCCTCTTGCGGAGGGAACAGCGACTGCTCGCGCGTGCGGACGGGGCCAGACGATGCTCGGAATTCATGAGACAAAATTGATGATTACGACGTCCCGTAGCCCTCGTCTTTTTCTCTGCATCATGTGTACTCTGGCTGCAGTGGTGCAGTATTGCACCGGTCCGCCGCACAACTCATACACCGGCCCCTCGTCTCCGTTATCTACGGCTACTATTCCCTCGACATATTTCGGTATACCTACTCGTAAACAAGGATAACTACTCCCGTATATCCTTCGCCTCCGTAACCTTTTCATCCCGATTCTACTCACTCTTCTACGTTCAAGTGAACTGACTCGATATTCTTTGCGAAAACTTTTATCGCGCGAAGGAACTTCGAGAACGTAATTCTCCGGCTTGTTTCGTACAGCGTATCATCGTTACATCTTTGGGTTGTTTTCTTTTCAGCCTGGTTATACCGTCAAATTAAATCCGCGAAATGGACGCATCTTCAACTGGAAATTACTGACTTTAGATCAACGAATCGAATGTTTCATATGATTTTTGCGAAGCGTCAAGTTGATCAATCGGTCGTTAAATTTCAAAATGATACCCACAAGAAGTTGAGCGAACATTCTCGGAACAAATGAAGCGTTTAAAATTATGAAGACCGATTACACCGTGCTTGGTATGTGCTTATAGCATAGCTCCCAGAGTGTAAATCGTGATTTATTCGTAACACGAGATTCACGCAATCGCGAAATCGTATCTCCTTTTCCTGCAAGCCACACCTTCCATCATACACGTGCAAATGTATTATATGAAAGATATTGCATAGAGACCGCGGTGATACGAGATCATCGGATTTATGCGGCGTGTAGGAAAAGAAAAAAGGTGAAAAAAAAGAGTGAAAACTTCAAAGAACCGTGACAATCCGTGACTCAGTTCGCTCGGTATTCACCTGATCTAATAAACCCCTTGGTAACCATGTGTTCTCGGCATCGAATATGTACATAGAATACAGAATTTCGCCGCAGCATAGTTCCCCGGTCGCTGAAAACTTGTTCCTCCTACCGGGCTCTGATTGCGAATCTTGTTACGCGGACTTTATGCTGGCACACGCTTTCTTGCCACATGTGCACACATGCAATCCTCGAGCAGGCGAGACTAGACGTAGATATAGGCTTTGAATCCCCCATCCGTAGATTTTTAACGACGAACTCGATGGAAACAGGGAAGGGAAAAATGTCGGTAGGTATTATTCGAGCCATGGTGTTGAATTTTGGAAATGTTTCGGACGAGTATCGAAACTCGTGCGAGAGATTCGGTGATTGAAAATTTTTTCAGTTCACTTTTCAGGATGCATTTCCCGTTCGTTGATCGATTAGTGTAAATAATTAGTACGGGAATAAAAGTACTCCATTTCGAATATCAAATTTGGTGTGCAATTCAAGCTTGAACTGTTTTGAATATACCGAGTTCTTAGCTAATTATTAACTATATTTATGAACAGATCGTTATTTTGATTAGCTAAGAGTCAGATAAGCAAGGCAATCTGCGACGAGGTAGTCGTCGTATAACAATCGATCAAGGAACTCCTAAAATACATAATTCCAGTAGCGAATCAACTTGATTATTACAGTATTACAGTCTACATCGAATTTGACATGAAAAAAACATCGATAACAAGTTGTAACTCAGTATGGGAAGTGAAAAAATAAATGGTAACACTCCAATTAAAAATTGGTTTACACGCCGTTTAGTGAAAGCTGTATTTCCATTATTTCGATTAAATTTAATTGGAAAAGCAATCTTTCACCGATCGCGGTATCGGTTACTGCAGTAATTTACAATATATGTATCGAACAAAAATTTTCATTCCAATGCAAGTATGAATCGAAGGGATCAAATCTCCTCGGAAATTCCTGCAAGCGTACGAGCTGGCAAAGCTGTGCATCAGATTCGAGGTTCGTGCAGACGATAGAAGAAAAAAAAAAACGGAAGAAAAAAATTGATGGAGAAAAATCAACGACCGTGTAACATGAGGCGAAAAAGTGGCCGCTCGAATCGCGGTCGGCGTGGAAAGCTTCGTGCAATCGTATACGTATTGGTTTTATGTACAAACGTTACATACGCGGTGATGATGAGGCGTGTAAAGCGACTCGTGGCACTCGACACCAAAGGCGCTGGTTCTAATATCAGACCATTAAGCTCAATTAAACGGATGCCTGATGATGCACATTCCGTCTGTATAATATACACATCGCGGCGGTATTTTACGCACGTTCTCGTTGCGATAAACCGCTCGAGCCGCAGGGACGAAAGTAAAATTGAAGAATAACAGAAAAAGAGATGAATGATTAAGACGGCGGCGAGAAACCCGTCCATAATTTTATTGACCCAATTAATCCGTATCTGAAGAACTCATTTTATAATGTACTATCTCGTCGTTTTTTTTTGTTTTTTTTTTTTTACCAATTTTCTACCGAATATCAATGTTACAGAGCTTGCCGATATTCGTACAATATCTTTTACTTCTGGATTCGAAAATTGCGGTACAGATACCGTAAATTCAGGATAAATTATCAACTTCTATGAATCTTGCGAGAAGTTTTTATCATCCCGTTGTAGTCTGACGTCTTTCTGATTTTTAATTCTAGGTTTCGAACGCGTCGAATCAACTTTGCGGAGGCTTCGCGGATCGAATTGCGAAAAGCGAGCCGCCGCACGCAAAGCTTGACTGGGAATTTTGCACGCTTGCAAACTTTCCGCGCGTCGCGTCGCAGTTGCAGCTTCTGCGGCTTAGAGGGCTCGGTTTGTGGGTGAAAGTGTACACACGCATTACTTGCCAACCCGCTAAGCGTGAACGGGAAAATTAACCAAATAGTAAACATAATTAGTCGGTGTCACTCGTCGTGACCAAAGAATGAAAATACCGGGTGGAACTCTCACGGGATCTAGTCGAACCCTCGCTGAACCATCGGCGCTGTACAATCGTACGTTTAATTCGTCCCGATCCCCTTTCCACTCCCTTAATTGGCAATTGCTCATGAAGCCCTAATTATGCTTGACGAAAATACGCCGACTATTTCAATCCGAGAACCGCGCGTAGCAGAATTAGGTAAACCCTGTTCATCGCCGTCTCAAAAAATGTCTACATACATAAAACATGTCTCTTAACCTGTCTGTCCGTATGTTTGCTTATAACTCGAGAACTACTGAACCGATTTTGATTCTTTTTTTTTCTGTGAACAACTGCAACGTCTGGTCAGATCTTAGACTACATTTCGTTACAATCAGATCAATAGTTCAGAATGTACAACGATATTTGTAACCCGAGTTGGAAGGTGTCAGAAGAAGAGGTAAAATTCTGTTTTTCGGAACATTGAAACCATTTCTATCAAGCCTAGTGAAATGATCTTTCCTGCGATGAATATATTTAGGGAATATTAAGTCTGTTGCAGCAGGCCATTATTTTTCCTCTGAGAAAATCTTTTGTACGAGATTCTTCTTGAGACATCGACCGACGGTCTGCTTGGCGAGATGTTTGAGGATGAAATATCTCGGCTAGACTAACCGGGACGGTTTTACAACTTGGCATAATGAAAGTCGGTGAACTGAGAACGGTTATAATTCGTTACGGATTATATTGGAAGCCAATTATTGAGGTGTGCAACGCCGAGTGTAGGTCACTTATCATCGTACGTACCGCGAGCTTGCCGAGCTCCAGACGCGATGCAGCTGTGCAGCCGACCGCTGCTGCAATCGTCCCATGATTTTTATACTTCGATTTAATACCCCGTAAGTGGCGCGATAATAATTCTCACCCTATGATTATTTCCATATAACATATTCAAAATTCTTTGATCCCAATCGTTGCAGTTGATGTATAGTAAATGTTTCGTGGTATGGAATGTGGGATAAATGGCAAGCATCTCAGAAAAAAACTACTTGAAGATAAGGATGGGAAAGGAAAATAATACATTGTGTAACAAGGAGGCAAACTCCGTCTTTTCGGGCCGAGTGTAAGTTTGCGATGTGAGTCGTAGGTGAGCACGCATGAGCCGAAAACAAATTTTGGAAATACGCGAGGCGAAAAGACCGTTGCTTCCTTGTTGCAAACGATTATTTATACGGCAAAAGTGTGTTATGCATTTTTTTACTAAGCATGAAATTGAGGTTAGGGTCGCGTAATGTCAAACTTGTTCGTGACAGCGCATGCGCGCAGTGCAGAAAAGACCACATTTAACTCTTACCCCTCAAAGTGGTATCTTCTATACTTTGCGCACGCGCATTCGCAAACACACTCGATCGTCATAGAAATGGGTATTTCGCGTACGGAAAACACGCATGGAAAAACGCATAAACTAGCACGCGTTACATAAAAGTAATTGAATATTTTCAGATTTTACTGGTACTGTTAATTCGAAGGTGCAGAAGAGATGATGGTTTCAAACTGCGCCGTTATGCAAAGTTGTAAATTTGGTTCTCGTTTCTTAACGCTACAAGTGAGTTTGGAATTTTTCGGACCAGTTAAATGCCCGAAGTGTCCATTTTACCAACTTTAGCCGAGAGACTCTAATTCGAGGGTTTCAGATTCCAACACGCCGGGTGTACGTAATGTTTTTGTGTGAATTCTCTCACGATCCCGCGGTCAGTACGACCAACGACGTACGTTGTTAGACGTTATCGCGGCTGGCGTGTCTCTTTCTTTGTCCGCGTTCCTCGTATAACTGACGTTGGCGTAAATCATCGTCCAGTGCGTCATGTAAATCGTACTGCTCGAGGAAGACCGGCTTAAAAGCCACCTCGTACGTCCACTCTGAGAGGCAATTTAAGGGGTGGGCCCAACCCTGAATGCGCTATAACACATCCGTGCGCAGGTGTTGAAACTCGAAATTGTCATCGGGTCCTGAACATTCCAACATGGGCTGATAAGTTTTTGGCAAAAAATAATGGCACGGACTCATTGAAATGATCTTTGATGTAAAATACGAAGCTTTCGTCAAAACGTCCAAAAATTAAACTCTTCATCGCTGTGTATTCTTTGCTTGGGTCAGAGCCGAAAGAAGCATTGTTATTACGTTATTTTTTTCCGTGACTCCCATTAGCCGTTCGACCATCTGGCCATTTAACTCGCGTTGGCTCGCCTCACAACGTGTTGCAATTCTCGGGCATTATTATGGGGGATATTCTTCAGCTCGATCTCGAGCCCGGCACGTGCTGTGTAAGTACTGTAGTTTGCAAAATCTGGCACAGTGATACTCTTCCGACATTTCGTATTATACCTACAGTCCCCGCCGGTTAATCAAGCAATTGTGTGTACAATCATTCGGTAATGATTAATTGTAGCCTAGTTGGTAGGGAGCAGCGGTAGAAAACACACTCGCAATGTAAATCCACGTCTCAGTTACATGTCCTGTGGCAATATTAACCTACAGCCATTACTTAATATATTCTCTTGAAAATCGTGAGTGGTCACTTTTTACTCTCAATTTTCTCTACAGGTACCTAGATTTATCAGTTCGTTAATTGAATGATTAATCCAGTAATTAACCTACTAGCGATGAGCACGTATTTATCCGAGCGGTTGTAACCACTGGTCGATTTGTATTGTATACGTGTACCTACCTACATCAGTTTTCAGAATTGCGAGTTTTCAAAAGAATTTACATGATTTCATAAGATTAAAAGTTTCTGTTTGTTATTTTCAAACATCTCGTGGAGTCTCATAAGTTTCAAAAATCTCACCAGATTTCACTGGATTTTGAAAGATTTCAAATAAAGTGCAAAAATTTTAAAGATTCCAAAAAGTAAAATGTTTTCAGGAATTTCAGAAGAAAGTTCAGGATTTTTAGGAATTTAGATGAAAAGTGCAGAGTTTTCGAGGATTTAAAAAAAAAGCACAGAATATTCAGGGATTTTAAAGAAGTACAGAATTTCAAGGAACTCCTATAGATTGCGCAAAATTGCATTGAACTTTATAAAATTTGAAGAGGTTTCACAAAATTTTAAAAGATCTTACTGGGGTTTTAGAGATTCGATAAGATTTCACGAGTGATGTGCAATAGATTTCAAAGCGTGGTAAACCCTTCGGGTCCGTCTGTAATTGCGCAACTGAAGTGAACAACAGCTCGGAAGAGTTTTCGAATTAAATTTATGACCGTAGGGACACCCGGTAGACGAGTGAGCAGCGCACCTGGTGCGCGTACCGGGCTAGGATATTATTATACAACAATTACACCGTAAGTTTCTGCCATTACAAGCACTTAACCATCGCAGCTCGCATCCCGCATATAAAATGTGCAAAATCTTCACGGCCTGCAGGAATGGCTTCCTCCGCGTGATGGCACCCATCTACATACACCTATAGCATCGCAATCCTCGCCGCGGCAGACGTGAACAAAGTCTCTCACGTATTATTTACCCCTTTTTTCAAAACGAGAAGAAACGATCCCGCGAAAGGTCCATGCATGCTTGCAACCGAGTTTGCAATGTCCTGCGCGATGATAATTGTAGGTTCGCAATAATCGTACGGTACAAAAACCGGATGCTGAACCGGCGTAAAGGTGCAAGCAGGGGCAATAAACAGACTCTATTTACACCTGTACAGTTTGTAATATATACGTGTAGTAAAACCTCGATTAGCAATAAAGGTGAAAACGGGTTACACTCTGATTTCAAGGATTCATCGCACACCCGCCGGCTGATGCCGTGGCTCTGCGATGCTGACGGTAAGTCCCGTAGTTATCCCTTAGCCGCGTCGAATCGCGTTTGTTGCACATCAAGTTTCCTTTATAGACCCGCTTTGCAGTCTTCGATGCACTTTGATTTGGATGCGCGTCAACTTTCGCATACCTTTGATACCTATCCATATCTACTCAGCAGCCCGAGAGTTGTTTAAAATTAAAAACTATATTTTTCGTTATTATGTAGGTACAGCAATACATTCGGTAAAGCATTGGGTATAATGTAGCGAATTTCGGAGATCTTCAAAGCTGTTTGGTACCGTTTACTGAACTATCTCAAAACTGGATCTTTCTATTCACCCCCTTTCCATCCATTCAACCATAATCCCAACAGTACTTAATCCGAGATGTCGAACCCTAAGCGAAGGTAGCGAGTTCTTGTTATTCATCCATACATTCAACCATCATATTGAAATTACTTGAAGTGAACTTTGGAAGCCCACGTTGAGGTGGTGAATCTTTTCCACCCGTCCATCCATCCGACCATCATCTCAACAGTACTCGAACCATGATGTTGAGCGACGCGTCAAGGTGACGAGATCTCGAATGCAGTTGGACAGTTTCTTAGCGTGCAAAACGTTAGCGAGTGCATTAGCGCTACGTTAGTGTCGCACAACGAAGTAATTGCCGCGTTAAACCGTGATGCGAGAGTGATACAATTAGGTTTCTTCATATCCGGTTGCGTTTCGTTTTTTCATTTCCCGACCACTCACCCTGCGCATCTGTCTCCGTATCGCGTATCAGGGCTCTGCCTGACCTCGTGGATGAAAATCTACGCGTTACGCCCAGGTAGTCGAGCCACCGCGCGACGCGTGACGTAGATGCGCACGCGCTACTCGCTGCGCTGCGCCGCGGCGACATGCGTGCGACAGTGCGTGTCTCGGGGCTCATTAGGTATGCGCCTAACGTGCGCTGCCCTCAGATCTCGTGCGATATAATTTTCTAGTTCCAAGCCGGTCCCGGCTCCGCCGTATGTCGCGCGCTTGCAGCCTCTGCTCTTATACCCGCCTAGCTCGCTCTGACCGACCAGCAATTATTTCACCCTGCCCTCCACGGGTCCAGGATAACCGTCATATTGCCGAGTATGCATTATACGATTTGCTAGTGGATGGTCAGGTTGAAATTTTCCTCCCCGTTGAGCATTCGAATTGACGTAATACTTCAAACGTAGCGTTGAGAAGCGCATTTGTCGAAATATTCAGGGGTAGCAAGAAAGCGAAATATAACAACATTCTATTAGGGTTGTGCAAAAGTTCTTGGCGTTCTTTTATAGAAAATAGTCTTTTTGCATGCGCATCTGTTTTACCGCGATTAAATTGGGACAACATGCAATGGCGAATATACATTTTATCGATTTACATTTTTTGCACAAACTTTCACGATAAGAACAAGCTATTTTCTCTATAGGTTATGGTCAGTTTTGGAGCACATACAATACAGATATGCTTGCGATAGAAGAGCAAAATCTTGAACAGAACCAACGTTAGGTATCGTCATCCAAGTGCAACGCCGAGAACTTTTGCACACCCCTAATAAAATGATGAATTTATTATCGACCAAACTTTTCTTGTCATTCTTTTGAAATGAATGCGAAACTAGACAAGACTACACCTAGATTTGTGGTGGTCAGTTCCGCAGATTCAATGCAACTTGCTGTGCCAGTTGTTTTCTGATGTTGTAAAGACATACAATGTACGTACATACCATATCAGTTCTCAGCTCCAGCTGTCGAAGTCTTGTCAGCCCATCACTGGCAGTTTCGATTTCGTATCTTGAGAATAGTAGAATCACCTCATCCGGTAACCTCAAACTCTAAGATCATGAATAAGTCTTCCTTCGTATCCTTTCCTGAAAAAGTGCAACAAAAGTGTTTCAATTGCGAAACGGTTTTATTTAAGTAAATTCCCGAGAGCGTTAAAAGAATGGAATACAATAAGTTGTTTTCAAAACTACCCGAAATCAAAGATCATTAATTGACTTCACAAAATCCAGATAATGTCCGAAAAAAATCCGAATTTTCGATCCGGAGTAAATGCACGAGCGTACAACAATCCTGATAAAAGCTTCTAAAATCGCGAAATCGGTATTTCACAAATAATTAAATCGGACTGTCGCGGTTTGCTGGGTAACCGCATCGCCGTGGTTCGCGTGCGTTACTCGGAATTAAGTTGATGGTTGTAATCCCGAGACCGCATGCCAAAGCTGAACGGCTAAAGCCATTGTGGACAGATAGCGGTGGTTCCTAGGTTCACTTCTGACTTCGAGAATGAGGAACTGTCGCTTTCCTACGTCCAGCGTAATGATGTAAAAAGGAAACGAAGATGGACGCTCGGACATTTTGCCTTCTCCCATCAGTGCTTTAGCGTGAAACTGCATAGCAATGAGCGCATACCTTCGTTGCGGTTACTCGTAAACGACTGCTGCTGTATTGTCATCGATGATGCACCTCGAGACTGCGTTCAAATGAGAAACAAGCCAGACGGCTGAAGCAGACAACCGGCTGCTTGTTGGTGACAAAAATCGGACTTATCAAGGGCCTCGGGGGCACAAAATCACGGCCAATGAAACGTGAACTACGATTTGAGGTAAGCGTTTGCCGCGCCGGTTGAAGTAAAAGTTTAAGGGACGTAGGAAGCGGTGTATGAACGAGCGGACTGCAAATGATAATATTTGTCTTTAGCGTTTGTTCAAATGTTTGAGAGAGGTTTGGTCAGGTGGAGAAGGTCGACTGACCGCCGAGCGCCGCGGTGCACCAAAACGAACCGAACTGAGGAACGTTCCGTTAAAACAGGAAATGCCCGAGTGTCGCGCAAGCTGGCATTATGCAACACGAGTTGGTCAATATAAAGACGCAACGAAGGGTATGAAACCCAATAGTCCGTCTTTCCTCTCCCTCCCCGTTACCAATCACATCGAACTCCGTTTCCACCTTTGCTATTTGCATCGTCGAATACCGGAATGAAGATCGGCCGTTGAGATTAAGTGAGCCAGGGCACCCGTGCATCCCGTGAAATTAGAGATTATTCATTTTCCAAACGTCGTTTCCGAATCTCCATCTGCAGCCCCGAATAACTCCGGGGAGTCTGCTGAACTGGACCAGATATATAATAAACCAGGGAAAAGAAACGCTCTGCAGTGCAGAAGAGAAGAAGGAGGAGGAGGACAAGGAACGGTGGAACACAAGTCCGTTCTCCGCTCTGGGAGGGGCTGTAGCGGTAAAGAGATTCGACTGCACAATGGAATTGTGTCTCCTGCATTGGGAGTCGGAACGATTCTATACCTTGGGTACGTGTGTGCACGCAGCGAGCCAAGCAGCACCTCGGGGGCGCCCACAATACACGTGCCCAGTACCGTGGTATGTCGGATATGCCGACTATGCCGGGGCCATGTTCTCGTTTTGATCCGTGTGCCAGATAAGATCGCCCTTTGTTACAAAGGCTCGTGCCTTCGGGACTGGGACTCGGACTCGGACTGGGACTGGGACTCCGCGGGACCCGGAGAATGTACGCGTATAGGTACGTCCTGGAGGAGAACCAACGTGGACTTGGCTGCCGTTCCTGCATCCTCGATTTTCTTCCTCCGCAAAAACTTTATCCTTTCCGAGGTACCGGGTTCTTAACTTTTCCAGTAACGGGAGACGTAAGAGTTAATTGCAACAAGTTCGAAACTTCAGACCGTCGGGATGTTGGATTCATATTCAGCCCATCTATTATTCGACGTATACTTCGTAAAGAAGTGAATAGTGCAAATCGGGGTACAGCTGAATGCTGATGTTGAATATTCATGGGGTATCAACTTTCGATCGTTGCTACGAAAATTTCAGAAACACGAAGCTCTTCTTTGGACAAGAAAAAATTATACCTATACTCGTCAATTAGTTAGAAAAGATTTTGAATAAAGAACGTTCATTAAGTTTCATTTATAGTGAGAGAAGATTAATTCATTTTATGGTATTTTATACACCTTTTGTGGGGTCTCTTATTTTCCCATGCATACATATATCCAATGGACACCTACCCAGCGACCAATGACTGTTGAGATGTTCCGTCAAGATTGCTGTAACACTGATTGCTGCGTGATACAATCCATTCCTCTTTACTTGTCACAAATTATCCCCCCTTACCATTGCATGTCAAATCGAAGTCGTTACCTAACTACAGTAGAAAGGCCCAGAGATCTTTCGAATAGATGGAAAGTACCTAAACAGTTTGTAAATCAGTACTAAGTCCAGTTTTTATGAGTACTAATGAATGTCAGCAGAACTGAACGCACCATACCGTCATGCATTCTGTTGCTACATTCAAGTTGCATCCATATTAGCCCGTAATCACCTAATCGAAAAATACAAATGATTTATTGTACACTGGTGTCCGGGTAAAATTAACGCAGAGTAAATGTAATTCCAAGCGCACTGGTGAATCCAATTATCATTAGCATGGTTGGATATTTATTGATTTATACCATCGTCACTACAGCGAAAGTCCCACCGACATAAACAAACACCGAATAGACGTATTTGCAGATGCACAAAGAAGGGTATCCGAATAGCTAGTCCCGATGCAATTGAAACAAATGTCAAACATTGAGCTTTTTATGCTCTCCCGATTCACACAATCCAATATATCAGCGCACAATCTCGCTACCGGAAAGAAAGGACCTTTTACACCTTGTCAACCGGTACCTCCATTCGTCTGACACTGAACGAAATGATCACGTTATTTCAAAGAGCCAATTATCCTGATTCTCATTCTTCATTCTACTGTGACATCGGTGAGCCGATGCCTGGTGTTACGGTGTCTCACTACATTGCTGCGCAAGGCTGGTAGCTCATCGCGCGAGTGCCTTTTACTGTCCCTAATTGATTCGTATACCGGTGACGAAGGTGACCAAGAAAGCCGAGGAATCCCTGTATAGAATCACACGATCTGAGAGTATTTCTCGTCTCTTACGGGTGGCTCTAGCAGTTCTTCGAGATCTCCGATTGTCCGTTACCATTGTACCCCGGCGTGATCGGTGCGCCGTGAGGCGTAGGGTAAGACTTTTATCCTCGCCGATCGGCACGATGTTATCTTCCCCGTTTGATTATGGCCGAGAAGTCGAGGCTCATCTTCGACCCGGGTGTTGGGAGGAAAATTCCTCGCGAGTCGACACCGTTATACTCTGATCCACGTTGCGGGGTCGCTCTCTTAGTACGCGTAAGTCACGTAGCCCGTACCTCGTTTGCGAAATGGCTATCATTCCCAGCAGAAATTTGCCAATCTACTTCGGCGACTGCAGCGGCAGCTAGTCCTGGGCTTCAAGGCCCAGATGCGCTGGTGATCAAATCGATTCGCGATGCGTCCGAGAAACTCGATTTGCTCCGCGGACCCCGTCGCTTCGCACCGCCAACGTCTCTCCTTGGCTATCCGCCATCTCGCACGGCATTAGGCAAATCATCCATCAGGCCACTCGCTTCGTGATGGAATACCCGATCATCTAAATGTTTTCAAGCTTCATTAACTGCTCGTTCTCTTTCTCTCCGCCAGTAACCAGAGCAGAATGGATAGTGCATGAAAAACTTCGTCTCCAATTTCTTCATTTATATTGAATGCTCGAGATGATCTGGGAATGACCGAGAGATTACCGAGAGATAGTTGTATAGTGTCGATTTTCACCGTTTTCACAGTTTATAAAACAAAGCTTGTTCACTTTACAAATTTTATCGATACTGAGAATGCGAATTTCACAGATGTTAGTAAAACGGAACGTCGAATGATTGCCGTCTACATTTCGATGCAATCAAAATTGTCTATAAAATAGAACGCATGAGTAATCGATCACAATCGGGACAAAGTGCTGTCAATATGGAAGGACGCTTTCCAACATTGACACACATTTACTAACGAGGATTAATGAATTACGAAAGTAGCGTCATCGGCGAGATCCTGTCGCAGGTGCAGGTTACAGACGGACATTCATGGCGATGGCTAATAACAAAAGGAATAGTGAAAACAAAAAATTATAGGATAAAAAGAACAAAAACGCGAAGAGAAGAAAAGCCGTGATCGATGTCACGGATATCGCTTACACGCATGGGTAGCCTGCACCTACCTGCGAGCCTTAACCAGGAATAATCGAGTACAGCTAATCCTATGGAACACCTTCTATAAGCCGACGAAACGGTTTGGTATGGGATGAAAAGCGCGTCGAAGGCGGGCCGGCCAAGGTGCATAAGGCACTAGGGCTGAAGGCTGATGGTCGGCGGGAAGAGCATGCCGAGAGCCACCCAATACCCGCCCGCGGGTGCAACGACCCTGCTGACCTTTGTCCGGTCCGCGACCTGGCCTGCAGCCTCCTTGAGCCTGGAGCCTCGGAACGAACTCATCGTCAGAGCTCCGCGGGGCAGGTGATCGTTTCCTTGCCCAGACGGTATTCCCGTCTATGTTAGTCGGCACGAGCACCAAACGCCTTTGCATACGCGTGCTTCGAAATTAAATCTCTGTTTACTCTCTTTTTTGTGTCATTATATTCTTGCGGTCTCGGACGCAAAATAACCGGGTTTTGTCGGTTAGGGTTTAGGAATAATCCTCAGTCTTCGGTTTTTTGAAGATGATTCAGGTTAACGGACCACTGGTCCTGCTACTCGTAGCTGAGGTAAGTGCACGACAGGAGAGCATCGCCATTAGAAACTGCGCATTCCAAAATAATCACAAAACACTTTCTGCACTTTCTTCTCGACCAAAACTCTCTTGTTGCAAATACTTCTCTTCTTTCACTATAGAAATCTTCCATCGCTCACCAAAGGCGTTTTTTTTTTTTTTTTATCAATTCGAATGGTTACGAGACAGTAATCGATTTACACTAAACTGCGCCCATATGATATTGCATTCATTACTCACCATGGCACAGAGCTATTCATTATTGATCGTATCCACCATGAACCCAGCAATTTCGAGCTTGACCTTCAAGCTTTTATTCGAATTCTCTAGATCTCGTTGTCGCGACACGTTGCTCACGTGTTTGAGATAGTTGTGGTACGAGTAGTTAGTTAACGAGTCGTCCCAAGTTAACGGGAGTTTAAAAGGGATTGCTCTTGAAATGGTTCAACACTTGACGATTACGTGTTCACTGCAGCATTGCCTCGTTGCGATGGAGTAAAATGTGAGCCACAGGGTTTGAGTCCTGGAGCAGGTTGCGCTTATCTCGCATTATACAACCTCCAGATTTTTACTGCGCTGTTAAAACTTGACTCGAAGAGGTGGGCTGCTCTCTTCACTTCGCTCCTCTCTGTATTTTTTATTCATTTCAATGTCACGAGGTGCATGCAGCTCTCGCATGGCGCAATTAAGAGAAAATCCTTTCTGAAGAATGAATTCTGAAGGCTGCAGGAGACGCTGACTGGAAATAAGTATATTGATTAAGGGTCCACAAATTTCTTGAATGTTCGAAATAATTCAACTATTTTCTCATCACTAAGGAGTGAGGAAATGAAATATGAAAAATTGTACCGGTGCTCATGGTTTTTATTGTAGTTATGTACGTGTATTGTAAAGTGAGTAAAGATTCGAAGTTCGACGTTCGTTAAAAACGTCGACACGAAAGAAGTGTACGAGCACTGATGAGCGATATCGAAGAATCCGTTCCCCTCCGGCCAATCGATGGAAAATGTGCGTCAATTACGAAGGTTGAAGATGGATGTGCGTCCTCAATCAAACAATCACTCAAGCTCTGTCGTTAAAATCGAATGTTACTTTCTTGCGTGGCTTCTTTCATTCGTGAATTTATGCGTCGTTTCTTGTCGAACGGCTTTTCAATGTGCCTCCTACAGGTTACAGTGCAGAGGCGCTCCGTGCACCGCAGCCGTAATGCAGAGCGAGTAATTTGCAGTGTGAGGCAAGAACTCTCGGATCGCTGTTGAGTTAAGAGACAGCGAGGATATCGCATAATTTCTAACGAGCCTAGTGGCTGGCCGGCCGGCTGGTAGGTTGGCACTTTTCTCCTGCCGCGTACCAGCGCTGCTCCGAAGTGCCGATAAAGCGAACCAGCTTGTACATCTATTGGGTATTAGAAACAAGGTAAATTGGCGAGGATCTTCCCGTTCACACTGATATCGCGGTCGGGAGAAGAAAGCTGCGAGCTGTGAAGTACAACGCGGCGCTGATTGTTTCATAAATCATCGACTACAGCCTCGCGTTATCCCGTGGCATGCATTGACGGTGGTCTTATAAATTGCCACACGCGATACGCTGACGAGCCTTTCTATGCAACTCTGCCGAAGCTTCTCACTCCGCTGGACGATGACTCCGTGTATAAATCCGTCCAGTTAAGGAGACTAGGAAGCGACAATTTTCCATTTTTTCTTTTTTTTTTATTCTGTTACGCAAGAAAAATTGAAAAATTTCACATACAGTCTGTGGAGGAACATCCGGTGAAGAGAATGGCGTTTGAAAATTGCCGAAAACTCTAACCGTTCATTCGAAATCGTGGCCATCGGGGAGCAGAGCATGAGACGCATGGTCTTCTTTATCCACCCACCGCCACTCTCTTAAATGATTATGTTTTTTAAGCTTTAACCACTCATTTTTATAGCCAAAACTCCAATAAAAACTTTCTAAAAAATAAACTCTATGACTGGTTGTTTCAGTTCTTCACAAATGCCATTTGAATCTTATCCCATTTTTGGCCTATTTTCGCTTCCTAGTCCCTTTAAGACGAACGGTAAATAGAAAAACAAGGTGAATACAAATGATCAGGAACATAAAAACGACTGTTTAAACGACATGCGACGCAAAGAAAGACTTGAGAGAAGAACAAACGATAAGAAGATCCTACCACATGCCACAAGCTTCGGTTGGCTCTGCTTACGTTAACGAATGTACTCCACAAATTCGGTCGTTTTCATTGTATCCTCTGTATCTTTATTTTCGGAAAAACTTCACCGTTCCCTCTCTCCTTCTCGCTTGCTCCTGTACAACGTCGTTAGGGTAAAGGATCCGCAGCTTCAGCAGAAGCAGAAGGCAGACGGGCCGAGGAACCTAAGTGCGAAGTCTAACGGTTATAAACCATTAGCGAGTTACGACCCGAAGGTTCACCTTCACAGCGTGCCTAACGTCAAGCCGAGGGGCTGCGAATATAACCGCGTTCGCAAGCGAGTCAAGCAATCACCTATGTCATTCCCCCGACAGTCAGTCAAGTCTCAAACTCCTCACGTACACATCGACCGTCGCGGCACACCTACGTGTGTACCTAAAAGAGATTACCTGTCCAGACCTCCTCTCGTACCTCCGTCTCGTCTCGCCTCGACGAACACGGCTGTGCCTGTAGGTATGAGTGAAATTTTTCTTACCTTTTTTCCTCCGCTCGTTTTTCTCATCCAGAGTTCAATCTCAATGCTGTTACTGTTGAAGCTCACGCGCTTCCTATTATTTTTTAGGGGCACTAAACTTTGTCATTTATGGTTCAATCAATTAAAGCTACATAACATATGGAAACACGAAATTAAAATGGGAGTCTCGATCCTCCATGATCTTTCAGTTCTCAACAACGACCTGAAAACCTAAAATCGAAAAATTGAATTATTTTGAAATAGTAAATTACTGATAAGACAATCGCAAAAGCATGATCCAGCTTTCAGAATTATTCACTTGCAGCACTTATGAGTCAAAGATTAACGACCGTAGAATTTTTGATTACAGGGTCACCTGAAACGTTTAGAGTCACGTCCAACGAACGTAGCAGCGGTGATTGAGAGTTGTTCGTTCCCTTTTGCCTCGTTTACCTGTTGTATACCTTTTTGTTGTAGGTTTGTACCAATTTTCACTCTATCTGGCATGTTTTAACTCTTGACAATGGTCCCATTTGCTTGAGCAAGGTGAGGTTGTCATTTCAGCCGTAGAGATGAAAAATAAGGTAGATAAAAGAGAGGGAGGAAGGGTCCATTGGGATTGACGGAGACGGGTTGGCGTTACAAATTAGCAGAAAGCGTTGGGTCGGTCGCATCTGGACGAGACGAACCCCAATCCATGCCGTATGATTTACAGCACCGTGTCCGAGTGATGCATTGCGAGCTTACGACAAAATTGTGATCAGCGAAGCTGGGTAACGATTCAACCGTTCAAACTGTCTAATCTTTGCAGCTGAAACCATTGGTAACGTGAACTATTCGATTCAACGACTGTGATTTGTAATCGAATATGTTCGGGTTTGTAATCGACGGAATGCGATGCTGCACTGTGCAGAATATAGTATTGCATCCATCAAGTACTCGCGTCGTTTAAGTCTGTATGACTTTCCAATACGCATTTAAGTGCGTAACTTGCATGAGGTACGCCCACGTTCGGATAGCCGAGAATGCACTTCAACTTGAGGCATCTGACGACGAGAGAATGCGGGAGATAGAGAGAGTGAGAGAGACGGCGACAAGACAATGACTGTAAATTACTTTAATTATTTAATTTACATTTTCTATAATCACTGTCGCTGCAGCTACCGCAGACGCTAATTTATTGAAATTGCCTTTCCTCTTGCCGTACTGCAGCAGGAACGCCGAACGACGACCCTTGCTGCGATTCTCGTTAGGGCGAGGTCGAACGCTAAATTTTAGCGAAGGGTAAACGAACGACTCACGTTTCAAAATTGTACTTTCTTTAGGCGATCTTTCAAGGCTCCCGCGGATCTCTCTCTTATTTTTCCTTGATTGGGAACATGGATGTCTAGATCAACATCTCGGCGTTCTCAAACTCCTTTATTCGCCCAAAAAACTAATATTAGCATTCCTTTGAGGAATGATTGCCATAATTCCACTGACCCCACGTTTCTCCCATTCATCAAAATTGACTCACACCGGTCCCCTCAATTACATCTCAAAGATAATCAAATTTGTTTTTGCTCATATAACGCAGGTTGAACCAGAGTTGAGCTTTGGAATGCGATGCACAAGAGTGCATCAACGAGCAAGAGAGTGTAATGTTCATTAGTTCATGTAAGAACACCAACAAGTAACGCTAGTACTTATGCATCGGAGCATCCTAAGCATAATCTATTCTACTTAATCTCTCTCTCTCTCTCTTCTCGTTTGTCTCAACGTTGTTATACAAGAAGTTTAAAACGCGAAAGGAAGTACCCGTCCAATTTGGTTTCATCTTCGCCGTGCCATATCAAGGTTTGGTGGATGTGATTTACTATCCTTTCCTATTTCTAAGCATACTGCTTCTTAATTCAACCCTAAACTTCCCCATTTTCTCTATATCATGACTACTTGAACCTTTATTTAGCACATCAATGCCTCATTGCCTTTTCGTATGTTTGGACTTGGAATGGTTGCATAATCATCTTCTTAGAATAAGTTAACCAGAGAGGTAATTTGGCCGAGATATGTCAATTACGGGATCGTCGGAGTGCGTAATGTCTCTTGGCGTATTGTGAGAGTACCGACATTGGGAACAATTGATAGGCACATTATTGCACCCTAGAAGGTACGAATGCGGAAGCATCTCCGATCCGGGAATGAGGATGATGAATTGCCGTACACGTGTATATGGAACGCGGGACGAAAATGCGACGTCGGTTTCAGGAAAGGGTAAATCAGCTCGAGATAACCCGTGTTAATATCGCGACGAACTCGAGTCGAATAACGGAATCATTAGGCACACCCGAGACAGATACTTCGAATTTAGGCTTTTCGGTTGGAGACAACCGCGAGTTCCCCGCCAAACTTTCGTAATTAGCCGACGTTAAATACCCGGCTGGATTATGGCCTGTGCTGCATGCTGTTTCAACTAATCCTCATCGCCCTTCCAGCCCACGCATAGTAATTTATACATCTGTAGGTGGATGTGACGCTCCGGAGAAAAGGGTAAGAGGCCCAATTCGTGAGATTTCGACCCGCCGCCCATCGATTTTCATTGATCTCTTTTCCGTCGACGATTAGCTCTCCGTTATCCAGACAGAAGCGAGACGGTAGAAGGAGAGGAAAGGTAACAACGTGTTGGTTACAGTTCGTTATAACCACAGTATGGCTCTGGGGAGTTAATTAGCGAAAAAGTTAATTTCTTGCTCGCTTATAAACCACGCTGGTGATGAAATATGACTCTGATAAAGGGGGAACCGGAGGAAACCAGAGTTTTAGGTCTTGGCGGTGGGGCGCCTTTCTCGTTGCGAGTAAATAGATTAACATTGTTTCAGCCTGATGCCCAACTCCGTTCCCAGACCAAAGATACACTTTTTTCCCCTCTTTTTGCGCTATCTCCTCCTCTTGTTTGCCCGCCTGCCTCGCGGTGAGCTATAGCGAGTAACGAGACCACTTGCTTCTTAATTACCGTCGCAATTGCAACGTGACTATCAAAAAATGAAATTGAAGCATCGGCAAAAGAAGCGAGCATATGACAACTCCCCAAAGTCCTCGTACGATTCTCATTCGTTTTTTTATGGACCATCGATTGACTCGCTGCATTTCCTATGCCCACCAGCGACGTCTGCGGTTATTCAATCACAATCGAAATGCGCTTTCCATCTTCCGCTATCCTTCTCGCACGTGTCTTCCGCCGTATTTATATCCTCGGCGTGTCTCTCTTTCCCCACGGACCGCTTCCGTAACAGGACTCTCGACGATTTGTGGTCCATTTACTTGACCGCGATATATATCAAACTCAAAGTGCTGACAGAGCGTATCAATCGAGTGACCGCCAGATATTATTCGGTATATACGTATACGTTACGTATAACAACCCACTCACTCGCCGCGATAATATCTACGAGTTTCTCGCTCTCAGATATCGCTTTGGCAATTCTCTGCACGCGAACGGAAGAGTCTCTCCCCTGCAGTGAGGGGTGAACTTTTTTGTCTTATTCTATTCTCTTACAGTTTCACATCTTTTTCATATTCTCATATTTTACACCCTGACAGAGGTTTCCAACGTTCTCAGCGAATACCCGGATGTTTCAACATTATTGTGTCAAAGCCCCAGATCCCACCGCTGTCACCAAAAACTCTTCACCTTAAATTTGGCACTTTCTTAATTCATTGCAAGTGCCTATGGGACAATTATTACAGTGATCTAAAAAATTGCTATTCACGTTCAAAAGACAGCTGAATTCTTCTCGACGACGGTATTATTGAGTGTGAAATCGCGATACGATCAAGTTCACCTGATTCCGGTAAGTTTCCGGAATGTGGCGTGCCTTGAGGTTGAGTGAAAATTACGTGCGGGTACTCGGCGAAAAGAAAATATTTTTGTTCGCTACGTGCAGGGCGATTTTAGCGCGAGGCTTTGGCGCGGTCGCAACTTTCTGAATAATTACGCCTTGAGCTTGATTCATCACTGAAGTTCGCAACGTAAGATGCTTTATCTGCGCTCCGCACTCTCCGCGGAATTAATATGCTAATAACCTACGACACCCCCGTCGCCAACGTGGCCAACCCCCCAATTTTCCCTGTTGCCTCCCCCCCCCGAAACTCTCATCGTCCGAAGTGATGTATATTACTCAATTCGGATAAAGAGATGCGCACGATAAACTTCGGCTGCTAGCTACATCGAGAATAATCGGGACTGGAAAATTACATTTTTCGCTTCGATTGCTACTTTTTAAATTGAGAGGCCACCCGCAACTCGCCTATGTACCCTCCAACGTTCATCTATCTAGTTTGATGCACGGATGTTTCATAATTACGAACGTACTTGACGGGGGAAGTCAACCCTGATTGACGATGACATCTTTCTGCACAAGATTTTTCTAGTTTGAATTTTTTTATATTGGTACAAGATCCGTTACTTTTAAATACAGCGTTGAAACATCTATCTGCGATAGCCGGTTCAGGTTTGCTAAGTGTTAGCTGAGATTTAGCTCAATAATTGATTTTAAAGAATTTGATCATTCTTAGCAAATTTCAGCTCCTTAAGAAACTTGAAAAAGTTCTTATTTCTTTATTGAGACTATGTAGAAAAAAAATTAAATCATGAAACCAGAGACGCGATCTTTGGCGCGGAATGGCCTCTATCTCCATCGAAAAATATTCGTTCTCAGTTTCCCCCGTCAGCCTCATAAATATAAATCGCCTTTTTCTAATTATCTGGGCAATTCAGTTAAGATATTACGTATTCATAATCGTGGTCTTCTTGGACGAAGTATGATAAAAGTCGTATTGTTGGATTAATTGAAAAACGAATCGTTCCGCAAAGAGAGGTACCGTTCAAAAAATGTCGAGGGAGAAACAATATTAAATCTAATGACAGTCAGATACGATCAGTCGCACAATGGAGATCCGAACTTTGGGTTGGGTGGAAGAAAAAAAAATTCCGCACTTTTTCATTTCACATTCATCCCGTCGAATAATCACGTAATTAACTCAATCACGTATATGCATGCATACAGATATACGTACGCTCGTTCAACACCTACGCGTACAAACACCCACATATACAACGTGTATTAATACGGTCCCTCATAAATCCCATTCACATTCGCTTCAATAAAATTCAATCAGTGTTTCGTGTTGTTCATTTCAAGGAATGTACAGCAGCGGCGCAATGACCTGACCTTCGTTTAACCTTGCTTGGTTGCGCCGTGTGCGCCTATATCAATTAGATACTATCTTCCTCGACGCCATGTCTTCCGAATTATACGCAAGCGCGAGAACGACGCGCGAATGAGATTCGCGATGTCTCACCTAGCCCACGTCATTCCCCGCAAAAAACCGTGACAAAACGTATCGGTTAGAATTCAGTACGTCTAACCATTTTCAAACAAGAGCGAATCGAATGCGCGGGCCAATCTTGACTCGCGTTCAAGTAACGGTCACAAGCGGGGAGCGCAGGCGATTGGTTGAAACTTCGAACTGCTGCCGTTTGAAAACTGCTAGACGTTCCACGTTCGCGTTCGGAGAGATTCGTCGCGGTTTTTTTCGAAGAATAACGCGGAGCTGATGACGCGAGGGTGTTCGGTACATCAGCATGTGGGCAATTTTGACGAGTGCGGGAAATTGGAGGGGGAGGCAGTCTCGTATCCCGCTTTTACTGTGAGTACACATGACGTCGAATTACGCATCTATCCTTACCCTCGTCTCCCGCTGCCGCAGAACAAGTCACACCCCGCGTCGCCGAAGCCACTTCTGGCACTTGTGCTGCGTACCAGATCGCGCGGCCGAGAGAGGCGGGCGCAAAATGTCAGGAGCCTCGGGCAATCGATAATAGCTCGCACCACCTTTCCCTTCTTTCATACATATGCTGATGCGCCTCGCCTCGCCACCCCGAAGGAGCCGAGGCGAAGTTCTGGCCTCCCGGTCTGTGTACCGACTTAGATATGCGTCATCATGACGACGATAGGAACACCTAGGCGCCACGACCACGCGCCAGCAGCGTCCCGGCAAACTGGCAATAATTGCTGGATAGACGCCGGCTAGATCTCTGCTGTGGCGAAGGCAGGGTTACATCGGGTTCTCAGAACTCTGGCCCACGCTCGTCTCAATTGTTTCAACTTGTCCAATATCAGTCTCTCTTTGGCAGTATTAAGTTCGCTCCGGTATGTCGGACTCTCCTGAGTGACTGCCAGGCCCTTTTTCCTCGTCGACATCGTGACCACAGCGCAAAAAAATGTTGTTCCAATTACCGAGTGGTCCATTCTGTTTGAAATTAGGACTCAACGATGTTCGGTATTACTGGACATAAAATAGTCGCGAGAATCTAGTCAAGCCTCATTCTCTACAGAAGCTGAACATATTCAGCTATTCAGTTTACCAACATTTTGCAAAACTTTGATATTTTCGGACAAGTGTTGGTTACACGTTAAAATGAAACTAGACTGACGGCCTTCCGCATGACTGAATCATTATCGAAACAGTCTTCAGTTTGCTCATCAACGATCGACACAGAGAGTATCGTTATACAGATGTCTGTCGAGTTGTAAAGAGCGGCAATAAACAAGTGGTCAATAATTGATGCAGTAACGTAAGTGAGTATATGTAAGGAAGATTAAACCGTCATGGTGGTGAAGCAGTGACGATGAATGAACGTTTATGGAAGGTTTTGAAAAATTGAATGTAACATATTACAGCCGGTAGCTGTCCGCAGGGAGTGAATATGACGAAGAAGGGGATGAGCGTGACGATGAGCGTAAGAGGTCAGATTGAACCGCCGAACGCTGATTGGAACGACCTAGAAGGCTAATTGACCGTGTTTAGTAATGTGTATTTTTTGTTCCATCTGCTTGGTTTATGTAACTGTGACACTCCGGTGCGGTAGATAACTTAAAATAAACCGCCGCTGAGAAAATATGTCGCGTAACTCGATAGCGGGCGAGTGTCTAAGGGGCTGATCTCCCCGCGCAACTCCAACGCCCCGGCAACGACTGGGCGCCGGGATCGTACCAAGCCAACGGGCAAATGTAAACTAATGTTTCATTAAGACCGGCAGCTGCGTCGTCACTTAACTTATTAAACAACATGGCCGCGCCCCGTAAGCGACAGAAAACATCTCTTCCACCGTTATTGTTATTAGTACCGAGCCACCGAGCCTGCACTCGACGCTCTGCACCCTACGTATATAATTATTTAATTGTTTCATTGTGTCCCACGTAGATAGAGATCGCTTCCCCCTTCCCTTTGTCCCTGCCTCCCTGGACCAGGATCACCGTCAGACGCTTCTTTTCCTCCGAAGGAATACCATCTCCTTATGGTCCTCGCTTTTACGACGCGGCCAAGGTACGGTGTGATACGAGATGTCTCTACCCTGATTCCGACATGCAGTCGGTGCACTTCGCGCCCTAACGCAGCTCGAGGCGTCGACATGGAAGGGATTTCTTGTGAGAACTCTTCTCGGAAACGTCTGTAGTTACGGTATTTATATCTTCACCGGCGGCTTTTATTCCTCTCCCTTCTTTATACCTGTGTAATATGTTATATCTACACAACGTGAAGATTAACAGTCACGATATCAAACTCGCCTTCCGTGTGCAGCTTCTGCGGGTAATGTCATTCCACTTTCACAGAGTCTGTCTCAGTCGTGTTCAAGACTTGTAACTCACATCCACGTTTTCCCGTGTGTAATATTCTCCGGCATACGGAAATCTTCGTTACTGTCTCTTCGGCTACCGGATCGTTCTCGCAGTCTGATGCGCCACCGTCTTGTCGCTTGATGGGGTGAAACTACTCCAAAACTTCCTTCACTTTTATTGCTGGATTACCCATCCCTTGAATTCACTCTGAAAAATTATTTCAGAGTATAGTCAGTTGTGCAGATTCCATAGCCACTTAGATTTTATGAGATCAGTGTTGCAATTTTCCACTGTTTCGAGAACCTCTTCAGTAATGATTTACTGCGTATAGTGAATATTAGCACTTGGAACTGTTGTCAACTTTATCTACAAGACAATTAACAATCGTTTTGGCAATGGCAATAGTTAATGGAATAGTATTTTGATAAGTTGTTCCGAACTTAACGTCTTCTTCCTTTCCTGATTCAGACTTCTGTGAGGATGGTCTTGAAATGGCCGTTACTTACGACGGCTGCACTGGAATATGGATTATTCGTTTGTTGAAAACGGTTCTGGTCAATCAATAATTACAATCACGAATACAACTTCGAAAGATTCATGTCCAGATGAAGATTTGTGAACCGAGTGGACATATATTTCGAGGCTCAAAAAGTGTTCTATCTCAAGTTCCGTGACTATGTTGTACACGAAGCTGTGTGACACGGGTGTTGAATTATCCCGTATTGAGAATAGGTAATACTTTGCGAGGAGGCTGTTACAGAAGTGAGGAATATCCGTCTCGGCGCAAATGCGGCTCACGTATGGGCAGAGCCACCCTGTGTCCTCTGGTATCCTCCACCTCCTTCTCCCCCTCCTCCCCCCTTTCCCTTCTCGAAAGTATATAAGGCAAAAAGGAATACGACACACGCCGCGCCCCCGCATCAACGGAGCCCCACTTGCCATGAGAAAAAGTAACAACTTGATTCCATATTCTCAGAACGGTTCCCCCGGCCGCGTGAAGAATTGAATGAAATAAAATAAAGCCGAAGGATTCTCCATGCTTTATGGCTGGATCTTCTGCTGCCAACCACCAGGCGCGTTACGGTTATAGAATAAAATTCGAATAACACCGGAGAAAAAGGTAGAGAAAAAAAAATCGAATAGGAAGTAAATAGAACGGACCAAGAAAAGTAAGAATTAAAAAAACATCAGCTCATAAAACTGGTCTCCCGACGTTGGTTTCAAGAACATTACGAAAGATATACTACATGACACACTTACCAGATAAAGAAGAAGGAGCTGAGGTATCACTGCAGGGTGAGTTCATGAAGTGAAGAACACGTATCTTTCGTACGTTCACCTGGCGCGTGGTGAAAATCTGAAAATGAGAAAACTTGCTAGAGTTACGTAATCGACCCCGATGACGTGTGGAGTGAAGGTCGAAACCCGTGAGGGGTGGTGAGGAGATAAAAACATCGTTGGTTAGTGTCGAAGGCCGGAAGGAAGGAAGGAAGGAAAGAAAGAAACAGGAAGCAGGAAGGAGTTGCGAGGAGAACGAAGGGGGTACGAGGGGGCTGAAAGAGCGAGACCAAGAGAGAATGGAGAGAAAAGCGAAGCGATGCCGTAAAGCACTCAGCGGGGTGCGTGATCCGCTTACCAACGTTACTGCCGCCTTGTTGGTGTATCCTACGTATGCCCCACGTATGAAGGCCTGAGAGAGTGTGCGAGCAGATAGGCGAATATACGTATACAATATGTGCAGGTCCTGTATAACCACGTACGAATAGTACGTACGCCTTTCAACTAGAGTTTTACTCTTCCACTTTTATTACACTCAACTCGGACGAGGATTTTACCGTTTCGTAACTTGTAAGTGAGTATCTATCTGCAAACTATAAAGGTGGATTTCTCCGGACGTCAGAACTTGTCGCTGTAATTAACGCGTTCTTAAAATCAATTCTCACTTTCGCGATGATATCGGTTTTTCATTCGCGGATGAGTACCAAAGAAATTGGATACCAAAAACGACGGGACTGACCTCAAGAGTACGAAAATCTGGGTGGTTTCAGGCTTTTCTCCTATGAAATTCGTTAATGATATCCTCTGGCGGTATTCTTGATCATTCGAGTGAAGCAAGTTGAAACTATTTAGTTTGTAAACTATACCGATTATATTTAAACACGCATTAAGAATAAATCATAAGTTTTAGGAAGTATAACGAACGTATTTAAGATCAATCTTCCTCGGTGACGAAATTGAAACAATCAATATGTGGGTTTTATACTAACACCCTATTATTTGAGTTTTTTTTATTTTATCTAAGTGCAGGGTTCAATTTAGTAGTGAAAAATTGTATCCACTCAGTAGAATACCTTACACCACTTAAAAGTCAGAGTAAAAATTGAAAAATGAACCCTTGTCTTCTTTTTTTAGATATCGACTGTGATTAACCTTAGGGAAAAATTATGACGTTTAATATTTGAAGGTAAAATAAGAACATTTCTTCTTCTGCGTTACTCTGTTATTGTTATCTCGCGGCTGAACCGTGCAGCAGAGCCTCGCCCTGTCTCTAAATTTCTCAATACAGAATAAAACGATTGTATTCCAGCAGAGGAAGCGAGGATCTTTCCGTAACCGGAGAAACACGTAAGAAGGATACCGACGTGCACGGTGGGCATGCAGGAGCTGAAAGGAAACTGGATAACGCGGGACCAGAGGCGTAAAACTCGGACCTCGTGAAGGTGAGAGAATCCGCCTGAAGAGAGAAATGAAATTTAGTTGTATATGTTACAGGGAGCGTTTTCTCAGGTTTTTGTAAACCACGCGTATATACGTGTAGGGGTGAATGCTGTGCGTGTGTTACAGAAAGCGTGGAAGGTACGAAGGCAGTGGTGGAATGGTACGCAGCTGGGCTGAATGTAGGATTGAAATATCGACGAACGCACCGTGACTTGGGAGGCATTGAAACGAGTGACGACCGAGAAACGCGAGTTACCTTCGGCCAACAATGATAAACTCACGATCACCGTCAGATCTACCAAATTCAAAATTATTTCGATAAGGTAATCGAGCATCGATCGGCTATGCAATAATTAACGGTCACGCGGAAACACCGCGATATCTTAGGGATTCAACTACATGTTTTATTATAATACGTGTGTATGTAAGGATTTTATGTCTGCAATAAAACATCAAGAGTTTACAAGTGCGGCTAATTTATTATCTAGTTGAAAACTACAAGCCGCGGTACATTGGCCATTAAACATGAATTATAAAGGTAATAGATAGTTGTGTCGTTAAATTCTCTTTCAATAAATCAATCAATTTTTAAAGTTTATTTTTTATTCCCACTTTAATGAAATTTTTCTGGAAAATTCTCTGTGCCTATAAGAAGATGAACTACCACTATTTTGCCAAAGTTTATTTAAATAATTGGCGTCATGTAATATGTCAAAAGTTGTAAGAATTAAAGTATATATTATAAACATAGAGAAACCTAAGTGTGTGAATTCTCATTTCTCAAAACTCGATTTCAAACCCTCAACAACTTACAGTACGAAAGGTTATTGCGTATAGATTATTGGACAACTTTTGCTTGAGGTTCTAGAAGACTATTTCGAAAAAGAAAATACTAGCAAGTTCGGTTGAAAACGTTCTCCTTTTTTTATACTTATCATCTGGAACAAAGAACCCGAGTCAAAGATACGCGTATAAATTAATTCACAAAATAGCAAACTTAAGATTTTATCCTAGGTTGAATTTTTCGCCAAGAATCATAAACGTTATCAAATTGACAGGTTAATTGGCTTCCGATAGCGTTGAATATCAAAAATAATTTTACATTTTACATAAGGTTTAATTTAAAAAATTGTAACCTAAAATGAAAAAAGTTCCGACCACGCAGGAGTTAACCTCGTGGCAAAAGAAGGGTCCATCTGACTGACCGTTGTCCGATGAACAGCTACAACTGGTCGGCAAATTTTTGTGACAGGGAAAGTAGGTGTAGGTGCCTAATTGCTCCGATCCGTGGCGATCGGTATGGAATTGGGCGTTGCGTAAAGGCCAAACAAGTGAGACGTTAGGCGCGTCATGGTCAAGCTAGCTGACCGGTGGCCGATGGAAGAATCACAAAGCGATTGTCGTTACGCCCATAGATCGGTAAACGAGCGAGAAATAGAGCCGATTGTCAATTGGCAATTTAGAATCGGCGATTGGGAGCTTCGGACACGCCTGTCGCCCCCCGTTAACCGCGGCATTATGTTGCGGCACACATTGCCGACTTTCGGGTCGGTTTTGGCGCTCCGCAAAAACCTTTGTCAAATTTTGTATTTAGACACTATTTATGCCGATTGTTAAACCTCAGCCGCGGCGCGTGCTCCACAAAAATCGGATACGCCCACGAAGAAAATCGCACCTGGAATAGGCATGTATTATTATTATATGGTTTTTATTGCCTGCAGCCTTCACGTCGCAGACGCAGATTCACTTCTTCTCGCAGCCGCCGAGATCTCCGCCCTTTTCAAACCAAGGATTTACCGCTGACCGGTTGTCACGCGGCAATCGAGTAATAAGAAAAACATAACCTATAAGCCGCATGAAACGGAGAAACTTTCAAAAGTCAGGGGCTGTTCGATTTTTGAATTTCAACGTTTCGAAATCGGTTTTTTCACTGATGGAGATGAACTTGAGGATGAAATTTGAAGAAATACTGGAGAATTAAAGAATTTGTCAGAAAATTATGTCTTCATAAGTATTTCAGTCAACGATTACTATCTGATTTTGTGAGAAACCTCGATCGATCAATTAGACAACAGACTGTTATTGTCCCGTTAGATTTTTCAAATTTACCCACATGTATGTAATCTCGATTTTTCCAACGATTTCAATTCTAAATTTTCCAACATGTACAAGAATCAAAACCTGAGCGTCTTATGGATAAAAGTTAAAATATATCATTATCAATTACAAAAGAATTTTTTTATTTTTATTTTTGTCATATACTCGAAGCAATACATACCGCGCAAAAGTTTCTAATGAGAACATCAAATCTGATTTTTGAAAAACTCCAAATCCGAAAAAATCGGAAGCAAAGAAGCAATTGCGTACCCAGTTTAAATATTTCATTCATAGGATTCGAAATTATTTCGAATCGCGTCGAAAATAGGAAAAAAAATATCGACCTTAATTTTTTTTTGTATTATTTTTTTGTTCTTATCATCGATTTTAAACTTTCGAAAGACAGCAAATTAGATACACCGAAAAACGAGACAATCTCGTGCACATTTCAAAAATATTTTATGTACATAAGATTACAAAATTTTCAAATATCGTCCAAAAACGGAAGCAACAAACGGCGTTAAATTTTTTTTGGTATCGAATAATTCGACCACTCGTTTTGATATTCAACTTCCGCGTGTATAAGCGCGTTAATGCGCTACAGTTACGGATCCTGATGCGCCTGTTTCCTTCTCCTGGTCTGGCTTAAGTGCGACGACCAAAACCAGGAATAGCCTGGAGGAATATAACTGCGTGTGCGAGGCCGCGAGGTCACGCCTTCCGCGGGTTTACAAACGGAGGAGGGATGTTTCTCATTACACACCCCATATGTCTATTACTCTCAGTCCGTGGCATATGCGCCCGCCATTCTTGACATACTTCAAACAATTATTTCTTCAACCTCGACAGCCAGACCTCAACGTATTTTAAGTCAGCAAATATCCCCTTCACTATCGCATCTCTCCGAAACACCTCCGTTAATGTGAACTCCGATCACGTCAACTGAACCACGACGAAAAATGTTCTATTAAAAGTAGTTATTATTACTATCCGAGTAACTTTCAGAACATGCTCAAGAGAAGAATGTTTCGTCTAAATGCTGTCCATATTGCAGCAGGCGTCAAGACGAATCCAACGAGCCCTCACACGTTGGTTATGGACAACCTGATCGTGAGATATCGCCGTTTCGCGTAACGCAAATCGCATGAATAGCGCGGCTGACGTCACGGACCACGTAGGTTATATTCGCGATTCGCATTACTCTCAAACTTCAACTGGAGATATCTCGCGATCTGTTTGTCTAACATCGACGTTTTTGGGCTCATTAAATTCGGTTGAACATCAGCTACACGACGCATGCTTACCAAATACTGTGCAGTCATTATTTCTTTGGAGAAAAAATTAAATTGTTATGGTTGTACGATGAAAATCGATGATCGGACTAAATCCTTGCAAGGACAGTTTTTGCTCCGGAGTTTAAATCAGGAAACAAGGAGCCTAAGACCACCTCCGTGGGACACCCTGTATATGAGGCATCCGATGATGCTGTGGCTTGACCGCATTCTGTCTGCGTTCCTGTCGAATTGTGGAGCAAAAAGTTCCGGAGTAAGAAGGAGCGAGATGGTGAGACGAAGGTACCGTCATGGAAAGAGAAGGAGGAGAGAAGACTATCCTCGATTTTTGACACCGCATCGAACCGCGGAGAGATGATCTACCCTTTTGCGGACAAAAACTACCGATTCGAATCAGTCGATGCGGGATGGCGTGGCGCGGCGACTCGATCCGCGGCTTCTTATCTGCATAGTTCTGACACTCTGTAGGTATATATGCCCGCGTGACTCGATTGGGACCAGATGACTTTTGATCAGGGGCGGTCCATCGATCCGTAACGGTCGCGCAGACGGCAATTGACTCGACGCGGTAGCCGATCTCGATCCGCACCGTCATCCGATTCCTCTGCAGGTACGATTTTACCTCCACAACACCGTTCTCTACCACACCGTCTTGCGAGCTGTAAGGCCGGGGCATTGCATGCCTGCCCAGTCAACTGGAAACTATTCTCGTTATCCGACGCGAGTCACTGATTTTTTTTTTTTTGGTTTCGATTGCCCACACTTTATTTCTCACCATTACTTTAAAACTTTTACTGATCTATGCAGACCTTACCCAGTTATTCAAATACCTCGCAATTTTTTGAGCAACGCACGTAACTTGCCAATTGCCAGTGATACGTTTCATCCCCCCCCCCATTTCTCAAGTCTTGACTTTCATCAACACATTTTGTACGAAGGTGCGATTGCAGATGAACGTTTTAAGAAACCATCTGATGAGCTGAAGCGAATGGTATGGGGTTAACATGGTGTCCAGTAACAAATCCGTAACAAATTCAAGGACGTTTCCAAGACTTTTTCAGGTTATTCAGGGACATTATAAATAGAATATTTTCAGGACATAAGAAAAATTCAAGGGTAATTTTCAGGACTTTTAAAGGCCAAGCGAAATTCTAGGACATTCCTAGGACCACTGGACACCATGGTCAAGTGATTCGAAATGTGGTTAGGTACATGACATTGAGTTGAGCGATTAACAGAGCGAGTGACAATAAGAAATCTGTGCTTCAACGGCGCGGCTCTCCGTGCGATGATCGACCCTCGGGGACCTGCGATGGACAACCATGCGGGTAGTTTAAGGAATAACGAGGGAAATATGTCGCGTGTATTTCGTTTCCGGGAAGGCGCGACACCGGGGTCGCGTGGGATCATTTTTCCCCCAGGCCTAGGAGGTAAAAGAGCGCGGCAAAAACCTGAGGCGAATCGTCGTGGGAGTGTATGATAATGTTTTGGGGATGAGGAGGCAGGAGCGACGACTACTAAGCGAGCTGGATGAGAATGAGGAGCGAGGAATTTCCTCAGTCCTGTGGGAATTAGGGTGGAGTTCCGTGCCCGCCATGGCCATGCCAAACCGTCGCAGGAAGTGTCAGGATCGGCTTTAGGTCTAGACCGCAATATCGCATCTGTCCACTGACATCTTACCAACATGTGCGTTGAGGCGTCGCAATAGCTGCTTCCACCTTGCGATACTCGCGTCTCCCCTCCTTCCCCAACAGACCAAATTATCTCTTCCTTCTTCCGTCTCTCCTTTTTTCAGTCTCACAAAATTATTGCCACGTAATTCAGTGTCGAATAACAATGTCATTCGTCGTTAGTTGAACTATGGATTTCAAATCGTTTACCGCATTCTGATATACGGCGCCAAGTGCCTCAGATACGGAACAAGAGAAACTCTCTTGTCATTCCGCCATCAGTGTGCATAAACACACTCGAACCGGAGCCGGAGCAATGTATAAATTAACACCCCTGTTTCACAGTTTGGTTCTTTTTTACGTAGTGCAGTGACTGCGGCGGAGTTTCTATTTTGGAAACGGCACCCCAAATTGAACACGTCATTGTTATAAGGCGCTAGACACCCCATCGGGTCAATAGGTCACTTATTTCAGTGGCGAGGTGTTTTTTGCCTCTCTTCGCTCCTCTTTTTTCACACATTTTTTTATTTTTCTCCTCTCTCTCTCTCCCTCTGCGGTTTCTTTTTTATACTGGCTACGGTTTATTTTCGTTTCAGTTAAGAAAACAACGTCGGCCCTTGTCACGTTCGGATGCAGCGGTAGTCAGCTTACAGCGTCCCGACTCACTTCACACACTTTCACGTCGTAAGCATAGGTACACGCGCTGTGCTTCCTACCTATCCCATACCCAGATAACGTATGTTTATTTTCGAATCTCGACGTGCGAGCTTCACGTATTTGTATACATATATCCATGTATCTTGTACCTTATAATCGTCAATTTCACTCCCACCCTCTTCGCCTCAGACCATCAAAATTCGTCACACTCATATCCAGCTATTAACGGTTCCATGAATATCGCACCTGTCCTACTCCATTGGCAAATATTTTGAAAATCGGAATACGTTGCAGTTGAAGGCTTCCGAAGCAAAGCTGAAATCAGATTTCTCGACCTGTACGTAAAGCTTTAAAATTTTGTAGAATATCCTCCAAGTTACCAAAAATTGAGTCAGGTTTGCATTCCATTTCATGGTGGTCCACTCCTCGAGAGTATCGTAATTAAAGTACCTGATGAAATTCTCAAGTCCGCGAACTCGTATGCGATCACCCTAGATATCCAAGAAACGCCACAATTTTCTTTTCGAAAAAATACCCCAAACACTTCGGAAAAACGACAAAGAGACGAGTGCACGGAACCGTGCGTAAATGCAGCATCCAACAAGTCTTGCGCACGTACCGGGTACGCGGGAGAGTAGCTCATTAATTTTATTGCTAGGGAGATGAAAAAGATTATGGGTCAAACGTGGGGCTCTGGCGGGCAAGCGAGTCGTATGCATGTAGGCATGAGTAGGATGCTGCCGGGAGATGTGTCGTACGTATGCACGCGTTAGTCGCAGTCGGCGAAGCAGAGTCGTAGTGTGTTCACTTACTGTGATTATTATGATACACCTTTGCGTCACAGTCGCCGCTGAATGTTAATTCTTCGTTTGTACATCCACAAAAGGCAGTCACTCGTACAGCACAGGGTGTATCAGACGTTTCTTCCTCGGTAAGGCAATTTCCTCGCAAACCAATATACCAATTTCCCCCAGCAAAACAGTCAAGAATCCGATAGCTTTCAAATGACGGCGATTCGAAGTTCCGACCAATCGCGGGTCGCGCTTGAATAACGGTCACCTGTGCGCTGGGCAGTGCGCAACGAAAGATGCCGTACGATTGGTCGAGGCTTGAACTCGCTCTAGTTCGAAAAGTATGCGAGCCTCAAGTTGACTCGTGCGATGATTTCGCCGCGGTTTTTTGAGAGGAATAGCGTGGAAGGACAGTTTGCGGATTTCGAGAACACCCCGTACTTACACGAAGGCCTCAACATTTACATGATACGTGTGTGCAGTTTGCTGCTTTTATGTTTTGAAAGCTCATGGACGTTACTTTTCCTCTTTTCTCGCTCCTTCCTTCTTCGCGCGTCATAACTGTCCCAGAGGCTTGCTACTGACTCCACGGTGCAGTGGGAAACCGAGACTGATTATATTGCGCCAGGTTAAAAACTCGCCTGAGCAGCGCAGCCGCGAGAGCAAGTCAGATCCGTATCTCGCGCAACGAGAACGAGGCGGGTACGAAGTAGCGCGGGGAGAGAAACTGTCCTCGTTTTTTTATATTCAGTTTTGCTCCGCTTTTCGACCTTTGATTTTAACGGTGGGTTTGATATTTCTCCATTCGAAACTCGAGCGCTACTTTTCTGCAGTGATTTTGCGGTAACCGCGTAGGGTAGGGGGCTTATATTGACGCTAAATCGAAAAGTCAAACAAATCCGAACCCACGTCCCCGTCTGGGGAGCGAGCCAGACTTCGGAGGAGAGCTAAGGGCTGCTGAGGCTAGAAGTATTCCCGTGTATCGCTCTGCCACCCCTGTCTGAGTCCGGCTCTCGACGGTCCCAGGAGCACGCTTTTCTTTTACTTTCCAAATCATCCGACAGATAATCGATATTTCACGCGCTTCTTTTTATACACCGCGCCATGGGATGCTGCAGGGTTGTACACAGTGCGGCAAATAAATAAACACGATTTTGCTGCCAATTACTTGTAACAGTACGATAAACTAGAATGGATGTTTAAAATTAAACGAATTATGCTGTTCCAAGATGTGGGAATTCAATGGATTAGGAATCGACGCCATCTGGTAGCAAGTAGGCACAACTTCAAGACAGTCAGATTTAATTAGGTCATTTTGAAACGTATTTTTTACTTCATATCACCCGATTGTGGCGAAATGAATGCCTGACAGCTTGCACGGAGTTTTCTGGCTCTTCGTACTTGTACAATTAACCTCAAATAATCAGCTGATTCTCTTTTCGCCTCCATATTGTTTATTTACTGCAATCCTACGTGGATGTATAAGAATATAGCACACTGTGGTAAAAATAAAAAACTACTCGTCCATAAAAATATTAAATTCAAATTTCTAAACATCGACCGACATAGTTTTTTTAAAATTTGGAAATCGAAACTCCTCAACTGTCTCGTCTATATAAAATACGCTCCACTAAACGACACGCAGCTATTTTCAAAAACGTAAAAAGAAAGGCAAAACAAGAGAATGAATGGGAAAATGGATGGGTAACTATACGTATAATGCGTATTTCTCGAATTTCATAGAAACCTAACATCGAACAGATAATTTGACGTGTTTTGTACGCCGCAGGGATGAAACATTTCCGAGAGCATCTCTTTCGGGCTGCAACCACGGAGCCACGTTTTCCTCATCAGCTGAGATTTGTCTAGCGATGTACGGTGGGAAGGCAAGAAATGAAAAAGAAAACGCTGAAAAAAAAAGAAAGGAATTACACAGTCGAGGGATCGAGAAAGCGATAGAAGAAAAAAGTGTTAACCTCGCAAGTCGAATTCCAATGAGGTGATATTTTAATGCTCGAGGTCGATAACTGCGCATGTTATACATTATATTACAACAAATATACAGGCTCCGTTAAATAACGCATGCTGGTAGGTAAAGTAAAGCGTCGGCATTTTTGATCCTGCACACTCTAATACACGCTTAAAACGCGCCACGTGTATTTATACATGGCGCTAAAATCATACGGGCAATAAAGTATTAGTCGTTAAGTGAAACACTGCTGCTGTACTCGGGACTACCCATCGTCAGCTATAAGGGGTGTTCTCATTGAAAATAATTGTTGCAGGTGTGACTTTTTTGTTTTATAAATTGGCGTATTTGACAAGGTTTATTCACTTATTCATACAATTTCAATTTATCGAGTAACTTTATGTTGACTTGGAATTATGAAATATACAGGGTGTAACAAAATTGCTAATTGCGGTAAACAGTACTGAGCTTGTCTTGATGAACGGAACCGACAAAAATCAACAAAAAAAAAAATACAAATTTTTGGAGCACTTATTTCTCAAAAAAGCATACAATTGATAACCAATTGGGAGTTATCGCTCAAATATGGATTCCAATCACAATCAAACAAGCTCTTCGACTCTCTAATAGATGAAGTTCGACGATTATTATTTCGAATACACTATATGCAGAGTGGAATCTCTGAAATCATCGTAGCATGTAATGAATGGAATGAAGGGATGCTCTTTGCGTTTGTTTTATCACAGTTACTTGACGTCCCATAACTTTATACAACGTCGATAATTATTTCACCGATCAATCGGCATTACAACTTTCTAACAGCAACGCGGTCAGAAGGTTACATAGAATTACGACAGCTGGGTTTATAATCGTGAATAATAAATATACATCCAATATAATTATACCTGGTGAAGTGCAGCTAATCGAGTGGAATATAAACACACACGTTGGGTAATATTTTTCCGAAGAAATTAAATGATTTCTTCTATTGTCTGCATCGGTTTCGCAGCATGAGATATCATTGATTCACGTTCGAAGCGTTGGGACGATAAGCGGTCATTGGATTGTTACGAAACACCCTGTATGCAGTGATACATAAATACGTATATGTAGACTATATAAAATTTTCTCACGAGGTCGTCGACCCATAATTGCGCTCCTCGGTTGAACTCAACTAATTGTCCTGCATGCGGGATTGTCTTTAAAAATCCAGGATTTTTAACCCGACACCAGTTTAACCTGACTGCAGCTGCGCGACGAATATAACCGACAAGAACAATCTTGCTCTTGACTTCCGTAATAAAGATAAACATGTCAGAGGAGGAGCAGGAGCTAGAAAGGCGACAAAGAGAAAAGAACGAGGGAAAAAGACGGAAGAGAAACGAAACAAAATTGTAAGTAAAGATGTCAAAGTCCGTTGAAGAAGTCAAGTGCCTACATGAATGACGATGATAATTCACCAAGTTCTAGAGACCTTGCACCACGATTCCTGAATCGCGGGACTGTGCGGAAAATTATCGAGACTACTTACAAACCCAGCTGGAGAGCTCATCGTTGATTGCAAGGTATGGTTGATTAACATTCAAGATTAATCGCGGCAATCATTCCGGATACGTGCAGCGTACATACCGCGGACCGAACGAGTCGACGAATTGGGTGGTCGCCAATTGAAGAGGACTGTAGTCTACATATGTTAGCAAGCAGTCGACTTAAGACCTTTGTCTGTCAATTTAGACGTGAATTAAACCAACAATTGAATACCTCGCCGAAAGAGCTCTCCTATGGTATTCGTAACGAGGTCTCTGCACGCTAGGCAAGAAACTCTCTTCATTCGGTGTATAGCTGTAGGTTAATTCCAGACGAAATATACGAAGTTTGAACGTTAAAAGAACAAGGCAATAATATCGTAGGTATTTCATTATTGCCAAAGTGGTGTTTTTCACTTTTCCAAACCAATCTGAATACTCCCAATGCGTTTATCGGAGGACCACAGTTAATGAGTGTTGTCAGAAATTTGTTGCTTCATGTGTACCTCGTCTTGTATTGAAACATTGGCGAGACCAATGAACTGATGTTCAACGAAACGAATTTATCGATTCAGAATTGATCGAAGTTTCTACGGTATCGAGTCGTTTCTAATTCAACATCTTCATTCGCAACTGCAGATCAATTCATTCCGGTTCACTGGCTGACGTAGTGTGACCATTACTAGGAAGAGTAGTAACTATTAAACAGGAGAATCTTACTTGCATAGATTATCGTATATCAGTGAATCTGATATTCCTTAGTAGTGAAAAGTTAATTGAAAACCGTGAGTGTTGGTTGTTAATCTATCAAATACCTTCTAGATTTTCAAACACCTCGCCAATTTTGGGTAGATCGGAGATTTCCATGATCCGCAGTCGATGGAACAAGGTTAACCTTTGATTGTGGCGAATAAGTGGCAATTGAATCATCATTTGCCGACAAGTCATCGGTTAAATAGAATCAATAAATACACAAGTGGCGTACGATGGGCAAGTTTGCAGAGTGTTTTAAGGCGGACAAGAAGCGCACCAATTTACAAGCTGCAAGTGCGGGTGTATACATAACGGTGCGCGGGGCAAGAAGTTGCCCGGTAAAAGAGTGCACCAGCACCATCGCCATTCAGCGTGATGGGACGGTCTGGTGTTGGGCACTTTAAAGACCCGCGACGGCAGGAACGGACCGCTAACAAGATAATTAAGCCTCCTACCAAGAAGAGAGACTGGCTCTTTTTTCCCGGTCGCGTGCGCTGATGTCAACTGCTTTTGTAAAACATCTCCCAACTCCTCGGTATATCTCCGCCTCTTCTCGTCTCTCGCTTTTTGTCCCGATCATTGCGTGGGACACGCCAATCCGCGTCATGAAACCAGATGAAGCTGGAACGGAACATCGTCATCGTGGAGCTACGAGGCGATCATGCGATCGCAATAATCAGAAGTGAGTGGACACACCGTGGGAATACTTGGAAGGACCTCGGTGGTACTTTTGAATTCTGTTCTTCCTGTCTCCCTTATCCAGCGATGTTTTTTCGCGATGAGAAGGTTGGGGGTGAATATACGAACATGGTGCATGCGGGAGTTTTAAGTCTCGGAGCTCATGGAGTTCGCCGGTCTCGACAAGTTTTCCCTCAAGTTAGCCTCACTGCGAGCGCAACTTTAATTACAAAAGTTCTCGCTTTTGTCTGATGACTCTCCCGGAGTCTGCAGCGAAAGCAGTAGGAGCCGGCGGGCGGAAAAGTAGGTGGTACTACCTACAACTTGGAAAGTTTACCGCATCTTGAGGAAGACACTTGCCTTTAAGATAGGATTGTCTTCTTCTTCAATGCTCATGGCTTTGCAGCAGCAGTGGCGGCTCTCTCTCACCCTTCCCTTCCTTCTTCTCTTGCCTCACTGCAGACTTTGGAGTTTACAATTAGAGAGTCGCATGTCTCATCGCGATCGCCGTGCTGCGGTGTATGAAATAGAAAAAAAAAAAAACAACAGAAAAGGGACGAAGGAACGAAGGAAGTAGTTCATCATTAGATGTAGTCGGTAGTTCATCGGATTATGGTATGTCTTGAGCCATGTCAATTGTCGACCAGAGGATCTTATTATCGTGACAGTCAGCGCAGAGAACTGATACCAGTTCACAAGAAATTTGAACGAACCGAATCACTATCAGTATGAATTTTGAAAAAGTCTACTTATTCAAGTCGAAAGTAGACAAAACTCAACAGCTTGTAACGAATTGCAAAACTTGAGTCAAACCTTTTAGGAACAGTAGTGAGAAAGAGAGTTATAAGGTTTGTGGGGATAAATTTATCCTCTTCCAATTCTTCATCACCATTTTCTGCACTTTAGTTCCCCTTCTTTCTCGTTGTTCCGGTCCATATTTCGGACACATAAATACTCAAGTGTGGTTAAACTATACGTGTCCAATCATCGAAGTTCGCTATTTCATACCGTTCCTCGTCTCTTTTTCTCGTTACTTTGTCCCCATCTCCACGGGTCTTTAGTATGCAGTGCATGGTCTGCAAGAGGATTAAGCCGCACAGCGAAACCAGACAATTCCAGTATGTTTTGCCTCTGCAATCCTTGGCGATACCTGCAGCGGATGCAATTCCAGTTTGAAGATAAAGAAAATGGAAAAAAAAAGAAACAAGAAGAGGTAAAAGAATTGCATAAAAATGCAGAGCAGCGAGCAATCCGGGTCCCCGTCTCGGCTCGCCCATGCCGACTGCTTGAGATGAGTGAATCCCGCTCAAAGGAGTTGGGCGGAGCATACGGAGCGGTTGAGGAAGGCCAGGGAGGTGAGGGTGCCAGAGGGGCGAGGACTGCGGGGGCGGCGAGGGTGCAGGCGAGGGTGCAGGCCAAGGCGGCGAAGGCGGAGCCCAGCTTCCAGAGGCGTGATGTATCGACTGAATTCAGATGTTAAGTCACTCCGCTCCTCGGTCCGAAACCCATAGCTACCTCCTGACCGCACTGACGACCGGCTGCCTGCACGGTCACCTTCACCCTCCTACTCCTCCTCCTCCCCTTCTTCTTCTTCTTCTTCTTCCTCTCGTCCTCTTTTTATTCCACTTGTTCTTATGCCCATGGTTTACTCCCTGGTGCAGTACCGAGTACCGACGTACAACTGTATAACCGAGATTGCCAGCTCGTACGCGTTTCGAGTTGATGGTGTGTTTTGGTGCGCGAAGCCACTCGAGGCCAAGCTTGTTGTTGAGAAGGTACTGTCTTATCGACCTAGTGCATTGAAGATGTTATCGGAAATTATTCGGGGTGTGGAACGACGTCGTTGGGGGTTATTGAAAGACTAAATTGTAGGAAACCATCAGGAAATCATCATCTACCGATCGAAATATGATGGTAATCGCTGGAAGTCAGTTGGCTGTGACCTGCAACCATCGAGAATCAATTGGGAGCCAGCGACATTTAAAAAAGACTATGTGTCATCAGTGGAAATTCATCGAAGATCTCTAAAAATTATGTTTAACTTCTGGAATGGTTAGATATCAGGTGATATCAGAATTCACTTGACACTTGATCAACGTCGTTCAACTGAAGGATCTGCATCTTTAACCTTCGTTTAACCACTCAACAAAATCATAATATAGTTAACTGTAATACCGAAAACTACCGCAGTGATAGATATTGAGCATCGAACCATCTTGAACCAAGTGACCATTATCACGATGTCACAAAAAACATTCGGCTATGCAAAACTTTGTTCTTTGTCAAAACTTATACGGACTTTCAGGTTCTCGTACATCGTTACACGTAGATATAAAAGAGCACTGAAGTACGGAGGTGTTTACGCAGATACATGATTGATCAGCTTGTTATTTTGCACTGAACTACTGTAACGATGATTTCATCATCAAGTCTGTTGCAGTAGCAGCAGCAGTGCAGCCGGCTGTCGTCGCTACGTTACATTATAATATGCAACAGCGATTGTATAATAGAAAATTGAGTAATCCTCTGACGCCTACCTGTTACTGAGAATAATTTACAACCTACCCATTACACGTACTGCAGCAGGCATGATGTGCAACAGCGATTGAAAAAAGCAAAGCCATTTGAAAGGAATTAAAAACCTCTTAGTAATTATTGAGTAAAAAATGAAAGGATGACACGTGTCAGAGTTTTCGACTTAGCAGTTAGTGCTACAAGATTGGAATCATACGTATTTGACACACAGCAGAGAAGGGATGTGCAGACTTTACCAAACATGACAATCGAATATACGTCGAAAGAAATATTGTCTTGAGTTAAATAAATGTCGTTTGATGGAAGTAACTTTCGACACGTTTCATCCTGATGTGCCAATTGGTGAACTCGACAAATTTCTTTTTTTGTGCAGTAAACCAAACTCTGTACAATTTCTCGCATGCTAACTTACCGCGATTGTTTTTGGTAAAGTTCCATCCTCAGAACTCAGAGGGCAGGAAGTTACGGAGAGTATGCTGTGAGCATGCTATAAAAATCCGGTAATTCTCTCGAACGAATGAGATTCAATTCCTGCATCGCGTGTAGGTACGTCAATCTGACTGTACGGGGTCGGTCTGAGGAATTCGTGTAATAGGCAGAGCTGGAAAGGCGGAGGGTGAATGGAAACTATAAGCTGCGGAGGTCGGAAGGACGATTCTTGAAATATGATGAATCGCGTTTAATATGTAGGTACAACGTGTCCGCGGGATGAGAAATCGAAGTTGAATATTGTATGTGCCGCAGTGGCGGTTTGGTTGCGGCTTGCGGCCTGCGGCCTCCGGGGCGCGGAACCTTCGCCCGACCTCCTCGCCTCCCCCGCTATATAACCGAAAGCCTCGATCCATCAAGGAGCCGGGAAGAGGCGGGGTTGATATATCTTAGGCCAGGTTGACCTCTGCGCCGGACACTATAAAACCACCCTTAAACATCGGCGCCCTAAAACGTGCGAGATTGCCGGCTGAATTGCTAAGTCGAGGGTTCACCTCCCCGCCTCCCTCTACCGTGAAAAGCTACTGTGCCATTCGACGATTTACCTCGCCTAAATCGCAATCCGTTCGAGGCGACGCGATCCCGTATTTCATCGCCTTCGTGCTGCGGTGAAACACGCTCGCCTAATTTATGCGTTACAATCGCCTCGAAACAATCGATTTACCGCAACAAATCGATTGTTTTACGTATATCGACTTTTCACGATTTTTTGATAATATTTTGGTCGACGTAATAACGATGGTTTGGAAATCGGATAGATTCGTCTGTTTTTTCTACCGTGCAAAAAAAGACGTCAATGAAACACTTGTAAAGAATTCATTTTCCTATTACCAAGTACCAGTTTATTGAAAAATGATTTTTAAAGAAATCGTTGCCAAGTGTTAAAATTTTATCTAAGGAATTTCAAATCGAAAGCTTCACGTGCTTCACACATAATGTTACAAATTTCAGTATTTTTAAGAAAAATGTATCGTATTATGGTTTATTAAAATAAACAAAGTGTAGAAACTTCTTTAATACATTTTTAAAACAATCAATTATTTCACTTTATATAAATTTCAATCGAATGTGTAATTTTGAAAATGTGTAAATGCAATTATTTCATACCTCTCGCGGGAAATTCTGTTACAGGTATAGAAATGTAAAGAAAATCAATATCAAAGTTTTAAATAATTAAACAATCCACCAGGTGACGAGGATTCAAATATCTTCGGAAATTTATAGCCTCTTCGCGAATTACGTTGGGTGAAAAAATTAATCGAAATATAAATATCAAGAACAAAATCGCAATCGTTTCAAACGACGAAACCTTTCACAATAAAAAAATAAAAATAAATTGCACTCTATAGTTTCTATATTTAGCGCTATTTTCGGTTGAAACCATAAAAATGAATACACACAAAAAACTCGAAACTTTCGTAACACCTATTAGAATTTTATCCAAAAATATTGACACACGAATCTGTCCGATAAGTACATTAATAAAATGATAAAAATCATCGAGACAAGATAGAGAAATAAGTAAATAATCCGCAGGTGCGAACTTTATCCCCTGATATTTTCCGCATTCCATATAAAAGTGAACGCATGATTGCAGCTGCAGTTCCGCCGCATGACTGCGTATAACGCGAGGCGTGTGTCGAGTAAAATGTCGCGGATCTCTTAACTTTGATGTTAAGAAAGCAGCGCAGCTTACACAAGCACAGAGGCACGATAGACGAGCATGCGTGTCGTATGCTCGTGTAATATCACGACGGATGCCGCGATATTCTCGTTTCATCACCGTACAAATCCGACAAACTTAGTTCCTCCTCGGATTTTCCTAAGGCTTTAGCCACGGGCGCGTTTAATCGTATAGGAATTCACGGAGTGTAAATTCATCCGTTACACAGCTATTTGCAAAAGTTGTTGTACAATTCCGTACCTTTTACTCGAAGACCGAATTCCAGGGATTTGCACAGACTTGAAAAATTCGATCCCCGGTCGGAACCGGCTTTTATTATCCCCCGATCTCCACCCCCAAGCCCTTTTCGCAAAATATGAACCTCCGACGGAGAACGTCTTATTGAACCATTTGATTCTTTTCAAGTACGTACACGGCTATATTGTTCGTGTGTAAGTGACGTACCTACTGCAATTTTATATCGAAACTTCGCCAACTTGTTGTAACGCCGATCCGCAGCGAAACTAAGCCGGGACTTTGAAAACTACGCTTCGTATCTTTTGTTATCAGCTTCTATTATTACACCCAAGTGCGGTTGAAATCCCGATACTCGATGTTCAGTTCCTTTTGTTGCTACGCCTCCGGCAAGTTTTTCGCATCGATTTGGGATCGCCGGATGAGATGTTGTTAACAACATAATTAACCGGTCTGACATGATGCTTGGAAGAAAAAGCTTTCAAGCTTCGACTTTGGCGGTTCCGTCATTGAATATACTGAACTATGAGCTTTTTTATTCGAAGCAATAGAAATTTTGCACCCCATTGACAACTGCCTGATGTTTATTTGTTTATCGAGCTAAAAAGAAGGATAAAAGCGTGAAACATCAGCTCGGTCCATCGTTTTAACGGATTGTACTCCGTTCGTAAGCTGCCATGAAATAAGTACAGCGCATTTTGCAAACGCGTCGGGGATATTGCAATTGGAATTCTGCACGGCAAAAGAATTTTGAATAAGCGTTCAATACCGCAACATCCGTGACGTATGTGTATAGAGTAAAATCGCGTGCGGGGTAGCGATCAGTATTATATCGGATGGGATTTCGTTGTATGTTTCACGTTTCATTGAAACTCAAACCCCCTCCCTGCAACAACCCACGTGTGTGCGTATATATATATATATATATATATATATATATATATATATATATATATATATGTGTGTGTGTGTGTGTGTTTGTGTGTATATAATGCATATACTCTCACAGAAAAATGTCATGGAAAATATCGGAAATTGGAAAGCTTATTCACATTTTTTCGATACACGGGTATGGGAAGTAGAATGAGGAGGAGGATGAGGAGACCCGTCGTTCATTTCGCATACCTAATACGTCGCGAACCCGAGTATATAGGGAAAAATATACAACAGACTTACATACGTATAGGTGAATATCTATCAATGGTGACGGTACTCGTGCATTCACGTATTATATATTATACGCGTTTCGTTTCTCCTTGCATCGAAAAATTTCTCCCTCGGTTCTTCCATGTATTGTAACCACGCATACGTACGCGCAACACATATAATGTAGCTGTATTAAATTTCCCCACAGGTTTTTCAATTTCCACGCCCGGATTAAACCGTCGAGTTGTGCTTTTTCGATGAGTACGTCATGCATGCTTATCACACCTATGGATCATGACGTGCACCCATCCTACACACATGCAGCGTTCACGCTTAATGTACGCACATCCTATACACGCATTTTCAGCAGTATAATTAACTGGCAAAACCTTTTTTCTTTCATGAATCGATTTCATTTTTTTTTTCTTTCGTTTTTTTTTTATCATTTCAGAGATTCTTTTTCGCCAGACATATTACACCTCGTAGCTCGAATCTTTTTTAAATTTACGTTAAACCTAGACTGTGCACAATTATTATTATTATTATTGTTATCCATTCTTAAGATCAATGTCGAGTTTGACGAGTTAAATTTAACCGTTTCTTCAGAGTTCCCATACCCGTATATCATGTTATTAATTTCGCAGAAATTCTTGATAATCACAATTCGAAAGCTGGCGCAGCACTGTGTACTGAAGTAGGATAAGAGCAGCAGCGGCTCGAGGGATGAAGTTGGAAAATTAGAAACACGATTCATTTCCTGAAGCGACTGCGATATCCGGCCTATTTTCAAATATATTGGAAATGTATCGGTCGCCGCCCATGCGATACCGAATGGTGTGCTCTCTGTTCAATTTACCTACATGACAATTTGATCGTTTTATCCTACAGTATTATAAGTCCCATGAGAAAACATCAAACTGTACCGCGATTAATACTGCAGATTTTTATAACGCAATATTCAGTCTCAACGTTTAGAAAGAAATTACGGCCACATTTCGTTTCACTGACTATCAGACAATGGACTAAAATTTATTGTCTTGCTGTTGAGGCGGAACAAATGGGTACTGTATTTTTCTGAACGACAGTCGGCTGTGAACCTTTCAAAAGACGGTCGGTGGATTTATTGGATGAATGCAAGTTCACTGATGAAATGGACGGAAACAATTCTCTTTTGTTAATATAGGCTCTTTCACTAAAACCGTAGTATAAATATCAGACTTGGGCATTAATTGAAGCGATCAGACTCGAACATTTTTAAGATTCCAAGACTCTGCACTCGTGAATAGAAACTCGATTTCGTTGAACAGTCGTTATCAGTTCTCTCGGACGTTGTCAAAATGGACTTCACCTTATCGGAGCACCAAAGACTGGACAAGGTTCTTGGAACAAGTCGAATCCTCGAAGTGGCCCGAACTGATCTTTCCATCCTGACTGAATTTTGGATAAGCGACCGAGTACTGACCATATATAACACAATACTCTTTAGGTTCGCGAATCAGTCATGCAGAAGGGAAAAGAAGTTCGTGTAGTACCGGCGACAGTTTCGCGGAAAACCCATGTTGAGAAAGCACGATCTCCATCCTCCGCTGGTTCGTTCGTCCGCGTGAACTTTGATCAAACGAATGACCCGTACGTAGAGGTACGAAGAAGGTTGGTATATAGTACGAGGAAACCCGTTTCGTCGACAAGCCGTATAAATCGATGTTGCATTTTATTGGAACCATAAAGGCTAATATAATCTCGGCTGGGCAGAGGCAATAGGCCTGAGTGGCATCGACCGGCGGACTGGCGGAAGACGAGGAGGGTTTTTTAGACGGAGTGCTTTTTGCGGGCGACAGGGCATTTAAGGGAATTGCCAGCGCGACGCCCCACAAACCAAGCTTCGGGGTGACTTTGGGGCGCGAGTTCCTGCCACGCCAAAGGGACGCTGCTGCTGCTGCTGTTGATTCCTAAAAAATATCCACCCGATCCGTCTTGACTCTTGCTCTCTCCAGCACTCCCTGTTTCTCTCTTCTTCGATAAACGATCCATATCGATTGACAAACTTCTCAGCGTACATCGCGAAACCGTGCATTCTATTCCAACAGCAAACCCGAGCGTCTATTGCTTCAGGAAATGTGACCAATACCAATGTGGAGGATTAAGCGTACACGGGGATGTGATGACGGAGGTTTCACGGATTGACTATCATTCTCATTGTCAACAGTGAAGCTTCGCTCTCTAGTTACACGGATCACTGTGTGTGAATACCTGCGGTGTTGAGTTAAGCGTTGCTTGTATTCTACGGTGGTCTAACCTGTTGTGTGTTTGTTATCTCACTCATTCGTCACCGGTGAAGGTGGCATTATCCGTCAACTGCCTGGACCATAGGCATACTGGTGAAAAAGATATTTATTCTGTACGAGATGTTCGGTACTCGACAACGAGAACCATTGAATTATAGATTAACACCAAAAATGGTTTGTATCAGATAGACTACTTTCCCTGGAAGCTTCTAGTTCACGAGGAACGATTTCAAGTCGAGATCTTCACAAACCCTTGGGTGTAGTGAACAAAAAAAACACAACGATGATAATTGTTACGAATTTGCCCTGGAACCAGTAATAGGGCCTACTTAAGGAATAACGTAACATCTTTCGAAGCTACTTTTCGTATCGTATAAATGAACCGTTTCTTTTACACCACTTTCATGATTCTAAATGCTCAGACAAGTCAATGCAACGTTCCTGGTACTCCTACCGAAAGAAAATGGTGTCCTTACGATAGTTCGATAATTTGGTCAAGCCCATCAACAGCGTTAAAAACGTTTTCTTTTGGCAAGTGAGCTGAAACCATTCCACGGCAGAAAAGATGCCAATGAGAAAAGGAAGTAGCAATTAATCCTGAACTCCTGGACCATAGTCCAAAAAGTGAGTTTGTCACTTGTGCGTTTATTTATCACGGAATCACGAGTAGGATGGCGACTTACACGTACGGATGATTGGTGTGGCTCGCAATCACGACAAGTGCTCGATCGAACGAGAGAATAGTTACATAAGGAAGGGCTAGTACAGAGGCGAGACGGGTTTATACACGAGGAAATGAAACGCTCGGATCAAATAAAATCTTGTTGTATAAATTTCACAAATAAATGATTATACGGTAAAAGACACGTTGAAACTTGTTGAAATTGTTCAAAATCAATAACGAAAAAGAAACGTTGTCGATAACTGTGGTGGTCGATATTGTCGAGATGAATTCGTAAGACGTCCATCAGACGCCATTTTTACCACTTTGTAGATCTCTCCGCTATCTGAGGTACAAGAAAAAAAGAAAATGGATGAATTGAAACCCCTGAAGAACAAACACGTGCAATCCAGTCCGCGACGATGAAACAGGGTTAAAAAGCACCACAAGTACGACGGTGATCCGTCCTAATCCCGGAAGTGGGAAATTTTGTACGTGTAGAAGATTATATGAAAACAGATTTCCTCTCTCTTTTTCTCTCTCTCTCTCTCTCTCTCTCGGTGTAGATGTACGACCACTGCTCGTTCTGTCAGCGGCTTACCACAGAAGAGTCCCACTCGCGCCTTTATCCGCACCGTGAGTTATTTATACGATTAGAACCAACATGCCACATGCGCAAGGATATAACCCCTCCGACACCCCAAGGGTAGCAACCCTCGCAGCGACTCTCAACCCTTCTCAATACTTCCCTCCAACTTTTTTCTCATATTCTTTCCACGGTACAAACTTTCACTCGAACTTTATTCGAGATAATACTGACCGTCACTGACATTTTCGCAACATACACTATAAGCATCCATTCCTTTATAGATAATATAATACTGCGTAAATGTGATGCGAAATCTGCGCAAACTTTGAAGAAATATTTTGTTTTGATCGTCTTATCCAGCGTATGTGAATACCGTTGAAAGGTTGGCTATACATGTGTTCTAAATTAAGAAATCGTAGTATAATTGGAAGACTGACTGTTCGCTGTTTTTTTTTTTTTTTTTTTTTTTTTATCACAGGAGTATAAAAATTAGAATGTGTTTTGTTGGAAGAAGAGATCGATATAAAAATGTGAATAAAAGGATGATGATACGAAGTGAGCGTGGGATGAATATAATTGAAACGAGATAGCTTTTCTTGGAAAATGAATAAAGGTGAATGTATAGAAGAGAAGAGGGTGAAAAAAAATCTGAGCACCGGAAGACGTCTTGTTCTTGATTTTTACCGTCAACGTACAGCAGCGGCATCTGCACAGCTGGTGTGTATCCGTGTATCCCGGGTGTTGGGATGGGGAATAATAAGCGGTCTAAAGCGTTCGAAGTTACGACCCCTAAATGGCGGGACTTCCTCCGTAGGAAACAGTCATTTGCGATAAGGGAGCCGAGGAAGGTAGGTGTATACGTTCGTAGGTACGAGGGGTAGTAGAAAACACCGAGAGACGATAGCGCGGTGAATAGCGGCATTACAATCAAAGTAACGCGTTTTAAAGTGAGGCAGACGTTCGCGGAGAAGAACCTCGTCGTCGTCGAGGGAGATCAAACAAGGGAGCTGCCGGTGCTGCTTGAGAAGTGGAAAACTCAACGGGCATCCCTTATTCTCTTTTTCCAACCCTCCCGCCGTTACTCTGCCGAAAGAGGAGCCGTAACTCCGTGGCAAACGACGCGTGTCTCCTTTATGCGTTATCAAGTTAAAATAAATAAATAAAATCGCTGTTATTCCACCCTTAAAAAAGAGTCCCATGTAGACAGAAACCTCCACACCGGCTGAGTCGGCTTCGGATCGAGAGCGGCTGCCTTATACGCGTGTATCTCTGCATCTGACGCGTTGCTGTTATTGCCGTGAGAGAGAAGGAGAGTCGATGCAACGACTCCGGTTTTTTAAAACGTCACTGTAACACTGCGTAAAGAAGGGTGCACGGGCTAAGTAGAGGAAGTTGTTGCCTCGTAACTTACTTCGGTGCAAAGAATAAGGCGAAAGACATTTATCCTATTTCTCAAAAATCGCGAACAGCCCAAGGGTTGAATTATCGTAGTAATTTGGAGTCCAAATTGCACGACTAAAGCCGTTTGAGTACGTTCGAAATCACGTGCAACTATACGAGATTTAAAAAAGAAGACCACGAGGTTCATCGCAGTCATTTCAAGTGTCAAGAGAATCATATACGAAGTCATTCGAAACGTTTAAAAATTATTCACATCCTTTGGCGGAGTTTCTCAACTTCATAAAATCAAGCTCGAAATTCGGGAACGAAATTTTTTGTGTAATCTTTCGAATGAACGGATGGAATTTAATCAATCAGATAGATATAAATCCTGCAAGGTTTAGGTCGGTCGAAATTAATTCGTGGGCTTGCGCCGATGCTCATTGTCAGTTCTTCTGCACGACTGTAATCCTGCAGCTCTACCTCCAGCACTTTGACGCTCACTTCCATTGCCATTTTCCGTGCAACGTAAACTATACCGACAGGTTTGCACAACGCTATCAATTACACAAACTTACGTGCGAACCCAAGGTGCGAGTAACGAGCTCACAAACTATCTGCCAACGCCGGTAGCATCCAGCCTTGTAAGTCTATCCTGTAGTATCGACCCTTCACCGTCATCTGAATTTCCCAGAGCCTATCGGAAGTCCAATTTCATGAACTCACATGTAGGTTTTACAACCGCTAAACCGAAATTGAAAACGCAACGGACCAGCGCAACTTTGAATGCTTGAACTACACTTTGTGTAGTATAGGTATTGATAAAAATAGATTTATTTGAATTGTAAAATATGCTTGTGTACTGAGATCCCTCGAAATCTTTAAATTTAGAGTAGAAAAAAAAATATAATAAGTAGGTATTCATTCAAATCATGCAAATTGTTGTAAGTCTTGCAGTACTATCACGAAATGGTTCCGATTCATTAGCATTCTATAATTGATTTCTATCTTATCACGTAGTTTTGATAATTTACAGTTTATCGAGTGGTTTACGTTGATTTTCAATCATTTCCCATCGTTCTTTGCGATTTTCAAAATTTCTTGTGGTTTTCTGTGATCTCATCCAATTCGTAAAAACGCTCGAAAATCATTGTAAATCAAGGGTAACATTGCAAAAAAATGAAAATCACAGTATAAAGTACAAATCACTTCAAATCACTGCCAATAGGTTCGAATCATTAATTCAATTTCAAAGTAAGCCCCCCCCCCCGGGAACTATAATAGAGGTACACGAAAACATATTTCTCTCCTAGTGAAGTCTCGACAAAAGATAATAATTCTTCATGCTAGTATACTTTTTAGAAACTAGCGCAAGAGGCACATTAAGTCCGAACGACTTTACACGAGTGTTTCAACTCTCTTTCCCTCTCTCCCTCTCTCTCTGTCTCTCTCTCTCTCTCTCGAAAAAAAGAAGTTTAATTCCAAGTACCAAACACCATTTCCCTCTCTCTTCGTCTAGCTATCTCTGATTAAAAGTGTCTCACTCCTGTATTCGCTGGAGTAACGGCCTAGTGGCAAGCGACCAATTAGTCTACCCGAGCGGTGTGCAGTTGGTTCCGCAGATCATCTCGAGGGCCGGGAGGGAGAGAGAGAGAAATAGAGAGAGAGAGGGGGAGTGACATCGGTATAGGTGGTGTACACCTACCTTATACAGGAGCCGGTGGCGGGACGTCGTGATTTATGTTTGCCATACATTACTCGAGCGCATAATCCCTTGAAAGGGTTTCGCCCTCTCGAAGTCCCCGCAAATCTACCGCGAGCATAACCGCCGCCGCATCTCCTCCGTCTGCATGCGGCACCCCAATTCGATCACTCTATTTGTTTCAATTAAACGGCCACCCGTACGCGGTGTCCAGGTCCAGCTATACGCGCCAATCACCCTATCCGCACCCGGCGACCCTTGAATTAGTTATTTGTCCACCCATCCTGTTCTACACACCCTGCACGCCGGCCCGAATTTAAATAATCAGTAGTCTATGGACGCTGGGTTTATACCGAACTCGAAGAACGGAGAGAGAAGAGAACGAACTAGCGCTGGAGAAAATTTTATCTTTTCTAACTACTATGAAATTCCTAGATCAAACATTGTTCGAATTAAAGAATTTCTTTCGGTAAAACCGTACAATTCTGATCCTTTCAAAATTTTTAGGGCACTTTCTTATTGGAATATGAAGTGAATGAAATCCATTTTTTTTTTTTTTTTTTCGGTATCAAAACAAGGTTATCACAGTAATTAGAAGTTGACTTATTTAGCTCGAAACCGTTCAAGCCATTATTTCGCGTACAAGATAACTTAAAAACTACTAATCTGGTTAAATTTTTCTTTGGCATGCGTCCGCATTAATAATTTCCTCGTGAATTGAATTAACATTTCCAATGATATCGTCTGGTTATATTACTGTAATTGCATAATTAACCTGAAAGTTATGCGATAAAATCGTATTTTTTTATTCCAAGGGTCACCATTGGTACAATTTGGCATATTTTTTTCGAATTACGTTCAAATCATGCGTATACTCTTTGAGAAAAGTAATTGTTTTGAATCTTTTATTTCAGATGAATACAACGGGCGCTAGACTGCCCACCAAAAATCATCGCGCAAATGGTTTAGCGTCAAACAAATCAATTTATAATGACCGTTATAACCTTTCCTTCATACCAAAAAAATTGAATTTTAGTCGCTTAAACTTCCAATAAAATACTCTAATAATTTTGATAGGATCAATTGGACGGTTTGTTCGAAAAAAATTCCTAAATATCGCCTTATTTTCAATGCGTCATCTCCCCCCCCCCCCCCCCCCCCCCCAAGATGTGATTGTAGTTGTCAACAACACATTTTCCGCTTATAACCAACACCAAATTACTGCAAAGCAAGTTACAAGAACATATAATGTATAATATCTTAAAAAGTACTCACTATCAGAATAGCGAATGATGATGAATATAAATATTCTCCTTATTTCAAACGTACGAAGCACAATACGGCGACACAGAAAGAGAGCGTTTGTTTTCTGACAATCCTATAACTAGCAACGTTACCAGGTTTGCCAACTTACAACTAGGGAACTTAAACGTTACTAGCTAGCCGACAATAGTTAGACATTACAAGTGACCGTAACCAAAACGAATAACAGTAATCGTTTACTTATATTCCTCTGTCCACAGCTATAATCCCAAATTTCGTTTTACACCCAGAGTTATATTTTTCGATTATGATAGAAGAAAAAAAAAAAAAAAAATGAGAATATCTAACGACTGTATGATAGTAACCATACCTAAAAGTTTTTCTTGGTCTTGATTTGAAGGTTAGAGATGGAATGAGCGTCCGTTGTTTAAAAAAAAAAAAATCGAAGCTATTTTGCATTGAAGCACAACCGGACCAAGAATCTCGTTTCTAATTCTCTGCGTCGACAGTTTTTTACCGTTATAACCTTAATTGATTGTTTCATACAAAGGCTTCTCACGATGGCGTTTCGGCGATCAAATCGTAGGTCCCGCCGCAGCTATTACAATTATGCACCACATAAGGACGACAGGTATCTGGTTGCAAATTTATGAGGTCGTTTCTACAAGTGTGTCGCACGCTCTGCACCTCGTACCTTGCAGAATTCAAAGACCTCGGGGCTATCACACGCCCTCTGCTTTTACCACCCTGCCCCTCAGCCCGACGATAATTTGCATATGAATTAAACTATTACACGGGTTACACCCGCGAGTAACTGATCGCAGTTCAGCACCGTTTCGATTGCACGCTTTAATTTCATGCTGCAGAAATCGAATGCAATTGAGACTTTCGGGATATTAATTGGCTAGCCATAAATCTGTTTAATATACAGGGTGTCTGCGTTAACTCTTGACATAGTTCCAGGGTGTGTAGGGGCTGTCTAGGCAAGCATTTTGAGGTCACATCTTGAAAATTACAAGAATTGATTATACTGGAATTGTAAACAAAAGGTTATAAATGTCGAAGCTTCGTTTGAAATTGCCTTAAAATTTTTATAAATCCAGTAATATTCGTTAAATTTCACTCTATGATGATACCTCATTTTATTCACAAGACTATTTTCGACAAATTTCAATTCGCGTTCGGACTGAATTTTTGATTACCGCATCCATACGAAACTAGAAAAAATTTAGGTCACGAGTAAAAATGATTTTCATTGAATGTGCACAAATTTTTCTGCTTCGTTTTAATATACCGACGGATAAAATGAGAATTAAAATTTTTACTCGTTAAAAAACGTTACGTGATCGAAATTAAACATTTACTCATGTAACTGATGAATATTTCTAGTAAACATTGAGATACGAATAAAATATAGTTCTTGAAACAATTTTCTCTGACTAATTAACGTTTTAATTTACATTTCTAATTCCTCCTCCTCCTCCTCGTCAATATTGATAATTCCAGAACAAAGGATAAAACTTGTGCGCGTAAAAGAAATGGGTCGAATTTTCTCGCGAAAGAAGAATTGAAAATCAGCTAGATGAAAAATAATCTTCATAATTTGATCAATGAATCACAGACGAGAGAAACAAAAATTCTAAACTTTATAAACACATTATCGCAAAGCTAGACCGCACGTTGGTTTTTCATATTTTGAGCTTAAACCTCTCTCCTCCCGCTCTCTTTCTGTCTCTCCTTTTCCTGCCCCCGACGTGGCAAAAGAACCCTTTGACTTTATCCCTGATAAGTACAATCCACTGCGCTAATGGAAAGTGCATAAATACTTAATGACGCCTCGCCACAGTTGCCCTTCTCTTTCCTTTCTCCACTCACTCTCACTCTCTCTCTCTCCATTTCTCTCTCTTGTACTCACTTCGGAGACTGTCATTACAGGCGGAGTTATAACGGCACGCGAACTGGCTTCACATGCGTCCGATTCAGTTCTTTCCTTTTTCCACAAATAGCCTGAATTGATTCCCCCTCTCAGCTAACAGTAAGATATAAATATATATATACGTGTATATTCATTCATGAATCGCCATTGCCGATGGATTATTTTTTGTAGAAAAAACTTTGTTTCATTCGTATCGAAATTAGAATATTGTTTGATCCTTTTATCATTCCGTTTCTCTGTTTTCAGAGAACAAAGTAGGTTATTGTTATCAACCCAAATATGAAAACTTGAGTCTTCATTAAATCTCGACGTTTCGAGATATGGTATCCAAGGGCTTTTGAATCTTCAATCGCGAATTTGAATTTGTAGTTCGAATGTCGAAATAGCTATTAATATTTTTTTGTTTCGCGAACTTGGAACCTCGGTGTGAAAACGGGAAGTTTGAAGGCTGGCTCATAGTCTGAAGCCGCTTGTTTCGATTGAAATTGAAGTCTGTTGAATTGAAATCGTGGCATTATTTTAATTATTTCTTATCGTTACATTGGAGTTCTACCAAAGTGTTTTTCTTGCTTGGCACTTGAATTGAAATTTTACCAAATTCAATTTCTAATCAATACTCAAATTGTAATTTTTGCAAAGTCCCAATTTTGAATTATACTAAATTCATAGATATGAATATTTGTCGAAGTCGAACTAAGAATTGCAATGTATAAAACACGCAATAATATGAGGCAAGTGCGACAATATCTTTAAAAAATGATTGAAAATTTCTACGTTATATATATTATAACTTACGTATTATGTCTGCAGATAAAGTTAGGGTCGAAACGCGAAGATGGCGAAAAGGCGAATTAAGGCGAGAAAGAGAGGGAAAGGAAAAGGGCGCATTAGTTCACCGTTTGAAATATTAAACACACTGGCACAAAGTGTTTTACAGGGAACGGGCACGGTATAGCGGCCATTTTGGTTATTGATTGCACCCTCGTTATAAGTATACCTATGCCTATATACCTAATACATATGTACAATGCGTATGTGTAATGTGTACACATATCCTGTTTGTGAGCCTCTGCCTATCTCATTTATTTTCCCTCAGTACCTACCTTTGGCCCTTATTAAATTCTTTGCCTACGTCGTAATTTTAAAATAAATAAATAAGCAAATACATGAATAAATTACGTAAACAAGTTTAGTTTTTTAGAATAAGTTGAAACGCAACTATAACATATGCAAAACAGAATTTCAAAGTACAAATCAGCGCTGTGTGATTACGGTTATTCTGTTCGGGGTAACTTGAAAAATTTTCGATCAAGGAAACAGAAACGTTGGTAACAAAAAAAAAAAAATAACAACTAGTTTCTTTTACAAATCTTCAATTCACTGATAAAAAAGACACCAAAACTTGAGGTAAATTATTCAGCAAGAAAATGAACTCATCAAGTGTATCAAAACATTGTCTAATCGTTACAAACTATATATTTTTAAAACGAAAAGAAAACAATTCTGCAATACGAAGGGCAATTTGATTCACAAAAAAATAAAAGTCAGGCAAACAATTGAAAATCTGCGTACGGTAATGTTCGTTACTCTCTTCCTTTTCCGGCTAACTTGTTCTCGGTCCGTAACAAAATGCGAGTTCGACTCTATACGAATTAAGTGAAAATGACTGGCGATGCAGCCAACGTGAGAGATTGATAGTCATTGTCACATAATTCGTATAGAATCGAACTCGCATTTTGTTTCGGAACGAAATCCAGGTAGCCGAAAGTGTAATGCATTGATAAACATGACCGTACCCGAAGTTATGAAACTACGCGATACTAAATTTTCAGTAAAATTAACCACTTCAAAAGAAGAAGACTCGCTACATTGCGGTTAAAAAATTGGGTTAACTTGCCCAGTTTGAAACGAAGGGTCTGATCGAGTGATCGAAGGCACGGCGCTAAGTGCACGCGTCGCAATTCAATGCAGGGAGGATGTTCTCCAGCTCGTTCGCAGCGCGCCGATGGAAAACAATTAGATTAATGTCGGTCAATGGGAACGGCGTAGAAGGTGCGCGTTTAACCGTTCGTTAACCGTACGATGAAACTGTCTGTAATGGTTTTAAGGTCCGGCTCGGCCACTCCATCCAGTCGCGGACTAATTGCGCGGCGGGTGGCGGTTACTGCTTCTCAGGGTTAGAATCCCCAGTGGCGTCGACGCCGGGCGGAAAGTGACGCGAGAGGACGCTGCCGCCCGAAACCGCGAAACGTCGTCCTGCGCCACTGCCATCAAAGGCTGCGAGCTTATCCCTACGGGCAAACATTATATCCCAGTCGCAAGACGCTCTCTCGGTGTTGCAATTACGCAAGGATTAATGCGCCCTCTCCCCCGCCCTATTAAAGGAACCTGCAACGCGTAGCAAGCTGTCCACTACTTCCAAAATATATTCTATAACCACGTAAAAAATTCCTTTTGCTCGTGTTTCAACGGCTTTTATATGTATACGCGATTTCTAACGGGTCGAGAAATTTTTCCCCTCATTTTTCTACGGCGAGTCAGTTTTTCATTTATTCCGACTTTACGATTTTTAATCTTTAATCTAATCTTTTCACATTTTTGAGGGGAACATAACTGTTGGTTTGAATAAAATTTGTTTCCGTTTAACGAATTTTTATTGAACTGAACGTACGTGTTGGTTTTATTCGTATTAAGTGGAAAAATAAAAAATCGTTCGGCTTGCATCGCACGGTGATGTAAGCTTGAGCGTATAAAGGAGTCGAGACCGCGTCCAAACCCCCAGTTCCTGCAGGAGTAGAAGCAGTCGGGAGGGAGGATTTATGTCCACCGAGGGAATCCCCGTGCGGCCGTGCCGCCGGGTCCCGTCCGCGTATCGTTTACCCGTTATTTATTTCCCCGAAATTTGAAAATTATACCGCATTTAATACGCATTCCCGTTTTCTTCCCTTGTGTTTTATTCATGTCGCAATAAATAAGAGCAAAAAGACTGCGTGTTTAAAGTTCCACCCCCTCCATACCTCCCACCCTTCCTTCCGCCCACGGCAAAATGTTATATCTATATTAATACACCCCTTTGATGCGTCAATCGAATTACAATCCTGCGGATTCTGCGGAGCCTCGAAGCCTCTTGCGTATATTAAATCCAAAATTGTTTTTCCAACGTCCCATTATCGCCATTATCGTCCTGACAAAAATTCCCTCTCTTTTCACTGCCCCTCGACGAATCAGCGGCCCAATTTCATCCTTGAAAAATAACGCTGAAAGCAGGGAAAATTCGATTCGAACGAAAATAAAAATGATTTGAAAAAAAAAAAAAAAGAAGAAGAAGTTGATGGCCAATTTGAGAGAAGAGGCGTGTGCAGGGTGTAAACGGTACGAGAAAAAAAAATCAATTAACTCGTATAATAACATAATTCAATTTACGAAATTTTACCCAAAGTATCGGTACATATACGTTGTACATTCAGAAAAAAGAATCCCAATTAAGATTACGGCATGCAAGCTTTTCGAAGATTATTCAACAATAGAATAAAGTCTAGAGAAAAAAATGTTTTAATAGTATTTTTCACAAATAAATATTCTTCTTTTATTATTGAAAAATTAAGTCACATCGCGTTGTCCGAAGTAGGATGAATTTGTTTGTATAGAATTAAACGACGAGTGGATGAGTAAAAATATATAAATTTCAACTATATTGACAGTATATTAGTAGTTAATAGTAGACGCAAAGTAGTTATGTAAATAATTTTACAGATATACACGTAAACTTCTAACATAATTTTTCTCGCGATGGATGTGCAATTTTCTATCTAGTAATTCCGATCTCTGCTTCTACCTCTGGAGTAAAAAATGCTAAAAACCGCAAGTAATCCCCATATATAAACGAAAATGAGAATGAAATTACTTGAAAGAGGAAGAGAAAAGAGAGACACGTTGGTATTTTCCGGGTTTTTCGAAGCAAGGTAGATGCAATCTTGTTGCGGGCGTTGTTGCCGCGGCGATGTGCTCGGTTAAATAATAGATTTTACGATGTTGGCCAAAGTGGTTGGGCATAATAGAAACTCCCTGGGTTTGTCATAAAATATAAATTCTCCTCCGGAGGGTCACTCAACCCGCGGGCGTTAGTATCATATCTATAATATTTCTCTGTGCCGCCTGTTTTTCCTCTGAAAACAATTTGTATCTTAGTATTTTTTATACACGCCAAGACTTACAGTGTTGTACTTAAAATTCACGAAACGCATTATTTCATTGGACAAAATTCTTGAGTTACTATTTTTTTAGAAATTCATTCGATCTATTCGTAACACAATAACTTTGCAAAATTCTTCCTAATTGGTAATTAGATGATACTTGATATATTTTTTGCGACACGGTTTTGCGAATTTTCTAAAAAAAAACAGAGATATAAACTGTTTCGACATAATTTTATACTGTAAATTATAGCTTATCAATCAAGGATCCTTTTCTAGTGAAACATCAATTTCGTAACATATTTACCGTATTTCGTAATCATCAATTGAAGGTAACTTTCCCTGCAAACCTAATACATTTAGTCAAGAGAGAATGTGAAAAATTTCCGTACAACTGAAAATGTGAATATAAAACCAGTACCTCGTCAAAAAACATTTTATCTCTAATCGTTATTGATTAATGGTCATTAATTTGTTCAAAGTTTTAGAAATCCGCCTTTTAATTGTGCCTTCTGATAGAAAAAAAAAGTCGCATATATATTCTACGTTGCTCGATTTTGAAAATTACGAATCGATTCATAATTATTTCATTTTCTAAAACGATGATTAATGAATTAGATTTCTCAAGCACGGATAAACGATTGGTAAAATAACTTAAAAACAAAAAAAGTCTGCAAAACCGAATTAATGTATCTATAATAACTTGAAAATTGAATTTTCTCTATAAACAATAAAAGAAATACATCGATTCAACATTCGGTTATCATACCCCAGATTCTTTCAGCAATCCAGCAGTTCCCGAACTCGTCAATTTCCCAAATTACTCCCTAATCCAAGTTTCAAAAAAAAAAAAAAAAAACGATTTTCAGAAAAATGTAACGATGACAAGTTTTCCACAAATTTTATCCCCCCAGCGAATGCCCACGCCTCTTTATTTCGACTAAGGCATGAGTCGGACAAAAAAAGTTTCAAAAATTTCGCCCAGTGACCTCTTCCGTCGTGACCTTTCCTTCGAGAAGCGAAGAATCGGTTCTCCGATTCCGCCTCTCGAAACGGCTTATTAATTTCCGTGTTCGCGGGCTGCCACGGCGGATAGGTGGTGGGAGGCGAGGAGGAGAGGGACGGGGGGGGGGGGGGGGGGGGGGAGGGGGTGCATCCCTTGGCAGATGGCACCCGAGGGAGGTTTTGGCCGGGGGAAGGTATCAAGGGCTCGCACAGGGACCCGAGGACGCGAGGACGTCACGAGCCTCCGCGATCTCCGCCGCAACACGAGCAAGTAAAGGGTAACTGATTCTAATCACACGCCTCGCCCTTGCGGCCTTACCACCCCTGCAGTCATGATGAATGGCCCGGCCGCTCACCGACTACCAATTCAACCTCGTCCCGACGCCCCAGTTCCATCCGCTCGGATCGGTGCATGAAGTACTTCTACTTGTTTAGACATTAAAATTCATCCCGTGATCGTATGATCGATCTTGAAATTAAGATCAAACTGTTGGACGCAACTGTCGCGCTTTTCTACCCCCTCTTTTAAGGGGGGGGGGGGGGGGGGGGGTGCAGTCACCGTCGATAGGAAAAATTAAGTGTCGGAAGCGAATGAATTTTTGTTGTTTATAGGCTGTAACCTGAGTAGAAAATAGTTGAGCTAATTGAAAGGTCCGATGGAATGGTTAGACACATGTGTGTTTGAGGCGTCAGTTCGTAATAAAGGAACGTTCATTTATCACGTACGATTTTTTACTATTTTTACAAATTTTTAGGTAGGATTCAGGAGAGATTTTGTGTACCGTATCGTTTTTGATGCAGATTTAGATTTCAACGTTACTGTGTTCAATGTCGAGTAAAGAAAGTCAGTAATGCGAAATGGAATTAATTTTGATTGAAAGAATTCCTGTTCAGGACGTAGAAGAAAAAAAATGGAAACTCCTAATCTCGAATTAAGAAACTTTAATTGTTATGAAAGGTCATTTTATGTTTTTATTTATTCAACGTCGAAACACGTATGTTTTGTTAAATTTCATCGAATCGGAAATTATTTCGTTTTTAAATTGATTCTTTGCAAATTTCCCGACGAATGAATTCGAGATTTCAAAAACCTTTAAGAATTTTTCGGTATAACAATTTTGCAAACGTTTACTTTCATTGAAATTCAACATATCAATTATTGTCACTGTTCTATATGAAATGGATATTGTTTTAATTAAATACTACTCGATAAACTTCGGTTGCTACTTTCCAATATTTAACGTTTTTTAACTCTAAAGAAACGTGTATTTTTTTTCTGCCATGGAACGTTAACATTCTTATCGGTAACTGCTCGCAATTTTATTTATAAGCATTGAGAAACGATACGATAATGTGTTAATTTCGTAACGAGAATGGCTGATATAATATCAAACCGGCAATAAATCAGGGAATAATTAATCAGGTAAATAAAAATGATAAATAAAAACTGCAACAGGCATATTGCAACGGTAATGGATGTTTGCACGGAGCAAACTTTTCGCCGCGGAAACTAAAACTATAAAATAAACTCGAAACCCATGTACCGTGGCACAAAATATTCCGTCCGATTTATAATTTAAAGGTTTATAATACAGAGCGTGATTTTGAAAGGATAATAATTAAATTGGCGGTAGAATTTTGCGGTAATGACACATCGCGTCGGCGTAAAACGCAGCGTGTATGTTCATATATCTGTATAGATACTTTTATTGCGCATCCGGAGGACGTTTCAGGATAATCGAGATTCGGATCTAAATTGAATCGGTGGAGCAAGCCGATACTGCGTGAAACTGGTTCGTGTAAACAGGAGTCGTCGTAGTGTCGTGCGTATAACGCGTTTTATGCACCTGTACATCAGGACGGAAAAAGGATGCAGATTTTTAATCCCCTATAAATGAAAACTCACCGCTGTAAAATCAACGATTATGAACGAAATTTACTTTTCATTAAAAATCTCGGATTGTTTCGCTGTGCAGTTTTATGGAAATTCGAAACCCTTTTAAAACGGTATTTTCGGAGTAAAAATCAGCGACTATATTATGCCAGTAAAATATCAAATTTGTTTACTCGTTTCATACGATATTAATCAGCTTCAATGATGTTTGATTAATTTTTATCATTACTCTGATTATTTTAACGAACAACCAGTTTCATAATTAATTATAACATTCGTATAATAACCGATTGTTTCGCTGTATGTATGAAAGAATCGCGGTTATTTTTAAAGAATTCATCGATTGTCTGAAAAAATTGTACAGAGGCGATTACTTTGAATCGGTACAGATTATTCTCTGATCGAAGCTGGCGCGGAAATAGAACATACGAAAACAGAAAATACCGGATTTACCAACACAGGCATATGATGTGGATGTTTCGTTTCAAGTTATTCGAAAATTGTTTAAACAGCAGTTTTCTAAAAATTCACTGAACCACTTTTATTTACCATATTAATATCGTTAAATATTTAATGTTGCAAAAATGCACCGATATCGATTGCGATCACCAAATAACAGTATCGAATTGACTACTGAAAAAAATCTGTGTCAGTATCAGCAATTATTCGTAGAAAACAAGCTTCCGAATAAAATGAGCCGTCGAAGATTTAATCTCAGACAAATAGATCTAATAGATCTCTAAAAATTTTGAAACGAAAGTATCGATATTCAAACGATTGTTTTCGATGCGGATATTTTCTGTTTTCGTATTTTTCAACAGATCTTCGTGTCTCATTGACTGTAATAATTTGATAAATACTCAACGTACGAGGTAAATGAAAATTATATGCTTTGGCCCAACCAGGGTGCCTGTGCATTTTTATAGAGAGAAAAATCGAGGAGAGGTAGAAATAGAGACGTTTGATCCAGATAAGATGGTCGAAATCCGCGTGGTCTGGATAGGCGGAGGAGGGGATACCCGGGTTACCTTGTAGCCGGGGGAACGATTCAAAGATATCACCCGACATAAAACCCTTAAGGTTCAAATTTGCATGTTACTGCCTGCAGCCCCCGGTCCAACCCCAAAGCTCAACCTTATCCCAGCGGGCATTTTGAATGTAAGATTCTCTGACTGAGCACCCTTCGGTCATTCCGGGGGATTCGACGTTTAAGCCTTCTTGTTTATAGGCGGGATTTTCAGCCGCAAAGATCTCAGACTGCAACCACCGTTCACCCCGTTTCCCCCCTTCAAACCCCCTCACTCTCGCTTCTGCTTATATCACTGCTACACATTTAAAGAAAACGAGTCGATAATTTTCTAGGGTGGCTCATCGCTTTTGTATCTCCGTATGCTGACGAAAATAACGATTATAGAATATAAAACGCCCCAGCTGACGCGTAGAAGTCAGAAAAACGTGTTGTACTTTGTTAATTTTTAAAAGAAAAAAAAAACAATCGTTGGGAAAATCCGAAACAAGAGATTGGTCGAAACGTTTTTATGGTACGGTATGAAAATATTTAGTTTGAAAATGATTGATTGTTGTGAGGGAAGTTTTAATTTTGAAACACTTGTTTACGTCATTTTTTTATACCCAAAACTATCCAAAAACTTTTTAATTTCATGTAAAAATGACTCCAGAATATGTATTTCTGCAATAACTGGTAATTCGATTATATTAATAGAATTTTTCGAGAAGGTTATACGTCAGCTAATTTCAATATAAATTTTCATAACCTTCCAGAAGAACGTCCGAATCAAACAAGAACGCATTGTGTACACATCGATATTCCTTGGCGCTGGCAATGAAAGATCACAAACAAAAAAATATCGTCAAGTTGTTTTCAATATTTTCTGAAAAAAATGTCAAGTAACGTTACAGTTGAAAAAAAGAAAAAAGTAAGCTGCACGTTTGCGCAAATTTTCCAAAAACCAAATCTTCTTTCAGAATGCATATCGAAAACAAATTTTCAAATAACCCTTCATTGAAATTTCACTTACAAATTACCGACAAGCGATTCCAAAATTTCAATAATCTCACGCGATTCTCGATATTTTCACTCGATTTCAACCGATTTCACATGATTTCGAACAACTTCAAGCGTGATTTCGTGCGATTTCACGCGATTTCCGACACCGACCGACGATAAAAGGGTTCAGACCGACTGCGTAGCGCGCCATCTGGCGGTGGCGTCCCGCGGCTCAGCGACCGTTACGATAAACGGCGAGTCACGATTGGTGAGCGATTTCGAATCACGCTAATTCAAATTGCAGTTCTTTGCGTACGGAATCCCGTCATATTTTTGAACGAAGGAATAAAGAGCCGTTACGTTATTTAGCAATTTCTATTCTATCAATTCTCATAAAATTTCTACGTAAAATTGCCATACGTAGTTCTAAGTTATTTGTGCTCGGGTTCAGAACGATTTCAAGCAATTAACGTAGATCCCAAGTTATTCTCCGCCCTAAGGTGCCTCGTAATAACTGTTATGCCCTAAGTCGCGATTTCTCCTTGCGAGGACGAGCTTACAGAGCGACGAACGTTGGAGGATGAGGAGTCAAAGAATAATTATTTGCGCACGGGAACCCCGCATGTTTGTGGATGAAGCGAGAAGGCTCGCTCTCCGCGGATCGGATCCTCCGCAGCCTCCTGAGGAGCTTCATACAAATTAAGCGGAAGCTCCTCGTTGCAACGCGACGCCTAGACGACGTACACCGTGTATGTATGTACATACATCCACCCAATGCGCCCGGCTGATTCAGCAAACAAACTTGGTTGACGCGATTATTTGCTCACGGTACCCTGACAAATTGAACCGTGTCTCTAATACCGCCACCTCCTTTATTCCCCTTTTCCTATCTCTTTCTAACCGTCTATACCGTTTTCGCGTCTTCGTCCTCGAGCTACTACATCCGGCAACCACCAACGTTCTAATGTAAATCCTTTGAGGATCTCGCGCAAACTCGTCCTTTCGATTTCGAAAGATCAATTATCTTTTCATTTTTTCCCACTGCTTTGCAACTTTTTAAATTTCATACAAATTGTGTCGTTTCTTTCTTGTTTTTTTTTTTTTTTTGTTCTTCTACTTCGATGCGTGAAGTTCGCTGTCGTTAAACAAAAGAGAAACAAAAAACATAAAATATTTAGAAGATTTACAGCGAGTTTACAAAAATTTTTTTGTAAAAGTTCTCACAACGTGAGGAAAGTCATGTGAACACAATGTCGGTTTACTAAAAACATACTCGTCGAGGTAATGAAAAATCGACACTATAACGTAGGGACGAAAAATGTTTTTCATCATCTTTTTCACCCTGCGCACAATTGCTACCAAGTTCTCGGACCGTCTTCATGGCCATCATTACATGATCCTCTGTTTTTTTCCCCCCATTCTTTCTACCCTCTCGCTGTCGTTATTTCGTTCTTTTTTATTTATGACCTTAGTCTGAAGCTGTCAGATAGTTTGAGTTCAGCTTTCAAGATTCATCGATTTCCCGGATCGGCAAATTGCTCTTCCAGACTGAGTAGCTACATAGGTGCAGGATAAAAGACACGATTTTGGGGTTGACCTCTCTCTCTCTCTCTCTCTCTCTCTCTCTCTCTCTCTCTCTTAGTGACGAATGTCTCCTAAGCAAACCTTACCAAAAACTTTTATATTCACCCTATGAGTGTATAGCAATGTGAGTGTGTGCGTATGTACAAATGTATGGAGTAAGGAATCTCAGAAGCAGTTATTCACCTCTGCAGATGTGTACTGTGTTATTATTGTTGTTTATTATCTACAACCGCGCGCTACATTTAACCCGGATCATTTCCTACCTCGTATATAACACAAACTCGACCAAGAAATTCCTACTTCTTATCTCAGGGATTTCCCCCTCTTTGCTTTCGCATCAAGAAAAAGGAACAAAAAAAAAAAAGTAAAATAAAACTGCAGTGAGACTGAAAAGGAACGACTGGAATTTAAAAAGAAAAACACTCGGCATACCGTTCAAAGCATAATGCAGAAGTGAAACGTGAACGTCTATTAGTTTCTCGGGATTAAATATCGACATACCATACCGAATGGGAATTATGACCCGAATCAAGCGCTCGTTTCTTAGTTTGAGAAAAATTACCACAGCATATCACCAGTTTGACAATTTCTTAACTTTCTTTCCAGGATCCGGTAAGCTTGAAAAAAAAAAAAAACTGGATATTCCCGCACCTGTATAACCTGTCGAAAAAAGGGGGAAAAAAAGGTGGGTAAATCTAGCTACTTGTCGACCGATTATCGTAACGGCCGAAAATTTCCCCGCGTCGAGGGTGGCAGGATATTTTTAATTAATTCACGCGCACATTTGAGGTGGCGAACCTGCGGTTCACGCAAGAGCAAACTGCACCCCTCGTGCGTATAGCGGCGGCATGCAGGAGAGTCAGTCATGTGTGATCTGAATTTAACTTTATTAAACGCGGGCGAAAAACAGAACGCGTAGCGCCCTTCGCCTATAGCCTGCAGCCAGTCAACTATGATCCTGCCTCGGAATTATTAAATACGAGCACATTCACCCCATCGCCCTGAGCAGCCACCACATCCAGGCGATGATAATTACCGAAAGGGATTCCACGAGTCCGCCGTTGTAAATTCGAACGGTGAATTAAGTGCCGCAGACTAGCTCCTTATTTATTTTCTCTCTCTTTCTTTCTTCATGAATGCCTTTACACGCCGGTGAACCAAGGAGGAAACCCGTTGCACAAAATATACTATATACGGAAACGGAAGCAAACGCATGAGGGGATTTATTAATTTATATGCCCGCATGTTCCTACCTGGGAGAAACAGAATTTCGTACATTTATTCGATTCGAATTATCTTTCCGGTCGTATAATATATTTATAGATTTTTCCTGTATACAATTTTTTTCACACTTTACCCTAATCGTTACAAGTCTTAACGGTCCGATAGCGTTCCACGTGGTTACACTTGATCGAAATTTCAACAAATTCTGACCTTTGAAAAGTACCATTTTTCTGTATTATTTCCGTTTTTTTTTTCTTATTCCCTGTATCCGGTTATCTTCAAAGGTATTAAAGCTCGTCTGTTAATCTGGTTAAATGTTTTTGTCGTCTCCCAAAAATCGACGCGCTATGTTCAACCCGTTATACGCATTTCACAGTGAAAAACATTTTCATGTAACACGCATGCGCCACAATCCGAGAGAAATTTTTTTCCAGGGTGACCAACTTTCATGAACGTAACCTCAAAAATTTTGACAATTATTGCTAGCAGTTGTGTTCAACACCGCTAGGTGTCAAAATTCTTAAGGTTACATACATCGCGGCGAACTGTCGTCTAAATTTATGACCGTTGGTAACCCTGGCAAACAGCCGCTGTCGAATCATAGCGCATGCGCATTAAATTTAAACAGACGACAGATCATCCAGTATTTAGAAATTCACCCTATACATGGAAATATTGCAGTAACAATAGAAAACCGATTTGCAGCATAGGTAGACGGTGTCGTTCGCTCTGTGGAGGAGATTTTTAACAGAGAGTCCGGAGTCGAGAGGGTAGACAAAGATCACGAGGAGGCTATCGGGATGTTCGCGGTTGGGCACCCAGCATCCCCTACAACAGCAGTCGGGCGGCGCCCTCGCGGGTGGTGGCAAAAGCCCCCCGAGCGATTTCGATTACCGATAGCACTCGTTTTAAAACACCCTGTCGATTCACGGCATCCACACCACTCGAGTAGCGCGGTGCCGTGAAGCGTTTTCCTCTCTCTTTTTTCCCTTTCCATTTTTTCATCCTCCTCTCTCTGTTTCCCTTTTCTAGTTTTTCCGTTTTCTTTTTTTTTTCTTTTTTTTTTTTTTTTTGTTGACGTTTTTTTCATTTCCCAGTTGCTGACGGACGCCCCGATTGTCACGTTGTATGGAATTTCGGCGGGATGAGAGATCGAATCGATTTTATCGAGCCTCGCCTGCATCCCCCTTCACCCACCCACCCACGCTCTCGCTCTCTCTCTCTCTTTCTCTCTCTCTCTCTCTCTCTCTCTCTCTCTTTGCACGCTTGTTGTTTCGTCGTTATGTTACGTCAATAATACCTACAACCGTTCTACCGCAGAGGGTCGTGTCGTCAAAGATGAATCACTCGCTATCTGTGCACCACCGACTCCTCTTTACAAATGTACAAAAGCTTCGCCACCCTTCTAATTTTCATTCTTACAAGCATGCTTATTCATATTCTCATCCTCATCCCTTATATCTTCAACGAACTGACTTGGATTCAATATATATTTTTTTTAATTTGTTGATTTCACAAATTTTAAAATTGAAAGCAATTTAATATCGTCCGATCGGGTTTCTGCGAAACTCGCAAATTTATACAGATCGCATTATATTTAAAAATTCTTTTTTTTCACGATTCAAAGCTCGTTTTACGTATTTTTTTATGAATTCAAAGAAATTCATTGCACGTAATTACAGCGTTTATAATTTGTGACATATTTTTTTTTTTTTATAATATGACATTTTCAGAGTATATTTCTGTGATTTAAGTCCTTTTAATCGACAGTTTTAGATTATTATACAGATTATTTTTTTTTTCAGCTGAAACTTATGTTCATTACATTTTCTTCCGTCAACAAGCCGTTATTTCAGTCTAAAATCCAACTATTACAGATTATCTGATCTCTACTCTACACATACAAAACTTAACCAGTCTGTAAATACTTGTTTGTTTTTATTTTTGTTTCTGCCTATTATGATTGATATGGGAGATCAAAAACATGTATAAATAGGATATAAATAATATAAATAAGGGGACGATGAAGAATTTGAGTCTTTTGTCAAAATAAAAGAAAAAACGTGAAATCGATGGACAGGCTTACAAAACAATATGACGAGAACGATAATAAATATGACATTGACCCTCAATTGAATAAATTAAATATAAATAAAATATGAATGAAATATAAAGAACATGTAAATAAAACGTGAGTGACAAATAAATAAAAGATCAATAAAATATAAAGGGAATATAAATAAGATATAAATGAAATTGAGATTAAATATAACTAAATATATAAATAACATGTAATACCTCTTTAAAACCTGTCCATAGTCAAAATAATTAAAAATTACACATTCATTCAAACATTCACAAATAAATTAAAATAAAATACGCCAGAATTAACACACACTGGGATATAAAATTGTCTATGATGGTAATTAAAAAAGTTGATAAGTCATAAATATGTTAAAAATCACTCATCCCTTTGCTTTAGACTTGTCAACAGCTCCTTCGTGTGATTGTTAAATGATGTTGGGACTTCTTCGACGGGGTTCAAGTGTACGGCTTTTTGAAAGTTTCCCTCCTGCTGACCCAGCGATGCACGACAGTTTTAAAATTGGTTTTTTGGTTAATTTCGTGACTTCTTTTAGGCTTTATCGTTGTGATCAAATCACAGGTTGTTGTAATGACGGAGATTAATGAGCAATGCCGAGGTGTTAATTCACTTTTGAATGCGTTAATAATTGACTACGCACATTCTACAGGGAATTTTAGACTGTTTGTCTTGGCGTCTTCCCATAGACTCTTCAAAATGTTCAGCCGTTTCTCCCGCCTGACGCCTGGATCGAAATGGCTGTGTCAAGCAAAACCTCGCGGGCACTTTGAATTTAAAATATCGTTACAAGTCTCTATCTGTCTGTTCATATGTCTGCTTACAATTACAGAACTACTGAACCGATTTCGATTCTTTTTTTTTCTACAGATATATTTTATAGATTATACGATATATTTCGTTACAATCAGACGAATAGTTTTAAGATATAACGATGTTTGTAAACCAAGTCAGAACGGGATCCCTCACTTATGCGAACGCTGCGTAAACTCTTACAAATAGATGAAAGTTACGTTCAATCTAGTTTTCAACGTCTCAACGAGCTCTAGAAAAAATTCCGCTAGATCACGCGACCATGTCCGTCAGTTTTGCCACACGAAGCACTTGAAAATATTTGCGGACAGTGCCGCAACGGGCCGCTAGAATACGTGTAGAATTAGAACGTTTTCACCCCTTCGTTTTAGGGATCGTTCAAAAACGGTTACATCACACAAATAATTCCCACCGGTGGCATATAATTTCGACGAGACGATCCATGCTCCGTCCGTACGGCGGAACAAACAAGCGCCGAGTCGGTGTGTGTCTAGTCAAAAGGCAATGTGGCGATACGTGCCATGCGCGTCCTGCGCACAGGTGTTACCAACTGTTGTTCAACACTCACGGTTGCCTATCAACCGGGCGTATAACCGGCGTGTGAACGAGCGGTGATTTAGCCATCTGCATCGGGCACCGTACAGATACCAGGGCAGGTATATCAGCCGTGATTTACGGGGGTGCGAGGCACCTGCCGGCCCCCTCGATTGTTTAGATCCACTAATCGCGATCCCATCGGCACCGTTGCGCATTTCTGTATTGTCTCTCCCCCTGCGCCTGAATAATATGTGCAACTGGTACCTACCTAGCTGATGCGGTTTGTTACGAGCTCTTCGATTGTTCTTTGAATCCCGTATGCTGCTCGTATATCCGCCCTGTACGTTTTCGTTACACGCATTTTCGGCTATTGTTATCGCTTCGATGATACAGTCGCACGACACGATCCCACAAGCCCGACTGAGTAATCATTTTTCGGATAGGAACTCCGTAACGACACGCCTCCGTAAACAGCGGCTAAATTGCGTGTTGCCTTTATTTGGTCTTATACTGTATAATCGAAATGATGCATCTTTCTGGTATTTTTTTTTTTCTGTTGACTTCAACCGTTTCTCTGTACTATCTTCGTTCATCGCCAAGTTATTATACCTATACACTCTATATAATTCGTGAGAGATTTATTTTCAATTCACTTTCCAACAAACGAACCAACGTTTTGGTACAATTATTGTGATCAAATGTTTAAAGAAGTGAAAAAAACATTCGACTCGATTCGTGGTAAAAAGAAACTGATCATTTCAATAACTCGCATCCTCGAGTATAAAAAAGCCATTCGTTAAATTCAACTGAATAACAGTACTTGTAGTACATAAATTTAAATAAACATGTCTCTGTACGATATAATCAAATGTTCGGTAATAAAATTGCATGAAAAATTCGCCTGCACTTGTGCAATTGGCAATACAATTTTAGCGATCCCCATTTGTCTCGTGGCTCGTAATAATCGTGAAGTGGTAATAATAATTAGAGAGATCGAGAAGCCAGTCAATCGTAACCGCTGAGACAAATGGCGATCAGTAATTATGTAGTCTCGGTTGCCGTAAACAGGCGCAACTTTCGACAATATGTACTATGAATTGCATAAATGAAGGCGTAATAATGCTGAATCCGTCCCATGTATAAACATTTGCCCGAAATAACCTGCATACATAACCTAGAAAACAACGTGATTCGGAAATGAATGAGAAAAAAAATAATCGAACAGAAAGGGGCGAGAAAAAAGTCCGAAAACACATTCGTTCAAGAGTCGATTCCGCGTAAAAATCTGGGACGTTACGCGTCGAACGAACGAAATATATTGTAGGTGCATAAAATTGATGGAAATGCATCATCGTGCAGATCCGAGTCGGTGACGTAGACTTGGAGATATATAACGGTGTATTCGAAACTAAACAATAGACTCGAAATGATAAAGAGGGGCAGAAAGGGGCGCCGTTGCTGCACGTATTCACGAGGCTGCGCAAGTCGACAGCCGACTCTCGACTCTCTTGGGGGCGATCGCTCATCTTCTGCTCCCAGAACGAGTCCGGGGGCTGAATCGCCCCGCTATACATACCTTATTTCTATCCTAATCTTCGTCGGTCCCGCGAGCAACTATCTTGCATCGATCATCCGGAGGCCCGTTGCTACACTTATTAAATTTTTCACCGCTTTCCACGGGGTGTCGATTAGGTATAGAGGAAAAAGATATGAGAAAAAGAAAAATTAAGCTAACGAAGGAGAATGGAGAATTTGAAAATCACGAAATTAATGCGAATAATTACATCGCTTTCACTCATTCGGAATCTGGGCAATTTTTGACTTCTTTTCAAACTGTTTTTTTTTTTTTTTTTTTTTTACACCCAAGTAATTATTATTACAAAAATATTTTACGCTGTATATGCGATTACTACACTGCTTTTAAAATTCGTAGCTGCACGGTAAAATAGTTTGAACGATTTCTTAATGCTTACAATACATATTTTCGTTCTGTAATATTCACGTTAAATTTTGTAAAATTTTTGTGTATTCCAGACGAGGGTACCAATTGCTTTTTTTTTTCTTCTCACATTGTGTTTTTTCTCAAAGTCAAAGAGCTTTCCAGCATATGTTTGTTTGTTTTCTAAGTTCTCTTATCGCAATATCATTACACTTATACAAGCGTGCATAAGCGTTAAAAATTGTGCCTAAATTCTACATGCAATTCTTGTATACCGGTATACTTATAAAGGTATAATATAAATGGAGGGACTCAAGTTGGAAATATTACTTTACATCACGGGATTTACGTACCATACTACAGTAGCTTCCGGCATAAGTAACCAAGGAGAAGAATATGCGGCGGTAAGTGGAGAAAATTTTATGAAAATTATCGCGCCGAATAAAAAACGATAAGATGGAGAAGAAAAAAAAAAAAACACAAAGAGTGTGAGAAAAAAAAACGAAAAAGGCGAGGCAGAAGTTAGCGGAAAAAAGAGGAAGGCAGCAAAAGGAAAAAAATGAAACAGATAAAAACTAATGTATGCGGGACGCGAGGACAGGGGCTCTCGCGGGGGTGAGAAAGATTCACATTTACATACCCTCTGCGTGAGGAAAGAAGGAAAGAAAGAAAGCGGAATTATGATACGATGAAGAAGAGAAGGAGGACCTCTCATCCTGCAGGATCGAAGAATATATATATATATATATATATATATATATATACATATATATATCGGCATCCCCGTTATGTAGAGTAACATAAAATTGCTTTTACCTTCTATTAACAATTCATATTTCTCGCGTAACAAATTCCATCCGTGCGATGTAAAGATTTATAATATTACATATATATGTATATACCTATAGGTGAGAAAGTGAAGAAAGAATTGAGAAAAAAGGGACGAAATGTATTAGGAAAAATTTATCGCCTGCTATGTTTTTACCGGTGTCTAAGTGAGATGGATGAAGCGGGATTTATGCACGATTCAGTTCCGTAACAATAATTATACGTAACATGCTTGAATAAAATTCCTTAGCATAAAAAATTCAATTCGTAATCATACTTTTCAGATTTCTGAAATACATGTTTTTACAGAAATAAATAGAAAATTTAATTTGCATATCCATGGCCGTTTTCTGTTTTGAAATTCCGGACACAGATTTGAAATCTTCTACTTTGAAAATGACGAATCAAAGAACTTGCTTCTTCTCCAGGTTAGATTTTTCGTTGGATTTCGCTGGCGATTGAAGTCGAGACTTTTCGACCGGCTCCATTAGCGTTTATAATTTAATTCTCTTGGGTGAAGCTACCGTCAGTGAGTAACGCCTTTATCGCCTGCGAGAGGTAACAATCTTTGGCAGCTTGCAGTGGGAGGGTCAAGTGGGAAAAGATGACGGCAAAGACGAGGATGATGATGAGGAACACGAGGCCTTAGGCCCAAATGAACTCGCTTCTCTGAGCTTTGAATAATTGCTTGCATCTTAAGACGTTTAAGGAGTTTGGTTGGTGAAATATAGATGCTTTTTATTAATTTTATCAAGGAATACCCGCCCACTGAGTATTTATCAAATTATTATACTAGCAAGCTGTACGAAGTTCTCTCCAAAAATATAAAAACAAAAAATACTGAGATCGTAATCAAAAACATATCGATGCCTCGTCCAAATCATTACAAAATATTTAGAAATCCAGTAGATTTTTTCTATATATTTCACACTGCGATGGACTATTTTCTACAAAGTCACTGATAGTGAAACAAATTTTTTTTTTTCCGTCTTTTGTTGATCATAATCAATAACGGTTCAATGTTGCAAAGGTAAACACTTGACGATGCCAGCACGGTAAAAACAAAAAGTGCATCATCGAATTTTTAGAAAATAAAATTTTGAACAAAACGGTTTTATTATCTCTCAAAATCTTTCGTTCATAATTCCATTGCTCTCTATCTTCGACTGAATCTAAATCGCAGCTTAATAAAAATATGATCTAGGGACTCGATGCGCGATCAAGGGCCGCATATGTTTTCCCACGTTTAAGTTAACAAACGAAAATCACGGTGTGAAATCACTGGCGATATAGAAAGAGGGCTGGGGCGAAGGGGGAAAGCGGAGGAGGAACGCCCCGATCCCTTATATCGGGGGTGTTTCCGTGGCTGTTTAAAGGCTGATCTAATTACTTCCGGAGCTCGGTATTATTGAAGTTTAATATCCGGAATGCTCGCAGTTCGCCTACCGGCATTAAACGCCCGCAGGGATTTCCAGGTGCTGGTCATTCCCGCACGGCATTGTTTTCAAGCTCCGGATTCCGCATTGTTCAACTTCAGCGGTTGTCGCGCGGCCAGGTGAATCCGCCGCAACGTGATCCCTCCCTCCCAGGCTCGACCGATTACCCGTATTGATAAATCCCCCCGTATTTTACCCAGTTTCAGAAATCGCTTGAAACGGCAAAATTCGTTCGCGTATCGCAGAAGTCAGTAACGCGAATCGATTGGCCATTCCTTCGAAGAAAGTAAAAATTAATAAAGGGCGGCGCGTCGCAGATTTTTATTACGAATTTGCAGACGATTTGCGAATAACGTCAAGTCGATCAACCGATTAATAAAATTATCCCAATGGCACGTTTCATTCATTTTTACAAGATTTGTTTCGACAGCCTGCAGCTTTGATTGTAATTTTTTTTTTTTTAATCCGACGATTTTTTCACAAATTACCGAACAAGTTTCAATAAAAATTTACATTTCTTGGGACTGAAATTGCTCGAAATCATTTCCAAATTACGAACGATTTAGATATTGAGAAATTCATACGAATCCGGTCCTTACTTTTGATAATTATTGTTCAAATTTTGATCTTGATTACAGTTTTCTTTTATTTATTACATGTTTTAAAAACTTTCGAACATGTTTTTTTTTTTTTTGGACGCACCTATCCAAAGTTCAATGCCTACGAAATCTGAATGTAAATTGACTCTTTCATCGAACAAAAACAGCTGACTTTGAAATTTTTAAATCTAAATTTTGTTCGTTGTTCTTCAGGCTATAACAAAAGAATGCGTACCAGCAGACTCAAAAACTGTGAAAGCTCCAAGTCCTCGAAATTCGACGATTTCGAACATAAATAAGTTTGAATGATCAGAACTCTTAAAATTGTCGGTCTCTTGAGTTCTAACATGAATACACCCATCATTTAAAACATGAAAACTTTCAAACTATTCTTCAAAAATTTCTTGATAAATACCTGAGCTCGATTACGTGATGAATAGATTTCAAGAAATGGATCTGAAGCAAAGATTTCGAGATTTGATACTTATTTTTTGAGATCGGTCCAGCGCCATTTCTCGCAAAGTTTTACCGTGAAATTGAGCAAAAGAGGAACAAGCGAATCATTTAATACAGCGAGAGCCAGTACCGAAGTACAATTTTCCAAATCGATGCACGCCTTCCGTACGGGTGCAATATTCCTTACTTTTTCCAAACACACCTTTCCGTCAGTGTTTCACGTATAAGTCCGCGGTTCATCGTCAGCGTACATATCGGGTACCATTCAAAGTCCGGGCGCGGAGATTAATCGGAGCGGTCGCGAGGCCCGTAGCACGATCCTAATACGCCTTTGAAGTCTCGTCGAGTCCCTGGTCGAGACTCGTTGCGTACGGCCTGTCAATTTCTCGACGTAGCCGGCTGATTAATGGAGCTTGTAATACCCGTAGCTACCATTCAACCGGGTCTCGCAGGCAGCCGAGCCTTTATTAGATGCTTATTACCTATTAGTCCTGCAAGACGGACACCTCGCCGTAGGTAATTATCGATGCAACTGCTGCAACGGAACACCCCGCGTCAACTTTCACATCTTATAAAATTAAAACCAAAGAGGAACGAAGGTAGGAGATGTGGGCAAGAAGAAGCGGGACGGTTAGTTTCCATTTTTCATCTCCGACGTATTCGATCCTTGGAATGGAAGATTTTTTCAATTCGATTCATCGAAACAACCTCACTCTTGACCAGTGACATCTCCTACCGCAATTGACGCACCTCAAACTAGTCGTTACACTTCTTTTGCAGTAAGTAACACAGGGGCTCAAATTGCAAAAGATAGATAGACCCAATAGACACGACTTTCTCAGCATTCCTCTTTATGTCCCATTGACAAGGCCTACGATATAAGGTACATCCGGTCTGATAAGCCCCATGATTCGTGAAAGACTCCGGAAGACCTCGAGTTACCCAAGGGACCATTCACTCAAGAAAGTCGTAAATTTAAAAGTTGGAAATGAAATTGTAAGTCAAAGAAACTTGAATGGTTGAAATATTCTTTGAAATTCAAATAACAGGGAATCGATCGAGAATAACTGGAGTCATTGCGAATCATTTAAAATCGCACATGATACCGCTGAAGAAATCGTGTGGGAAACGTTGGAAATCATGGAAATCGTTCAAATAACTTCGATTCAATAACATTCTATCGACGTCTATCTTGTCGTAGGAGGCTTTCATTGTTATCTAGTTTACCAAGCGACGTCCATTGATTCCCAACGATGAGCCAGCATTCCATATAATTTCCAATAATACTTGTTATGATTTCCTGCGATTCCATCGTATCTGGAAGTCAAGGAAAATCTCATAACAAGGTAGAAGTCACTCGAAGCCACTGTTAATGAATTGAAATCATTTGTTCGATTTAAAAGTGAATCAGCCCCCCGATTCCACGAACGAACAACATCATCTTACGCGACTCAGAGACGTTCAACATTCAGGGATGAAAGCGGGCTTATAAGCCAAGGTGCATTATAGCAGACGTCGGGACGTCGGCGAGTGTGGACGAGTCGAGTATTGATTTCAACCTCCGACCGCGAAGGTGGAGGCCAGAAGCAACGGGCCGCGGGTGGCTGAAGGGGAGGTTCAACGGGTTCAGGGGGTTCACCGGGGGTCGAGTCCCCGGTCTTTACGAACTCAGGTGGAGGTACTGCGGCAGGACGAGGAGAATGATCCGCAGGCACATAAAACCGGCCGACCAGGAACTTGCAGACGCAGGAACTTTCACCACCGGAATAATTCAGAGATTCCACCCCGTTCCTTTCTCCGCTCCTTTTATTCCCTGCGTTTCCACATCCGAATCGAATCCAGACGGTTAAAACTGGGCATCATCATTTGCGAAAACCCGTGTCATAATATGGCGGTGCATGCGCGGCCATCGAGATGCACACGGAAGCTCGGCTCGCGCTATCCTCGAGCTTTCTTGCTTTCTTTACTCTTTTTGTTTTCCTCTCCTTCGGTTGTTGTCAATTTTCACTTTTCTTTTACTTTTTCCGCCTCTCTCCCTCTCGGCCCGGCCTGATGCTGCAGGTCTTCATGCATCCATCCGGCGAAGCTTTGAGCTTGCCGCAGAGCTTTGTCATCGCCCTCAACCGCTGGTCTGCTCTCCACATTTAATATGACCAGAGTGCTGGAGAGCCGCAAAACCGACTGCATTACGGCGAAACAAAGGTTGTACTCGGTTGCCCGAGCCACACCGACACCGTCTATCAGTGATGTGCCTACACACACACACACACACACACACATACACACGCACTTGTTCGCAAACGAATTCGTGCACGCACTCGACGTTCCAATACTTCGAACTCATTATTCGAGATCTCAAGAGCCACATAAATACAGGTAAAGTCGAGACTTACTTTGATCTTCCAATTTCTCTCTACTTCAGGCGAATATTACACAAGTAACGTTCAAAAGTTGAGTACCGATACCTGCAGGCAGCAGAGCCGCTTTTTCTCATCCATGCTCATTCCCTAAATGGATCTCGTCACGCCTCTACGAGTCAAGTGTGTGTTTAGGAGTGTGGTACCATCGTGTCATCACCGAGATCGTGGATAGTTTAACGGGACTGGATCACAGTGATTATTATAAAGGCTATTAAAGTATCATTTGAGAAAAGCCGAGAGCCTTACCGTAGGCGATGATACAACGACAGAACCACAGGTGAATGCTGATCGAGAAATAGATCGGTTTGACACGGTAACGATTTGAGAACGATGATCAACTTGAAAAAGAAACTACCGATCATCACCGTTCGGTTGAATTAAATCGGTGTTGCAATTTGTTCCGGAGCAACGGGATCGAGACCGTTTATCACACCTTAGATTCTTCCGAATAATTGTACAGGGTGATGGATGCACGGCGCAACTCCCATGAAACCCATGCCAAACGATCAAAAATCTACTTACTGGTAATTAATCGTTGATCACGAGGTAATAAATGAGAGTGGATGAAAAAAGAGCATTAAAGAAACACGGGTAAGTGTATAAACGTCATGCGGATCTAGTTAAAACGCGTGCCGGTGTTGGGAGCAGCGGGTATTATATAATACGAGCGTATAAACACAAGAAGAGAGCTGGCCTAGGGCTCATCACGGTAGGTGATAGATGGGCTGGCGGTCCATCTAATTAAAAATCTTAGGAGTCAGGTAACCCGGCGGTATAAAATATAAGGCGAGTTAATCGGAGTCGAGAATATTTTTTTCCATCTTATTTTCAACTTTTTATCCCCGTGTATTTCCGTTGCATCTTTTTTCCACTCACCCTCCTGTCTTAGCCGGACTTCATTAGCCCTTCAATGTGTCTTGCGCGCCCCTCCGACTTTGTGCAGCCGGGGAGTAACAACCGATCATGTCGGTCCGTCTCGGAGTTCGGGTGATGAGATGGACCACTCTAGTCCCGGTTGCCACGATCTCGCCATCGCATCCTCCTCGCCTACGGTATGCGTGGGGATGGCCGAATGACTGATGAACGCACCGCTAATTACCTCCTTTGTGCCTCATAATACGAGCATATTAATAACTCGCGTTTATACGCCTTTGAAAAATGGATATCTATCTCCTCGCATCTTCTCTTTCGACCCCGCACATACCTGTATAGTATATACACGATATGCGCGGACCCTAACGTGAAATTATCTTTCGGAATTACACTCTGTGTAACTGTGCTCGAACCTGTGTTGATGCTTTTATGCCTACGTGTATATACGACTATGTACCGGATGAATTGAGAAAGACAAATTTTTCAACGTCCGTCAAACTCCGGGCTTTCATCGTTCCTTGGTCGTATTAACGCGTAGGTGAAGTCCGTCTTGGCACCTATTATACCTTGTCAGAGGCTTTCCGCATGCGTCCGAAACCGCTTCTCGATCATACTTGTCTTGACACTCGTTTTCACCGTTTCTTCGTAGTCCACGTCATTATCGAATTAACGAATCACGTGATGAAACCAAGAAGAAGCTTTAAGACTCCAGGTATCTGGGGAAATTCCACGCAATCTTGAAGATAATTGCGTCACTGTGGAAAGCTTGTGAAAAACCGGTGATAGAAATTCAAATTATAGTCAAGATGTTTACCACTGTTTATGTAACTGGTTAGTCGAAAAAATCCCATACGGGGCGAAACCTGAATGCGAAAGTTAACGGAAGCAGAAACGAGCGAGGGAATGCAACGGCGTGACCGAAAGGTCTCGACATTTCAAACCACCCCATGGAGTACCAACATTGGTACGAACCCTTCGGCTGACATTAAATCCTACGCCTAAACAACCGCGCATTTGGATAAAAGAAACTGGATATCCACGATTCACTCGCACCCAAAGGCATGGACTTGACATTACGACCCACGGCAGCAACATTTTTAGACACTTTGATGAAATATTCGCCTTGGAGAAAGATGAAGAGGAAGAAGTATGAGAGAACGTGATGTCGGATACCGAGATGACGAAGATGAAAATCATGTCTAAAGTTGCGGACAACCCAAGCGTTCTCTCAAAGTTACTGAACTCTGTATCGATGTAACAACATCCCCATTAAGTGATCGATATGTAGAATACGATTACATAATCGTGACACATACTTATACCTTTATGACAAAACTGCACTGTAAGATATTTTTGGGAAGAACCTGATAATGAAGAAAAATAACCTACGATGCACGTCAAAGCATGAAGACAACTTTTCACCGGTGTTAGGTCTAACGATACGACAATCTGATTCTAGAATTTGCAGACCTCTGGACTGGTTTAACAACATCCCAAACTAACTGGTATAGAATTCATACCATCATGACACATGCCTTGTCCGCTTGTTGCCAAAATGGTACTACGAGACTTGTTATTTATTTATTTTTTTTCTTCTTTGAAAAGAAGCAGATGATGAGGAAAAATAACCCCCAGTACGCATCAAAGGCCAGAACTATGAAGCAAACTCTTCGCCGCTGGTATATCCGTGGATACAAGATCCTGACGGTCGACGGCAGTTAGCTTCTGAAAGTTGGTGGTCTGCGGGTGAGTTTGGAAAACTTATAGACTCGGTTGGCCAGGCTGCAGTTCCTGGGTTCACGGTGCGTCACGACGTGGGGTAGGAAGCAAGGGGTGCCACAACCGCCTGAGACAGGAAGTGCCTGGCGCGTTGATTGGCTGCCCTGGACCGGCTGGGTCGGGCGGGGGTGTCCGGGGGTGACCTATGACCCAGCCCCCGGGGCGCGCGCACGCCTCCACCTCCACCTCCACCTCCACCTCCTCTTGCCCCAAGGAAGTAATTACGAAGCCACCCCCGCTCGATAACACTGCACTGCACGCTCCTGTCGGCCAACCACCACCCCCGTCTAACCGTATAATGTACTACACGAAGGTGGGTTTGGCGTGTATGTCGTACAGGGGCCATTTGCGCGTGTAGGATAGGCTAGTAACAGAAGTCAGTCTGTAACGCGAGTTGAGCATATGGCAGCCGCAATTATATACAGAGTCATTACTTTGTCGCCGGTTCAATGACGACTGTTATTTTATTTTCAGTCTATTGCTTCGTTTCCTTTCAGGTATACGTATGGGTGTACGGTGACTCTCTATCCGCGGAACGATGCGTCCGCCTTATACAGGCAAAAACGTCAAATGTTATTTGTTTCGGTAACGTTGAATGTCATTTGTTTTGACAACGACGATCCTTGGCCTGAAATTAGAGCTGTGAACTCCGGTTGCTTGAATAAAGCGCACGCTTTGTGCCGCGGATAGAAAAACTCACCGTATATAGGTATATACATATTCGTTTCATAGATAATTCAATTTGTGAACCAGGTCTACAGTTTTTCAGGTTTATTTTCCGCTCGTCACAACTCTACGCGCTATGTATTTTCGGACTTGTGCTTCCGAACGTACTTGTATAAGTACTTTACATCCTTATGCTCGGGTGCCTTTGACCACGTTACTTCGCGGATCAGTAGAATGTACGTGTCACTGGTCAGACAGCTGCAGTCCACGCCATTCTCAACTCATTTCACATCCTTGCTCCGAATAACCGAATAAATTGAAGAATGTCATTGATGATAGGAATTATATCTATAACCCATGCCGATATTTACGAGCAAGTACAATATCGTTGATCGCTAGAATTTCGAGCAAATCGGAAGAATTCAAAATTTTACTCAACTCGAAGTGGTACCGATTTCATTTGTTCTCTCACTTAATCAGTCACGTCGCCGATACATATGATGATTCGAAAAACAAATTCGTTCGCCTAATTTGCACCAGATCTTTATATTTACGTAGAGATTTGTAACCGGATCAAGGGATTCGGTTGGAATAAGCGATCGATATCGACACCGGGTTCAATAATCTTTGTGGAATATCTAAGGATCTTCATCCCTTTTTCCAATCCTCTCTTCCATACTCTCCATTTCTCTCTTTCTCCCTGTTTCTCTCTTTGGTGACTTATACGCTCAAACGTCTAAATCTGTGTAAATTTTAACACGGTACGTACACGTGGACGTGCAGTATAACAGATGTCTGTGTGGGTTAAGAAATCTGGTAGAGGATTTGGAATTTGTCTGCCAGAGATTTACATGAGTTTCACAGCCCCGTTTTAGAACAGATGATATCTCCTACGGCGGGGGCGCGAAAGGCGAGGGTCCCAACCGCTGGCTCTGTTATCCGTAATGCGATTTCACTCCTTCGAAAATCTTAGCGGGATTTACACCCTGAACCCCCTTTCCTATCACTCAGCTCTCACCCGCCTACGATTCGCCAGAAAGAAATAGCGACCAAGAGAGATGACAAGAGTTCAGGCACTCGACCCGGTAATAAGAATGTCCAAAAAGTTTGCAGGATAAGAAAGTACAATAAGTAAATACGTGAATTTTTTTAGTTTTGATAGGTTTTAACGGCAGGCAATTTGAAATCCTGAAAAAAACTGTACTACCCTCAAAACCCATCGTGTGCTTGTGATTGAGTGTAAGACTTTGAACGTAAAGATTAAAGCTTCTTTCTTTTCACGAATGTGAACAAGTGATTTTCCTCGTAAAATCGATCTCATCGTGCTGGAAACCAATTTCGTTTTATCGACACCATTCAAGACCTGTCTAATTCTAACGTTTACAAAAACAATTTTGATTATCACGTCTCACGGTACAACTTTTAGAAAATATTCACCCAACACTTCAATCCTATTTTATGGTACATCGTTCCACCCTAAATACCTTTCTCCCGACCATTCAGCGATCTAACAGACCGTTCTCGAACTGTATCGATAAAAAACAAAAATCACTCGCATCGCGATGCGGTTGATTTTGAAAGTGCAACCAAACGTATACGAATATATTTAAATTAAATTCAAGTCAATTTTGCTGGGAGTTTTCTGTGAAACTCACCGCCCAACCCCGGCATGTAGGCAGCACGCGCTGCATTTCGAGTATGCAGGAATAGAAAACATCGCTCCGGTTGTCTATCTACTGGCGCTGAGCGGCAAGTTTCACAGGAAACGTCCCACCGCATTACGATACCTGGCTGATTCTGAGTCCCGGTGCTCGTTGAAGGATTCTCGGCGATGGAGTAACGCGGGAGGGTCGCGGCCAGGTCACCCCTCGTGTCTGCCATTGGCAGAGCGAGTTCCAACGCAGAGTCCTGATTGGCGGCGGGTCGAGGGTCGCCTCACCTACCCTGTTACCCCCTCGACCTCCCACGCGATTCGCGAGGTGCCTGATCCGCCACTGAGACGCCTCACTTCTTGCCACACTCACGCAGCAGGTGACTCTGTGTGCCAGGGTTATACCTGTCACTCACCGTCCGTCCGGCTGCCATTGGACGGCGTCGCGACGCCGTTAATCGGGGGTCGCCGACACGCCGCCTATCGAACCGTCTCGGAATTGCGTCTTGTTATGAGCTCGAGGTCATCTCGTCCAGGGTGTGGAAAATCCGCTAAGGGCTTCTCCCTCGTGGGCTTTCCTTGGACCTGAAATCGAAAACCGATCTGTCAGTGAAGGATTCTTCCGTTTTATGGATACGCATCATGCGAGTGAACAAAAACCGAAATGTTAGTAACAGGTTTGAACTAAACAAAAATCCTGACAAATATTTCAACCATCTCTGGCTCTGCATAGTTACAGATCGATACGTTTTTGTGTTCTGTTTACCCGTTCATCACAGATTTTTATTCCATTTCTGTTTTCGGAACGAATGGCACGCGTGGTCGGAATAAAAATACTGGAACCGGAAACGAAAACTTTTCAAATAATCAGCTGCAGTGGTTTTACTTGTACCAGTTATGGTGAACACGAATTAACGAACGTACAAACTTATAATACGTACTACGTAATTTAAAAATGATTTTGAGCAAATTCGAGTAGCACAAAATCTGAGATATCGGTAATTTTATAAAAGTGTTTGTAATTCGAACGTTCAAAATTGATCAACTTTGTTCTTTTTGATCCGATGCTTATGTTCTATATCAAATGTACTCTTCTTTCACGCGTGTTCACTATCGTCGACCTAAATAACACCGCTGGGTACTTCTAACTTTTCATACAGAATAAGTTGCGTTTCATCGTTCATTTTTAAAAGACTTTTGTGCTTTGCGAGAGGTGTATTAATCAACTTGGGAACAATAATTCAAAACAGGCATCAACAAACAAATTGTCTTCGACGTTTGTCGTGCAGCGTCTCACTGCCAGTACAAAATGTCGTTGCTTACTTCACGGAATGCACGTGACGAAGCGAGGAAAAAGAATGGAAGACACATAGGAAAAAGAAATACAGACACCCCACGAAAGTTAATCGCTACGGTTTGTTGGTTGTCGCATGGGTGATGGATGGCCCAGTGACGTCAAGGCGCATTTTTAGCCCTGCAGTCTATGCCTCCGGGCGCAGCAACCCCTCGAAAAGTTATTACCGTTACATATCATCCATCGCCTCGAACACGCCACATCGGATAATCTACTCTGAGCATTTTATTTTTGGTAATTTCAACTTTTTTCGCATAATTTTTCTCCATCTTCCACTCGACGCAATTCAAATTCATTCACGCTGCAAGTACGTTGTTCATCAATTTTTGTACTGTTACTCGATAGTTGTACCTTTAACTTTTTTTTTCCGGATTTCAAAAACGCGAGACGAACATTTCACAACACTTGAAGTAAACCGCGAACGCAGCTGTTGTAGCAACGTAACCGTGTAATCATTATTGTAGCAAAAATCACCGTACGAGACGTTTCAACTGCATCATTGCATATAAGGAGAAGATGACCCGGCGCAATGTAGAAACCTGACAAATCCAGTGTGGAATATTAATGAAAGACCGATAGAGTGGAACGACTCGACTATGATCGCAGTGATTATAGATATTCGTCTTGCAATTATACAGCAGTCCTTTAACTTTCTCTTTATACCATGCATACCAACATCCACATAGTAACCGGTGTACATATGTAAAGAATACAAGTATCCAGGTACATAGCAGTAACAGCGATAAAATCTAATCTTTTGCGCGCATATATATATATATATATATATATATATATGTGTGTGTGTATGTATAACTAAACCGCAGCGATAAAAAATGAATGCTATTGCAAGTAAGTGACGTCGATCCCTGGATGGTCTTTCCCAGATAATTCCAACGATTTATGCCGTATGCCAGCGTATATCTCAGTAATATATTTTTTTGTCTATTTATATTTACTTGCCGATGGAACGGGGGCAAGATTTTTTTTTTTTTTTTTATTCTTCTCTTTACCATTCGCGAGATTATTTTCCGATATATACGTGCATGTATAAGATTGTTTCGGTCACGTCTGGCTTACGGATCATTTATATATGAGGCAATATGAGATCGGTATCTCCTGCCTCGGAATAGTTTTTTTTCTCCTCTATCCCCCCCATCTTCTTTGGGTTTCATTTTTCCCCCGCCCCGACCAGGTTTCTTTTTTTTATTCCTTCTCTCGGTTTTTTGGGGAAAGTTTTGGTTGCTGAGCGATGATATTTTTATGGCTACTGATAAGGGCAATTGTCCCTTCCTCCTCCCTCGTTTCTTCCTTCCCTTCTCTCTCTCTCTCTCTCTCTCTCTCTCTCTCCGTCACCATTGTTCGCGATAGTTTTCATGCAGTATACCTTATATGCTGTTATTCTTTTTTCTTTCTAGTCTTTCTGTCTTCCTTCGATCTTCCCACTCTCAAGCCAAGCTTTATCACTTCTGTGGCAATAACAGTTTATTCCCGTTATCTCGACTCATACGAAACTGCCTGTTTAATTATGATGTATATCTATTTCAGCGAAGACTCGAAATAGTAGGTAGCTTGAAGCATTTTTGCTTCTTATTCAAATATTTCGATCATTAAGACCTCGGTAGGTGAATTAAAAATTTAACAAGCAGAATATCAGATTTGTATTTTCATTGCGATTCTTGAAAATTACTATATTTGTCGGGATGCGGTAAAAGATTTTATCTCCTTTCAATTTCAGTTATAAATTTTCCTTCCTTCGTTATCGCCGATGATTTAAAAACGATTTGATGAAAAATTTCGATCCCATATACAGATAAATATTGCATGTACGTAATAGTTTTTACATAGATAATTAAATCCTCGCAGGGCAGATGCGTATATTCACGTATAAGTAATAACGAGCAGGGTGCGTCAGTTTTTCGGAAGGTTATCCTCACCGGCTAAGGCAATCATTTTATTATTGTGTAACATCATGCCCTTTGTCGTTACATTGACACTATAATTTGTGCCGCCGGCCGAGAACGCCGGTAATACAATTACAACCCCATAACGAAATTACGCTTTGACGCTTGCACGATGGCAGGACTGTTTTGTGTCCGCCAAGTTCTACCGTTGAGGTACACAGTTGATATTTCCCTGCATCCCCTCGTCTGTCGGTAGTGATGATAAAAAAAAAAAAAGGAATCTGCAAGTAAATGAGTACATTTTTATCTACTATTATTCGGCATCTAAATATTTTTGTCAATTTTCCACTTGCACGTGGATGAATGTAATCGTTTTTTCGCCACTTTTGAAAAAATGTTTGCTGATAAAATTTTAAAATGTTTCGTCGAATACACACATGTCGCGTAATGATAATCAAATTATACCTATACAATTAGGAAAATATTTTGCAAGAGCACTGTTCAAGAATCAAAAAACTGTTGCTTACATCAAATGTGCAGGTATCTTGAAAAGCGATTAATTTATAAGTATAATCGGGATGCATATCAAAATCACACACGCACACACGTGGGTAAATTGATATCACGATTATTGCTATACAAAATACGCACATTATAGTGTAAAAAAAAAAAAAAATATGAAGACAAAATCGAAAACTGGAGATTCGGAATCGTTTAGAGATCGGATTTTCCTCTCGCCTCGTTGAACCTCTCCTCTACGAATTGGAAAAGGGACTCCATGCAGGAGTACGACGTCATCTCGTGGATCGCATGTCCTGGAAAAAATAAAATAAAGAGGAAAAAATACATTTGGCAAAACGGAAAGCGAATATAAAGTAAAATGATAATAAAAATTAAATCAAATGAAAACGACGATGCATGCCAACTAAAAAATCTTTGCTATGAACGTATATGGCACGTGTTCAAGGATGACCGCTCACCCGCAGAACACCGTTCGATGTCACCGTCAGGCGATCGCTCCGGGGTGTCCAGGGGCTTCTCTGAGGATACCCAATTTCGCGCCACCTGCAACCGCAAGACCGCAACTTTGAAACAAGACGAGAAGGAAGACTCTGACTCTTCACATCCTTCCGACGTTATTTCTTTTTTTTTTGGCTTTTATAATTTCTTCCTTTCCTCCTCAATATTTCAGACCTGCCAACGGTCCCCCTTTTTTTCCTGCGGTCTTTCATTCATTCGATACACGTATAATATACACGATGCGTAAGTGCACCTGTAGGTAAAGTAAGTTTTATAAAATCCTCGACTAAAGTGAAACTCAGCGTTTTCTAATCCGTTGAACGATGGGTAATAGGAAATGCAATGTTAAACGATAATTGATCAAAGTCTCTTCGTTGCGAATAAGAAAAAAAGAAAAAAAGGAGAGGGCAAATTGACATATCCGGGAGAATGGAAAAGGCAATATGGATTCAGTGCCAATCAAATGTGTGCGGATACCTGTACGTTTAATATCGGAGCGTCATCTAGCTGGCCAATTAATTAGAGTGACGAGGTAAACAGTTAGCCGACAGTCCACAGTGACGAGGAGACGTAAACTTTGGTACCTACTTTGAGTAAATACAATCCGTACATTTCCCGTGGGATACGTACGAACGTGAGTAGGTACATATACACGCACACATACAAACACACGTTATACAACCAGATACGGAATGGAATTAAATGCATGTACGTATATCCTGAGTATGCAATGATATCTGAATTTTACTGATCAAGCAAGTGCACCGCGGATCCATTTAAACGTGCATTGCACACAGCCGAGTGTCCTGCACCGTTTCATGTACCCAAATCTGTTTACCTTACGCTGTCCGTTTCGCGTACAAACGCGACAGCTTTCCTACCACGCACACACGCGCAAATGCGTGCGTACATTTACGTAGCTAAAACGCAACCCCGGCCCGTTTTCTCGGTGCGCAATAACGCAGCGGGATATTCGTTGTGACAAACATTTCCCCGCACGCGATTTGCGTGATTGGCAAACACCCACATGATTTAATGCCGAGAGTTTAGCAGCTGGGTTATCCAAAGTTGTTTGGGCAACAATGTTTGCTTTATTTTGCTTTTTGTTTTCTTTCGACTAAATCGTCGGTGCGCTTTTAGTCATGGATATAAAAATATCTTTCATACTACGGCATATTTATTTTTGAACGTATTCCGGGTTCGGGCAACAGCTGGATAATTATTTGAATTGAGAATCAAGTACTCAATGAAGATGTACCGTTAAACTTGTCGTCGGGCTTTTGAAAGATTCATCATTTTTGTACACTTCTTGACGAAACTTCGGGTAAATTGTTCACGATTATCGAAATTCGATCATTCGAAAACTTCATGAGTTCCTATTTGAACCGAATTTTAAGACACTCCAGATAGCTAATGAAAACTACCTGGAATGCTGGAAAATCATGAAAAATCAATGAAAAACACTTGGCAAACTGGCAATCGTCGGAAGTACGTGATCGGATAGAAGACACTGAAAATACGTTGATGAGTTGAACTCATTTGGCATTTTCCGGGAGACTTTCAACGATTTTCGTAACGCCCAACGCTTGCCGCGCAATTTTTTAAGCGCTATCACGTGTGATTTCAGCTTATTCGCAATGATTTGCGATTATTTCAACGATCCCGATTGATTTACCCTCAATACTTCAGAGTATATTTCAATTATTCAGATTCCTTCGATTTACAATTTGACTTCCATCTGTTAAATCAATTACTTCCTATCGATAGTATATTCTGACCTATTAATTAATCCAGTATTACAATTTCCGTTTCCGGGTTGATCGCGTGTTTCGAAGTCGGCGTGTATAAGCTGTGCCCACGTATATAGCCGGGGTTGAGAGTGCCGTCGGTGATATTCAGGAGCGAGAGATCCCATTAGGCATTAGTGGGCTCTATAGAAATAGCGGACCAAGTCGTTGGGTGGATGAACATTAGTTCCTGGCGAGCCCGGCACTCGGGCACTCCGATCTCTTGGAACCTCACCGAGGGAAGCAGCCACTCCACTCGACTCGCGACTCGACTCCGAGAAGAGAAGAGAAGAGAAGAGACGAGGAGAAGAGAAGAGCGTCCCGGGCATTGTCAGCGCCCGACATTCATATCGAATCCCTCTTCCTCTCTTTCTCTCTTTCCGTCTCCCTCGCCCATCCCCTATACTCGCAAAAGCGCCGATGTGTATATGCCAGGCACATATATCTGTTCCAGATGCAGACACGTACCTCGCCTTATCCTAAAAAGAGACCCGCGGAGTCCCGAGTAGAGGTAAACGAGCCGGTGAACCATATCCCGAGGGCCACCCGTGCGGCCTCTGCGGCAACGGCGAAGGTAACTCGAGACCCGGAAAGTCCCTTGGAACTTGATACCTGTACCCCGTTTTTCGGGAATTTCACCTAGCGCGGATATGATTCCCTATAGGAAATTAACTACTCATAATCTAGGATTTTGTAAACCCGATCACCGAACACAACATACGTACTTCACTCTTGTATCTGTGTTACGAGTATGAAAATAGGGACTTCAACGGAAATGAGGTTTTTTTCGATATTAAAAGAAAATTGACTCACTTTAACTGGATAGACTCTGCCGATATTTAAAGTAGATTACCCGCGTCATATTTAATATCTAAACTGACAATTTGAATGAATGGCGTGTAAATGATTGCCACTTTGATACGCTGGTGAAAATGAGCCCTACTTATCATTGGCTAGAGACTTATGACGTAGGTTAAGTATTATCCTGTAACGAAAGTACGACCAGCTACACAACTTTTGATATAAACGTGAGTAAGTTGCTGCGTTTACACGAGGGATTCGTTGTACAAATGCCTACTAGTAGTTGAAAAACAGTACAATACACCTGTACACATGTATGCTTTTCCGAAAATCATTTTCGCGTCCAATTCCCATGGTCGAAAATATTTCGACGCTCCTGTAATACACGGTCTAATTTCCCTTGAGAGATTGCTTCGGATATAAATGTACCCACCATACCTACCTACCCTTGTAAATACGCGCGATTCCTAATTACCGCCTTATATTCACTCGGCTACCCGCCTTCTCGATGAAAAAATAAATAAATGGAAAAAATAGATATATCCACCCGCTAAAATCGAGTTGCTACGCCTCGTACTTCTATACATTATACATACATATACTTCCCTGCGGCAGCAGGACAAAGCCAGAACAAAGCGTACATACCCGGGGTGCACTTGCCTACGAAGAAGGCTAATACACCAGAAGTCACGCTGTGCCGCCCCACAATGTGGACAACGAGCCTCACAGATGGACAAGTTGACTAAAAATTTCTCAATTTTAATGGTCCCGATCAATTGCCGTATCATTCCGTCCCTTTATTCCTCCGCCTCTCTTGCTCTCACTCGCCAACTCTTTCTTCTCTGATATTTGTTAGGGGAGTTTTTTGCGAAACTCGCCGATGAACGTCAGCAAATAGGCAACCAAAGCTACATTTTCTAATCCTACATATTTAAAATGTAGCTCGTGTTGTCCATATGCTGGCGTTTAGTGGCGAGTTTCACAAAAAGCTGCCAATGGAATCGACTTGAATTTGTTGCAAAGTAGACAGCTAATTTCAAATTGATCCGGACGATCTTGACTTTTTGATTTAAAAAGATTCCAGATAACAAAGTCACTTCATACGATTAAAAAGACTCGCTTTACGAGTAGCTCATACATTCATTTGGTGAATTTATGTATCCTATTGTTCAAACTTGACTGTAGTAAAAGGTGAAGTCTGAGGGAAAAATCGAACAGAACGAATTGAAGTCGGCATACGTAAAGAGTTAACTGTGCACAAGTGGTCTCTGGGAGCTCAATGTCATCGGCAAACACTAAAAACACTAAGTAGGCAGTGCGATATGGTATTAAGGCTATACAACGAGGGCTCTCGGTGGCGACGGAGGAAGCTAATAAAAGGAAGTCATGCGGTTTCATTGTTGTTTATGACAATACAATACGCGGCGCATATGCGCGATGGTTGGTGCAGCGGTGTTATACCCTGAAGTAGGTATAGGAACCCGAATCCGTTATGAGAAGGTTTGGCTCGCGCCGTGATGTAATGCATCTTACACGTATTGTAGATTACATGGTTCCGCATATCGTCGCGTTTCAGCTGCTTACACGGGGACGAAACCTGTAATGCCGTCTAAAGGTCTTCCGTCACTAATTCTCTGCAATTGCGTTTTGACATTTGAAGAAACAGTCCGCGCAACTTGCCCCCAATCACGGAATCCCCGCATCGATCGCGTCCCCATTCCTGCGTGTCCTTATCCCTGGAGAACGTAGCACCGACTCGATGCTAATTACAATTGGGGGAAGTCGCTTTCTTACCAACGATAAACATAGTTTCTTAGTTTTTTTTTTTGTCTAATTTCGCAGAGTTCGTTGTATGATGTAACGTACCGATTACTGCTTTCTAGACTGTCTAATTTCGACTTACCTTCAAAATGTGTTTTGTGTCTTTTGCTGAAGTAATCATGTGCACAGAGTCGGTTAGCCCGACAGCAAATACTCTGCGTCGAAATTCTTCCGCATGGTCTACCGCCTGCACACAAAACAATAACATTAAAAAATAATTAAGTATAATTATACATGAAATTGATACGAAACGATACGATATCAAGTGAAAAAGAGCAGAAAACAATTCTTAATCAACAATCAGTGGTGAATCACTCGCAGTCGTTGAATTTTTTCACCGATATATCGAAGAGAGAGAACAAATCGAGAATCATTTTTCAAATCATTATAACGCTACTTACCAATTTAACGACGCAAACGCCACCGTAGCTGTGCGCAACGATTGCTACGTGCTTCGCATTCGAGGGCTCGATGTACTGCTTCCAGACGGTTTCGACGTGACTATGAGGATCCTTGCTACCCTGAAATCGAACAGGCAAAGATTAGAATCCCCTGGATTTGGAGTCCGAGTTGCATTTAAGGTGCATTAAGCATAATTCCTACGACTGAGTGTAAATCATCGTTACCGGTATTTCAGTCGGCTTTCCGTTTACGGTACGGAAATTGTCGTTTGTGTTGAGAACCATTACCGCGTATCCAAGCTCTCGTGCTTTTCTTATGTAAGGCAACTGCGTGCCGGTCTCTAGATTGTCGTTTATAATTAATCGCCTTGCCCATTGACCGGCTCTTACAACTCCGCTGCCATGTATCAATATCATAAGCTTGTCGTTCAGCAATGCGTCTTCGCTAACGAATATGAACGACTTTAGCTCCGGTGCCTTTGACGACGCCTCCTTCGGCACGAACAATTTTTTCAGACCTTCTTTCTCTAGGAGGTCATAGATGTGCAAATCAATTACCTGCAACAGTAAACTTTGCTCAACATTTTTTAAAGCTAAAAAAACAGTGTACTTAATTTTTACTGATACACATTCATCAAGAACCTAGTTATGGGCGAAGCGTCACAATCCTTCGTTTATAAGAGGTATATAATATATTGTAACGATATTACATGCGAGTCACATAGAATATAAAGTAATTCGTATGTACGCGCCTTAAGCACATACAACGTTTCAAAATAAAGGGCAAACGCTTAACTCTAGGTGTCACGTCGGTCAAGATCACCTATCCGGTGAAATAAGTGTAACTCTCTCTCTCTGCGAGCCGGGGTCGAAGCGAACGGTCGATATAAAGTCTAGTCCTGTCATATTCACATTCTTATAATTTCGTTAACATTTGGGAAAACAAAACAAGCCAAAAAAATTTGAGACGACGATTCATACAAGAAGTGTAACCCAACGCAATCCCAATCTTTCGGAGCCTGTGAGCCTAAAGAACAAATCCAAATATCTGATCGACGAACGACCACGCAGTATAATCGGTGAAGACCGATTCTATAAAAGGAATATCAAAGAACTTCAACATCCATGATCATCTACGGAGCCGTTAGGCCACCTCTCTTCATCAGAGATATTCCGAGCTAAGTCATCTTTTCATTACTGATTTGTAGGTGGATTGTGCCACAAATCTGTAATAGCCTTCTTAAGTCATGTATTTTATATCTTCGTCTGTTAACTTTATTGTAATCTCACCATAATTTAGAGTCCTTTGTCAGTAGATTCATTCTTTCACTAGAATCATTTTTAAATTTGAACCATAAAGGAAAAGAGAGCCAGTCTTTCGTTAATATGGTACAAAAATTTTACCAGAATAATTATATACAAAACGTCGGTAATCGCATTGAGTAATTTTAACGTGTGAATGAAAGAGTGAATGAGATTTTCTATGATTGCCTGTTCTTTTAAAAGGTTATACCAAAACTCAAATAATCTGTGTTCTACATTGTTTCCTCCTGATTTAATGTATTTTGTTTATTGAATATATGTAGATTTCTAATATAACATAACATCAAAACGTATCGGTTGAACCTCAAAAAAAAAAAACCGTTACAAAATGGCGCCCGAACATAAAGTTTAGACATAAAGAAAGTAAACATAGGATTAAATTTGAAACTTCGTCGTTGAATGTTTGTATGATTGACCTTAGGTAGTAATTGTAAGAAACATATATTACGCGATAAATAGAAATATAAGAATTTCAAAAGTACATGGCACCAACGATTAAAAGAACACCTGTTAAAACTAGGTCAAGGATCACAAATAAACCAAGGAGGTCAGAACCTGACATATCAAAAGCAGGCAATAGTCAAATACGAAATAATACAGGCGAGATGGAGGGAGAACTGGAGCGTTTGAAGGAGGAAATGGCGAGTTTCGCGGGTTTACGAAATGCGATTGAACAGCTACAGGCACAACAAGCAACTAACGCACAGCTGGCAAACGAAGTCGCATTGTTGAAGCTCCAGAACGAACAACAAAGACAGGCTCTTCAACAGATACAGAATCCAGTTCAACAACCAGTTACCAATAACGATCAAATATCGGTGAGTGAGTTAATAGTAAGTTTGCAACGAAGTCACATTGATGCCAAAGCTCCCGAGTTTACAGATGAAGAAGTTATAAATCCTATTGAATATTTGGAAAATTTGGAAAATTATTTCAGGTTAAAATGTGTGAAGGAAGAGTGTAAATTGTCGATAGTCGAAAGTAAATTATCAGGTAGAGCAAAAATATGGTGGGAAGCGAGTAAAGAAACTATCAACACGTATAATGATTTTAAAGAAGCCTTTAAAAATAAATTTTATTCCATTCCAATCCAAGTTAAAGTCAAAACAAGGTGGAGTTCAAGAAGGTATAATCAACAGGATGGTTCACTTCAAACATATTTTTTTAAACAGCTTAAGGAAGCAAAATACCTATTACCGAAACTAGACCAGTTCGAAATAAACTATACCATTATCCAACAATTACCATATAAAATTCGTGATACTCTAGCAACTGTGAATATGGCGGATACAAAAATAATAGAACAAGCTTTATCGCAATTAGATGTAAATTATGAAGAAAGAAACAATAATAAACACAAATATCAAAATCAAAGTAACAACAATCAAGTGAATAATGTAAACAACATGCAAATTCAACATAAACAACAGCAACAGATAAATAATACAAGTAGGCAACAAAATTATCCAAATGCTGCAAACAACTTTTATCAAAATCCTCAATTTGGTACAAACTTATCACCATGGCAATATCAACCGCAAGTTCAAACATCAACAAGCAACCAAATGAATTTACCAAACGTCAATTATCCACCACCTTATTTCTCAGGAACCAATAATCAGATACAGTCATTACAAACTCAAATGCAAACTAACACCAATAATTTACAAACCAGTCCAAATAGAAATTTAAACTAATAAACAGCTCGATGTGTATAAGTCCGACATCGAGTTGGGATTATGCAAATTTAGTTGAGGACTTAATGCACGAAATTGGTAATGCTGAAGAAAAAAATTGAAAGAGTAAAACAAAACTTATCGAAGGGTCCAAATGTAGTAATAAATGTGTTAAATTATCGAATGGTAGCTTTATTTGATTCAGGAAGCCAAGTAACATGTATGTCTGAAAAAGTATATAAATCTCTCAAAGGTAATCATAGTTTAAATGAACTACCAGTTACAAATGTAGTAGTTTTACCAGCAATTGGGAAAAAGCCCACAGCGGTTAAGCGACAAATTTTGGTTGATGTTCATATGGGATCGCAGAAAATCACAACAGCTTTTTTAATTATACCGCATCTGTCTAGTAGTGTGATTTTTGGTAACGATTGGCTTGATATTAATAAAGTAGTTTTAGATTACGGTCAGAAAACAATTAGTATTAAAGGTAAAGTAATAGCTCCACCACTTTTCTCATACGACCGGGAACCTGCGGAAAGGTTGAGCTCATTTGCACAAAACGCGAAAATATATATCAAAATTTTAAGAACTGAAGATTCAGAAAAAGAACATGAAAAAATAGGTAAAGAAATATTTAAAAAGAATTCAAAGAAAGAGAATAATAATGAAGAAAATAAAAATGATGATGAAGATATAAAAACAGTTTTTGAAAATATCACAACTAAAGATCCTGAATGTGATAATGATGATAAAATGTCAGAAACACATGAAAATGTGATGCAAATTGACAATGAATCTGATTGTGTAGAAGAGAATAAAATTGATGAAGAAACAGAAATAAATTTAAAATATATTTTTGTAGAAAATGATGAAATTGATAAAAATATTTTAGTAGATAAGGAAAATATATGTGTAGCAATAAGTGAATTTGATAAAATTGCATCGGTAGATCAAAGAGATAATCCGAGAAATAATGAATTAGAAAATCTAAATTTGATGTGTGTAAAAAATAATATAAAATGTAATGAATCTGTATTTCAAAATGTAAACGAACATGAACAAAATAACGCAGAAACAATAGAATCACAAGACCATAATTTTTACAAAAAGAATTTAGTTTGCCAGAAAACAGTAGAATCGGAAGATCACAATTTTTTGAAAGATAAATTGGATGAAAATATCGAATCAATTTTAATAGAACAAATTCAAGTAACAAGATCTCAAACAAATGATCAAAACTTTTTCGAATCTGTCCGGTCGATCGCGAATAATCTTATGGGTACAAGTGAAGAGCAAAAAGCTGAGCTGGAAAAATTGCTAATTAAATATGAAAAACTATTTTCAGAGAAAGCCGGATGTACAAACATTTATGAACACTCTATCAAATTACTAAAAGACAAGCCAATCGTTAAAAAATCATACCCGGTACCATTTAAACTTAGAGAAGCAGTAGATGCAGAGATAAAGAAAATGCTTCAAGCAGGAATTATAGAAAGATCAAATAGTCAATACTGCAATCCATTGCGAATAGTACAAAAGAGGGAGAATGGAGTGAGGTTATGTTTAGATGCCAGATATATAAATGACATAATTGAGTCTGATAACGAATGTCCACCACCAATAAATGAATTATTAAGAAAATATCATGGTGTAAAATACATGACATCTACTGATCTAACACATGGATATTGGCAAATCCCGCTAGAGAGAAATTCACGTCAATATACAGCTTTTTTACACGGTGGCACTTTATACCACTTTTGCAGAATTCCATTTGGTCTCAAGACGGCAGGAAGTGGATTCATACGTGCCCTAAATATGGCATTAGGTAATGAATTTACCTCCTTTCTGACTTGTTATATAGATGATCTTTTAATAACCTCAACTGATTTTGATTCTCATATGAAACACCTAAGCCTAATATTTGATCGTTTAATGAAACACAATTTTACACTTCGTCTAAATAAGTCACTTTTTTGTAAGAAGTCAATCGCATTTCTCGGATACGTTATAACACCTGAGGGAGTTAGTCCCAACCCAGACAAAATCAAGGTGATTAGAGAATTTCCAGTACCAACAAGTAAATTGATTTTACAACGATTTTTAGGAGCGTGTAACTTTTACCGGCAGTTTAGCATAAAATATTCGAACTATGTCACGCCCTTGAGAGATTTATTAACAGACAATACACCGTTTAGATGGACAGAGAAACATACGAAAGCATTTAAAGAGATAAAGGAAAGTTTTATAAACTGTGTAACCCTTAATCACTATTTACCTGGCGTCATATGTAGAGTACAAACAGACGCAAGCGATCTTGGAATAAGTGCGATTTTGTACCAAATTGATGAGGAAGATAACCATAAAATTATTTCACTTATAAGTAAATGTTTGTCGAAAGCAGAATTAAATTACACAACTACGGAAAAGGAATTACTGGCAATAATGTATGCATTAGATAAATTTAGAATTTGGTTAATTGGAAGTCCATTTGAAATAATAACAGATCATAAAGCATTAACTTTTATAAATACAGCACCGTTTTTAAGTCCACGATTATCACGATGGGTTGTAATCTTACAACAGTACACATTCACAGTCAAGCATTGCAAAGGAAAAGATAATGTGGTGGCAGATTTTTTCAGCCGAAATATCAACGGGAAACAAAGTACAAACGAACGTAACAAGTTACTAATAGCAAAAATAAACCAACTGCTAGTAGATAATGTAGAACTCGAACTAAACAAAATCGCATCTCAAACTATTAAAATGAATCCAACGTTGATAAAAAACCTGAAAAATTTAAAACAATTGCAAATAAAAGATGAGGAATTGAAAAATATCATAAATAAATGCAATACAGATTCATCTGATGGTTGTTACAAAGTACATGAAGACTTGTTGTTTTATAAAAGTAAATTCGATCAAAATTGGCGAGTAGTAATCCCACAAAGTATAGTAGATTTACTCGTAATTTCTGTACATGAAAAAATAGGTCATATGGGTGTATATAAAACATACCAATATATTAACAGATATTATTACTGGCGAAAAATGAGAGAAGGTATCAAAAAACGTATTCAAGCATGTGACACATGTCAAAGAACAAAGGCATTATCCTACAGCATGCAAGGAAAGTACAAGCAGGTAACAGCTGATCACCCGAACGAATTGACTACAATTGACTTCTATGGCCCTCTGCCGAGATCTATTGGGGGAGTCCAATATTTGTTAGTTGCAATAGATGCATTTTCAAAACTAGTTACGTTATACCCCATAAAACGAGCTACTACAACAATAGCATTAAATAAAATAATCAACGAGTACTTTAAAAACGTAGGAAAACCAAAAAGATTGCTATCCGACAATGGAACTCAATTCACAGCTGCTAGATGGAAAGTCGAATTAGAAAAACAAGGAGTAGAAGTTTGCTATTCATCAATTAGACACCCACAATCCAATCCTACTGAACGAGTGATGAGAGAACTGGGGAGATTTTTCCGTACCTTCTGCAATGATAAGCATACTAGATGGGCAAAATATGTCAAAGAAATCGAAAAATTATTAAATGTAACAACACACCATAGCACCGGTTTTATTCCATACGAACTTCATTTTAATAAAACAGCGCATGATGAATTAACAAAAATTGTAAAATTTCCAGACAGAATTGAAAATAGTCACGATATTAAAATATTGTTAGCCAAAGAAAACTTGAAGAAAAATTTTGAATATAGAAGCCGGAATCAAAAATCAATTTCAACTGTAATTTTAAATGAAGGAGATCTAGTTTTACTACGTGTACCATATCCATCCTCCGCTATCGATAAATTAACACACAAATTCTTCCATTTTTTTAAAGGTCCGTATAAAATAAACAAAAAAGTTAATGAAAATGCATATAATTTAATAGATACAAAAAATAAAAACAAAAACTTGGGAACTTTCAATCGTGTGAGTTTACGCAAATATTATCAGCCCACAAATCCAAGTGCTAAATAACAGATAATTTTTTGTAATGAAAATTCACGAAAAACTCGTCATGAATCCTTCAAATGTTCTAATAAGTCCAACATGCATAGATTATAGAATTTTTTAGATGTAAGTCCAGTTAAACAAAATGTTTGCTAAAAGAAAATGTGATTAGATTTTAAAATGATAATTTTAATGATGAATGATGAAGGATGAATGGATTGAATGATTGATAAGTAAGAAGTAATTTAAAGAGAGGTTTTTAGATTTTACTGCAAATATAGGATAACGAGTAATTTTCGATATTTTCGTTCTCACAACAATCTCGAAAATGGGGGGGGTGATGTAACGATATTACATGCGAGTCACATAGAATATAAAGTAATTCGTATGTACGCGCCTTAAGCACATACAACGTTTCAAAATAAAGGGCAAACGCTTAACTCTAGGTGTCACGTCGGTCAAGATCACCTATCCGGTGAAATAAGTGTAACTCTCTCTCTCTGCGAGCCGGGGTCGAAGCGAACGGTCGATATAAAGTCTAGTCCTGTCATATTCACATTCTTATAATTTCGTTAACATTTGGGAAAACAAAACAAGCCAAAAAAATTTGAGACGACGATTCATACAAGAAGTGTAACCCAACGCAATCCCAATCTTTCGGAGCCTGTGAGCCTAAAGAACAAATCCAAATATCTGATCGACGAACGACCACGCAGTATAATCGGTGAAGACCGATTCTATAAAAGGAATATCAAAGAACTTCAACATCCATGATCATCTACGGAGCCGTTAGGCCACCTCTCTTCATCAGAGATATTCCGAGCTAAGTCATCTTTTCATTACTGATTTGTAGGTGGATTGTGCCACAAATCTGTAATAGCCTTCTTAAGTCATGTATTTTATATCTTCGTCTGTTAACTTTATTGTAATCTCACCATAATTTAGAGTCCTTTGTCAGTAGATTCATTCTTTCACTAGAATCATTTTTAAATTTGAACCATAAAGGAAAAGAGAGCCAGTCTTTCGTTAATATGGTACAAAAATTTTACCAGAATAATTATATACAAAACGTCGGTAATCGCATTGAGTAATTTTAACGTGTGAATGAAAGAGTGAATGAGATTTTCTATGATTGCCTGTTCTTTTAAAAGGTTATACCAAAACTCAAATAATCTGTGTTCTACATTGTTTCCTCCTGATTTAATGTATTTTGTTTATTGAATATATGTAGATTTCTAATATAACATAACATCAAAACGTATCGGTTGAACCTCAAAAAAAAAAAACCGTTACAATATATATATTCACTGGATTAAATTCATCTACCTGACCGAGCGCTTCGTATCGTTTCTGATTGTAAGCATGGTCTTCGGTAACGTTAAACTCGAATCCACCGTCAGTAGTGAGGCCGGTGCTTTGATCAAGCTTTCGAAGTTTCCCGCCTGTAAATACAAGATAAGCGACATTTTATTAAGCCCATTAGTTTGCATTTCAGGGCGAAGGGGGGCGCTGTAATCGATCGCAGCGTCGAACGCGCATGGCACGAAACTGTTTATTAACAAATACATGATACGTGACTATCAGATGTAATCAGCCCGTAAAACTCATACCTTCATCAAAAGCGTATCCAAAATCTTTCAGCGTTGTAGGAAATACAGGATCAGTCATTACTGCCAGTTTCGTAAACTCCCAGTTCACAATACTGCTAAAAATGCGACGTATCACCCTAAACATGGGACTGAAAAATACTACAGAAATACAGGCGTGTAGTCTTGCCGCGTTTTTGATTCTCGCAGATCACTTGAGGTAGAGCCACCTCGCGGACGGAATCGCAACACCAGCTCCTATCGCATGCTCAACATGTTTGACGACGTTACCGACGATACTTGGGTGCGTGGTGTTTGCCAGGTTGCTTGCGATCATTTGTAAAATGTGGCATCTGAAACACTCATTTCGAATCTCATTGCGCGGCATGAGGATTGAGGATTTTGTGAGAAATGTTTCCCTATAACGGGGGAAAAAATTCCCAAAACTTACAGTACATACATCATTTTTGTTATTAGAATGATTATTATCGTTATTGTTGTTGATCTTTTTTTTTTTTTGTATACAGTTTATTACTTTTTCTTGGAACTACGAAATGCAGAAAAATAAAGCCTAGGAAGATGACGTTCGAAAAAATTCTGCGTCAGATTTTCCTCCATATTCAGAGCTTTGCTGATTTCAGTCAACTGGCACTTGAAGATCCACCGACCGTTTTCACTTCACCAGTCAATGCAATTGCCTCGATTTCAACCTTCGCCCCCTGAAAACGAGTGATCGCACTTTTTGTTAATTTTCATGAATCTACCTTGATTATGAATCATGAATTCATGATCGGTTGCACCCCACATTTTTTGAACAATTGGATATTTAGATTAAAGGAATACCGTACAGTAGTACCTGGATTAATCGAATGAACGATTTTTACAGAATCAATTTTTGTCAACCCTAAAAATATCATAACTATGGTATACAATTCTTACCGTTACGGGATACATGTTGTAAAAAGCAAGCATGCTCTTTACCGAAAGCGAGATAATATTACTCAAACGAGTGACAAATTTTCAAATAAAGATCTTACCAATGGTAGCTTCCCAACCTGGAATGTGGACCTTGCTGGATAATCCTTTGTGAAAACTGTAAAAAAAGCAAATTAAACGACCATTAACTAATTGTCGATTAGAGCATATTTGTGTTTAAAAAAATACTGTTATCAAAATAAACATACTTACATTCCTTATAAACTTCGTTTACAGCAGAAAAATCATCGATACTGTTGAGCAGGATAGTCGTCTTTATAACTGTAGCAATAAAACATGAGAAATTTTTTAATTTATGGTTTCTCAACTGCTGCCGTATGGTCTCGAAACTCCAACTAGAGGTGAGTAATGTAACTTCGGTTGCCTATCTGCCGGCGAAACACCGTTCGCGTCGAGATCGGTCACCGAAAACTGATTGTATTTTATAATTATCTTTGTATTGAGCGGTTACATATTTAATGTAAAGTAATAGATAAAAACCTTTCTCAAAGTCGGAACCCGCCTCCTTTAAAATACACCCCATATTGACGAGTGCCTGACGAGCTTCTCCGGCTGCCCCACCATCGACCAGCTTCCCAGAATCCTTATCAAGCCCAAGTACTCCAGAAAGATAAACGGTTCGGTCGACTAGAACAGCTTGACTATTAACAATAAGAAAAACAATGATTAGTATCTCAAAAAAAATTTGCAAGTGGAAAAAAAAATTTTGATTTTTGTTACGTGCATCACCAATGTTTGAGTAATACAATTATCAACGTAGCATTGTTATCTACACACCGATATGCAGTAAATGGCGTGCAGAAAAGGAAAAATAGTAAGATAACTAAACATCATATTTAGACGTATCCGTTCTTAATAAAGAACAAGTAATGACAATAATTTGGCAGAAATCGAATAAACTGTATTGAATATATGTAATGTAAGTAATATGATATTGATATTCATTTTAATTCTTTTTATTTGTGATCGCAAACAGATTATTGATGCGCTTTTCGCACCGGAGTCGTCCGTAAGATGTGAATACTATGTATTATAAGAAATCGTAACTTGCACGATCAGTAAATGAATAACGAAAAACGTTCGTTAGGTAAACATACAGGTATCCTGATATTTTAACTCACTTATAAGGGCCAACGGGTTTAGGCGCTGCTGGACAAGTAATAATTTTCCGTATTATAGACGCCATGTTCTTTCAGGGCAAACCGCAGTACACTAAGAGTATAAGCGACTGACCGGCTTTCTCCAATACCGAATTATCTTTTTATTTGTATATAGGTATAATTCAATCAGTCGTACATATACGTCCGCGCATGCATGTGGAATATATACATTTTTCAAGTAGTGTTATGTATTCGTGCACGATTGTGTGCAGCTCACAAGCATTGTAAATGACCACGTTTGATACACTCTGTGAACTATGACCTGTGTGCAATGGCAGTGGCGTACACATTCAGCTATGCTAGTGAACGTACAGCAATTAGTAAAGCTACTAATACCACGTGATGGAACAAATTATCAGCTATCAAATATCGGCATATTTCTGGAGTGCTTGCGAATTGATTCGTATAATTCAACATGTCCGTACAGAATTCTTCCATCCCTAAATATCACAAATTAAATTTGAAAGATATGTCATATGATGAACTATCTCAGCTCCATAACTTCATGAGTGTATGTTAAACTTTGTAGAAAAACTTTTTGAGAGAAATCTCGACCCCTAAAATTTTAGACAAATATAAGTGACTGAGATTTTGTCTGTCATTGTTTTAGTCTTTGATTTCTTTATTAAAGTGCGTTGTAATTACGACTCACTTATATGGTCCGGCCGATTTTGGTGCCCTTGTAGTTGATATAATTTTTCGAATAATTTTCATCGCCATTATTACTGTATGATATACGCAATATTATCAACCTTAGGTATGAGGTTCGTCGCGTAAGCTAGTACGGTGATATAATGATGACTGATTCGGACGGAGTCGCAATTTTCAATACGCGCAAATTGTAACGTAATATTCTGCTATTGTTCGTGCGTATCATTTATTTCTATTCATGTTATCAGTTCAAAAGAAAAATCGAAGGCCGATCAATGATCGACATTCCTAACACTGCAATTCCAATACTGGAGATTGTGAATAACTACGCAGACATGAGAAACTAGAACTGTAATTTTCTTGCCTGCGCCTTAGTGTTAGACATCTAGGTATACACCAGAACAACATACACACGTGGTCGAAGATGAATGATACTCTTTCTGTCACGTGGTTCGAGCAAGACTGAACATAACCTCAAATCAAATTTCAAAATATCGGCTCGTAGTGTTCGTTGGAAGGTACAAATGCTTGGATCAGAATCCAATTACAATTTCTCGTACAAGAATTGTCACGGAAACTTCAAGTATGGCGGAAAAGGCTCAATTCGACATATTCCTCGGTGGATCCCAGGAATTACCTCCCGAAGCACATATCATGAAACTGGCATCGGCGAGAGCGAATGAAATCGCCGCGATGACTTATTCCATAGGTAAAATATTTTCCCGTCCATTATAAAATAAACCTAACCTAATCTAGATATTGTTCCCTCTCCAACTCCTGCTTTTGTTTAAATGTCTCTGGTGCTTCATAATTCAGCCACCTTGACATGGAATATGTATCTTTCCCGGATGTATACCCAGGTTTTTCTTTCTTTTATTTCGTCCCTCATTTCCCCAACAATGCCATTAACTTGATAATACTTGAGAGTGTTAATTGCGCGGGAATTTTGAATTTTTATTGAAGAATGACCATTATGCCTTGATATTGCAGATAATCCTCAACAGACAAAATTAATATTCCAAAAACTACCGATGCATATGCGTCGCAGAATAATGTCCCACAATGCAAAGCGTATGCCAAGGAGACTACGAGAGATGCATATTCACCAAATGTCAAAGTCAGGTTTGCCACCCAAAACAAAAAGACCCTCCCGAAAGTACCGGCGAAGGCCACAGAACCTGATCGCAGAGTACAAGCGTAGGCAGGTAAAGAATGCCTGGCTTGAAACACACGTGTGGCACGCAAAAAGGTTTCACATGGTTGAAAAATGGGGTCACAGGCTCCCTGAGCACTCAAATGATCGCTGTTTCAGAGCGAGTTACAGAGCAGTAGCAAAACACTGCCTGCTACAGGACATATCTTACTATTCTTGCATTCAGCTAACTGGACCGATTAATGCGCTGAAAAAAATGCTCAAGAATCACTGCGATCCTGGCAACCTGAGCTTCACAGCAAAATCCTATATCCAGGGTAGCAGGGAGGGGAATCTTATGTTCTACAGGAAGAACGGATATCCAACATCACCTGTGGGAACTGTAGAGTTCATATGGAGGCCTGGTAACTCTGAACTAAAAACATTATGGATATGGGCGCATCCTGCATTTTATCAGCTAATATTGTCGGAGATTTGTAACAGCTTCAAGTTTAATCTTGAGTCTCCGTGCCATTCCTCAGATTCAGAGTATTCGGGTGCTGATAATTGCAGACTAGTATTACTGAAGAATTCCTTGAACAGGTTCAGACTTTGCGGTCCATTGAGTCTGGCAGTGCTCACGACTGCCCTACGTCTGCCAGAGATAGGAAAAATTCTTGACGAAGTGAGAAAATCTGAGGGAGAAGGAGATGAAGTGAAGTCACATACTACCATGGAAACAGATTCACCAAAATGTGGTGATTCGGATAGTGATGTTGAAATCGTTCAGGTTTCTAAGAAGGAAATTGAACCAATGGACGTCGAGAGCAATACTCGTATTGATAGAGATGACAACAACGAATCACTTGAGACTACTGCCCGATCATGGTATTCGGAGTATTATAGGGACTCAGAGAACATTCAGTCACTGCAAGTTCAAAAAGAGGTTTTTGAACATCTGAGGGATCTTAATTCACCCAACCAGCTTCCCCCATGTGCAGTTATGGCTTTCACAGTTTTGGATCCAAGATATTTCGTCCCGACTAAACGAAATAAAGCGCAGACAAATGCAAGGACCATTGAGACGATTCCTGTTCCTCCCACACTTATTAATGTTAGTGCAATATGGGAACCCAGAATCAGAAAATCATCGGTGAAAAACTTCAAGACTACAAATGAAATTAACAAACTGAGAAGTGAAAATTTAGTTCCCGGTATTGACAATGACGATAAATATGACCAAAGCTATATTGCCAAAGTACCTATTCTTCTTATCCAGAGGCCTGGATGCGGCTATGGAGAAAAAAGTCTTGGTAAGCCATGAAAATTGCATTCATTCCATCGTTATTTAAAATTTATCTAGTCATTCTGGATGTAGTTATGACAGTTTTTGAGAATGTGACTTGTGAGCTTCTAGTATTATAACAGAAAGACTGAAAGGCAAGTAAAAATTTAAGTCCCAAGTGTATTTCTTCTATCAAACTCAAATTTTGAATTGGCATTTCAAATATTCGATTGTTTAACTGGATTAATTATTTTCAGGATTCAGTTCTGGAATCGACGTAATTTTACCATCTGGTTGGGCAACTCCGTTTTGGATCTCGTTTATTTTTCGTTGTGCCAAACCAGGAGGTTTGAGGGAATCAACATCAATTATATTTGAAAATCTTAGGTTGAATTCGCCTGATTTTAATCCGCCAGATACAGAAGCATACATAAAAGAAGCTTCAGAAAGAAAGACTAGTCTAATGGAAAAGTATTTCAGATATCCTCCAAACAGGAGATCAAATTACGTGAAACTTGGTATTTCTAGTCCGTTCTATTGCGAGTGGAATTTACTTATCAAGGAATGGACAGATATGGCAACGTTCTATGTACTCAGAGATAAGAAACTGCTTCATTTAATACAAGAAAATATCTCTCATCAATTACCATTGAACCGGCATAAGAAGTATCAACAGCTTTGTGAATCAAGTTTCGACAAAACTGTGTTCAAAGACACTAATACGTTAATAACTGTAAAGATTGTCATAGAAAGCAAAGGGTGTCCCAGAGATTTTGCCATAATCTGCCTACCCCTCTCTGAGGATTTAGAAAAATTGGGCCAAAAAAGAACCTGGGAAGGGCCTGTAGCTAAGCTAAGAAAAGACCCCAACGAATCGATTAGAAAAACTTTGAGAAGGGGTCACTTGGCGCTATTGAAACGTTTGAGAAGACAAAGAGTAAAACAGCGGATTAAAATGGAGAGTAGTGATCACAGATCGGTTGAGCCAAAGCCCAGTTCCAGCATTGCGATGTCTAAAATAATTTCGCGAAAAAAGGCTCAAAGTATTGTTGACCTGCAGGCTGAAAAGATGAAGAATCTCTATTTGCCAAATTGCAAAACGATACGAAACTCTTGCGATCGAGAAGTTATGGGATACGTGGTTAAAGGAGACTTCAGTTTTACCGAATCAAAGGGAATCGGACTGGGATACGTAACACTTCCCTCTCTGTTTAGCCTAATTAAGCAGAAAAGTAACGTAGTTCTGATCAGAAACACAAGATCTAGACAATACAGACTCGCCAGACTTAGTATACTGACATGAATAACTATTGACCTGTAAATATATTGTGAATGATCAATTAACTTCAGGAGAGTAACGTACAAATGTATATAAATCAACGATTTCTTCTGGAAATTCTTAAATAGCGCATCAAGGTAACTGTAGAAACCATTTGAATGTGGCTCTAAGAGATTTATTTGAATACCTTATTTTGCTAAAACTATTACATTGTGACAGGCTATGCGCTAATTATTATGTTTCATAAATAAAATTATCGCCTACCATAGACGGAAGTATATAGTATATTGGGAAAAGAATCATGATTTTTAAAGTGTAGAAGAAGAGAGTCAAAATTCTCATCAGTTATTTGCCAGTGCGATGTACAAACAATAAACGAACTGGCAGTTCTTGTCATTTGATATTATTATTACCAGTAGTTTCCCATTGCACGTTGAGTAATTGAAATTAAATCACAAAGTAAACTTTTCCCGTTTACAAATCTAACGAAATAAAAGCCCGTGTTTAACAGGGCATTTTAAAAAATCGTGCCTTCGTTTTATTTATGATTTTTATTTTATTATTTCGATCTTATATTCGCACATAGACATGTACGTACATGCAATAAAATACACAGGTACGCCTACATGTTACTATTTTATATCTACTAGTGCTTTCATTATTATTTTTTCTTCGTTTTGCCAGCAAAACTTAGCAGTCGTACTGTATACCTATTGCTACTATACAAGGTATTTGAAAGATAATACTTTTTTAACCACAATAAACAGTAATAACCCCGTGCTGGCGCTGTGAATCTATATCAGAAAACTTTGATCCAATTAACAGTAAGATTGCTATGTAGCAACTTTATTTAATGGTTCCAATGAGGATACTTCGAAATAAATTAAATAAGTACTGTAAAAATATATACTTTAGGTCTGAAAAACCTTCACCTTTGAATATCATTTTAAGAATTAGCAGGACTGCTGGTGGTGACCAAGCTATTTTGAAAAGTATTCGTTAATTTCTGTAAGTGAATATGTGTAGTTTCTAACACCGATTATAAGAAAGCATGGGGAAAAAGAGTCGAGGAATTCTTGCAAGTTTTTCGTTAACAAGATAATCAAAACAAGGTATTGATGAATAAATTTGGAAAGTAGTTTGTAAAACTTTGAGTAAGTTTGATGAAAAAAATTAACTAAATTGTTAGATGGGTACACATTACCTATATTAATTAATAAATGGAAAGAATAAACCGAGGTTTCGAGGCCAGAAAGCTTTTGCTCAATTGCTAGGATATTCTAATTATTTGACCTATGACAGGTATCTTTTTTAACTATAATACAGTTGGGTATATTTTAACAGGATCGTTTTATTCCATTACATTAAATAGTTCTGCGATTACTAAATCGACTCTTTAATTAAATTCAATTCTAAATTTGTTCTTCGTTAGAATAATTTTCTCAAATTTACATTCACGAATGTAAATTGCACGTTTTTCTTTTTTATTGCAACGTGTTAATAAAACGTCAAATTTTGAAGTAGCCAGTTTTCTACTGAATAGAATGGTAGAAATTACCATACCTGTCGACTACAATTCATTTTCGTATTGGTTTTTGATGTTTCCCATTCCATTTGTTTTTCTTCCCTAGTATGTTTAATTAACGACTAAAAATAACGTAGCATTGGAATTATTAATTTTATTTATAATATTCATCACTCTCAATAATAATACCAATAATAGTGATTATATTATTAGTACCATCATTAATTGATACAATTAATTTAGTTTATTATGGCTTGAGAACTTTTTCAACGAACATCTTCATATCGCGCATCTCCTGAAAATTTCAATCGCACGGAATCAATTGATTTCTCATGCTCAAACCTGTAGTACAACTATCTTCAACAAGCTGCACAGATTAAACATCGCGTGGAAAAATAGTAATACATAAAAAAACAAAAAATGGGATACTCACATCGTCGCAAGATGTGTGCATCATTCCTCGATACGTTTTAAACTCTGTATTGGTCATGAACTGCTTCAACAACGACGCAGTCATCTGGCCCCACTTGTATGGAACAATTGGATCGCAATCACCGTGGCACTGCAGCAACGGGACATTTTTATTGCCAACCGCACTCTGGAACAAGATGTAAGAAATGCACTGTGCAACTGCAGCTGATATAGCATCGTATTGCAATTTCTTTCAACATACGGCGGGGAACCTCTGATGCAAAGGGAGCCAAGCTGATAAAGCTATGACGCCTGCTAGAGGCTCTGGAAACGTGAGTGCACTATACATCGCCAGAGCTCCACCTTGACTAAATCCTCCGATAACGATTCTCTTCGTTGGTATACCAGCTGCGACCTCCTGAGCTATCAACGAGTGTACAACTTCTGCAGCCCTACGGATACCCTCTTCATCTTCTGGACCTGATGGATCGAGCGATCTCAGGTCAAACCTAAATTATTTAAAAATTTGAAAAGACATGGGAAATAACGCTGTACGTACCACTTTTAATTCTAGTGAAACATGAGGGAAACATAAATTACAAGTTCGCTGAAAAACAATATCAGAACATGAAATTGGCCAAATTTGTTGCAGTTATTCGATCTTACCACGAAGGCATCCGGAATCCGGCGTTCAACGTCACTGGCATAGTTGGCCTAAAAATCGAAAAAGGTGTTTTGAATTCTTGCTCTTCATAAATTCTTGTCATATGCTTCCGAAATAATTCATGTTAGTTAATTATCGACAAAAGACAGACTTACAAAAGGTTTGAACGGAACGTGTCCTAATTTCAACTTTAAAATTTATAAGTTTCTTAGGAGGGCATATCTATATAGTATAACACAATTCAATAGTAGAATTTGTTGATTGATTTCAAAGTACTACCTAATTTTCCTGGTAAATACATATGATTTTAGCATGGCTTGACATTACACAAGCATCATTCTCTTCTATCATACTACTATCTCTATTCTTGACTGCAGATTTTATACTTTAAACATGAAAAATGATTCAGGTATGTAGAAAAAAAAAATTGAACACAGTATATTAGATATCACACTCACGCAGTTGGACAAATTACTTTGACGTGAGGAGATCGCACAGATCCCATCGAGCTTGCCCATCCATGTCTGGAAAATCAAATATGTTCACATAAGTATAAAAATAATAATTTCATAGTATAGAAAACTTATTCGCAGCACCAGAATATTCCACTTGCTGTATGTTCTGAGGAAATCAACCTTCTGAAATTTATGATGCATATAAATGCATGTATATATTTGTGTGGACGATACTTTAAGGTTGAATATATTTGTATATATAACGATTAAAAATTTCAATTTCCTAATCAATGCCACATCCTGTAGCGAGGGAAGAAACTCCAATCACAAGTCTTCTGTTTACAAAGCTATGTAAGAATTCTTAAAATTTGCTGTGTCAGTATATTCATTGTTGCGACAAACACTGCTGCAACAAAAAATGCATTTGAATGGACATGAATTAAAATAAATTACGCAGTCATGTATAAGTTACGTAGTAAATATATTCAGGAGTTTTCTACCAATTGTTAGCTTACTAAAGGTGATAAAACATCATTGAAAGGTTTAATATGTAAATGGTTTATATTCTCACACGATATTCCATCTCTTGATGAATTTACTTAAACTTAAGGAATGAAAAAGTAATAGATAAGAACACGAGTTAAACTCACCCCGTGTCTCCAAGCCCATGGAGAAATATGAGCTGAAACAATACATGAGAATAATTTATTTATATTTTAATTATAACCGTCATAGAATATATGCGTAACATCAAAGTCAAAGGAGTAAAATTAGATTAAAGACATAAACAGGGATGTTTTCCAATGAAAACAGAGAGCATAAAATTGCGTAACTTTGATGGCAGGTAGTTTTAAGCATGACAACCTTGTTGCCGACTGGACTATGCGATCTTAAGAGGTTTCATCGGAACCGCGCGAAGGTTATTAAGTAGTACTTATTAACTATCTACGGCGGTCAGGGGTTGCCGAGTGGATCATTTTAACCAAGAAATCGGATCGTTAAAAATTGAGGAACGAGTTTTTCCTTACCGTCGCGGTGTGTCGAGCCGTTGCGGCAATTACAACCGGAGTCGTCATCCTTCGTCGTTTTTTTTCTCGTACTGTACAGAAAGGAGTATTTGTTTTATGTTACAACCGAGGTACTTTGAGCCTGAATGTTAACAGAAGCTGCTCGGTGCGGGTCGTCGCGTTTTGTACTGCGTGTGTAATTTACACTTGTGTGTATATCACTGCAGCCAGGCTAGTTGACATCTTGTTAAAAGACTTAAATTCGGTTTGCGCTTAACTCCGCCACCTTGCGGCATTTTTAGAAACTAAGTAAAGCACGGAATACTTAGTCGATGATGAATCGGATGAATCTAATCGCAAAGAACGGGCAAGATACCATATACTTGTTACAGTTTCGTGCATTTACCAACAGAATTCAAAGAAGCTTGTTTCGACGTCTGATTTATTTAAAAAAATAAGCGCCTTATACCGACGGGAGGAATAAAAACCATCGATAAGAACTCGGAGATACAGACAGTGCTAATGCCTGTTACACGATAAGAGCGGTAAACTGTGATGAAAAAATTTTAAACTCCTGGCGATGAGTCAATTTCACAGCGGTATATCGGCAACGACAGCTGCAAGCACACAAATGTATTAAAAAAAAAACTTGCAAAAACGACACTTGCAATTCGATGAACCCGTTTCAAATTTCTTTTCTCTCGCCTTGACAGCTAGCATTGCCGGTAAGATAGAGCGCTGTATCGTACTTTCTGAACGCTAAGTGTCTCTAATTCTGATTGTAATATATATTACCTCCGTGGTATCACAATGATCACAGTTCATTCACAATAACTAATCTCTGCCGTAATATCGGCGAATATCATATAATAATTGTGTGTGGTTCGACGAATTATTGATGCTATTACATTGTAAATTATCACGCTATTTGGAAGACAAGACTATTGACAAACAATGCTAAAAAATTATGTCCATCAACCGAAATTATCGTCCACCATAATAACAGCCGCTAGGTTATATACGAATATCAGAGCACGTGTGGGACACGGTGGCGATTTATCGTAGTAGTCGATACTTGCGAATCAATTCCGTCGTAATTTAGATACGGCAAATATACCGTATAATTAGTTACACTTTACAGACCTTGCGAATTTCCCATCGGCGGATGTGATCGTGACAGTTTACGCTTCCAAATTGACGCTTCGACGGTAAGGAGAAGATATCCATCAAGTGGTAAAATTCATTTCCCATCTTTTGTATCCAAGAGATCGCGGATATGTGTTTGATTGGTCGGCGCTCAGAGATGAACCAGTCGAAGACATCTTTACTCTTTGGTCTTCGACTAATGGCAAATCAAACGCGTCAAAAGTATCTATAATACGATATGTAGTCAAAAGTAAACTACAGTTACACCATGAATTAGCTTACGGAACTACTCCGTGTTCATTCAAGTATATTACATGCGTCCCTATAATGTAGACGCACTGTTACACGTTTTTTATAATATCAAAAAAAAAGATCCCGACGATTAAAATGGAACGTTACTATAATATACTACTATCGATAAATAATTAGTTTTCGAGTGTATCGATACTAATATCAATGTGTATAAAAGAAATAAATATCGGTGGTCAGGATCAGTCATTGATAGATTACGTAGTTAAGGCGTTTTTATAATATGCCACTGAAAGCAGAGGTGGATACAAGTTATGCAAACATTGTCGAATTCATGAATGAAAGAAATGAAAGTCAAGGTTAAAATTTAAAAATAACCTGCTGTAACGATTACGACGCTGATTATACAGTCACACAGAGATTATGTCAGCAATACGACTCGCAAATACTGTATACACACGCATTCTCGACGTTTATAAATAACGATCTCTTCTCACAATATTACGTACTAGGAGTGAACCGGTCGTTCAACTTCAACTTCACTATCACCAATCATTTTTCACCGGCTATAACGGTATCACAATTTACGTACAATGAATTTGCACACATATAACGTCACGTCCCAAAATTTTTGCTGTTACTGAAATGGAAATTCGTATACAGGCTTTCATGAAAGCGGATGATCTTAATTTCCATAAATTATCGCTAGTAATATAAGATACTTCTTACTTATGAATGCAACATTTTTTCAACATGTATTATACACACGTTACGTTACGTTATGTTTACATCCGTTACTCAAAGGGTTGTAGTAATGACAGTGTCACGAGCGTAGTAACAGCGCGTTATCGTAAAATTTCTGCATCTTACGGTGCACAATACCACGTCGAATGATTCAATTTGTTGTTGTTGTATTTTTTTTTTTATCTCATCAAAATTTTATCAAAATAGTACGATTCTAATGGGAATTCGGCTGCACGTGTATAAGGGTAGTTCACCCCCAAAGTGACGTTATTTCGAAAAACGCAAAAACACGTATCCCGTGATTTTTTCTGCTGTTTCAAACGCGATTAATTTCATTAAAATCTGAACAACAGTATTCTAGTTATAAAATTTTTTTAACTTTCAACCCCTATAATTTTCTACTATTCAACCCCGTCGTAACCGGCCAAAATGCATCTTTCATTATTCGTCATAGGAATTATTCTCCAACTAATTTCATTCAAATATCCCAACTGGAAGTATGCAAAACTACAAAACAACCACCGAGGATGCCTAACTTTGGGGATTGATTTGGGGGGGGGGCGACGACACCTCAGGCGGTTTTCTCGTCAGTGGTTGCGGTATCTATTTACTCAAGATAATCGTTCCATCACGCTTCTCGCGTTCTTAAAATAGATTCGCTCCTGCGCAGCCCGATACCACATGCGTATTTTAAACTCACAATCAGGTTATAAATGCCACAAGCCACGTTATATCTGGAAATCTAGTCACGTGAAAGGTCTTTCTGGACCGCATTGACGCGGCAAGGCTTCGTCGTCCGACGTCATTGGAGTTGTTACAGGTTGGCAACGCGCGGCATTAACACCGCAAAGTTACGTCTGAAAATGAATCTAATTTCTTCAGGTGTTATTATCGAGAGAGTGTCGATCAAATCAAACTCACAGTTCAAACGACTCGTTTGGTTGATTTAATCTTACAGAATTTACGACATTAACTACGGTATATTCATTTTCACAAATTAATTATTGAAGCAACAATTTTTCATCCAAATAAATCGATTAGACTGATTTAACGACTTTTTTTCTCTCCTCGTACTGATCCAGTGATCGTAATGAGAAACAAATAGTAACGGATACCAGACTTTCCTGTAACAGCTGTAAAACTAACTTTCATTTTCCACCTGGAACAATATTTCTCGACCGTGGTAAAAAAAAAAAAAAAAAGAATGAAAACAGTTAATGACTGAGCGGTAACCGGAACTAAAATGCAATAAAAAATTTTTCTCACAATCAGTGTAGGAAGTTGCTTACATCAAAGAGGTTCGTAAAAACGGTATAGTTTCCTCGTTCAATTCTCTCCCACTCTTCGACCATTTATCGAATCCCTACGCATGCATAACCACAGGCGTGCGACCGACGCGCGTAAGTATAATCTAGTAATTATATCCTGGCTAAACTTCCCGCCATTGTGCGATAATCAGATTGGCCAATACCGATTGTGGGGAAAACTTCGCAATGTAATTCATTCTTCGTTTCCTTCTCCGGTTTGACTTTCACGATAAAAAAAAAAAAAGAAAGAAAGAAAGAAAATGAGTAAGTGAGTGCTCGCGCGTGGGATTTGAAAAATAACGTTTCAATATCCCTATATGACGACATTTCGGATTCAAGCTTTGTATCGGATGAAAAAATCTTCGGGAATCATTTGATAGGTAAAAATTTTAATTGCACTTGTATTTCGTTTTCTTTGAGTTCGGAAGGAGCTGTTTAAAAAATATATATAATCGTTACATTTCGTTGCGTTTTGTTTTTTTTTGTTTTTTTTTCTTCATCTACTTCTTAAAAGTTATCTCTTGAACTAAATTCACCCAACGATGAAGTTTATCAATGTTTTTCTACGCTAACAGAGGAGTATTTTCAGATATTTTCAACGGCATGAAATGAATAGTTTTTCAATAAATCTGAAAAATTATAGAATATTTTTGATTTTATTATTAATTATCAAAGGTGGACATGTTGTTTTGCATATTATGACTTTAAAATTTATTCGTTTCTTAAGTTTTTCAACTTCAACGTTATTTTTTTTTTTTTGTTCGATTTTGCATCGTATTGGATTAAAATTCGGACGTCTTACCGATTTTCAAATATAATTTGTCGGCTGCCAACACCTAAATGGCTTTGAACAAAAGTCAAATAGAACCTCAAACATACTCCTATCGACTAACGAAAACATGTCGCAAAGTTTGAACCGGTTGTAAGAAGATAAGAATTTTTGAACAAGTCGATTACTCTGGGAATACTTGATGTGAATGAAAAGAATTTAAGTGTGAATATAAATATAAGAAAGAGGATAGTTAATAACGATTGAATAAACAAAGTGATACGTTAATTTGCGGTAAGCAGCAGGTTGCGGTTGAAATTGTACATGAATTATGAGTTATCCATCGTGTTATCAATTAGAATGGATAGAACCTTGTAAATATTAAATAATGTTGGAAGTGAAAAATAATTGAGTTTTAAGAATTTTTCGGAAATTTTCAAACCTTTTGCGAGAGTGATTTAAAAAATATAAATATATATCAGGGTGAGGCAAAAAAACTAACCTATCGAGTCTATGGTCTCTTACAAGGTCCAATTGACTGACAAAAAAATTTTCCCGTTTGGACAAATTTTTAGCTCAATTTCAAAAGGTGTCGTTGACTATTTGAAATTTCCCATTTAAATGGGACGCAGAAAAAATTTTTCTTTCATTAAAAAATGATACGACTTTTGAACCGTTTGAGATAAAAATATGTTCAAGGCATATTCTTGTGGGGCATTAAGTTCTCTAAAAAAAGAGCCTGAAGTTGATTTTTAGACTCCAAATTCGTATACTTATAGGCCGTGAATGTCGAAGAAAAGCAGAAATATGCAATTTTAAGGCTCTACGATTGAAAGTATCCACACTAAATGAAAAAACAAACTAAACTGAAATAAAGGTTTGTGAACGATGTTGTTTTTACTCATATATTTATTTTTTACTGCACTTTTAGAGATTAACATTATTTTTAATTGTTGACAAAAGTCTTTGTTTTTTACAATTAGGATATTTCTGGCGATGTAATTCCACTACTTGCAAAATGAATTGTTTTTTTTCATCAATCTTCGTTAAAGTTCAATTATAATTTTCTATTAACGCTATACTGCATATTTCCGTTTTTCTTCGACTTTCACGGCCCGTAAGTATACACAAATTTGGAATCTAAAAAATCAACTCCACGGTCTTTTTATTAGAGAATTTAATGCCCTGCAAGAATATGCTTGGAATTTTTTTTTTAATTCAAAAGGTTCAAAAGTTTAAGTATTTTTAATGAAAAAAAAATTTTTTTTTTTTTTTGCGACATCCAAGTGGGAAATTTCAAATGGCCTTTTAAATTTGAACAAAATTTTTTCCAAACGGGTGAACTTTTTTCTCAGTAAATAGGTCCCTTTAAGGCCACAGATTCGATGGGTCAGTTTTTCCGACTCACCCTGTATATATATATACATGTGTGTGTCTGTGTATAGATCCGAATTTCAGGACGAACGAGGATTAAAAAAGGTATCTTCAATTATTTTCGACCACTGGAGGCATAGTAGTGAGGAAAGTAAAAATACGCCAGTTATTCCGTAGGCGTGAGTTATCGTTACAAGTCGTACACGGATTATTTTTAATTGCGGTCGAGACGGAACCACGGGACTGAATTACGGCACGCGACGTGATAATCGAGTCACTCGACGTTTTGTACACAATATATTTCAACCTTATATACTACCGAGAAATTCCTGATCACGTCATGACTAAAGGTTCACCGCTTACGGACAGATTTTATTTTCTCGTTCCGGCACGCGCGTCGGAAATACAGAATTGAGATAAGAGTTCATTTGCCGGATATTATCGGTGACGTGACCGTGACGTAACTTTACCGTTCGGAACTTTTTTTATCCGTGAAGTTTCGTCATTGATAAGATTTACTCTTGTTTGTGAATGAAAGTACAATCGCTAGGGTGAAAAATTTACCGCCTATTGTATAAAATCCCTACGTAAGAAATCCTACGTAGAGTTTAAAAATGTAGGTTCTATTTCAACGCAATGTCAGACCCTAATTTCACGATAAAAATGTTAAACCCGCTTGCTCGAAATCCTCCTTTAATTAATAAAGGTCCCTCGATTCCGATTGATTGCGATTGAAATACGAACAAATACGATTGAAACATATAAAATCGAATTAAAATCCCAATAAATGGGAATTGATTTACAAATGCGTTTAATCGTATCTCCTGCATATTCAAATCGGTTAAAAAGCGTTTTGTATCCGTAAGAACGTTGAATAAATACAGTTGAAACGCCGTACTTAATTTTTAATTTTTTCACGTAGTAATGTTCGTTGACAGGTTTTCCGGTAACTTGTAATTTTTATCGAATCAAAATTGGAACGAGTTTTCTTTACATAGAAATTTTACGCGTCTGTGACAAACTTATCGTTTGTTTCTCGTGTCACTTGCGTCGCTAGTCATTGGCACATAAAATTTAATTAGAAATGAAACTCGTTTCAGTTTTGACTTCAAAAAAATAGCGAGCCAACGACAACCTATTAATGAACGTTACTGTACATTTACAGAATGTGTTTGTCTGCTAAAATTTAACGAGCATTCGCTACGATTCGAGACCGAACGTTTGCCAGGTTGACAAACCGTCGTAAATTTAGACGACTGGAGTTTGCCACGATGCGTCTGGCTTCGTAAAATTTTTACAATTGTAAATTGAGCGCAACTATTAATCAACGACAATTGACAAAACTATTGAGATTGGACAAGTTGGCCGAAAGATTTTTTTCGGCAAATTTTCGACACCAAAAAACGGATCGTGAGACGTGATTCGGGCATCGGTTTGATGAGCGTTTACAGTTTTTTGATTACAGGGAACTTATACAGTTATACTTGAGCTGTTTCCACAGATCCGCGTAATGCAACGGAATTTTTTTAATGAAAAAGTAAAGTAAAAAAATTTTAAATAATGCTGCTGTATATTATCATTGTTAGCAAAAAATTTGTAAACAAATCTCTACAAGTCTTATATCGTATAAGAAATCTATACGAGTATATCGTTATATCACTTAAAAATTTTATGTTTCTGTTGTTAAATTTTATACAAACTTTGTTACGGATTATTTTGGGATAATAAAATTGAACCGAACTACGGTTTCCTTGGCATGTAAGTTAGTTGTATAACATCCCAATCCATACGTACAGGTATTTTTATATCTCTGTAAGATTTACTGACACGCACCTTAGTTTGTATAATCGTACTATGTAATCAATGGGAATCAATAAATAAATCAATAAAACAATATAATTTCAAAATTTGTATGCGTTCGAAAAACACCATTTTTGGTATTACGTTACGAATAAGTTGTCATACGCTTCGGCATAATATCCTGTAAATTGACGTCAAACGGTGCATTTAATTTGCGCGACCCCCGTTGAATCAGCTTGAAGAAATTCTTTTTCCGCCTAGAATTAATTAATAAACTGGAAAAAAAAAGCAATTATCCATGCAATTTCCATAAAATTAAAAGTTCGCAACGGTGCGGTAAAGACTTTTTTTTTTACGCATCGTCTTGAAATCAGATATTTGCAATACGCGAAAGTGATTTAAGATGGGGAAAAAAAAAAATCTCGCAACTCATCGTCAATAATATTGACTACATATAGGTTTTTGACAAAACGTTCAACCGCTTGATTATATGAACTGTAAACTTTGCATTCGGCCAACTAGATATTCCGACGCGTAGAAGACTGCATTATTTTTATACATGAATGAAAACCGTAGTACGCGAGAAACGCGATTAAGAAAACCGCGACTGTTAAAAATGAATGTAAAGTTGATAAAGGATACTTTCATTCACAGATATGATTTATCACCCGAGACCATCCTGCCTGTTGTTTGTTCGTTCATAATTTTTTTTTTATTTTTTTTTTTCACTTTCTTTTTACTCTTGCCGATATACCTCAAAACCGCTGTTACAACGTTACTTATAATTCTCAATGCTACAAAGTTTACCACGCATTGAATTACAGTTATTCCTATCGTAAGCTGGAGAAAAGAAAAAAGAAAAATAATATTTCTTCTATAATTACGTCAAACAATTCCAAATATCCCTCAATTATGAATTTGCTAATCACATATTTCTCAATGCATATACATGTAACGCTATAACAACAACAATAATAATAATAATAATAATATATATATATATATATGAGTGACGACAAGACTTTCCTGCGGCGTCAGAATCGATGACGTGATGTTTGTGACGTCCATAAATACACGCAAGACACGGAAAATGAATCCTTGGACATGGTCACGTTTATATTTTTCCGAGCGCAATATCCTTTGTGCGTGATACGATATTAATACATAATCCAATCAACAATCGCGGGGTGCAGGGGTCAAACCGAATCTTTGCGGATTGCGTACCGTAATTTCACGCAATTATACCATAGCGTAAAAGCACAATTTTTCCTTATACTTTGTAGACATCGACCTTTGCGCAATCATCGTTCCCTCCATAATTAAAAATAGTGGGGAGGTGGGAGGCACAACGATACGGGACGAGGAATAAGGTACCCTGCCACTCTTTACCGTTTATATAGACCAACAGAAGTGTTCAGAGTCCTATTAAGCGTCGATCAACCGACCAGTACAGTAAAAAGTTAACAAACCGTAGCATTGTAGAAACAATCGGCTACGTAAGTCCGAACGATTGACATATCAAATCTGTATAATATATAGTTTAATACACAGGTTATAATATTGTAACGGGGTAGAGTCAGAAAAGTGAGCAAGATAAAAGGAGCGAATAATATTTCGGGACGGGAAACGATATTTTGTTCGAATAAGGGAGAGAATCTACTTTCGAGGAAGAGCGTAAGAGGGAAGTAGAGGCGGTCGATCTAAACCAAGAAGAAGAATAAGAAGAAGAATAAGAAGAAGAAGAAGAAGAAGAAGAAGAAGAACATGAAGCCGAGCTCATTCGTCGTTATTATCGCTATCGTAGTTTTCGCAACTGCGTTACGCCCGGCTTCAACATCCATATTGCCGCCGCTTCCGGGTTATGAACCCTCGACAAGCACAAATTCTCCGATTGTTGAAGTCTCGAAAGCTGCGTCGATACGTCGTCTGCGATTTGATTGTAGCGAGCCGATAAGTGATAAGATCATTTGCGAATTACATGGAGATTAAACTTTACCGCGACACACCTCCCGTAATAATAAGACTCGCCAAGCGAAGATTCTAACAATTAATGATAATCCATGATGAACAAAGTTTCACATTTTCTCACCATTCTCCATAGAATAATAAGAATTTATATTATCATCGCGTGTGAACGAAACTTCTTGTTTATTTACACGTGTAACGCATAAGTTAATACCCACTTTCGTCGCATCGGTAAATAGAATTCAAAGACATATACGTATTGTAATTTACGATAACTTTACAAACGATATTTCTCTATACATGTACGATATATCCAAGCCATTATTTATACATCGTAAATTAATATTATTTATTCAACTGTAAGGCATTGCATGGAATGCCTCATAATTGTCGCTTATGTTCAATATGCGGGTAATACGTCGATTAGATCGATAATAATTGATCAAGTTCGTTCGACATTATTGTTTAATAAGTTTCAATGTATTATATGTAACATGTGCCCGACAACTGTACAAACTTATAAAATCCTTGTTACTCTGTCAACTACTGATCATTGAACTGTAATGGAAGAAGAATAAAAACCGATGTAACAACCTGATATTATGTTTTAATTATAAACAACTCTGGGGGGCTAATTATTTCCGTGTATAATTTTTCATGAATATTCTGAGATTATGTGTAACTAATTTTTTCGTCTTTTCAACAATTTTTTTTGTCTCTTCTCTCTCTCCATTCATCACTTAGATTTTAATATTATTGTACACTGAGAAATATTCAGTAAGGCAGGTATCGTTGAATAAACTGTTCGAACATTGTTGAAATTACGAAAAACGAGGTACCTACGCCTAACCATTTTCCGCAATCGTCGATCCTTTTTCGGTAATTGCAACGCAAAATCAGTTTCTTCGGTTCACTCTACTTTCTTAGTTAAACAAGGCTTTGACGTCAATTTATCGTTGCAAAAGCATTAAATTTTCGCAACGGTTGCAGGAAAAATCTAGTAAGATTAATCGTAACGAGAAAGAATAGTAACGGATACGAGACTTTCCGGCACACATCTAGAAAACTAATTTTCATTTTCTACCTGGAACAATATTTTTCGATCGTTGTAAATAATGAAAATATTCAAGGACCGAGCGGTAACCTCAACTAAAAACTTCTCTCGATGTATATTAACAAATAAATATCACATGTATTTTATTTCCGATGCGAGTCCCTCCTCGGTAACTCCGAAACGTAAAAATAATGACTGTCGTAATTATTGACCTTTGACACGGAGAAATAAACATTGCTAAAACGTTGGAATAAAATCAAGTCTGTTAAACAAGTAATAAATTAATTCATCGGGTAACATCCAACATTTTATAAAGCCTATACATATCAGCGATCGTCGCATATAACGGACACGCGTCTCTTTGCTCCTCCTCCGTTTCCTCAGGGAGGCGGAAAACAGTCCGACGATGAATCAAGCGCGTAATGTTCAAACAACCTACGGGCGAACCGAGTCGCGTTCCGTCGTCTGAATGGCTTTCCCTCTCTTTCGAACAACGTAATTCACCTACTAGGAACGAGGCGAACGAAACTTAAGTAGCGAGTCGTGCGAACGGTTCGCCGGCACGACGACGCATGCGCGTTGATAGCCAGAGACTGGCAGAGCCGCGCGATTAAATATGGCGTCGGTTCGTCGATGAAATTTCACGGGTGGTGAAAATAGAAATATCCTGCTGTACTTTGACGCTTCGAATTTTATGTTGCTGCGGCGATACAGTTGCAATTTCAAATTTTCTAAAATTATATGCGGGATGCCGCGTTATTGGTGCAATCTTATAATATATATATATATATATATATTAGGGTGCTTTTTTTTGGACTATTTTTTTTTTTGGTCCAATCGTGAAATTTTGTTGGAAATACAACAAAAAAAAATTCCCTGAAAGATTGAGCCCTTAATATTAATGTCAAGTGCTCGCCCAAGGCATGTAAAGATTTCCCGCTTAAAATACACGTAAACTATAATTTTTTTCTTTAAAACATCGACAGTTCAGAGGCATTCTATGGTGTAGTCTAGGACGTCGGTAGGTTTTCTTCGGAATGAAATGGTCTACAAAAGTGCTCATTGCGGTGAAGTCGTAACTCACACCGGCGAAGTCGTACGGGCCACCCAAACCCAATTTTTTCATGAAATTCTTGTCTTTTTGCCCCTATCTCGTAAATGACAAGAGCTACAAAAAAGAAAAATATTCGACAATCAATAATTCGACAATTTAACTCAATAATTCATGAAAATTCCATACTTCCTCACCTTAAAAGCCCAATATCTCAATAAATATCGATGTTAGCAATTTGGTTTTCTCGAACTTTTTTGTAGGAAATTAAATTTCCTACAAATTTGTTGAATATTTCTTTTTTTGTAGCTCTTGTCATTTACGAGATAGGGACAAAAAAACAAGAATTTCATGAAAAAATTGGGTTTGGGTGGCCCGTACGACTTCGCCGGTGTGAGTTACGACTTCACCGCAATGAGCACTTTTGTAGAGCATTTCATTCCGAAGAAAACCTACCGATGCCATAGACTAGACTATAGAATGCCTCTGAACTGTAGATGTTTTAAAGAAAAAAATTAAAGTTTACGTGTATTTTAAGCGGGAAATCCTTACATGCCTTGGGCGAGCACTTAATATCAATATTAAGGGCTCAATCTTTCAGGGAATTTTTTTTTATTGTATTTCCAACAAAATTTCACGATGGGACCGAAAAAAAAAAAAATAGTCCAAAAAAAGCACCCTAATATATATATTAGGGTGTTTAAAAATAATTTTTTTTTTAGATTTTCATGGGGGCGCAGGGCTAAATTGTTATTTTGTAAAAAAAAAAAAGAGATTCTCAAAAGGGGAATGCCGTAGCTCAGGTGCTAGGGTATCCTAAACCGTTTTTTGTAAAAAAAACAGTGAACAATCGCATTAAACAAGTTTTAAATCTAAGTTATTGACTTTTTACTCTCGCTAAAGTCTTTAAGAACGCTGACGTGAAAGGATCGCAATATTTATTTTTTTATTTTTTTTTCAAATTTAGAATAGAGCCATTATAAGAGCTAAGTATTTTCAAACTACCTACCCGAAAATTGCATTGAAACCGATAAGCATTTATTTATTTATTTATTTATTGGTCCCCCGATTAAGGAGGGTTATAAAAATTATGTACGAGAAAGCAAAAAAACGGTAAGTTTTTGGGAATTGATACGCCGACAATCGATAGTTCAATTCGATCGGGGTTTGTTTTATTTTGCAAAAATATGTGATTCGGGCTTCGTTTTGTTATTGTTGTTTTTGGTTGAAATTTAGAGAAAGTGGTACTCGCTAATAATAAAAACTTTGTAACATATAAAAGCATATATTGTGTTATATAATTAAGCTCGCAAGGATTCCTAGGAGAAAGTCTCGAGAGATTTTCTTTTAACATAAAAATACGTTGTTATACGAAGATAAAAATATAACATGTCGAAAGCAGCTGGGAATCCCGTGATGTCCGCCAAAAACTTGCGGTTTTCCGCGTTGTTTCCGCGTTGTTTCCGCGGTTATTCAGGCCGACGTAAAAAATGGTTTGTTTCCATCGCTTATCGACGTATTAATATTGGTATGAGAATAACAACGACAATTTGAAAATGCGTGTAAAATTCAACCGTGCAGAACGGTATCGATAAAAGTAGAAAAAAAAAATTGGCACAAAATTGCTACAGAATTTAACATACCTAAACATTTACGGAAAAATCATTTTTATGACATAGCGTATATAGTTATGTATTTACAACAGAGCACGTTGCAGACATCGCGGAACCGTTTTAAAATTTGCATGTTAAACGTGTCAGGATACGTGTTCGATAAGACCTAACCACCGCAATATCTTGCGCAACTTTAAACGCGGAGCGTACAAACATCCTTGTAATGTTATACATCGCGAAATAGATAAAAGAAAAAAGTCCCGAGGTTTCGGAATAGTCCAAGGATTGCCGGTGGTGGTACGTTGAAACCGCCATTCGATTCTTGGAGTTATGAGTGAAAGGAGTATAATTACAGAAGTTATGCAACACGGAACAGGAAAAAAGGTAGAAAACTCCTTGAGGCATAAATCAAGCAGTTGCAGAAAAAACGTATCGCGGATAACCATTATTCCGGATATTTGTCACGTACCGAGATGGACCGCAACGTAAGCAACACGATAAGCCGTTGTTCATTCATTCGTTCGTTCATTCATCGGTTCGTTGTTTCGTCAGACGTGGATTTTACCCTTGAAACTTGATAAGCAAACTTACTTGGGTGCGCATATTTTTTATAGTTGAAAAATCATAAACTCGTTATCCATAAAGTATCACGATAACTCGATGTACACCGGATATTGTTGTAAAAAACTCCGAGGGTATAATATACGTATGTATAATAATTAGGGCTGTGCGGGTACGAAAATTCTTCAAAACGGATCGGGAAAAATCTATTATTTTCGGGTCGGTTGTGTAAACGATGCGTATAAAGCAGGAATGAAAAATTGATTACACATTTTGCATAGGAACCATTATCAAACGGGATTTCAAAGGGATTTGATCGACGTGAATTTTGAAAATTTTTGCACACCAATTGCGGGTGATTATTTTTTCTGATTATTATGCAATTGAAATACGTGAAAAACATTTTCTCACTCAGATTTCAATATTTCGTTCAATATTTACACATTTCCCATTACAATGGCTCCCTGTTAAATATAAACTAAAGAGTTCCAGGAGCATCTTATTTAAGACACAAACCGATCCGCTGACAGCTGTAAATACGAAAAAAAAATAATTTTACTAACAATTGTTCATCATAATTTCGATAAGAAGGAAAAAAAGATTAAAAATCAAATGTGCCTAAACTAACTATTTCGGGTGTGGCCTGTTGGAGAATCGAAAATTTTGTTTATTTTGAAACACCCTAATGTATAAATATATCAACACTATTCAAATGGTTAATTTACTACACATTTACTAGACAAAAATGTAATTAAATACATTATATATGTACATTTACTGTACATTTGCCATACAGTATTTGGAATTTACTAAACATTCCGCTAAATTCACGCAATGAATGTACAAATAAATTTCATCACAGTCTGTTGAAATTGAAAATATACCGTAGCGGAAGGAATTAAAAGGATATCAAACATCTCGCAACTGGATTCGGAAATTTCGCATGTGGGTCTTCAGTTTCTTAGTCAGAATTCGCGTACCGTATTACAAGGTTTCTCGATAGTTTTTGGAAACTAATTTTCTTGTGAATCTACTCAAGTTGTGCGCGTATAAACTTTATACGGCATACTTAACGGTATCAGATCCGAACAAAGATCAAAGAATTCCCACGTTAATTTTGGAACAAGCAATTTATCAACTTTAGACAACTACACTGTAATTTTGCGTACTATCTAACAATTTACTAAATTTGGAAAGTGAATGCTTCCGTAAATTTATTTAAAATTGTACTGTGAGTACGAATTCTGAAATTATAATCTTATTGAGAAAATAATGCGCTAGGTTTTTTTTTTTTTTTTTTGATAGATCTAATTGTAAAATGCGTTATCATCAATGGCATTTGCTAATTAGTTGTTGAACAACCGATTGCAAATGAATTTTTTGAGCCGATATTAAAAATTTTCGGGAATACCGACGAGCTCTGCGATGCCAAACGAATAGATAGCGTAATTTTTCCTCGATCGTACGATTTCTCCTTCGTATTGTTAACTTAGAACGCAAACACGCGACTTTGTAAAAAACTCAACAAACAAGAAATAAAATTAAAATTAAGAAAATCTTCCCGCTAATGAAGTAAGTTTTAACATCGTCAATCCTGGCGAACGGTCGTCTCAATACCCACCAAGATGACGTTGTTTCAGGTACCCTTGGGTCCGATCTCGTCGCTGCTTTCGAGTCGAGGAACGGAGGAAGAATTAATAATTGATGTAAGGAAAGTTTACGATCGAATGTACAAATGCTTTGCTTTCGAATAATGAGAAATTTAAATGTATAGTTGAACAAAATGGATCGTTTGAATGTTGGAATTGGAGTTGGATTTTACGAATGTTAACGTAATTCGAGTAGATACGTCCCATGGAGGATGGAATAGCAGTGACTTGAAACGAGGACTACGAATTTGCGAAAGAAGCGAGAATCCAGAATAGTGGGAGAAACAATTCGGAGGCACGTATGCTTCGGTACATATGATTCATAACCGAAATAGGGGAATTACGAGACGTATAACGTCGGGATTTCCAGCTTGGATAGGAAACAAAATTACAAGAATTATTCGCTGAGCAGAATCTATTTTACTTGCCTCCGTATGACTTCGGGAGAAATTTATGGTGCGAGGCAATTACGACAAAATCAACGATGACGTTTTAGAAAAAAGATGCAACCGAATCGTTGGATTTTATCGATAATCAAACTAATTGAGTACACCGAGAAAACGAATAAATATTCCAGGGAAAATATTGCTAAACTAATGTTGAAATAACGTTATTTCAAGCACAACCGACAACGTTTGTTCAACTGACGCGTGTCTCGCTAACCGCACTTACGTACAATGGATCCTTTGACCGAAAGTCAGAATTATCTTCCTTTTTGTCCGACTTGAAAAATATATATATACATATTATATTCCTCCAGAGGTTGTCGTTACACCCGGATTCAATTTTACCGACTTACGACGATCTTACATCAAACTCTGCGGATATACCTTTGCCCACGCGGAATAGAAATAAGGAAAGAAAAACGTCTTTGAGAGGAGCAAAAAAGAAAAAAAGATTTCGTTTATCACGTAGACAACAATTCAACTCGGCTTCATCATCGAATCCACAATTAAATTTCTCAGACATTGAACTCCGATCCGTGGACGATATGAAACCGCAAACTGCTATGTAAAATGTAGAAGAGCATAAATCTCCGGTTAAACGTCCTATTCCCAGCCATGCGACCACCGTCCGTGCCAACGTATGCACAACTTCCGGTCGGTAGAAATATTCTAAGACGCTAAGTTCGTGGTTAGCTGAAGTTCATACCGCGGTGTAATTTTATAACTAGCGTTAACCGGAAAAAATTCACGTCAAAAACCGTTAGAATTAAGCCTTTTCCAAATTTTTTGGTCTTCTCTGAAAGAAAAAAAAAAAATAAAGAAACACCGCATCCCATCCAATCTCCCGCTGCTATAGCATTAAGACGGTACAGTTAACATTGCTCTTTTAAATTTATATCAATAATCGCACATGTCTAATAACGAGCAGTCGTATCTGACTTGTTTCTAGTTTTTTCTTGCATTCGCTTCGATAACGTCGAAAACACAAAGATCCATTGAAATTAGCAAACACACCCGCATGTGCAAAAAGATAGTACGTTAAGCGGATACGACCTTCCACATTCCTCGTTGATACTATTTTTTAATCATACACTTAATCGTGACGAAAGGTCATTCGCGAAAAAATTGCAAATTTTATCTTCTACATTTCAAATTCATTAATCTTCGTTAATCTATGCATGTTCGCTGCTTTTGCATAAAACGCGGACAGATGAAAAAAAAATAAATAAAAATCGTCCAAGTAAAAAATTTCCAAACACACAAGTTTTCAATTCTGTGAAAATGGTATACTCGTGACGTTCGAATTGTCAGACTATCTGTGTATACGAAAGAATATTTATTGATCGTTCGCTCGACGGTCTCAATGGTTTATACGATACAATAAACATCGATCTCGTATAAATTGAAACATAATATCAAGGAAAGAAACAACCATGTAATCATGCATATTGTCATATGATTCAATTTTATTGTTCACTAGGATGTTAGCCGAGACAGAGAGAGAGAGAGAGAGAGAGAAAGAGAGAGAGAGAGAGAGAGAGAGAGAGAGAGAGAGAGAGAGAGAGAGAGAGAGAGAGAGAGAGAGAGAGAGAGAGAGAGAGAGAGAGAGAGAGAGAGAGAGAGAGAGAGAGAGAGAGAGAGAGAGAGAGAGAGAGAGAGAGAGAGAGAGAGAGAGAGAGAGAGAGAGAGAGAGAGAGAGAGAGAGAGAGAGAGAGAGAGAGAGAGAGAGAGAGAGAGAGGGGGAGAGGTCGTGGAGGTTATCCAACGTGTAAAAAGTACGGGAGGAGGGAGTATATAAAACGGACGAAAAATTGACGAAACACGCAATTCGTAACTAGCAGCCGACAAACTAGGAGCGATTGTCCGATTTGCAAACGTGTAGAGAGATTCGTCAAGTGTGTCGCAAGACTACGTGAAAAAAATCGTCATACTCCCAAGTCTTCAAGAAATCATCGAGCCGTCGTCGTCGTCGTCATCGTTGGGATCCGGAGATAAATATAGGAGAGAATGTCGCCCGCGAGGATCATCCTGGCCGTCATGGTTATGGCGACATTGTCATCGACATCGGAGGCCAAGTTACTTACCGATTTTTGGAACTACATCCGTCAGAGAGCCCAGTTACAATACGTACTGAGTGAGAATAATCCGTCAATCTACGATCCTCGGCTGATCGCGAACGAAGATGATATGGAAAACGACTACTCTGACATAAGTCAAAGCATCGCACGGCGCGCAAATATCAAACCTCATTTCAAGCAAATCGATTCGCCGATCGAGCTTGGTCATCGGATTAGGAACATGTCGACTCCCCTGTGTACCATACCAGTAAATCTCACTAAAGAGATACACTGTAATTTCAACCATAATGATCGTAACCCTCCGTACAACACTTGTATAGTCTACAGCGACTATGAAGGCGAATGCCAATTGCACTTACTGCTTTACCAGAAGGATAATCATTTCTTTTGCAAACCACAGATAAAAAATTGGGCTCAATAATAATAATACACACACACACACACACACACTACTATATTATTATTTTACACCATGATTGTAACCCCGTGAGTTTTGTCTTTAACGGACCTGCTCGATAATCGCAAATCTTAAACCAAAATGTGAAAAAAAAAAAATAGCAAGAAAATATTGGCATATACGTTCATTCGTTACCGTAACCGTAAAAATTTTACACATGTAATTTTTTGCAGAGTACGAAATGAAAATGAGTTTTATTACTGTGACCGGGAAGTTTAATTATAAGCGGTAACTACATTCTTATCAATTGTTGTCGCTCGCATTATACTTTCTTGCAACTACTGCCACAATTTTACGTTGCAATTGCGACGGTAAATTTATTCTGAAGTCTAATTTGACTTTGAAATAGAAAAAAAAAAAAAAAAATCATGCATCGAACCAACTAAACAATAGTAGCGACTATAACTGCAATAAAACAGTGACTCCCGAAAAAATAGTTACTTGTGCGACGATTTTCTTTTAACATCAACAACATTTAAACCGGTGTTGTTATACAATACCCATTTTACTAAACTTTTATAGCAACTATAGAAAATGAACTTTTGTCTCGGTGCGATCAAAAGTGTATGGAAAAAAAATTGCAATAAAGCTGGTTAGAGGTAAAAAAAAAAAAAAAAACAACAACACCTAATCAAACGTAAGCTAACCTTTTCCGACAACTGCATTCGCAACATTTGGACAAAAAATTACGTCGAATCCAGTTTATCGCAATTCTTTGACAATTTTTCCCAAAGATACTGTAAAGTGCTAATAATTAATTTATAGACATACGCATCACCTATATATGTTATTCGTATGGAAAAATATTTCCCCGGATTTTTCGTCTGTTGTATTGTTAACCTAAATGTATTGAACAAATGTATCACTATAATTAAAAGAAATGAAGAAAAAAAAAACATGCGTCAATGATTTATCATGTTGCACTGAACTGTGCAGTTAGGACGGTCAAAAATTCGCTCATAAATTTCGTTACAGCAATGTGAAAAAATTTGAAAAGATTAACGATTCATTGTTATTATTTTCACATCTATTTATTAGGTTGCTATAAGTGCATGTATTATATTATTACCCTGGCGCAATTTGAGCATTGCCTTTTTCTTTAGCGTATAATCTTGCAATAAATATTTATTCCAAAATACGCATCATTTGTCAATTTCCGTCGTTGTCGTTGTCGATATTTTGTCAAATTCGTAAAATACAAGCGTATAGAAAAAGAAATTAGATATATACATATATATATATATTAGGATGGTCCTTGTTAAAGTTGTTTTTGAACTTTTATGCTCCCAGGAGCGTAAGCGCTTGCAAATTCAATATTGTGCTCGCTGCATCAACTTTAAGATAGTTTTGCGATCGATGCAGCATATGGAAATAACAAATGGGAAAAGGGTTTTTTGGCTCTTTTAAATTTTACAAGTGCGTTGACGAATATACCGAAAACAACGGAGGATGCATATTTTCGCGGAGAATTGAAGACTCTCGACAAGGAATTTCCGATGCATAAAATTCGTAAATGAAAGCGTTCGTACGTAAATTACCTAATTTGATCAAACTTTGAACGTTAATTGTTAACATCGATTGTACAGTAAAAGAATGTGAGATATCTTCTTGGACAAATGGTGATTTCAATTGACAACGAATAGAATGCACAAGCCGAATATATTTTATTGGGAAAAAATTTTTATCATGATTTTATTATTCACCCAAGGAGCCCTTAAATACCTAGTTACGCCCCTGTGTCTCGGGTGTAGAAAAAAAAGGAATAAAATTGTAAAAAAATTGGGGAATTTATCGTGAGTAACTGGAAACGTCTTCTCTATGCTGCGAGTATAAACTACGATCGAGCGGACGGCCGACAGATTGAGGAATACTTTGCATATTTACGTCATGGTGAAGTAAAGGAATGTATCGTAAGGAAAAAAAAAAATAAAAATAAGGTAGAAAATTAAAGGTCAGTTGTTCTCAAAGCGATTCATTCAAAATTTACATTCGTCATCTTTTTCCCCCACAAACAATATTTTTACACATACGCTCGGGAATTTTGCGTACACTTTTAATTATTTTTTTTTTCTATTTTCTACAATCAACAAAGTAACAAGTACTTATCTTGCAAATGAAAAATGATTTATAAAAAAAAAAAATAAATGAATAAATAACGGAGATATAATAATCAGTCTGTGATTTTTTGTGTATTTTTTTTTTTTTGTTTTTCATTTTTTACGAAAAAAATACTACCTGCAGCCTTTATTCAATTCTCGTTCTCCAATTTTTGTACGTTTCGTTTCGCTAGTTTTCGTTTCATCTACAAAGAAAATTCCAACCAAACAAATCGCTGTACGTCAACTGTGTTTTACATGCGCTAATTACTATTGCCTTTTCAGTGAAAGTTATCGACGACTCGGTTCGTCGTTCCAGAAAATGGATTTAAAAAAATCCAACAACAATAAACATTTTTTTTTTTTCGTTTTACATCAATTCTTCGACATACTTTTACACCACGTATAAGCATGTATGACATTAATCTTTCTCGCTGAGTTCACAATGCTTGTAAACGCGTAGCGATGATGATAAAATTCGTATAAATTTCGATATTCAAAATGACAAAGAAATGTAAGCAGCACTTTAAATTGGTAATTTTTATATAATCTTGCAATAGATTCAATCAAATACATGACTAAAACGTAACGTATACTTTTTTATTGAACGAAATTGAATTCAATCGCGTCACCAAGTTGTAGGTAATAAATACAGTGTAATTTGAACGGTCAATTGAATTGAAAAGATATTTTTTCAACTCTGAGGATATTTTATTACTATTTTCAACTACAACTGGTAAATGTTCTCAAGTCATTTGAACCATAATGTTTGCACGCGTATAATCACCCACATTGTGTATAAAAATGAAAAATTACTAATAAAAATACCGAATCAAACCATCGATCGCTGATCACGAATCTAAAGTCGGAATCTGATCGTTTCTGAATCCAAGATGACGTATCCAGTACGGGAGATGTAAAATCGAAACAACATCAACGGATACCAGACTTTCCGTTAACAGCTAGAAAACTAATTTTCATTTTCCACCCGGAACAATATTTTTCGATCGTGGTGAAAAAGAATGAAAATATTTAAGGACCGAGCGACAATCGGAACTAAAAATTTCTCTCAGTGTACATTACCGATTGCTGGAAAGCCTTGAACTATCAAAATTCGATGATACTGGCCGTAAGTTAGATTTTTCTATGTTTCAACAGTCGTACGAAGTGGCAAAGATCATTCGAGGTTGTGAATAATATAAAAAAAAAAAAAAAAAACGTAGAATCCCGGACATCCGTCCAATGCACGCGTTTGACGGGACGTTACGAAATGCCTTTTCATTTTCCCCGTTTCTTCTTTTAATTAGCATCGCGTCAAAAGTGCAAAAAAACATCCACCGTCGCACGTCAATCAATGCGGATAAGATGAAAGCCATTGACAAACGTCGTCAAATTTCTCTGTCGGCGACGATCCTCGTACTCGTTCAAAGATCGATTTGTTAACTTTCCTCGGTTTGGAGGAGAAAAAGAAAATAAATAATTAAATAAAAAAAGAAAAAAAAAGAAACATAAATAAACAACCATTCGTTCATTCGCGTAGCGCGCGTTGTGTATTATGCGTCATATTTTATAAAAAAGTATGCACAAATTTATCCGTTCTGCGTGTGAATTTCTGCAACGAAACGTGCGATACAGTTTTATTTTTTCGGGATGGAAAATTTATCTTCGCTTGAAAAAAAAAAACTGCGCGCACTGTGAGAAATTTTCAGTTCCGGTTACCGCTCAGTTCTCAACTGTTTGTCACTTTTTCGCCTGACCGTTGCGAATATTTAACGCTTGCGCAACGATAAATTGACGTCAACGGCTTGTTTGATTTAAAACAATAGAGTAAACCGCACAAACTGATTTTGCCTTGCAATTACCAAAAAAGGATCGATAATAGCGCAAAATGTTTACGCGTACCTCGTTTGTCGTAATTCCAACGATATTCAAACAGTTTTTTTCAACGATACCCGTTTTACACAATTTTTCTAGTTACTGTAACGAATGAAATTTTTCTCACTGTGCTCATATCAACTCATATTTTATCACTTCTAATCAATTTTTACATGAAAATCCTTTCAGGATATGTTTCTCTTGTTTCTTTCTCTCGCCGATCCTTGTAATAAAATAAATCTTGAATTTTCAATCCAATTGCAAATACTGTTTTGAGCGCGGAAAAAAATTAAACGACTAGTTTGCACTCAATCAGAGATCGTTATTCTTAATTTCACTTAACTCACATCCAGGGATAATTGAAAAAAAAAAAAAGAAAATATACAGCAAAAACGTCGTCGTGGTCATCGGTTATTTAGCGATGTTAAAAATATCATGTTTCTCAAGTCTAAGCATGAAATAAAATCGGGCTGAACCATTCGCAACTTTCGAAATCGTTTTTTGCAATAACAACGTATACGGAAATAAGGCTTAAAAGCTAACCTGCGCTCTTGTATAAATACATTTCTATAAAAAAATAAAAACAATTAACTCCATTAAATATCCGATGCTGACCCTGCCGATTTTTTTATACGTGTAGAATCTTTTTTGATATGTAAAAAAAAAAAAACCAGCACGACATGCGAAGCCTAAAAATTTTCAAATTGCGTAAAAAAAAATTTGCAACTTTTTTCCGTTGCCGAATAAAGGTCGAAGATTTTATGGATGTGTGCGTGTGTGTGTGTGTGTGTGTGTGTGTGTGTGTGTGTGTGTGTGTGTGTGTGTGTGTGTGTGTGTCCTTTTTTTAATCCTTAATTTCAGCGCAAAAAAAAAAAAAATAACCCCCCTCCCCAAACAAATCTTTCGAATATGCGACATCGTGACATCACGTAAAAAGAAACCGAAGGTTGGGGGGATATCTTCGAGGAAACAACCAACGCGTTTTCAGCGATAATAAAAAGATTTACGACCGTGCGGTTGTAAGATCCGTCAATGAGCGAACGCGAGTGGGGGGCAAGTCGGCGAAGGAAATACAGCACGATAATATATATGGGTCGATCCATACCGTGAAGATACAGTCGGCGCAAAACTTTCAACCGTATCGTTTCGCATAGATTGACGAAAGTAGAAAGAAAAAAATAAATAAATTAAATAAAAAAAACAACATATTCGTGCCAAAGTCGCACAAGTCTCGTCCATTTTGTAATAAAAGTAAAACCGTGAGAACTGGATTAGAGTTTTCATCTTTTTTAAATAAAAGCACATAAAAATCAAAATATCTCATCGACAACCGCGAGTGGATAAAAAGTCGCAAGTAACAATTGCGTACGTGTATAAATTTTTTGAAAAAAAAAAAACAAAAAACAAAATCAAACAAATACACAAACAAATAATATAAAGAAAACCAGGCACAACTTCGACAAGAAAATGACGCCGTCAACCAAAACTTTCGCCAATCTGACGATTGCTCTGGTAATTTTTGCCGTAATTTACACCGAATCAGCGAATGTCGGATCGCCGAATGGAAATAAAGACTGCGTGTTGAGGCTACGGGATCCGAAGGAAGCGCCGAGCAACGAAACGATTGAAATTGGAAATAAATGCCTCAATCTTGCCCACACAGGAGCGGACAGTCTTCCTTGCGGTAACCCGTTCACCAAGAACATGGAGATCCAATTGGCCATAAATGCACGTTGCCACCTATATTTCAACGTCGAAGTCGTGAACAACGTCTACATATTATTAATCAAACCAAAGAACAGCGGGAAAAATTCTTAAGACTTGGCCGTTGTTTGAAACATCGCAACTACTTCTTCACCCGTGTAATCAATCCACCTGTAAGCTCAAACTTTTACAATGTTACAGATAAATTACCTGAAACGGTGTGAGAGTGTTATTTAAATGTATTTATTGTTCGTATCATACGAGCGAACGTAGTAGCGTAGACAATTAATAATAATCGATCTTAGATTAAACCGAATCGAGTAAAATCGATGATTTTTCCTAACACTTGGTTATCATTTTTTTACTTCCATGAACGATGCGATGCAATGTACTATATTATTGCGACTAAAGTATCGATTATTATCATCGTCTTACTTTTACGAATCACCCATTTGCTTTAAACAACATGTCAAACATCTTTATTATTATTACCGTTACCATTCATATTATTTATATTAATTTATTCGCATTATTTAATTTTCCAATCGACACACTGTCGGAGAACTGAAATTTCTGTACACAAAAAATTAATTTCAAAGCTCGTCATGGTCATATCAACCTCATTTCTTTTCTCAAGACATTACAAGTTTACCAATAATTTAAGATCAATGTAATAAAAATAAAATGTAACGTTTTACGTAAACGACAAGTATTATAATATAAGTAAACTCTACTCAATTGTATAGATTATTTATTAAAATTAAGAGAAAATTAACTTTACCGTATAATTTTATGATTAAGAATAATAACCCAGAACGCAACAGAAATCTTTGTAATTGAAGGACGAAAAAAAAAATATAACATACATACATATATATATATATATATATCGTCTATAAACATTCAATCCATTTCCTCGACCTCCTTTTCGCTAAATATTGGACGACAAACCTTTTTGAAACTTGGACTTGTTCCAAAAACTATTTCATAAGGTACATGATATCGAAGTAATGAGATTATATACTTATTGAATTTCATGATTTATAGAACTAGCTGCATATTATATATAACGAATAATAAAATTTATACCACTACAAATAATGAAAAGAACTTGGTATATTTAGAAAAACTAATGTAGTATCCTTCTCAATCGATTTAGGAATGGCAAAGTCGACTCTGACTTTGGTCAAAAACGGACTTTTCGTTGAAAATAGTCGATTGGTCAAAATCCGTCTTTCACGCTTCAAGCCGAGCTTTAAATGATGACTTTTCAACTTTTTTCAACTAATTTTAAATTTAATATCCGACGGTAAGGTGGTAAATAATTGATAACTCAAGTTCTTTTTCTTAGAACCCATTATCCCAAACTATAACCAACAAGAATGCTGTCTTTAAAAATGTTATTCCGCATTTGGTAATTTTCAACAAGATGATTGATTTACAGCACCTTACGCAACATCTTTCATTTACGATCGATAGGAATATTCAAAAAATCAACCTAAATCGAATTGTCGATTTTTAGAGACGATTAATCGATCTCGCAATTTGAAAGGTTTCGATCATTCGTTCAATTATTCTCAAGCCAGCATTTTAGACGTGGAACCATTGTATTACAATAGGTTATTGTTAGAAATGTGCAATATTGTTGCAAATCCCAATTCTGTCAATCGAAGACGAGATGATCAAATGTGTTCTATTCTCTAAACCAAAAAAACTGTCGTTGGGTGTTTTTATTCAATTACCAAACAGGATGAATGCTCGGGAGTTTCGTATCGCTGTTGTTGTGTTTTTTTAAAAATCAACTTTATGAGTTTTATTCGTTTATTCTAACGCGCAATCGTTATTATACTAGTTGGTTCTTTTTCTTCGTGATTTGAAAGTGTCGGTTCATTGTCAGGTAATTCCTCTCATGTATGTTAGCACAACATTCCTTCTTATTACCTAAACTTTTCACATTTAATTTCGTTATAACTAACGTTGTACATTATTTTTAAATTTTCTGTTCTCGACAGATGTTCTGAAATAAAATTGTTCCGAGGAGGGCCCCCATCCGGGCTGAAACGTTAACACAAAAAAAGTGTTTTTTGTTTATGACCTTCGTATCCAAGAATAATATTACTCAACAATATCTGATATTTGATTTTCCTTGAACTGCACGAATTTCTCAACATTACGAATACTTTTCGTCGCGATACTTTTTATTTTAAACAAATATAAACAATTTTTTCTCACACGGTACAATAAGAATTTTCATACGAAACAACCGATGCATTTGTTTCGAAAATTTGAAATTTATATAAGGACAGACCCGAATAATAGAAAGCCGAGAAATCACCGAACAAGACCAAGACAAAGCTTAACAGACCAAGAAAAGTCCAAGGCGAAAATGAGAATAGAGAATTTTCCGTGTAGGTATTCGTACGGATAGTTCTGCACTGTTGGACATGCGGTGTTGAATCGAATACTGAAAATATTCTACAGAAGTTCACGCTATTTTGGTGTTGATTTTAAGACCAGTTAATGTGAAGAATCGAAGGATTTACACCGATGATGTTTAATTTCACACTGATCGGTGTGAACTTTTACGGACACCGTAAATTTTCCGACAGTGCGAATCATTGAAAACTCCACGGGAGAATATATTTCAAATTATGAGCTTTTTCTTATACATTTTTCAAGATTAACGCTTCGAGCGGCGGGGATAATTTTTGTCTGAGTAACAAAAACGAGTGGAGTAAAGAATTAAAAAATACCGCAGCCAGACTTTATAGTGCGTCATGACAGGGTTTGTAAGATTTTTGTGTCATGCTTGAGGAATTTCAGCAACGCCGAATAAAATGGTCGGAGGGACGTAAACGTAATTAATTCGCACAACAGAAATTTAAAATTAGCACGATTGTATTTTATTTGCATTTCGAAATATAGAGTGTATTCATTTCTTATTTTTTTCTCTTCAGCTTTTAGGTACATTCGCAATTCTCTCGGTACATTTGCTTCGTTTACATGAAATTCCAGTCCCATGATTTAAATACATACGCCGTACACGTGATTTCGAAAGTCGCTGCAATTCAATCGCGATTTAAAGCTGATACGTGAAGTCTATACAAGATATACTTATATTACATATATTTTGTTCATACAAACTGGCGCTTAATAACTATACGATTGTTAAAATTTCACAATTCCGCTCGACAATCGTTGTCGATGTATACTTTATTAGTTACTGAAATCACTGAGATCAAACAAGCATTTGAGCATTCATTATTACTATACTTACAACTATACATTTATTATCTATTTTTGCACTTTACTAATACTGACAGTTTGACGATTTTGGCATTTAATTTCAAAGCGATGGAATGATTTTTTTCCGTCGACGTACAAACAACGAACATTTGCACGACCCGTGCTGTTAAACAATTAAATGAATAAATAAGTAACGAATGGTTGAACATGTTAATAAATAGTTGAATAAATAACGTTGTCGCAAGCGGCAGATGAAGTAACAAATACTTCCCATAAATACGAATCGAGACAAAGTCAAGTTTGACGCGATTGTAAGCTTTGTTGGGAATTGAGGACATCCAAGATGGGCAGGCAGATTCGACGTTTCTTCTCGGCAAGACGTTCCGACAGTCGTCTCCGTCGGCCTCCTTTTTGTCCCTTTCGATTATTCCAACGCGAGTCTCGCACGGTCTTCTCGGCATCTTCTAAGACGGTATCGTCGTTTCGCCGACCCGATAAATGTACACTCGTTCATCGTGTGCGGACTGATCCCATATTGCTACGTACGCCTCGTCCTCACAGTATGTCAAAATGTTCGGTTCCAAAGTCTTCGTTTCGAACGAACACACTTTCGACAAATTTTTTTGTTCAAGATAAGATCTAACCGCAGACACAGCAGGCTTGCAGCTCGATCGAATCGCGAGAGTGGCGAACACCAGCGTGATTACGAGGATAGTTTTCGGGCTAGCCATTTTCATCCGAAATCCCTGAGAGGTTCGCGCCGGATGCTCGAATTCCTTCGCTCGATATTCTTGATTATTCTCTTCACGAGCTTTTCGAGCTGACTGTTCGGAATATCGACTGTCGGCTTCTCGTCTACGATCGCCTCGTTCGAACTCCTTGTTCGAAACTGATGTCTTGCCTGTTTTTCCCGCCGGTTTTATCCACCGGCCACGTGCGGAAGCCCCACTCCTGTCTTTGAACGCGTGCCGCGGCTGCACGATTGTGGTTGCGACTTAACAAACCAACTGCGTCACTGCCGCCCGACGTCTTAGTTGTAAGATCGTATGCGTCATTTCTGACACGTCGATCGACTTTCCTCGTTTTACGGGACTGGACTCACGCCTCTCTCGCTGCATCCACGACCAACGCACGCGATCGGCAGTCTCACACGTTTTCTTACTCGTCCGACATCCTTGTTTCATAATCTCTGTATAATGACCGTCACTTGACGCGACGTCTTCGAATCCTGGAAAATCTCCATGACAAACCGAAGTTTGTATCCTCGGATGCGCGGTAAATACGGACAAGGCGTTCACCTCTTCCAATCGTAATCCGAACTCTCCAAGAGCCAAAGTGTCTACGACAGAATTTCGTTCCATCGTTCTTTTCTCTTCCTTCTTCTCTTCTTTCGACTTCTTTCTTCGACTTTGAATTGAAACGTATCGATGAAAGAAACTGCTCTGATAAACGCAATTCCTCTGGTTACTGATAATTGGACTTCGTCGTAATTGACATTTCAGAATTCAGATATCTCCACGTCTTCGGGGGATGATATTACTCTTACTGTTGATAACCAAATGCGATACGGTTATCAATCATTGGGATCCACAATCTGAATCAAAAGCTTGATAAGGCGGAACGTGTCCAGCAACATTATTTGCGTCAATGATATTCAATGCGGTTGAAAAGATTTCGTAAGTAGAATGCTCAAAATCCATAATGTCTGATGATTTTGATCCAACTAAAATGTGGCCGAGTTCGTTTTGTTCACCGTAAAAATCTCCAAAAATCGACAAAAGCAATTTTAGAAATAGTTATTTCCAAGTAAATGAAAACAGAATTTCGTAATTAAAGTAGAACGTATGTTCGTCAAAATTTACATTTTTGCATCAATACTATATACTATAATGTAAGAGTTCTCCAATATTTTTCAGTCAATTTGTGGATATCTGGTCAATGAGCAGAATTATTCCAAGAACGCCAGAGTTGATGACTTTAAATTGTGTAACTATTTGTAAACCTACTCTCAACTTGTTGAAATCTTATACAATCAACTTGCGTCATTCGAATTTGTTTTCTTACCTCTTGACGAAAAGATATTGGTCACAAATTCTCAAAGTGTGCGATCAGCTTGTATAAACCCGGTATATTAGTCTTCCTTTTTCTGTTACGTGAATCTTGATTTATATTTATATAGTTTTTGTGTATTCAGGACTATTAAAAATCAAAGCCGCAATCCATAATTTTTTTTCTTCTTTCATCATAATTATTATCGGTGCAAAGTTGGAGAACTGAATACAATTTAACGACTTCTACGGAATGAGGATACAAAAAAAAAAAAAAAATGCTCAGTGTGCAGGCGATTATGGAAAATAAGTTTTTGAATTAAACGAACTATCGTGGTGTAAAATGGAACGAATTTAATAGATTCAACAAAAATTTTTAAGAAACAATGTTTAAATGAAACATTCGCATCTATAAACAAGAAGAGTATCCGAACACCGGATCACGGATTCTGCTGAAACTTCCAAGGGTATTTTTTTTAACCCAAAAAATGAAGCTTCCGAGTAGTTTCATCCTGAGTGCAATGCACCAGATCCTAGTTAAATTTTTTGTTTTTAAATTTTCTTTGGGTTGGCTCGGTAACTTCAATGATCTACTGATTTTCCATTTCTCGATCCGATTATACCTATTCAGTAAAATACCGCATAATGGAGCATTTTACGTGACATTTACAAAACCCAAGCCTTGATCATATCGAATCCCATAATCCGTCACCGTTTACTCCGCTCTTATCTATAACATTGATAAAAACGCGATCCGAATTTCGTATTTCACGGATTACCAAATTTTTCAAGTCCTCGCAAAATGTGTCTCAATATTTATTCATCGTGCATAATATCGAAGCTTTCCAATTACCAGAGATGACTGAAAATCATATCCTAACTCTACCGAGAGCTGCCTAACACCCATCTTTCTTTGATCCACACACTGGGTTGAAAAGCATCGCAATTAATACCTGTGATAAAAAAGTGCGGTTCATTCGGTCGCTTCACAAATGAATTGCGAGCAGTTTTCTTTTCCCCGAGCTCAAAGTCCAGGCATCATCAAGTTACATTCCACATAATTGAGGATACCGACTCTTACTTTGGCACGCGTACAACAGGATGTATTATGCCTTCGGCAGGACTACTTTTTATCCCTCATATTACGATGAGGTTACATCGTACATGGTTTCGAAGTGGTCGGCAGTTGCGTGAAAAACCGCAGAGGAGGTAAAGTATGAGTTACGTGTTCGTGACGTCGTTTCATTCATGGATCAAAACTCCTCGACTGAACGTTGAGAGGAACTAACGAAAAGCTACATTAAGACACAAGTGGTCAACGTAAAAAATCACTCGTTTCCCCATTGCTCGATCCGATTACGCAACGCGTCTGCAATTTGGAGAACCAAACGCTAATGTGCAACAGTACCATGAGTCCGCCGACACACGACCAATGATTTTCAGTTACCCATATCTGCTTGGTAAATTAATCGTTACAATAGCCATGGTTTGAGCATACCGTGATAATTTGAGAAAACTATCGAACCATGTGACTAGTTTTGTTACACCATCGATATCTGTCAGTGGTGTAAGGTGGTCAATAACGAGTAAATGCACCGTCGAATTTCTCTCGTCGCTAAATGGATTCCGGTCCGGGCTGAGCAGCTCCTCCTCCAGGCATTGGTTGTGCATCGAAATGGACGACTTAAAACCTAGCTGCAACCACTCACGAGAGTTCCCAAAGAAGGCTGGGCGGATCAAATAACGTCCAATCGACCAGTCTCGACCAAACATTGGCCTTTCGGATCAAGCTTTCTATAAACCGATATAATCACCGATGACCTCGTACCACGAACTCATAGGAAACCAAAATGAGGATCCAAGTGCGCGTTCGTCAGGTTTATCATGATCTCAAGTACGGACGATAACTGTCATAATCAGCGAGCAAAATGTTGGATTCAAGACAGTTTCGTTATATTTACTAAATACTAAAATTAATAGCTAGTCTATAGTTCCATGATTTTTGTCCATCTCAATGTCTCAGTGACGTTTTAGTCTTCATACTGTGATTATTAGTAACAAATCAATCCAAATCGTGTGAAAATACGATTCACGGTAATCAAATTAAATTATACACCGTCGCATCATTGTTCATCGTTAAGAATCTTTTCGAAACGATCGGCAACGTCTATTTTTCAACATATCGTTGGAAAGATCATTGTTCCAACAAACATTATCTCGTTTTTCGTCAAAGTCTATGGATTTTTATGAAATAATTGTGACAGCATTTCCGTTAAAAGAAAAAATAAAAAAAAATTTGAAACAGCCATAAGCATGCTGTTAAAAATTCAACTGTCGAAAAGCTCGTTTTCGCGTTTTCAACCAGAAGGGATTCAGTTAATTCTTATTAACAATTAGTCTAAATCTCAATTACTACAATTAAGCTCTTTGGATTGACTATAAACGAACCACCTTAATATACCTACATGTGTGATAGTTTTTTCTTTTCTTTTATATACAGACGAAGTGTACAATGCCTTGTGAGTAACTTGGATTTGAAATCACCGGAAGTTTTTTACGCACAATATATAAGCACTATTTCCTCCTATGACCCGGCACGCGCATAACTGCAGAATGCGTTCAGATAAGACTCGATTTCCCGAAAGCATCAGGGACGTAATTCCGATGCCCACGAATATCTATATACGTCATGAAATTATACTTTGAAAAGGAAAGTTACGGCACGTAGCCACAAATCCGGAATTGCGGTCACGGTGATCAGACTTCCGAGGTTATTTATTTCTCCGATGTTTTCCTATGTCTCGATTCCGGACATGCCGATATTCACAATGAAAAATTCTAGTGAATAAACTTTTTTAACGTTGCACGCATTTTATCGACAGGTAAGGAACTTAAATTAAGTAGTCATTTTGAAAAACGCGTTTTATATCATATCTCGAAAATGGCTCGCTTTGGGATAAAAAAAAAATCCCATCTACGACAAATGTTCTCATGTTTTTTTATCCCAAAGTCAACTGTTTTCGATGTATGATAAAAAATGCGTTTTTCAACATGACAACTTACGCCGAATGGGTGTGACCGCAGACTTTTTAAATTAAGCTCCTTACCTGTCAACAAAACGCATGAAACATTAAAAACGTTCAATTAAAATTTTGCGCTACGGCACTATAAATTCAACATCCATCGATTGGACTATGGGCACAAGTTCGAGGAGGATTACATTCTTGAAATCATAAACAACAGAGAAAGTCTGTTTCGCGCGTTCTAAAGTTTCGAAAACATAAAGATTCGTTGAAAATAGAAAACGTAATATTCGATCGAAACCAATACCATTCTTATATCACGGAAGGTCATGAAAAGTAAAAGATGGCACGTCATTGATGACGTAAAAAATTATATATATATATATATATATATATATATGTAATACGTTTTCCTTTCGTCATAATGCAAACGTTAAACTTGATGCTATCGCAATGCAACCGCGGTAAGCGCGACAGAACGGAACCAAAAGCGGAAAAAGTAATACCCATAAAAAACCCAAACCCTTTATAAAGACCGCAGAGACATACTTAAAAACAGCCGCATCGCACACACGTATGAAACGAACAACTTTTTCTTCCGAGCGATTATTAAACCACAGGAGTTGACAATTTTTCCGGTACCGAGTTGACGCCTTATTCGCGTTGATAATATCAAAAGACAGAACGTGGCGTGCAAACTGACACTGAAAATCGTTCGGATCATGATGATCGCAATCTATATTAACAAAAATGAATGCTTCTTTGTTTGCTTCCTCAGTTTCAATACCTTTCATCCGATTGCGATGAATAAAGGTTGCACAACGAACTAGTACAACCATTTTACAATATAGGTGGCGCGCGAGTCGTTTCAACAAATGAGCATATTTCGCATAGTTTAAGGGCAGCTCGTTTGTTTGCAAATTTCTTTGGGGGTAACAGCTATACCCACCTATGCATAGGTATGTATGAAACTCAAAATCTTTCCAACGTATGTTTGCTTGTTACTCCAGAACGACTGAAACGATTCTATTTTTTCTGTGAATGGCTACAACGTCTGACCAGGTTTTAGGCTATGTTTCGTTTCAACCAGATTTGATAGTTTTTGAGAAGTAACGATATTTGTAAGCCAAGCCAGAATGGGATCACACACTTATGCGAACGCTGACTAAACTCTTACGAATAGAGGTTAGGTCGGGTTAGGTTAGGTTAGGTTCTATGTTAGATCAGATATTATCAGTGTTCGTTAGGGTGGTCCTGAAAAAGGTCTTCTTCAATTTTCACCGGTTCACCCCCTAAAGCAATTCCGAATAATTTAAAAATAAATCGCTACATTTTTCAGACTTTTATCTCAACTCTAACCCATGCCCGTAAGAGGGTGGAGTTTCCCATTTAAATTTTTCAAGGGTACGGTGAATCCAACAAACGGATTCGATTTAATTTCATATAGGGGGGATTTCTCGGATGCCTGACCTACGGACCTGAACTCGAAATTTGAAAAATCAAAATGGCGGATACAATATGGCGGATCAAAATTCAAAGAGCCGTTCGATTTCGATGAAACTCGGTGCCCGGGGGTTTTCGAGGTAGCTGATTACGAATCGGAATTTGAAATTTGCATAATTCAAAATGTTGAATCCAATGTGGCAGCATCAAATGATCTTTTAAATTTCGCCCCACCATATTCGATCCACAATTCTGAATTTTCAAATTTTGAGTTCAGATTCTTAATCAGCGACCCAAGAAACCCTCGTTAGACGAAATTTAATCGAAATCCGTTCGGTGGACTTAACGTACCCCTGAAAGAATTAAACGGGCAAATCTACCCTCTTGCCGGCAAGGGTTGAACTTCGGATAAAAATTTTTTTAAATAAGGAAATCATTTTCCAATTATTTGGAGTCGATTTAGGGGGTGGACAGGTCAAAATTCAAAGATGACCTTTTCAAGGACCACTCGCAGCTCTTCATTCAAATATTCTTAACTGTAGGTGTGATTTTTTTTATCTGTATAGAATTTTCATCTTATCACATTAAATCTGAATGCGAGCGAAGCTGCGACGGAATGCTGGTAAAAAATACATAAACCCAATCATTACCAACTGCGTCTGCAAGAAAAAATAAAGAGAAAATCGATGATGTTTGAAATTCGTATAACATGTAATATGTAACGATACATTTTTTAAAACCTTTATAATACACAGTTGTCTGAAATTCAATGACTCATTCAGATTTGTTATATAAAATTCCAATACCTATCAATTAATTATTAACGATAATTAACTACCGTTAACATGTTACGAATCTGTAATTAAATGAAACCGAACCGACTAAAAACGATTAAAAAAAATTACACCGAGACGAGATTGATCGTATTGAAGTAATACACTGTATAAACAGATTCTATACCAGAGTGATGATGTTACGAGTTAATAATAGCCTAGTTTTCCTTTTCGCGTGAAAATTATAACCGACAGAGGCTCGTTAACGCAACGGTATTGCTATAAGCTCGCATGAATTAAAATGAGCATTGCACCTTTTTGCGTAGGTAGCGGTCCGAGATTTCTTCCTGTTAAAGATTCCCCGTGCGCAAGTAAAACTGTGTGCACGCTTGACACGCGGACCCGAGGTCGCATATGAATGTGACATACATGTATTTATTATGTATCGCATGCGTCTTCTTGTGGTGTATGGAGAAAACCTAAGCTAAAATGCCCAAAGGCTATAAATAAACTGGCATGCGTTGTGAAAAACCGGTTATAAATACGAGTTATTCTTATTTGGTACGAAGCGTGATACTAACGATCATCGGTTTTATACCTGATTGTTTTGGAATGTACGGTATAACAGATTATGAGGGAAAATATTACGGTGAAGGTTAAAGGCACGGACTGAAACTTTATAATGTGTAGAAAATAAAAAAGATGTAAGGTTACACCGGTTGCCTCTTCACGAAGCGTGTTGGCTTTGGTATTTTTAGATTCATTCGCGTATGAATTCGAGAACCAAATAAAAGATAAACGAAAACTGGTATGTTCGGTTCATTCAAGCTGATCGCACAATCAAAGAATTTCTGACTATTATCGTTGGGTCGAGAGGTAGGGAAAAGCAAATTCGAATGACGCAAGTTGATTGTATTATTAAGATCTCGACAAGTTGAAACAGGGTTTTTAAATAATCGCGAAGTTAAAAATTATTAAACTCCGCTGTTTTTAGACTTATTTCACTCATTTACCAGACATCTACAAATCGTGTGAAATACATTTGAGAAATGTAACATTACAGTATGCGATATCCCGGGTTAGGAGATACACCTAGTTTATAAGTGTATATTTGTACGGAGATAAACACACACTCGGCACAGGTCTGATTGTAAGTGTCCGAGTGTGTGTGTGTGCCGGTAATCGATGGACAGTTACGACTGGGCCGTAGACGGGATCGGTAAAGCGGGATACCCAGAAATAAATACGTTTATAAATACCCCACGCATTTCCTCGTGTAATATCTCACACAGTATAGTATTATTAATGCAAAAATAAAAATTTCGACGAACATGTATTCTACCGTACTTACAGAAATCTGTTTTCATCGACATGGTAATAAATATCTTTATTCCTGACTCGACCATAATGTCAACTTTTTTTACCTGAAACGCTGAGACGATATTGGCATATTTATCCCTCCTCTTTTTTCCCCTCATTGGCCGGAAAATTGAGATTTGCGGCAAATATGATGGAATATGTAACAAATTGACGGGTAACATCTTAGCTTTCGGCATGAGGCATTTGGTGGGAGTAATTTCGCAAATACGACGAAAATTTATGACAGGAAGTAGGGAGAAGCGCACGATATTCAATTTACTATAATATGATTCTTCGGTGCGGCTTACTGTTGGTGTTTGTGCTACAGCGTGTTAGCAGCGAACACCTGCCGGATTTTTAAAAAAAATTTTCTTATTTTTGATAAAGTATATATTTAAGTGAGGGCCTAGTCATACTTTTCATTCGAATTGTGGGCCCCAATTATATTATCGATACGTTTCAATTCAAAGTCGAAAGAAGAAAAGAAGAAAGAGAAAAGATGAAAGAGAAAAGAACGATGGAACGAAATTCTGTCGTAGACACTTTGGCTCTTGGAGAGTTCGGATTACGATTGGAAGAGGTGAACGCCTTGTCCGTATTTACCGCGCATCCGAGGATACAAACTTCGGTTTGTCATGGAGATTTTCCAGGATTCGAAGACGTCGCGTCAAGTGACGGTCATTATACAGAGATTATGAAACAAGGATGTCGGACGAGTAAGAAAACGTGTGAGACTGCCGATCGCGTGCGTTGGTCGTGGATGCAGCGAGAGAGGCGTGAGTCCAGTCCCGTAAAACGAGGAAAGTCGATCGACGTGTCAGAAATGACGCATACGATCTTACAACTAAGACGTCGGGCGGCAGTGACGCAGTTGGTTTGTTAAGTCGCAACCACAATCGTGCAGCCGCGGCACGCGTTCAAAGACAGGAGTGGGGCTTCCGCACGTGGCCGGTGGATAAAACCGGCGGGAAAAACAGGCAAGACATCAGTTTCGAACAAGGAGTTCGAACGAGGCGATCGTAGACGAGAAGCCGACAGTCGATATTCCGAACAGTCAGCTCGAAAAGCTCGTGAAGAGAATAATCAAGAATATCGAGCGAAGGAATTCGAGCATCCGGCGCGAACCTCTCAGGGATTTCGGATGAAAATGGCTAGCCCGAAAACTATCCTCGTAATCACGCTGGTGTTCGCCACTCTCGCGATTCGATCGAGCTGCAAGCCTGCTGTGTCTGCGGTTAGATCTTATCTTGAACAAAAAAATTTGTCGAAAGTGTGTTCGTTCGAAACGAAGACTTTGGAACCGAACATTTTGACATACTGTGAGGACGAGGCGTACGTAGCAATATGGGATCAGTCCGCACACGATGAACGAGTGTACATTTATCGGGTCGGCGAAACGACGATACCGTCTTAGAAGATGCCGAGAAGACCGTGCGAGACTCGCGTTGGAATAATCGAAAGGGACAAAAAGGAGGCCGACGGAGACGACTGTCGGAACGTCTTGCCGAGAAGAAACGTCGAATCTGCCTGCCCATCTTGGATGTCCTCAATTCCCAACAAAGCTTACAATCGCGTCAAACTTGACTTTGTCTCGATTCGTATTTATGGGAAGTATTTGTTACTTCATCTGCCGCTTGCGACAACGTTATTTATTCAACTATTTATTGACATGTTCAGTCATTCGTTATTTATTTATTCATTCAATTGTTTAACAGCACGGGTCGTGCAAATGTTCGTTGTTTGTACGTCGACGGAAAAAAATCATTCCATCGCTTTGAAATTAAATGCCAAAATCGTCAAACTGTCAGTATTAGTAAAGTGCAAAAATAGATAATAAATGTATAGTTGTAAGTATAGTAATAATGAATGCTCAAATGCTTGTTTGATCTCAGTGATTTCAGTATCTAATAAAGTATACATCGACAACGATTGTCGAGCGGAATTGTGAAATATTAACAATCGTATAGTTATCAAGCGCCAGTTTGTATGAACAAAATATATGTAATATAAGTATATCTTGTGTAGACTTCACGCATCAGCTTTAAATCGCGATTGAATTGCAGCGACTTTCGAAATCACGTGTACGGCGTATGTATTTAAAACATGGGACTGGAATTTCACGTAAACGAAGCAAATGTACCGAGAGAATTGCGAATGTACCTAAAAGCTGAAGAGAAAAAAATAAGAAATGAATACACTGTATATTTTGAAATACAAATAAAATACAATCGTGCTAATTTTAAATTTCTGTTGTGCGAATTAATTTATATTTAAAATAAAAAGTATCGCAGTTCAAGGAAAATCAAATATCAGATATTATTCATTGCGGTTACCCTTTTACGTACTGACTAATCTTGGCGAGACTCTTGGCGAGGTTTGAGGGTAATCTTGGTATCTTCTTCATTGTTTCGAGCGTCATCTTTCGAGCATTTTTGACGTCGCTGAGGCCGGCAAGGGTATTAATCATACAAGGTGTGAATAAACAAGTGTGCCAAAGTTAACGAGGTAATAAAGTCTGCCTAAACAGGTGATTGAAATAGCCGACCCAGGATCTCGGAGGAATCGCGTTCACCTTCTACAAGGGATCGAAGTGAGCGGCCGTCGAAAGCTTTCATGGAGATAACTGACCGTTTGGTTTTCGATTTGTTTTATTTCTTTACGATAATTATACGAGTTTCCAGAAAAATCAACATGAACGTAAATTCAATGGGAATTTTAAATGTCAATCAAGTATAAGCATGAAAAGAGAGGAATTAATGCGGTAACTCTTCGAAATGTACTCGTTTCGGGACACTTAATCACTTTTATGAACCAGGAACTGCCGCATAAAAATTTTGACATTCGCTACACATTATAACTAGACGCTAATTGGGTATTAGTTGAATGGTTCATTGAGAAATTAGATGCACTTCGTTTTTACTCTTCATCACCTTTGGTGAGATAATAAAAGTACTGGTTTCGGTCAAAAATCACTTTTTCTAATTTCAACGAATCTTGACATTTTTGTTGTGGTTAAAAATTGTTGCACGAATAATTCAAATGCAAGTGAATCAAAAAATAACATTAGAAACTGATCACTTGGACCATGACATGTGATGGCAAAAAAAGAAACCAGTTTTAGTTTACACCTAAATACATTATTTAAAGCTTGACGTTCATTTAAATTAAATAAAAACGCAATTCAATTTTTTTTAACACTTTAGAACAGATGGAACATAAAAAATAAGCACTTATTGTAAATGAACTGATGAACTTTTCATTGCACGCAAGTCAACCATTTTTTCTTAGCCCCGCCCCCACGTCAGTTACCAATTGCTGCGACTTATTCCGGACGTCGCGAAACCGTTTCGATTGTGAGTCGTAAAGACGTAACGTTTGTATGTTGGGGCAGTGGGAGTGAGTTCGGAAACCTTTTGGAGGAGAAAATTTGCAAAAGAAACGATGTGACTAGCAGCAAGCATCTCCTAGAATTTCCCAAAATATCCCAACATGTCCCGCAATATTGCAAAATTTTCGAATGGAAAGGTTTCATTTTTTGAAACAATGATATAGAATAAAAATTAAATCTTTTTCAAAAAAAGTATAAAACTTCATTTATCACCCGAAGTGAAATATTTTTTATGCCGATTGCTTTGAATTAATGAAATCTCATAGGCTCTAAAGCCATACTTACACTCTTTCGTCGTGACAAAATTGTTTCGATGTAATTCTGCAGCTATTTCTTTTCTACATAATTTGAATCAATTCTCTATTTCTTCTAAATAAATTTCATATATATTTTCTTTGTCACTTGTCTCAAAAGCAAGTATTCTGAAAGTAGTTTGACCTTCTTCGTCTATTTCATCCTCTTTTTTAGAATATCTGATCGGTGGGATATCTCGATAATGAATGCGCTACTAAATTTAACGAAAAGAACACTTAACTTATATTTCGTCCTTCTTACCATCGACGCTACATGTCGGTTATCGGTATAGTAGAAGACCGACGAATTCCTCTTTACCGACAACGAAAGCCGAATGAAAACACGCGGATACATTTATACCGACAAAAGCAGTATCAACCGTTGGTAAGTGTGGGTATAGTACAAGAAGTAGGAAAGACTAAATCAGTCGTATACTTTATCTACGGAGACAGCAAGCAAAACACTTGCCAATACCTGCCGATACGTAGAATATTTCTGGAATTTTAGAGGAATGTAAAATATTTCTTTCATCAGATAACCCGAGAATGGAAGGTATTCGACATGTGGTATTCAACAATGATTTGGCAGTAATGATTAGGCGAATAGTAACATTTTAATAAAAATAATTTCATATAATTGAGTGATCAAAACTGAGAATATATCATGACATGAAAAACTTGTATACAATGGACGGATGGCATGACCGCAATACCGCTAAAACTCATGGTCTTTATCTATGATTCTGTGAAATATTCTACACATAACGTATAACAAGCGAGTCTTGACTTGAGCAAAATGTTGCCACTCGTATTCCTCAATTATGAAATTTTGCAATTTAAATATCATACGCGTATGTATTCGTCAGCAGTACGTGACAAGGAAAAGAGCACCTACTGCAATACTTTTATACGTGACTATTTAATTGCCTTCGCAAAAAGTTTGTAATCGCAATTGGTCTTACCACAAAAGTTTTATCCGTCGCGGTTTACAGCGACACTGAAGTTTCCTGTGTGGAATATTTTGTTTTTTGTTTGCAAATTGTTTCGATCGTCGTTTCGAATCCATGATACGCGTCGAGAAACTGCGAAAGCACATGAGACGTGAAAACTTCTGAAGATTAAATATAAATGAATTTTTTTTAAATTATCAAACGGTTACCAACTTTACTAAAGTGCGTACCAATGAAATTGTGTTAATTCAAACACATACACACCGAAATAAACATTGCACTATTAACTCTTGACCTAATACTCCTTATTTTGTTCCATGAAAAACATTTGTAGCATTCAACAACGTTGGTTATCTTTTTCTTTTTTACTTTGAAATACAGAGAACATTTTTTCACTGCGATCTAGTATCAACTAAGTATGAACACACATATACAAATATGCTCACTGTGTTGGTAAATATTTTGAACAGAGGCAACACTTGTTCTGTAATATATCAATCATTGATATTAATTATAAATAGAATACCGAATGAAAAATTACGTTAGCAAAGAAAAGGAAAACGAAATAAAAGTAACCATACGGTGAAATTTAACAGTAAATCGACAAATATTTGCGACTGAAAAACTTAACACGACTGTATTTGACTAACCGCCGACTCAGACTACTCTTCGTATTATTGTAGCTGGGTAAAGTCACGTAACGCGGAAATTTTCCATCACGTTATGTAATGGGTTTTGGAATTTTCGTCACTGGTTTAGCAAGTCTGTACAATTAAAATTTAAACGAATTAAGTTTCGGCATTGTATGTTAACTCCGTATCGTACGCGTCATATAACTATACATATATGCAAATATCATCTATTCATAAGTCTTCCACTTTCATAATGTATTCGAGTACGGATTCAAAAGCGCATGCGTCGCCACAAATGAAGAGATACA